>NW_004443938.1:21866991-21905035 GCF_000243295.1 Trichechus manatus latirostris
GGAGCATTCTGGCTGTACTTCTTCCAAGACAGATTTGTTCATTCTTCTGGCAGTCCATGGTATATTCAGTATTCTTCACCAGCACCATAATTCAAAAGTATCAATTCTTCAGTCTTCCTTATTCATTGTTCAGCTTTCACACGCGTATGAGGCCTTGGAAACCCTGCGGGGCAGTTCTACTCTGTTCTGTAGGATCACTATGAGTCAAAATCAACTCGACAGCAATGGTTTATACCTGAAAATAGAACTTTGTAGATAGCCAAGGCAAAAGATTCAGTGTGGCAAAGGTGGCCTTTGGATGTCAGTGTGAACCCTTCACTCTTCAAAAGCCAGCTATTGGCCTTGGCATCCCTGGACCGGCCTAATGCACAGCGTCCCCTTGTTCTGTTATTCCTCCCTTAAACTCCCAGTGCTCTTCTTTCTCTTCTCCTCTTCAATACCTTTTCTCAGAATGGATCTCAGGTGAGTGTATACCTTTAGTGAGCTGTTACCTATCGCAGGAATACCTGAATTAGAAACCTATGGACAGGCCAGTGAGGCCTCGGGGAAGGAAAATGTGGGTTCTTCCCTGCCTCTGACATGTCAGTAGGTGGCTACCTCAGTAGGCAGACCTGTGGGAGAAGAAACTCAGCCTTTGGACTACAAACAGTTCTCAGAGAGCCACGAAACGACCTAGGAAATCAGGGTGGAAGCAGAGACCCTGGCAGGCCAAGAGTCCCAACAGAGAATTAGTTGAGGGCAAAGTGAGCAAGGAGGACAAGTAGTGCTTTCTTCTGTCTCTTCAACACCGCCACATGGTCCAGACAGTCGCCAGTTTTCAACATTTCATCTTTGTTGATGGAAGAGAAAAATGCATTCAAATAGAAAAGCAGAACATTGAACAGATTTCTGGATGCAGCTTTTGTAAAAATCTCACCATGTTTAAGCATCAGCAGATTCTCTCGTCCAATAGAATGGCCAGTTTTTTTTTTTCCTTTATTTTTTTAATTCTATAAAATGTTATAATGTGTAATCAGCTAATGCCAGGCTTATGTATTTCCAGAGCATAAAGCAGTTTTGCACAAATCCATCTTTACAGAAAATTGGTATCTAGCTTAAGCTCCCCTCCCTTAATCTCTAGAATTTTAAAGGCAAAGTATTCCCATCATTGCTTCCTGCCAGGATTATACACATTCTAGAAATTATTCTGAGAGGAATGTATAGGATGGTGACTGTCTACACCGACATCATGTTCCCACTTACATATTTTTTTCCATAAGTGTAAATCTTTAAAACACTTGAAAACTAGAGTCTAGAACATTTTATTTTCAGATTATACCTAAAGTAGGCTGTTCTTTTAGCAACTTGGGGTGGGGGGGGGGTAACATATCAAAACATATTAACAAATGGAAAGTTAACTTCTAGGAAAACAAAGAAGTTAGTAATCATTTTTGTTTCCTGAGAAGCTAAAGCATTTTGTTGTATGTTTAGAGTTGAGCAAATTTAGATTTCTCCTGAAGGGCAGTTGAGCGCATTTAACTGTGTGAATGAGTTTAAAATGTTTGTACTCTTTATGTGATGCCGTGCGATTTGTTTCAACATAGAAGGATGTCACCTAGAGACATAATAAAGTAAAAACTGATGAGGTATGCATCATTCAGCACCTCATCTTTTATAGTAGAGGATGTTAAACCCAATTTTAGTATTGCTATGGTGTTGAAATACTTAAGATGTCAGTATCTATGTAAACAATATTCCTTTAATAAATTATATTTTATTCTTAAGCCTTTTTACAACCTTTCAAAATAATCATAATAATAATGAGCTAATATTTACTGAGCTGCTACTATATTACCTGAATTTAATCATATCAACCCCATTTTACAGAGGGGGAGATTGAGGATTAGAGAAATTAGACTTGCCCGCAGCCTTGTATAAAGCATATTGGAGGGAAGAAGAATCAGGGCTTACAAAATATGTATATTATTAAATGGGCTGAATGGGACTTTTTAAAGTCATCTGACCTGTGATTATCTAATTGAAAGAACTATTCTGCATTTAAGACAAGTCAAAAATAATTTTAAAGGGGAAGAATGTTTTCCTCTCAAACACATTCTCGTGTTTCACATCTTTCCCTAAGCAAATTAAACCATCTAAGTCATCTTCCTGAAAATTTAAACTTAATTTCTCCTTTAATCCTCAGTACAAGTACAGCTACTCCTCCATCCATTCACAGCATTCTAACGCTTCAGGTCACCTGTGTCCAAGTAGGTTCTCTTCTATAGGAAAATACCAGAATGTTTTCATCTTTCTCCCAGTGACCTCTCAAAACTTATGATATGGCCCCTTGATTCCCTCTCACATTTACCAGCACCCTCCTTTCAGTCTTTGATGGTCATTCATGTTGCTTTTTAATAATTTTCCCTTGACCCAAACATGGTGATGGATGTTTCTGTTTGTCCTCAGTTTTGCTGATCAAGGTAGACCCTGCTGATGGGTTTAGCTGGGTTTCACCTACATAAACATACTACAATGTGATGTGCCCCAGGCCGCCCTTACCTTCAGATGTCCCAGTCAACATCAGGTTGATGATGTCCTTTACCATAAGCATTAGCATCCTGAGATTCTGTAATGAGGTCACTGCTAAGTTCCATTGCCCCCAAACAGTTCCTCTCGTGTTTTGGTTTGCTCTTTGTTGGGAACCTGCCACTTCATTCCTCGCAGAGCTACTCCAGCCACTTGTTTTCTTTCTGGACTCCAGGTTTTCTACAATTTTTTGGCATCAAAGCTGAATGACATTGGATGTCTAACAAAGAACTGCCCAAGTTGAATACAAAGAGGGCAACACTTAGATTGAAGTTCACAGATGTTTTCATACCCCTGGCTTTTTAAACAACTGTGTTGCTGACTTTCTCTTGGTTCCTGGCCCCACTTTCCCAGAATTTTTGCCCTATTCAGTTCCAGTATTCTAAAGATAAAGTGAATATTATGGCTATTTTAATGGCTAAACATATAAATTCTTTGGCTAAATATGAAACCACCAAGGATGAACTTAAGATCTGACAGCATGGGAATGGATTTGAATGGTTAGAACTGAGCAGTCTCTTATTACATGTGCTTTATTTCGGTCTAATCATGTCTTCATTCCATCACTACACTGTAAACTGGAAAGAGACCAACTTACAGTATTATTCAGCTTAGAGAACTTCTTATAAGGTTATTTCAAAACTTAGGGAGCTTCTCTAGACAGATTTTAATATGAAAATAATTTCCATTTTTACAAAAAGCTTACGACAAATTGTGTTGAGTATGTGTTGAGTAAAAAAAAAAGTTTGGTCTTTTCATAAAATTTACCTGAAAACTCAAACGTCCAAATAAATCAAAGGTATTTTTTTAAAAGGTACTGTCTAGAGATTTGTGTATAGAAGACTAAAGAAATCACAATCATCAATGGCCCAGTCTAAGACTGCATAAATGCCCTAAAGCGCTACCACCATGCCTTCAGTTTTTTTCTCCAGTGAGGGTAGGTGAGGCAGCAACAGTCCGATACTCCTTAAAACTCCTAAAACTTCCTGGCCTGCTTTATCCAACTCTGTTCCCTACCTCCTAATCCCTAAGGGGCCAACATCCTAAAGAAATCCTCATTGCGGTGGAGTCGATTCCAACTCAGAGCAACCCTATAGGACAGGGTAGAACTGTCCCATAGTGTTTCCAAAGAGGGGGCTGGTGGATTCAAACTGCCAACCTTATGGTTAGCAGCCAAACTCTTAACCACTGCACCACCAGAGCTCCATCCTTAAGAAAGGCAGGCCTTTATTTCCCAGAAAATATCCCCCACCTTCTTTTTCCAGTTGATTTAAAATGGATACAGTAGAGTTTACATGGATATTCTGTAGTGGTTTTGATCCATAATGTTAATTTCTAGGCTTCAGGATGTGGGGCTTCAAATACAAATGTCCTCAACTGCCCCAGGCCCCTGGACTGCTTCCCTTTCACACCTAAAATGCCTTCAGTGTTGCCACCACCTCCCTTTGGGCAAAGAAAATCTTCTATGATGCTCATCCTATTGGGACCATCCATCTGAGTAAGGATGAGCTCCTCAGACCCAGCAGCTCTAGACCCTCCTCTCATGATGGAAGGAAGGAAAAAAAGGTCGGAGGCTCCCAAGGATTCACTAGCCCAGCGAAGCACTCCATGGGAACTGAAAGTGAGATGTCACTCTATTTTTTTCCTCCCAACAACCAATGGGGCACTTCTCTATAGAGTGTCCTGGCCCAAATGACAAAATCAACTAAGAAGATGAAGCCCAAAGTGGGGAACCAACAATTATATTGTAGCCATGGCAGCTGAAGGTAAGGAAATGGCTGGACTTGATCTCTTTTTTATTATATCACAATACACAAAGTTTCTTGGGTCCCATGGGCCAGCCAGTTTTCTTTGAGCAGGATTCCTTCACTGGCACTCTATTTGAGCTATCCTTTATCTGAGCCAAAACACTGTCATCCTTCTGAAACACGGTAGGAGAAACCAAGAGAGATGCAACTGAAATCTAATCAGAAATCATTTTACTGAGGTATAGTTATTTAAGAACACAATAAATTGTAGGGAATGATTACGTATACCCTTCACTTACCTAAATTTAAGACTTACCAACAATAGCTTCAAAGAATTCAAAAGCATTACGTTATTTAAAGTTACTCTATTTTTGAATCCACTAAATTTTTAAATGCTTTAGCGTAGGTACATTTTAACTAAGAGTTCAACTTTTTTTTTTAACAATGGCTTTTTTTTTTTTTTTTAATTGTTGTTAGGTGCTGTTGAGTCAGCTCCGACTCATAGCAACCCTACGTACAACAGAATGAAGCACTGCTCGGTCTTGTGACATCCGCACAATCATTGCTATGTTTGAGCCCATTGTTGCAGTCACTGTGTCAGTCAATCTCATTGAGGGTCTTCTACTTTTTTGCTGACCCTCTACCAAGCATGATGTTCTTCTCCAGGGATTGGTCCCTCCTGATAACATGTCCAAAGTATGTAAGATGAAGTCTTGTCATCCTCACTTCTAAGGAGCATTCTGGCTGTCCTTCTTCCAAGACAGATTTTTTTTTTTTTAAATTAATTAGGGCAATGGAATTTTTAATATTTGCATAGAAAATGTTAATGGATTATTTTTTCTGAAGTCACATTTTTTTCTAATGTTACCAGCTGAAAAAGAGTTGAAACCTTCGATATAAAGTAAAATTCTTAATAATTCAGGCTTCTATTTTATAAATTTTGAGAACTAAATTTGGCTTTGATAAAACCAAATCCATAGCACAAACCTTGTTTTAATGGGACCTCACTAGGTTAGGACTTTTTGAAATATTTTCATTGCTGCCCTCTGTGTTATGTAAAGAAATAATTTCTATTATGGAAAAATGAAACACTGAAATAGTTTAGAAATTATTACTAAAGATTAAAGAGACATTTCTTATCTGTGACCTACACACATACATAAAGTCAACCCTCTTGTAAAGAAAAGCTCTTAGACCTAGTTGTAATTCATTATTTCTCTCTACTCATTTATTGGTGTTCCCTTAAAATCCATTCCTGTTGATTCAACATTTTAAAAAGTTTTAATTCACAAGTGTAAAGCCCAAGAGCAATGCTTGAACAATGTTTTAAGGCATAGCACTTGTCTCCACCAATCAGGTGGCCCTGAGTTGTCTCACCATATTTTTCAACTGTCTCCTCAACTAGATTACAACCTCTGCAAGAGTAAGGGCCTTTTTCTATTCCCAAAAGCTAACACGGGGATTTACAGACAATAAAATGTTAGCAATGGGTGTGGAAGATATAGATTGATGGATAAGTTTAAGAATTAATTTCATTTTTAAGTTCTA
Source organism: Trichechus manatus latirostris (assembly GCF_000243295.1). Taxonomy (NCBI): domain Eukaryota; kingdom Metazoa; phylum Chordata; class Mammalia; order Sirenia; family Trichechidae; genus Trichechus; species Trichechus manatus. The sequence continues at coordinate 21,872,853 of NW_004443938.1, forward strand.
AAGAATATTTGCCCTCTAACTACTTCAAATGACACAGAGTCCTGGATCGTGAGGGCTTATGGTCTGGGTCCAGAAGCAATAAACAGCAACAGCAAACTGAAGCCAGCAGTGAACTTAAACTCAGAGTTCTGGCCACCAAATAATGCTAGCTAACACCTAAAAGTTTCCTGTGTCTAAAACCTCACCCAAGGACAGACACTTGTGAAAAGATGTATGCGTGATTTTTAAAGAAAAAATAGAGGTAATATTTAAGATTTTTTAAATTAGAATTTAAAGTCTAATACTTAAGAGGTAGGGGGAGAGGGGTCTCCAGTCCACTAAGGACCTACTTGCCTGATTATGCAAAGTCACGCACAGCATGGGAAGGGCGTGGCTGGGAGTGCTTATTCTTGTAGTTCTAGAGCTTATATTTCCCCAAGTTCTAGAATCCTCAGAAAAACTATGATCCTTTTATAAGAGGTATAAAAAAACCCACAATATTTAAACAAGATTCCAAAGCACTACTGCCTCCTTATAAACTCATGTTAAAATCATCATGTAATAAATCTATTTATAGGAGAGAGATGGATTTTGATATGTTCATCCCCAACTCTATTCTTCCCTAACATTAAGCCAATTATTCACTCATTCATTCAGCATTTATTGTACATCTGCTACAGGATAAACCTTGTGCTAGGCAGAGAAATATGACAAAAGAGGTATGGTCCTTGTCTTCAGGGAATGTACTCACGTTCAACAAATGTACAACTGGATTCATGCTATGTACCTACTCAGATTACACAAAGGGAGCATCAGGGAAACAATTCTTCCTCCGTGATCTGTGTCTGGTGGACATGTTCTTTCCTCCATATTCAAACACCACCAATGCCTCTTTTACTTTTAACTTTATTTGGCAAAGCAGCACTGCATAAACTGTTCAGTAACTAGGACACAGCTTACACAGCATGTGAAATCCATATACATTATCAGCAAATCAGAAACAGAAACAATACTGAGCTACAAGTCTCCTATAATTTTTAAAGAGAGAAAGGAAGCACTATGACAGTTATGTCCAATCGGAACAGCTGAGTGTGTTAAGGGACATCACCTGCCATCTTAAGTTTTAATATTTACAAATGCTTAGTTTTAAGGTAACAAAGCAGCTGATTGTATCTACAACATGCTATTCTATGACACCACATCAAAGCTTTAAAAAGGGAAGCTCATCTCTATTTTCTTAGTAGCATCTATCAGACATCCAAATAGCAAGAATCTTAACATGTGAAAGGTGGTGTTATCTGATGCACAAAAGCAATCTGATAAATTAATATCACAAGCGAATTAAGTGTCCAAGAAAAGAAATCACTCCTCAAAATCAGAATTCACAAACTTAAGTTTTCCATTTTGTAGAACTGCTTCTTTTAATATTTTAAAGTAAAATGTGGGCATGTTAAAGTAATAAACACAAATTTATACTTTGCATCCTTCATCTACTAATTTGGCTCTGTGCCTCTTTGAAAATTAGAAACCCTATAAAACCACACATTTTCATGCTGAAAATAATAGTGTAACAAAGTCCAAAACAAGCTGTGATGCTGTTGGTTTTCAAAAAGCTGAGGACTGAGATGAGCAATCCACTGTAATATTACGTACTGGTCAAGCTGATGTTGCTTTTACAGTTCATCCCTGCAGGGGAAAGAGAAAGAAATATAAATAATTACAGACCCCAAAATTCAGCTTTCTAATAGCTTAGATACAACTATTAAATCAGTAAAAATGCACTGATCCCAAGAATATATTCAAAAAAAAAAAAAACATGTAATAGTAACACAAATACAATACCAGTATATAAAGTATTTTACATTTTGTAAATTGCAAAAAAAAAAAAAAAAAAAAAAAAAAAAAGCGAACAATCCAAAATCAAAGCAAAAATGGAAGTCAGCCACTTCAAACATCTTTCCTGCCGCTCCAGAGTGAAGTATGAAACTTAAAGGTCCTGAGTTCTCTGTTCCTTAATTCTAAAGATAACTTTCTTCCTTCAAGATGAATAATTCAGGGAAATCACAACTGTTTTAGATCTAGGATCATCGTGCTAATACTATTTATTGTAAAATGATGACTTGAGTATTGAGAGTTTAAATGATTTATAAAATTTTATAGTTACATTCACAAAATTGGACAAAAATTTAGTCCTTTGCTTTGAGTGTCTGTTGGCAATTGTTCACAGGGTCAATCTCAACCCAAATTCTTTGGGAGAAAATGCATCACCTGTAGGTATAATATACCTGTCAGCTGATTTCATAAGGCAGCTTTATCAGCTCCAAACGAAACCATTTGCTCAGCAGAGTGCAGCACTGTGCCAGCAACTGCCAGTGAGAGGAAGGAAGGAATCATAAAGATGCCGTCTAAAATAAATGGCATGTTATATAACCTATACCTCAACAAAGCTGTTAAAAGTGGGAGAAAACCAACCAACCAGAAAAGCCTCATATCTGAGGGTGATCTGAATAACAAAAACATCAGTAGACACTCAAGTACTTTAGGAATAAAGAGTCACGATGTTTCCAACTAAATTTCAAATGATTCAGGGGAAAAAAAATTTCGTAAATATATATATGTGTACAGAGAGAGAACGACAAAGCAAATATGGAAAAATGTTAATTGGTAACTCTGGATAAAGGAATTCAGGAGTTTTTTGTACTATTCTTGCAACTTGCCTGTAATAAAAATTTAAAAATGAAAGTTGTCAAAATAAGTTTTAAAGGGAAGGTGAAATAAAGAACTTATATTTCACAGGTAAATGGCGAATTAAGGGATTATCAGATAATTTGCTTTTTTAAAAACTGAATTTTAAAAATTATGCAAGAAAATATTTTAAAAATTACTTTTCCTATAAACTGTCTTTGTCATAACAGTATTGGAATATCTGTTAAATGATAAACTATCAGTTCTGATTCACCTTAAGATACTCTTCCAAAGGTACACATTATCAAATAGTAGTACTATGACTCTCATATAACAGCTTTTACTTAAATTCACGCAACCATGAAAATATTTAATCTGAAGGAATTCACTTGCAGATGTAGTGTTCTATTCATAAACTAAAATGAATTTACTTGTTTTTTTTTTAAATACGGACTGATGATACTATTGGGTTTTTTACAATAAGTGACCACATTTCATTGAGCTGTTGCAAGGCATTAAGGATACTGTAAATAAACCTTAATGTTCCATCAAAAACATAGTACAGCAACTTTGCCAAATACTCTCCCTATCGTTGTTTAGATTTTTTTAATAAAGAAAAAGAAATTAAGTTATAGACCTGGATTTTAAAATACAGGCTTCAAGGGGAAAATATTTACTGCCAGTGCATATACAACCTTGTCACCTCCTAATACTCCAAAATCCATTTAGTAACTTTTGTTACTCATTTTTCCTAATGTTTACAATTCTATATATCTTTCTTTATCTGACTGAATGCATAGATCACTTACAATAAAAAGCAGTATATCCTAAATTTTTAGAAAGGCTGTTTGAAATTACTGTATATAAATACATCATGTTCATAACTAGAGTAACTCCATGCCTAACAAATAAAACAACAATCAAAATCCATAAATGTTTTCTCATAATTTAATGGACTTTCTGAGCCCTAGTGGCGCAGTGGTTAGGAGTTTGGCTGCTAACCAAAAGGTCAGCTGTTTGAATCCACAGCTGCTCCTTGGAAACCCTATGGGGCAGTTCTACTCTGTTCTATAGGGCTGCAATGAGTCAGAATCGACTTGATAGCAATGAGTTTTCTGAGGTAATAAGCATTCGAAAGACATAAAAAGATTTCCAAAGAACCAGAATTCATCCCTGCCCCTAAGGATGTACAATATTGTCACAATGCTGTAACACACATAAAAAAGAGACAAGAGAGCACAGAATCAACTGGATACCTAGGCCCTATACTGTCAATCTTAGAAATGCCTGATCAATTCACAACATCTTTTTCATGTGTGCGTGGCACTTTAAAAAGATATCAATAAACAAAATACTTATGGAATGATAATCCTGAAATATTCCTGTTTCACAAACTAGAGATGAACCTATTGCATTGACTCTTGCTTACCAAAGATATTAAAAACAAAAGTAAAACTTTTACCAGAACATTAACAAAATATTGATTTATATGTAAATGTACTTATTTAAAATAAAATATAAATTTAAAAAGTATTAAGAGTTTCTGAAACAACCAATACAACTATTACACATCAATAGTCATGACCGTAATCCCACAGATTCTAGTCTATACTCCATAGATCTGGCAATCTCCCCCTTTTAATCCACCGGAAATACAGGTGATGTTTTCCAAGTACCGGAAACACAAGTCTACATTCTGGTTTGTCGCTTTATTTGGTACTATAATTCAGCATGCTCACTTTGGTTCTAATTTTTTTCATATGGTTTCTAGCTCCTGGTCCTCTTATACCTCCTCAACAAAGACTGGATCTCACTTTCACCAAAGTACTCCACCTACTCTGGACTCCTCAGTAAGAGAAGATCGAAGGATGGTGAGAAATAAAAGAAGGTTCATGGAAAAGCACTATGATGAGTTGCTAAATTAATCCTGAAGAAACTTAAAAGAAACCACCTAGCCTGGCAAGACGCTAACAAGTTTTTTAGATGATAATTCCCAAATATGGATAGGTACTTAGAAAATGGTAAGCAATTATTTTTCATCTACACAAACAAGAGCATGAGGGAGTAGGCTTTTAGTCACACTAGACATAGCTACCAATCCTCTTCTATCCTCACTACCATTGCCTTAATTCAGGCCACCATCATTTCACCCTTGAATTGCTATGACAACCTCTGTTTTTGACTCTAGTTTGGTCTCTTTCCAATCTACTCTCCACACCAAAGCTAGAGTTATCTTTTGGAATTGTAATTCCGGTAACTTCACTGCCAGGCTTAAAAACTTTAATTGCTCCCTACTGCTCTCAAGGCAGAAACCAAACACCCCCCAAAAAAACTTGCCATGGAGTCAATTCTGACTCATGGTGACCTCGTATGTGTCTGAGTAGAACTGTGCTCCATGGGGTTTTCAATGGCTGATTTTTCAGATCTCCAGGCCTTTCTTCAGAAGCACCTCTGGGTGAACTCAAACCTTTAGGTTAGCAATGGAGCGCAAGTCCAAACATACTACACTGTAATTGCCTATCTTTATTTGTATCTCTACATGACTGTAAGCTCCATGAGAACAAGTTAGTTTCACATTTGCAGCTGTATATTCCTGGCACATAGCACAGTGCCTGGCATAGTGGGTACACAAATATTTGTTAAATGAATGAACGAGATTAAGAGGATCCTCACACTGACAGTGATTTGACGACGGAATAAATTACCAGAGAAAAGTGTAACATGTTGCTTTTCCAAGGCAATTTAAATTAAACACATTCTTTCTGTCAAGAACAGTTTAAACAGATTGGCCTGAAGGGGAGAGAAGTAGGGCACACAAGGCTTAGATGATTTCTCAAGTCTATTCCAAACCTAAATTTTAAAAGAAGCAGGGGTCTCTGCTGGGGGGAGAGGAAAGAAGTTGGTGGGGAGCTGGTTTCAGACTCCATTTGCCACAGGGCCTATTCCTCTCTGGCTCATATGATGCTCTCGTAATTGATAAGAGGGCAGGAGGAGAGAAGCTGAGGTAGTCAAAGTTCTGGTAGTAGTCACATCCCTCTATCACTTCAGCTCCTATCTGATGCTCCCACACACACACACACACCTGCCCCCGAACAGCCTGTGTTTTGTTCTGCTGTGCATGGGGTTGCTGGCTTCTGCTGCCCTGCTCTCAGTGGGTTCCAGTGAAAGTTTCCTCCCCTCGCACCTTTAAGTGTAGGAGTGGAAACAGCTTCCTGCTGTTGCAAATCCCTGGGTGTGTCAACACCCTTTACTGGTTTCCACAACCTTTTCCACATCTCCCTGAATAGCCTCTTCATTAAAATCACTTCAGAATCCTAGCTGAGGATGCCTTCTGTTTCCTGCCTGGATTCTGTCAGAGTTTATAAACACAAATAGGAACAGGAGAGTGACAGTCTCTTAAGAGTTTAACTGTTCATGTTTTACCCTCACAAGCATCCTATTTTCCAGTAGTTTCTTTTTAACACTGATTTTTTTTTAAATGTGGCCATTTTTTTTTAATTCAGTCTTCAGATTTTGTTTCATCTTTGATAATATACTTTAAACTTTCAGATTTACAATCAAGTAACTGAACCACATTTTTTTGGATGTAGGAAAATGTGTTTCAATAGGTAGAAAATCTACAACAGAAAAAATTAGAAAGTACTGATAGTACAACTAGAAAAAAGTTTTCCAATGATGCAAATGTAAAATTGCTCAATTTTTTTTTTTTTGTAATTCGAAGGCCAAAAAGAAAAACAGTACACATTAAAATATTTGGCAAATGACTGAATAATTGCCCATAAATTTAAAAATCATTCTAATTTTTTAGACACAGATTAGTTTGGTTTAATCAGAGGTGGACCCAGGTTTCATGGGGGCCTAAGAATTCCTGCCTTCCATGCAGGGGACTCAGGTTCAATTTCTGGCCAATGCACCTCATGAGCAGCACAGCCACTACCTGTCTGTCAGTAGAGGCCTGCATGTTGCTATGATGAGTGAGTTTCAGCAGAGCTTCCAGACAGACTAGGAAGAAAAGGTCTAGCGATCTACTTCCGAACAGCCAATGAAAACCCTATGGCTCACACAGTCCAATCCGCAACCAATCATGTCAATGTGCAGGACTGGGCAGCATTTTGTTCTGCTGTGCACGGGGTTGCCATGAGCCAAGGACTGAATCGACTGCAGCTAACAACAAAGGTTATATAATTGAGGGTTTCTTCATGAAAGGAAAAAAGAAAAAAGCAAGACTATGCATGTAAAATCAGGTTGGTGGCCATGAAAGGACTCCATGCAAGTGAGATGCCCAGAAGCTTGAGCTTCATTAGCTTCATGATAAATCCACCTCTGGTTATAAAACAAAACACCGTTTTGTAATCCTTTCATTATTAAATCATAGGTGGTATATTCAGTATTAACATTTACTATGTATAAAAAGAAAAGAACTTAATAATGAAAATCTGAACTCTTGGTATCAAATTTCAGTAATTTCAGTGATATCTTTGCCTCTTTTGTACAATGGCAATCATACAATTATGTAAGGGCATAACCATACTAGAAGCAAAGTGAAGAAAGGTCATAATTACTTGTTAGTAACTCTACCTGATTCTAATGGAAAAGACTAATAACTTTTTAAATGACTTTTGTTAAGAAGTGGCTGTGCTCCAGGTTAGAGTTCAGTGACCGATGTGAATTTAAGTAAAACTCAGTTTTTAACAAATTGAGTTAGATTCATTACCACTTTTACAATTAAACATTCACTCAAAAAGTGCCTTTCCTCTTTTCAGAAAACAAAATTGAGACATCTATTAAGTTTATAATCATAATTTTACTGACTGATTAAAAAATAAGTATCTTACTGTCAAATAAAAATAGACTCTAAAACAAGGAAGCTATAAGCCTTTCTTATTCTGGCATTTAACTTGAAACAATCTTAGCTGATGTTACTTTTACTTATTGATCTCACCTCTCCCATTGGAGAAGGCAAGGAAGGAAGAAAGAAATCTTGGCTGCAAATAAAATATGCAAATTGTGCTAAGACACAGAAGTAGGCATTGTATTATAATAAGCCATGCTGCGTGAAGATCATGCTGCATGCTACTGGCCTTTTGGGTGGGTTTGTGAGACCTGGGCACTCACTGAGTAGCTTATCAAATCCCCTGCTCTCCTCAGGAACTTAGCTACAGCAGCTTAAAAACAGACTGTCCTGTTCTACAGAATGGTGAGAAGCTTATTCCTTCTGGAGCTCTGCAACAGCAGCTGAATGTAAAACAGGCACAGGTTGTCAGACATCTATGAATCTGACTAGAAGAGGGAAATCAAGCCGAGAGATAGAATGTTCTCTCTGGGAACCTGACACTTTAGAAAACTGGGACAGCTGTATCTTTTCCCAGCAGAAAGCAGGGCAGGAAATGATGGCTCCTTCTCTTCCAAACCAAAGCTTTTGTTTCCATGACCATACAGCAGCTGTAAAAAGGATTTGTAAATACAGAAACACGGGGTGGCTAATGAAGAATCAAGTATCCTTAGAAAGTACTGAACTGTGTCTGAAGGTCTCTTGGAAATAAAGCAAACATCTTTGGTGCTAGCCAAGTCTCACCCACCCATTACCCAAAGATATGAGTTAAACCAAAAGAAGGGACCATGCAGAATTTTTCTACATTTTTAATGCAATGAGTTTCTGATGTTACGATGGGGTAGCATAAAGGCAAAAACCAAAAGAGCAGCTCTTGCAGTCTAAGGTCTTAAAATCCACCCTTTCACCTTGCAAGTGTGGAAGAAGAAAGAGCAGAAGAGAAAATCACTTCCACCTGGACCACTGCTTTTCTTTATCTGTTAAAGGCACGTATATCACCCCCATCAGAGGCTTCATTTTGATGCTGCCATCTTGTAGCTTGTCGTACTGCTCCAACATTTGGTTTCCACCTGCCGGACCGACTGGCAGTATCAATCTTCCACCAGGCTTTAGCTGGTCTATTAGCTAAAAGAGAAAGAAAACCAGATATATACCAAGTTATATATTTTATATTAACGGTCATTTTACTTCAATATAAACAACTTTCAGTATCCCTGGGTAGAAAGTAAACATGTACCTCAATATACATTCTTTGTTTTACTTATAACTCAATTACTCACTTATTCATGTATCAGCCTCTCCTACTAAACTACAAGTTCCTTGAGGACAGGGACTGTGTCTTACTCATCTTTGTAACCCTAGAATTTAACTAAAGTACAACTGCAGTGCTCAAAATGTTTGAACTGAACCATACAATGTAGAACTTTCCTCTTGGGAAGATCAAGGACAAAGCAGAAAAGTCAACTACAGCTGAGTCTGTCTTGGGTTGGATGGGAGTTGTAGAAAATCAGCAAAGAATCCCTATCCTATTATTGTAGAGGGTAGGGCAACATGGAACCAAAGAAAAGGGAAGCCTAGTTTCATGACTGCATTTAGGTACCACATGGAGAAAAAGTAGGGCTGGAGTCCTGCAGCACTTGAATGAGGACACCCCTGTCCATGAAGAACCAAGACCACTCAATGAAAGACTCTCCAGTCACAAAACTTTCAAGGCATACATTGCCATCTGCAGCCTTACAGATCACCACTAATCAAAAACAGTAAGAAACAAACCTTACTTTGGGTACTGTTACCCAAGGGAAGAGTGCCTTTCAATTATTATTTTGGTTTTCAGTAAGTCTATCATATTTTTTCCATTTTAATTTTTATCAAAGTAATACTTAAAAATACTTTCAGTTGTTTTTCTAAATTTCAAGGCTTATAATGTAAACAGTATACATCTTCCCCCATACCAATCCTGCTCCTTAAATCCAGTCATTTTAAATCCTTAGTTGTGTCTTCCAGTATTTACCTTTATATTTCAAATATGCTAGGTGAGGACTGAGCTCTCTTACATACATTTGGCGCCTTTCCCCCAATATATCCAATATCATAATTATGAAATTGTGAACTGAAGATCCCAATCCCTTCACTTAAACACAATTCTATTTCAGATTTTAACTACTCATATTAGGCTGCCAATATTTAAAAAAAAAAAAAAAAAACAAGAAGGCTAAAAAGCTACCGGTCATGTGTTAATATATGAAAATTTGTTAAGCTGCTCATTTACGGCTTGTACACTTTTCTATATTATGTTAATACCTAAATTCAATCCCATGTAGACAGTTCTTAAAAGAGCATAATGCTCAAGGCAGACCTTTTCACTAGTTAAGCTGAACAAATCCCCCAACTTTCAGTTTCTCACAGCTGATCTACACATGCAAAAAAGAACCCCTCCCAGGTTGGCGGTGGATGAGACTGGGAAGAATAGACTGTGTCACTTTCAGTCCCTTTCATCAAGTCAAGAACTATGTAAAACTGATATGTAAGAGAAACCAAAGACGCTAGTGAATTCAATTACGGGTTATTACAAGGGCTGACATAAGCTTATCAGAGTCTTACTAAGATGAAAAATCAATATTTTACTTAAAACATTTCCTTGACTATGTAATATACAATACTGAAATATCCTTTCCTATCACTGTCAACTATACAAATCCTACTACTCTTTAAGATTCAGTTCAAGTTCCATTCCTCTATGAAGTCTCTCTGACCACTCTATGCAAAATTCTCTCCCTCCCCTGAACTCCTACAGTGCATACGTTCTTTTCCATTCAATATCTATCATATCCAAATGACAGGCCATCATTAACTTCCCTTTGTGTATGACACACTTCTAAAATACAAGCTAATAAAGGTAAAATGTATCGCAAATACTTCCTGGCATTACCCATGCACCTAACAAAGTCTTGCATCATATTCTGGTGCTTAATGAAACACCATACTAATTCTCAGCTCATGAACTCCAAAGAGATCTTCCCAGTTCTTAGCTGGATCAAACACTGCTTGAAGCAAGAAAGCCATGAGCTGGGGTTAAGTAACTTTCAAGTCATTTATGCAACTGTTTGCATATTAAAAAAAAAAAGTACCAACTAACAAAATGCACCACATAAAAGTGTCATTATATTTTGAACATCACCTAGAAGACATCTCCATATAAAGCTTTAGGGTTTGGGTTGAACAAAGCACACAAACACAGAAAAGGAAACACTCACTGCCTGGGGCACAACTGGGGCTGCAGCTCCCACATGAATAGCATCATACGGAGCTTCTTCGGCATAGCCCATTCTTCCATCCCCCACTGAAAGAGAAAAAAGGTGAGCTTTAAAAGTCTGTTCAGACACATCTACCTAGTGTGAAGAATTATACTGTAGAAGGTTTGCAATGAGGGAAAGGGCAGATTTTTCAATAAATAATGCTGGGACAACTGAACATTGATATGGAAAAAATATAATTAGACTCCTACCTCATACACACACAAAAATCAATTTCAGAAAGATCAAAGGCCTAAATGTGTAAAGTAAAAATGATAAGTCTTCAAAAAAATAATATAAGGAAATAGCTTCATAACTTTAAAAACAACCAATTGCCGTCGAGTCACTCACAACTCACGGTGACCTCATGTGTGTCAGAGTAGAACTTTGTTCCACAGAGTTTTCAAAGGCTGATTTTCCAAAAGCACATCACCAGGCCTTTCTTCTGAGGCACCTCTGGGTGGACTTACCTGGGTGATTCAAATGACTAATGCACTTGCTGCTAATGAAAAGTTGAGGGCTTGAGTCCACCCCAAGGCACTCAAAAGAAAGGCCCGGCAATCTACTGCCAAAAAATCAGCCATTAAAAACCTGAAGCAGCATAGTTCTACTAGACACATAAGGGGTCACCCTAAGTCAGAGTCAACTTGACAGCAACGGGTTTTCTTCAACACGGAGGGTAGTCTTAACAGAACATAGAAAGCAATCGAAAAAATCAGTTAAGTCTTCCTACTAAAACTAAGAATTTCTATTTATCAAAAGGATACCAATAAGAGAGTGAAAAGGCATGCCACAGAGTGGGAGAGGCTATTTATAATATGTATAAGCAGACAAAGGGCTAGCCTCCAGAAGTCCTATAAATCAAAGAAAAACACAGACAACCAACATCTGAACAGGCACTTTACAAAAGAGTAAATCCAAATGGTCAAACATATGAAAAAGTATTCAACTTCACTGGTTACCAGGAAAATGCAAAATTTACCAAAGAGACACTGCTAAACACTCACTAGATGGGCAAAAAGAAAAGTCTAACAATATCAAGTGTGGGGGTAGATGTGGAGCACAGAACCCTCCTACACTGCTGGTGGAATGTAAATTGGTTCCATCACTTTCAAAAACAGTCTGGCAGTATCTACGGTCACCCTATGACCCTGCAGTAACACTCCTAGAAATATACCTTACAGAAATGAGTGTTTGTATGCTGAGTGTATATATGCACGAGGACTTTTGTACAAATATGTTCACAGTAGCATTGTAAATATGCCCAAACCAGAAACAACTCAAACATTCATCTATGGTAGAATTAATAAACAAACGTTGGTAATATTCTTATACTGGAAAGCTATATTGCAATGAAAATGAACTATATGCAAAAAGATGGCTGAATCTTACAAACATAATATTGAATGAAAGAAGTCATTCACCACAGAATATCTACTGTATGGTTCCATTTATCTAGAGTTCAAAAAGTCAAAATTAAGCATTTTTATGGATGTGCAATTAGGTAGTAAATATACAAAAGTAAGGATACTTGATACCACTAGACAGAAGGGAGAGAGTTATGATCAGGAAAAAACAAGCACTGGACTGCTAAAGTGTTAATAATGTTTCATTTCTTAATCAGCATGGTGATTACACAGGTGTTTGTTTTACAGTTTAAGCTTTACATTTATGTTTTATGTACTTTTTATATATCTACTGTATTTTGCAATAATACAAAATGTGCTTACGTGGAAATATGTGCATTAAAACAAAGCTACAGGGAGACAGGAAGGTTTTCATTTTTTTTATCTTACACATTTATACACTGTTTAAATTTTTTATAGTGGACATTTATTACTTTTCTATTACTTAAAAAGCCAACATGGGTATTATCTGAAATACTTAACAGTTATGTTACCCATGGACAAGGCGGAACCAGTTAACATTTTAGAGCAACTGCTTCTTTTTAGTACTTGAAAGTGAATTTTAAAAATGCAGTAATTAGCTCTGAATATTATTTAGCTTGCATGGCATTTTCTGAAAATAAAAATTCTCTCGGGAGGAAATGTTTTCAGTTTTCTGAAACTCACCAACCAGACGCACCCTCCCTGAAGACAAAAGCATTGGGTCATCCTTTCTGACGTTATTTATTGAGTCGTCTACCAACTCCTTAATGTGATCAATTCCTATGACTTTTCCAGTAGGTCCAACCTAGGAAAGAGAGAAGAATTTAGTAACTCATTGGGCTAAATCTGTTTTCTAAGGTGTCATTAAAGTATTTCCTTATCGAAAGTCATATTCTGCAATGAGAAATCAAGGTAAAGGAACAGCTGAAGTCACCAGAAGCCAGATATATTCCTAGACTTTTCATTATATAAATTCCCTTTTAGCTTTCCCAGTTTAGGTTGAGTGTTCTGTCACGTGCAACCAAAAAATATCATAAGTGATACATATTCCAACTGCTATCTTAACAGAATTAAAAAACAACCCTCAAAAACTAGTAGTGAAAAAATGAGCCAAATCATATAATATGCTTCTGTTGGGGCTAAAATGAAAAATTAGGTTCTTACCATACGCGCAAAGCACGCAGTAAGGATTCCACTTCCAGATCCTACATCAAGAGCTTTAGCTCCTTCATGCAACTGATCAAATAGGAGTTCTAGTGCATATGCATGCTGCCAAAAGAAAACAATGCAAATATTCATTTTTCTAAAGTATATACGGTATGTTCAATCTGCAGACCCGTGGTGGTGCAGTGGTTAAATAGCTTGGCTGCTAACCAAAAGGTTGGCAGTTCAAATCCAGCATTGCTCCTTGGAAACCCTATGGGGCAGTTCTACTTTGTCCTATAGGGTTGCTATGAGTCAGAATTGACTCAATGGCAATGAGTTTTATATATATATATATATACATACCACAATTTTTTTTTAAAATCATCAGATCCACTAGCAAATAAGTCATCTGGCCCAGTGGCAATGAACACATAAAAATATAAAAATATACATCCATGGATCCACGGTGATAATAAACACATACGTTCATACATACATACATAAAGAATAAGGGGAAACTGTTTCTTACAGTAGAATTCCAACTACTACAGAAGAAATGATGAACTTAGGAAATTGTCATTTGGCAACCATCTCAGTGACAACTAATTTAGGCAAAAATCATATATCAATGCTAAAACTAGTGGATTAACATTTGACAAGTAACAGGATATCTACATAATCTCAAAGTATTCATCCAAGTACATACTTATTAATTACAAAAAGAAATAAAGTAACTTTACAGTCCCATAAACCCATTGCTGTCAAGTTAATTCTAACTCCAAGTGACCCTATAGGACAAAGCAGAACTCCTCCATAGAGATTCCAAGGCTGTAATCTTCATGGAAGCAGACTGCCACATCTTTCTCCCAGGGAACAGCTACTGGGTTCTAACTGCTGACCTTTCTGTTAGCAGCTGAGGCTTTACCCAGTTTCTCAGTGTAGAAACCTGGCAGACACTACCTTAGTCAGCAATAATGAGGCACACTGACATCACATGTTTCTGCTAAGATGCACCACTTCTGGATTATTGCTGGCAAAGATACATAACCCATATTTAATCATGAGGAAACAGCAGACAAACCCAAATTGATAGACATTCTATAAAAAATACTGGTCCGTATTCGTCAAAATTTTCAAGGCCATAAAAGACAAGAAAAGCCTAAAGAACTGTTCTAGATTAAAGAAGATTAAAAAGACATAACAATTAAATGAAACTCATGATCATTAGAATATTAGAACAATTGGGAAAATCTAAATAAGGTCTGTAAATTGGCTAACAGTATTCTATCAGTGTTAAATTCCTGATTTTGATAACTGTACTGTGGTGATGTAAGAGAATGTCCTTATTTTTACGTAAAGAGTATTATGCCTGCAATTTAAAGAGTTCAGGAGAAAAAGGAAAAAAGAAAGAAAGGAGAGACAATTGGATGGATAAAACAAGATTAGCAAATTGGGAATTTCTGAAGCTGGATGATGGCTACGTGGAAGTTCATTATATAAGTGTATATGTGGTGTTGGACACGGGGTCACCACGAGTCGGGGCTGACTCTATGGCAACTAACAACAACAAAATCATATAAGGGAATAAGGCCTTTAATAGACGCAGCCTCACGTGATCCAAGAGTTTTCAAACTGTGTTCCAGAAAGCCTTTCGGGTTCCAGAGAACCCCTTTGGGGGTAACGCATAAATGTAGATTGGTACATGGGTGTGCTTTAGGAAAAGAAGAATAGAGAAATAACTCTAAATTTATCAGCTTTGCATATTTAACTTTTGGTTTAAAGAGGTTCTTGCCTCAAAACTACAAAACACTAGTACTTTGAAAAAGAGTCCTGAATTAAACATCAAAAACACTGAATTCTACTGACTGTGCATTTATCAGCCTTGTGGCACTGGAAATTCTCTTTAGCTCACTGTTTCTCAGTTTCCATGTTATTAAAATGGGAAAAATTAAAAGCTGTCCGTATCCTGCCTTCTCCACAGAATTATCATGTGAATAAAAGTAATGACATATTAAAGCACTTTATAAATCTAAAGGATTTACAAATAAAAGGTATATTTATGTTAACCAAAATTCAACTATTACAGCATAATCACCTGTTGCTGCTATTCGTGGTGGCACTTAAAAGTCACTTAGAAAAGTAAAACTGACAATCTTAATTGATTTTCTACTTCCGTTAGTTTTTGGAAATAAACTCCTTTAGGGTATCTTACCTATAACTGTCAAACAATCAGTGGCCTCTCTCTCTTGCTTGGTCAGAAAATGAAATGACTTGATTAATCAAATAAATGTGATTAACATCCTCTTCCTTTCCTTCTTCTCCTGCTATCCCATCCCATCCTTTCCCTTCCTGAACAACTCAATCCTACAGTCATTAAGTGGGGCCAAGCAAGGCCCTTGTCCATACCCAGTGGCAAGAAGGTAGCTGCGGTGGCCAGAGAGGAGTGTCAGAGACCATGCAGAGTGAAGAAGACATCTGTGTTCATAGTGGACCCACACAGGGAGTCAGAACCCACGCTAAATGAGGCGGGTTTCTGTGTGATGGGGGGATCAGTGCCAGGTGTCAGAGCATGAGAGGAGAGTGGGATGGCAGCAGAAGCAATAGTGGGAAATTGGCTACATACAGGTGAACTGACCAAATAAATACATACTTAGGGAAAAAGGAACCAGATTTCTTACTGTTGAGAAAGGAGTGAAATCTGGAAAGAAAGAAAACTAAAATGAACCCTCTGGTGTTGGACTGAAATTGGAGGTATCTGTGTGAATTCTGAAGTTTTCAATATGTATAAAGGAAAAGCGATAGAAATAAACATAAATGCGTGTATATGAATACAGCAACATCCCAGTAGCAATGAGCTACCAACTTGATGGCACCAAACAACAATGTATCAATGTTAATTTCCTGATTTTAGTATTTATATTGTGGTTATATAGGAAAATGTCTTTGCACAAAACGCTAAAGTATTCAGAGGTAATGGGACGTCATTTCAGCAACTTACTCTCAAATGAAGTAAAGAAAGAAAAGTTCTTTATACCATACTCGCAACTTTTCTGTAAGTTTGAGATTGTTTCAAAAAGTTTTTAAAAAAATTTGGCTGACCGTATCTGTATGATGTTTCAAAATGGTATAGTGGGATACTATCTCCAAATCCTCATTATGAACATCAACCAGTAGGGCAAGAAAGTACCAATTAATGAGGCTTCTAAGACAAATTAAGGAGCCCTGATGGCACAACAGTTAAGTGCTCAGTTGCTAACTGAAAAAGCTGGCAGTTTGAAACCACTCAGAGGTTCTGCAGGAGAAAGACCTGGTGATCTGCTCCCATAAAGATTACAGCCTAGGAAACACTATAGGGCAGTTCTACTCTGTCACATGGGGTCACTCTGAGTTGAAATCAGCTTGAAGGCACACAACAACAACTACTAAGACAAACTGGATTAAACAGCTTTTACTGAGGAAACGGCTGGGGACATTTAATTTAGTCAAATTAAAAGATTTAACCTGAAGGATGGGATCTCTATGGAGAGATTGTGTGTGTACTTTTTCCAGAAGAAAATCCGTATCTTTCATCAGATTCTTAAAATGATCAGTATCCCCCAAAAGTTTAATAATTTCTATGAATATGGTAACAACTACCACACCATAAGAAAATGGAAGAAATTAAAGAAACAACATAATTCCTATAATACCTAGCTTTCCTGAATCTAAAAATCAAAAGACTAGAAGGGACCTCTTCAAGTTGCCAAATCCACAATCTAGACGCAGTACAGCTTCAACATATTCCTAAAGAAATTTTGGAATATTTTTCTTTTTTTCAGTACTGTGTCCATCAGTTTGTTGTACTGTGGTGGCTTGCGTGTTGCTATGATGCTGGAAGCTATGCCACCAGTATTTCAAATACCAGCAGGGTCACCCATGGTGGACAGCTTTCTGTGGATCTTCCAGACTAAGACAGACTAGGAAGAAGGATCTGGCAATCTACTTCTAAAAAAAACTTGGCCAGTGAAAACCTTATGAATAGCACTGCAACACTATCCGATATGGTGCTGGATAGATCAGGCTGGAAGGCACTCAAAATATGACTGAGGAAGAGCTGATATCTTTGAATTATGGTGTTGGTGTAGAATCCTGAATATATATACTGAATATACCATGGATTTCCAGAAGAACGAACAAATATGTCTTGGAAGAAGTACAGCCAGAATACTTCTTAGAAGCAAGTATAGCAAAACTTTGTCTCAGGTACTTCGGACATGTTATCAGGAGGGACCAGTCCCTGGAGAAGGACATCATGCTTGGTAAAGTAGAGGGTCAGCGAAAAAGAGAAAGACCCTCAACAAGATGGACTGATACGGTGGCTGTAACAATCGGCTCAAACATACCAACAATTGTGAGGATGGCGCAGGACCAGGCAGTGTTTTGTTACGTTGTACACAGGGTCACCAGGAGTCAAAATTGACTTGATGGCACCCAACAACAACAACGTCTGTATAGAATTTTTTTAGGGGTGGGTTACTGCTAAGTTATCATTAAAGTCTCACTCAGATTTTAAAATGTCTGATTTTAAAGGCTTTCAGTCATAATTATAAGCTTTTTCCATGCTTTTATCACTATAGCTAGCATATTTCTGGATAGCCCATGCTCATCTCTTTCTAAGTCTAAACATTGAGTTTTTTAATATTTATTTTAATAATTATGAAAATTTTTAAACTCAGAAAAACTTTAAGAATTTTCCTCCTCACATAGAGTCACCAACTGTTTATACTGTGCCATACTATCTTGCCAAACCATCTGAAAAATAGGCTGTACACATCATGACCGTTCATTCCTAAATACTTTAGCACGCATCTGCCAAAAACTGGGACATCCTCCTTCACCACCACATCATCATTAGTACAGTCAACAAAATCATCAATTCAGTTATCATCCAACATACATGCCACATTCAAATTCCCTCAATTATCCCCCAAACTGCCTTTACAGTTGTTTGCCTCCCCCAATCCATTCAAGGTTCATGCACTGCATTTGGCTGTTACGTATTTTTTATCTCTCCAATCTAGAATAGTTCTCCCCTTAACCCTTCTCCACCGACCACTTCACTCTGTTCTTTAGAATATTCAGCCCTTTGAGGAATTCAGTCCATTGTCTTACATAATGTCCCACATTTCAGATTTGTCTATTTCCTCGTGGTTAAATTCAGATCAAAGGCTTCCAGCAAGGACACCACACAGTAGGTCACACTGTGTACTTCACTGCATCAGATAAGGAAGCACATAATGCGAAGCCATCTCTCTACTGGACATGCCAGGCTCAACCACTCAGTAAATGTGGTGGCCACCAGATGACTATTTTAAAGGCATACTTTTCTCTTCGTAAGTAACAAGTAATATAGAAAATATAAAACTAGAATGCTCCTTAGAAGCGAGGATGGTGAGATTTCGGCTCGCTTACTTTGGACACATCATCAGGAAAGATCAACTGCTGGAAAAGGACATCATGTTTGGTAAAGTAGGTCAGCGAAAACAAGGGAAACCCTCAATGAGATGGACTGACACAATAGCCACAACAAGGGACACAAATATACCAACAATCATGAAGATGGCACAGGATTGAGTAACGTTTTGTTCTGTTATACATAATGTCGCTATGAGTCAGAGCCAACTCAATAACAACAACCACTAGTCATTAGAGAGATGCAAATCAAAACTACAATGAGATACCATCTCACCCCAACATTACGGGCACTAATTAAAAAAAAAAAGCAGAAAATAGCAAATGTTGGAGAGGCTGCGGGGCGATTGGAACTGCTGGTAGGAATGCAAAATGGTACAATCACTATGGAAAACAATATGGTGTTTCCTTAAAAAGCTAGAAATAGAAATACCGTATGATCCAGCAATCCCACTCCTAGGAATATATCTTAGAGAAATAAGAGCCATCACAGGAATAGACATATGCACATTCAGGTTCATTGCAGCATTATTCACAACAGCAAAAATACGGAAACAACCTACGTGCCCATCAACAGATGAATGGATAAACAAACTATGGTACATACACACGTGAGAATACTATGCAACAATAAAGAACAATGATGAATCTGCAAAACATCTCACAACATGGATGAATCTGGAGGGCATTATGCTGCGTGGAATAAGTCAATTACAAAAGGACAAATACTGTATGAGACCACTATTATAAAAACCTAAGAGAACGTTTATACACAGAAAGAAATAATCTTTGATAGTTACGAGGGAGGGAAGCAGTGGGAAGGGAAAAACACTAACTAGACAGTAGATAAGTGGTAACTTTGGTGAAGGGTAAGACAGTACATAATACTGGCTGGGGAAGTCAGCACAACTTGACCAAGGCAAAGTCATACGAGCTTCACAGACACATCCGAACTCCTTGAGGGACCGAGTTACTGGGGTGAAGGCTGGGGACCACGGTCTCAAGGGACATCTAGCTCAATTGACATAACATAGTTTATAAAGAAAATCTTCTACATTTGACTGTGGTGGACAGTCCAAATGTCCGTCAACTGGCAAATGAATAAACAAAATGTAGTATATTCACAACAGGATATTACTGAGCAATAAAAAGAAGTACTGATGCATGCTAAAACATGGATAAACCTTGAAATTACAATGCTAAATTAAAGAAGTCAGTCACAAAAGGCCACATATTGTATGATTCCATGTACATCAAATATCCAGAATAGGCAAATCCATAGTAAGAGAAAGCAGATTAGTAGTTGCTAGGACCCGGGGGGAGTGGAGAATACGAACAGATAACTAAGAGCACAGGGTCTCTTTTTGGGGTGATAAAAAAATGTCCTGGAAGTAGATAGTGGTGATGTTTACACAACTGTGAATATAGTAAAAACCACAGAATTGCACATTTTGAAAAGGTGAGTTTTATAGTATATGAATTATATCTCAAAAAAAAAAAAAAACCCTGTTATTTAAAAAAAAAAAAAAAGTATTCTTTGCCATGGAGCAATTACCAGGCTTTGTCTGGCAGTGAACTCAACGCCCAGCATCAAACTTGAGGGGAAGAAAAAAAAAAAAAAATCACACAATATTTCTTTTAATACCTGAAAACGTATCCTGCCAGTCAATTTCCCAACACATTGGGTATCAGTTCTCCAAAATACTTTTAGGACTAAGTGAATGTTTCTACTTAAATTTTTCATTTAAGTAGTAGTTCAAACTGCTTGCAGGAACCTTAAGGCTATAAACTTTTCTATTATTAGTTTCTTTGAATCGGTAATGCACATAGTTTTAAAAACTGATAACATATAGAGGGTATACAGTGAAAAACAAATCTCACTTCCACTTCTATCCCCCAATGGTCTAATTCCCCACCTTAGAATAATCGCTTTCAGTTTTCATGCCTATAGGAAGACGTATGTGCTATATACATATGCCTATTTGATCTTCATAGATCACAGAATACTTTACATACCCTTCTGCACTCTAACACTAACAATGTTTCTTGAAGATCTTGCTATATACATATTTACCGAGCATCCTCATTTAACAGCTTCACAGTAGTCCATTGTATGGGTGTACAATAATTTATTAACCATCCACTATTAGTGGACTGAGGAGCCCTGGTGGCACAGTGTTAAGCGCTAGGCTGCTAACCAAACCCACCAGCTGCTCTGTAGGGGAAAGATGTGGCAATCTGCTTCCGTAAAAATTACAGCCTAGGAAATCCTATGGGGCTGCAGTTCTACTCTGTCCTACAGGGTTGCTATGAGTTGGAATCGACTCAAAGGCAATGGGTTTAGTTTAGGTTTTATTAGTGGACTGAGTGGCTAATTTTTTTTTATATTATAAACAATGTGCCAGTGAATATCTTTATTTAAGTCATTTTGTACTTTTGAAAATACACCTACAGGATAAATAAAACAAAACTGGGAAGTCTAAGGTGTATTTATTCCAGATTTTGATAGATCTTGCTAAATTGCCTTCTAAAGACACTACGTCAATTTACTCTCCCACCAAAAAAAGCATGTGACTGCCAGTTTCCCCTTGCCAATATACAGCATCAAACTTTTTGAGCTCTGACAATTTGATAGGTGAAAAATGGTACTTCACTACAGCGCTAATTTGCAATTTATTAATTATAAGTGAAGATGATATCTTTTTGCTTAAATGTCAGGATCATTTGTATTTCTTTTTTTATGAACTATCATTGTTACCCTTAACCTATTTTCTTTTGGCTTATTGGTTTTTTGCTAATTAATTTGCAGGATACACGTGTGTATGTATATATGTTTACATATGGAAATTTGCCCTAAACTGTCAAATGTATTACAAATATTTCCTTCAATTTTTCTTCTTTTAATTTTGCTTCTGACTTTTTTCCTGTACAGAAATCCTAACTTTTTATGTTGCAAAATGTGTCTTTTTTAAAAATGACTTCTGTTTTTTGTCACGTTTAAAGAGGCCATTCCTATTCAATTTTTATAAATAATTCTATTTTTTTCTACTATAATTATCAGTTCCCTATAAATATTTATGTAAAATTCATTTTATTATAAAGAAGGCTTTAAGTATAGAAGAGCTTCTCCAACTCCAAATACTTGTAGAGAATCAGAAAAGCAATTGCTTTGAAACACCAAAAACCAAGAGTACTCATTCAAATAAAGGACATTTAAAACCCAAGAAAATTCCCAACAGATTAAAAGTGCTAGATCGCTTAAAAAATAGGTCTTTCTCAAGGTTATGCAGCTAGTTGCTATACCTGACCATTCCCTAATGAATTTTACAAATAAATGTGAAACAATATTCAACTTCAGATTTCTATAACCTGCCCATTATACTATTTAAAATATTCCCTCCCTCAATTGACTCTTACTGCTAAATATCTTTTATGTTCAATTTTTACATGATTAGATAATCATGACAATCACCACAAACTTTAGTATAACAGTTTTTACCCAGAGGAGCTGCTTTTATATACCATATATTAAGAATAAAATGTTCGTTACTGATTTATAATTCATAGATGATAAAACTGATCTAATTAGAAGTTTAAAACCTTCTTTAAACACTTTTTTTTACTGAAGAATTAAATAAAAGATCCTAGAGGAAAATGTGATCCATTTGTAACCAAATGAGCAAAGTTAACTTACCATGTGTGGAGCACTGATTGTTGCTTGGAAACCTGCAAAACAAGATGAGAACTACTGATACATTCATCAGCAAAAACATACTTAATAATCCATACAATTCCTTTTTAATATCCATAAATTACTTTCCACAATAATTATTTGAGTTTTGATAATCTTGAGAAAATAAAACTTTTATTTTGCACTTTAGAATACTGCCATATAGCTGTTAAAATTAGAAAAGAGAATCATGCCAAAGGCCAAGCTGCTCCTCTCTCTCCCACTAAACGGCCCTACGATTTCTAGAAGTTTCTTCTTCTGTGTCGTTTGCTAAGAAAGGAAGAATTTCAGTAAGTTGAGAATTGATAGCTTTTTTACTTTTTTCTCCAGATTTATAAAAAAGAAAATATGTTTCTTTATACAACAGGTATGTTCCTACTGTTTGCAAAATTAAATTGCTTCATATTTCTGGGAACTTTTAAAAAGCTGGAGCAACTGGTAATTGAACTAGTTTAAGAGACAAATAAACTACTTCGGTTTAGTCTTTATACTATTATCTAATATTGATTCACACAATCTTTTCTTGGTTTTTAGCTTTTAGTTTCTTTTCTCCAGTGCTGCTTTCTCACAACTTATTTACCTGCTTCTGCCTTTGAAGCAATTTTCACTGAGCGGTGGTAGCAGGTGCCTTCGGGGTTCAGAAGCTCCCCAGGATCTTCTCTGCTGACTGTGCTTCAAAAGAAGATAGCATGGCAGCTGGCCGATAGAATCCTGAGGCACTTCTAAGCCTCAAAGGCGCCCACTGCCAAGGCTCAGCAGTTCAGCAAAACCTGCTTCAGGAGAAGGAGTTAAATAAGGAACTTTCTAAAAACAAAGGCAAGCAAAAAAGTCAGGGCAAATGAAGCAGAAAGTCAGTAATACCTTAATTACACTTAATTCTTTTAAATATTGACATAAACAATTAATGCTCTTGCAAAAAGCAATCTTCAGCCAACATTAATAAATCTAAGGAAAACTCAATACTCAGCTACCATAAGTTTTCATTAAAAGTATATTTTAAGAAAAATTTTTCAAAATCCTTTATATATATTATATACTGTTTGAAAGAATATAGAAGATGCATCATATATAATATCAGATTATTAAAATGGGTATGTTTGGGATTAAAACTTACTAAGGTATAATATTCAAAGGAGAAAGGTAAGTAGATAAATACCTGTACCCCAGACTAGTTTTACCTGTTTATTTTTGTATGGGGAAAAAAAAAAAAATTAGAGAGTCAGTGAGGGAAAATGTGACATTTTCAGAAATCCAGAGCTTACCTATTGATTGTGGAGAATCCATATAAGGATTACATTTTGCGTAGTGGGAGCGGTCTGTAGCCAGCATTACTTCAAATACTTTATCTGTCTTGATGATTCCATTTTCTGAAATGAGTGAGGCAAATAGTTTAAGCAGGGGAATGATATGCTCAGATGTATTTTAGAATAATTACTCTGGCTGTAGTGTAGAGACAGGATTAGAGGAAAGAAACATTAGAATTTGCTGCAATGGTCTTCAACAATGACAGCAAGGCTGGAGAAAAGTAGAAAAATCTGAATTACATTTAGCAGAGAATTATACCTGACTGATTGGATTTAGGGGTAGGAGTAAGGGTAATGGTCAAGATGCTGACGTTATTCACTGATTTGAGAAATCCTAGATAAGTTATTTATGATAAGATATTTATTCAGTTAGGGACTATGGAGCATAAAAGGAGGAGATATTGAACAGTTAGTTGGACATACGGATCTGGAGCTCAGGAAAGAGATCTGGGATAGAGATACAGATTTCCATTTATATAAATGGCAACTGAAGCAATGGAAACGAATTGACTATGGCCAAGGAAGAAGACATAGAGAAGAAAAACAAAAGCCAACATTTAAGAGATAAGCAAAGAAACTGGAGTCTTCAATGATGATGTGAAGGAGCAGTACAGAGGTGGGATGAAAACCAGGAAGATCAAAGAGCCCAAGAGAGAAGTGAAATTTTCAAGAAGGAAAGTAAGGTCAACAAATATAATATTTATGAATAGGTATACATTTGGTTTCCCAATCATTGATTCTCTGAGATTAAGTATAATATGTTAAAATAACCCTCATGTATCATGCATAAAGTTATTATGTAACATCCTTATTTACTCATTCAATATGCTTACTGATTGTCTAATACATACCAGAGTGCTACATGCTTAGGATTACAAGAATAAATAAGATAGCAATAGTTCTTGCTCTCACAGATCTTAAAATCTGTAAGAGTTTATTGAATGTATGAACTTGACTTTAATTTAACAATCTAGAAACCAATTACATTTTTTTTAACCAAACCAAGATTTGCTTAATTTGGCTGCATTATGAACAACCATTTAACAATGAGACTATTTTAGTAAAAGCATATGAGAAGTTTTAGATACTCATTTACGCAAACTAATTTAATATATTCATCAACTGTAGCGGTTCCAGGTTCTGGACAGTAATGATGGCCACCAAAACCTGAATTTCTCCACATATCCTCTGAAAACACCTAAACCTAGGTCAACAAGATCCCAAATAAAATCACACATAACCCACGCCTTCACATTCCTAGGAGACAGAGAATATCCAGAGAAGTCTGAATACTCAAACTTTAAATTACCTATATGTAGAAAAATAAACAACAAATTTCAACAAATCTCCCGCTACTGATGGAAACCTGTGGGTACAGAGAATGGAGGCTGGTGGACTGAGGCTTAAAAGACTGCAAAAACAGAGCAGAAGGAAGCACGGGACACAAATAAGTACAGACAAAATCACTCCAAGAGAAAAAAAGACCAACAGTAAATAATAAAATACTAATCACAGGTCTGGGACTTGAAAGTTTACACACTGGCCACAAGAAAGGGGCTTAAAAATCAGTGAGTGAGCAAGGGTGCCAAGGCCATTCAAAGGAGAAAGAACAGTCTTTTTCAACAAATAGTGCTGGGACAACTGGATAGTCTTATGCAAAAGAATGTTTTATCTCATACTGTATACAAAAGTTAATTGAAGATGGATCAAAAACCTAATTTAAGAGTTAAAACTATAAAACTCTTAGAAGAAAATATTGGGGTAAATCTTCATGACCTTGGATTTGGTAAATGGCTTCTTAGACATGACACCAAATGCATGAGCAACAAAAGAAAAAATAGGCTAACATGGATTTCACCAAAATTATAAACTTTCATGCTTCAAAAGGCACTATCAAAAAAGTGAAATGACAACCTACAGAATGAGAGAAAATATTTGCAAATCATATATCTGACAAGGGACTTGTTTGTAGAATATATAAAGAACAACTTAATAATAAAAAGACAACCCAATTAAAAATTGAGCAAAGGATGTGAATAGCTATTTCTCCAAAAAAGACCTATAAATGGACAATATGTACATGAAAAGATGCTGAACATAATTAGTCATCCAAACCAAAAACAACCTGTTGCCATCTAGTTGATTCCGACTCATAGCGACCCTACAGGACAGAGTAGAACAGCCCTCATGGGGTTTCCAAGGAGCAGCTGGTGGATTCAAACTGCCGACCTTTAGGTTAGCAGCCAAGCTTTTGACCACTGTGCCACCAGGGCTCCATAGCATTCCTAGTGGGTATGAAATGGTATCTCATTTGGTGTTCCCCCCCCCAACCCCACTGTGGTTTTGATTTACACTTTCCTGATGACTAATTGGGGTCCTGATAGCACAGTGGTTAAGAGCTACGGGTGGGGAAGGGGAAACACCAAATGAGATACCATTTCATACCCACTAGGAATGCTATGGAGCCCTGGTGGCACAGTGGTTAAGAGCTACGGCTGCTAACCAAAAGGTTGGCAGTTTGACTCTATCAGCCGCTCCCTGGAAACCCTATGGCACAGTTCTACTCTGTCCTATAGGTTCGCTATGAGTTGGAATCGACTTGACAGCAACGAGTTTTAGGATTGCTATGGAGTCCTTGGGTGGTGCAAACAGACAGGCTTCACCGCAAACTGTAAGGCCAGAGGTTCAAGTCCATCCAAAGGCACTTCAGAAAAAAGACCTCGAGATCTACTTTCCAAAAACCAGCCACTGGAAACCGTATGGCGCACAGATCTACTGGCACACATGAGAACGCCACAAGTCAGTTCACTCAGCAGCAACTTGGTTTTTTTTTTTTTTTGTTCTGTTTTTTTTTAGGACAGCTATAAATAAAACCAAGTAACCCTGGTGGCATAGTGGTTGAAGCGACTGACTGCTATCCAAAAGGTCGGCAGTTCGAAACTACCAGCAGTCCAAGGGAGAAAGATGTGGCAGTCTGCTTCCGTAGATTTACAGCCTTGGAAACTCTGTGAGGTCGCTATGAGTCGCAAACGACTTGACGGCAGTGGGTTTTTGGTATAATTAAAACCACCACTCGTCTGTCAGTTTGTCATACTGTGGTGGCTTGCATGTGCTTGCGTGTCGCTGTGATGCTGGAAACTTCAAATACCAGCAGGGTCACTCACGGTGGAGAGGTTCCAGTGGAGCTTCCAGACTAAGATTCACTAGGAAAAAGGATCTGGCAATCTAATTCTGAAAAATTGGCCAGTGAAAACCCTATGAATAGCAGTAGAACACTGTCTGATGGAATACCAGAAGATGAGCCCCTCAAGTTGGAAGGCACTCAAAATACAACTGGGGAAGACCTGCATCCTCAAACTACAGTGGACCTTAATGATGTGGATGAAGGAGAGCTTTTGGGACTTTCATTTGAGGATGTGATGAGACTCAAAATGAGAAGAAACAGCTGCAAACATCCATTAGTAATCAGAATGTGGAATCTACAAAGTATGAATCTAGGAAAATTGGACGTTGACAAAAATTAAACGGAACACTTGAATATAGATATCCTAAGCATCAGTGAGGTGAAATGGACTAGGATTGAATCAGACAATCCTATGGGCTTGTGATGGTTAAGACTGTGTGTCATCTTGGCTGGGCCATGATTCTCAATGTTTATATGTGATCACTCCCATGATGGAATCTGCTGTGAGTAGTCAATCAGCTGAAAGGGAGTTTCCTTGGGGGTGTGGCCTGCATCCAAATATAAGCAGACGTTCTGGCTTTTTTGCTTGCTCTGGATCCTGCGGCTGCCTCTGTTTGTCTGACCTCTGGTTCTTGGGACTTGTATCAGCTTATCTGCCAATCTTAGGATTGTCTATCTTCACAGCCTATGAGCAGGAGCCCTACTCTCCGGCCTGCCCATCTTGGGTTCGCCAGCCCCTGCAGCTGCGTGAATCAGAAGAACCCTCGCGGTCTTGCCTGCCAACCTGGGGATTCGTCGATCTTCACAGCCTGTGAGCAAGAGCCCTGCTCTCCAACCTGCTGATCTTGGGTTCGCCAGCCCCTGTGGCTACGTGAATAGAGAGAAGCCTCTATCCTGATCCACGGACTTGGGATGTTCCGGCCTCTACAATCGCATGAGCCGTTTCCTTGATATAAATCTCTCTCTATATATATTTATACGCTTTACTGGTTTTGCTTCTCTAGAGAACTCAGAACAGACTGCCAGAAGAACAAACAAATCTGTCTTGGAAGAAATACAGCTAGAATGTTTCTTAGAAGCAAGGATGGTGAGTAGGAAAACCAGAGGAGGAATATACTTTCCTTCATTTCTAAATTCCAGCCACCTACCAATATGTCTCAAATGGCATTAATCGGAAATCTGTTTAAATGAACTATTAGTTTATTTTAAAGCAGCATTTAAAAAAATTAATGCTGTAGATTTTTTCCCCTAAAAGTTTATTTTTTTAAATATGTAAGAAAAATATTAAACACATTTATTGAGCAGTTCTAATTACTAAGTGATGGTTTATGTTCACGTTGAGCATGGGATACATAAAGGAAAAACCCTCAACAAAGAGAAGCTCCCTAAACAAAAAGATTATACAATAGTCTGAAAGAAGATATGAAAGTTTGTTTAAAATGATTACAGTGATAAGAGAAGGAACAAAAACCATAACAAAACACCCTATGAATAAAAGAAGGGCAGATTTGAAAAACTACCATAAGCAATCTCTAGAAATCAAAAAGAGTCATTGAAATTAAAAAGTCAAAAAGACAGGTTAAATAGTATATTAGATGCAGTCAGACACTACTGGCAACCTGCAAGGTAGATTTAAGAATAGTACACAGAACACATAGAGATAAGTGAGAGAAAACAGGAAGGAGGTGTTGAAAGATATATGAAAGATCCTATACATCTAAAACATATATATCCACAAGGAGACAACGGATAGAATGAAGGAGAAGCAAAATTCAAAGATATACTGGCTGAGAATTTCCAAAAATTGAAGAAAAGAAAAAACAAATTCCAGAAAAAAAAATGGAATTTGTTCAAAGTGCTACATGAAAATAATTTAACCCAACTAAATTATCAGAGTATGGATGAAAACTCTTGATCCCCGAGGGGCAAAGTACATCCCACTTGAATTTAGAGACAATCTCAAGAACAGATTTGATGCATTGGACACTAATGACCCAAGACCAGAGGAGTTGTGGAATGACATCAAGAACATCATAGATAAAGAAAGCAAAAGGTCATTAAAAAGACAGGAAAGAAATAGAAGACCAAAATGGGTGTCAGAAGAGGACTCTGAAACTTGTTCTTGAACAAACAGTAGCTAAAGTGATTTGAAGAAACAATGAAGTAAGAGCTGAACAGAAGATTTCAAAGGGTGGCTCGAGAAGACAGTATTATAATGACACGTGCAAAGACCTGGAGTTAGAAAACCAAACAGGAAGAACACGTTCAGCATTTCTCAAACCGAAAAGAACTAAAGAAAATATCAAGCCTCAAGTTGCAATATTGAAGGATTCCATGGGCAAAATATTGAGCAATGCAGGTAGCATCAAAAGAAGGTAGAAGTAATACAGAGTCACTGTACCAAAAAGAATTGGTCGACATTCAACCATTCAGGAGGTTGCATATGATCAACAACAGATAGTACTGAAGGAAGAAGTACAAGCTGCACTGAAGGCATTGGTGATAAACAAGTCCCCAGGAATTGACGGAGTACCAATTGAGATGTTTCAACAAACAGATGCAATGCTGGAAGCGCTCGCTAAGCCAAGAAATCTGGAAGACAGCTATCTGGCCAATCAACCGGAAGAGATCCATATTTGTGCCTATTCCAAAGAAAGGTGAACCAACAGAATGCAGAAATTATCAAACAATATCATTAGTATTACAGGTAGACAAAACTCTGCTGAAGATAATTCTAAAACGGTTGCAGCAGTACATCGACAGGGAACTGCCAGAAGTTCAAGCCAGATTCAGAAGAGGCCTTGGAACAAGGGATATCATTACTGACGTCAGATGGATGTTGGCTGAAAACAGAGAGTACCAGGAAGATGTTTACCTGTTTATTACTGACTATGCAAAAGGCATTCGACTGTGTGGATCATAACAAATTACGCATAACACTGTAAAGAATGGGAATTCCAGAACACTTAATTGTGCTCATGAGGAACCTGTATACAGACCAAGAGGCAGTTGTCCTAACAGAGCAAAGTGATACTCAGGAGAGATGTGCATCAGGGTTGTATCCTTTCATCATATTCATTCAGTCTGTATGCTGAGCAAATCATCTGAGAAGCTGGACTACATGGAAAACAACGCGGCATTAGTATTGGAGGAGGGCTTATTAACCTGTGATATGCAGAGCTGACAAAATCTTGCTTGCTGAAAGTGAAGAGAACTTGAAGCACTTACTTATGAATATTGAAGATTACAGCCTTCAGTATGGATTACACCTCAACATAAAGAAAACAAAAATGCTCACGACTGGACCAATAAGTAACATCATGATAAGCAGAAAAAACTGAAGCTGCCAAGGATTTCATTTTACTTGGATCCACAATCAATGCCCATGGAAGCAGTAGTGAAGAAATCAAATGAAGTATTATTGCATTGGGCAAATCTGCAGCAAAAGACCTCTTTAAAAGTGTTAAAAAGCAAAGACGTCACTTTGAGGAGTAAGGTACGCCTGACCCAAGTCATTTTATTTTCAATCGCTTCAGATAGATGTGAAAGCTGGACAATGAATAAGGAAGACTGAAAAAGAACTGATGTCTTTGAATTATGGTGTTGGTGTAGAAATACTGAATATACCATGGACTGCAGAAGAATGAACAAATCTGTCTTGGAAGTAGTACAGCCAGAATGCTCCTTAGGGAAGTGAGAATGGGAAGACTTCGTCTCACATACTTTGGACATGTTATTAGGAGGGACCAGTCCCTGGAGAAGGACATCATGCTTGGTAGAGGGTCAGTGAAAAAGAGGGAGACTTGCAATGAGATGGACTTACACAGTGGCTGCAAGAACGCCTCAAACATAGCAACAACTGTAAGGACGGTGCAGAATGGGGCAGTGTTTTTATTCTGTTGTACAGAATCTCATTATGAGTCGGAACCAACTCAACAGCACCTAACAACCACCACAAAATCAAAAAGTCAGGTAATATCAAGTATGGGAGAGGATGTATACAAATTTGAACCCTCACATACTGCTACTGGGAATATAAAAAAATACAGCCTCTTTGGAAAACAGTCTGGTCGGACCCAGAAATCCCACTCCTTAGTGTATTTCAAAAAAACTAAACCCGTTGCTGTCGAGTCGATTCCGACTCATAGTGACATAAAAAAATGTCCACATAAAAACTTGTACACAAACGTTCACAACAGCCAAAAGGTGGAAACAACCCTAAGTGTCCATCACCTGATGAATGAATAAACAAAATGGTATTTTCATACAGTGGAATATTATTTGACCGTAAAAAGGAATAAAGTATTGCTATATACTACAACATGGATGAGCCTTGAATATATTATGCTAAGTGAAAGAAACCAGTCACAAATCAACATATACTGTATGATGCATTTATATGAAGTGTCCAGAATAGGCAAACGTATAGAAATAGTAAGCAGATTAGTGGTTGCTTAAGGCTTGGGGTGGTGGTGGGGTGGGCAACAGCTAAAGGTTATAGCACCTCTTTCTGAGGTGATAAAAATGTTAAATTGACTGTGGTAATGGTTGTACATATCTGTGAATATAATAAAAACTACCAAATTCTATATTTTAAATGGGAGACTGTATGATATGGAATTATATCTCAATTAAAAAAACAAAAACAAAATCCATTGCAGTCAAGTTGATTCTAACTCATGGGGACCCCGGGTATTACAGAGTAGAACTGCCCCACAGGGTTTTCTTGGCTGAATCTTTATGGAGGCAGATCGCCAGGCCTTTCTTCCACAGTACCACTGGGTGGGTCTGAATCATCAACCTTTAGGTTAGTAGTTTAATGCACCTCTAAATAAAGCCCTTAAAAAAAATCAGTAGGACCAAAGATAGTCTGAGAGTAGCACTGCTTCTGGGGGAAATCAGATAAACAGAGATGTGGCAAGATGGTAACAAAGAAAGTAAGAAGAGAAAAGTAAGGATCCTGCAAAAACCAAAGAAGGAGCCCTGGTGGCACAGTGGTTAAGCACTCAATGCTAACCTAAATGTCAGAGGTTCGAACCAATCAGTTGCTCTGTGGAAGAAAGATGTGGCAGTCTGCTTCCATAAAGATTATAGCCTTGCAGAAGGGGAGTAGGAAGCTGATGATAGGGAACACAAAGTAGAGTAAGGATATTGTTGATGTGTTGTGAGATTGTTAACCATTGTCATAGGGC
>NW_004443938.1:21905302-21907023 GCF_000243295.1 Trichechus manatus latirostris
ATGTCATAAAACAGCATGTGTGTTACTGTTACATGAGAAACTATCTGTTCTGTAAGCCTTCACCTGAAGTACAATAAAATATTAAAAAAAAAAAAAAAGAAAGAAAGAAATTTCAAAAAAAAAAAGATTATAGCCTTGGAAACCCCTTGGGGGCAGTTCTACTCTCCTGTAGGGCTGCCATGAGTCGGAATTTTCTACATGACAGCAACGGGTTTGGGTTTAAAAACAAAACAGCAACAAGGTACACCAATCCTTCCCATTTTCCCACCACTACTACCAACATAAGGAGCCACGGGGGTGCAACGGTTAACTGAAAGGTCAGCAGTTCGAACCCACCAGCAGCTCCACGGGAGAAAAGACCTGGCAATCGGCTTCTGTAAAGATTATAGCCTTGGAAATCCTATTGGACAGTTCTACTATGTCCTACAGGGTCACTATGAGTCGGAATCCACTTGACCATACATGACAACTACCAACATCTACCAACACCACTATCCATTAAGGAAACTGCAAATTACTATAGTGACAGAAGAGGGTGCTCTTGAATTACTATAGTGACAGAAGAGGGTGCTCTTGAATTAAGAATTCTACCCACAAAATGCCTAAAAGTAGGGAAAAAAAGGAAAAAAAAATCAAACTAATTCCTTTCAAAGCTAATGTAAAAAGAAAACAAAATGCAAATCAAAACATTTTAGCTGACTCAATAGGATATTTAAAACTATATTCTAAGAAAATTTACCAGAAAGCAAGTAAAACTAAGCACCAGGAACAATCAAGTTCAAGATGACATATCCTAACAAAACTACTAGGTTTTAAAGGCAAAGGAAAAAATCCTCAGAGCCTCAAGGCAAAAATATCATATTACTTAAAAAGGGTTTTTTTTTTCCTAAAAAAAATAAAATAAAAAAAAGGCAAACATCAGGCTTCTGAAGACCAACATATACAGCAAAGCAAGAATGGAAAAGCATTTTCCAGAAATTCAAGGAAAGAAAGTACAAGTCAATAACAAAAAGGGGCAAATTACTGATACACCTAACATAGATGAATCTCCAGAGTACTAATCTAAGTGAAAAAATGCCAGACACAGGAAACTGTACACTATATGATTCCATGTATATGGAATCCTAGAAAAGTCAAAGCTATAGTGGCAGAAACTCAGTCCATGGTTGCTAGGAGGTGGAGGAAGAAAATTAATTGCAACCGGGCATGAAGGAACTTTTAGGAGAAAGAAATGGTCTATATCAGAAATCAACAAACTTCTGCAAAGGGCCAAACGGTAAATACTTGAGGCTTCTCTGCCTCAACTACTCAACTCTGACACTGTAGTGGAAAAACAGCTATAGACAATATGTAAATGAAAGAACATGGCCGTTGATCAGGTTGACAAGATCAGTGTCTTAATGCAATCTCTTTTGAGATATAAAAGAGAGAAGCGAGCAGAAACACATGGGAACCTCACACCACCAAGAAAGCAGTGCTGGGAGCAGAGCGCGTCCTTTGGACCTGAGGTTTCTGTGCTGAGATGCTCCCAGACCAAGGAGAGACTGAGGCATCACAAGGACCTTTCTCCAGAGCCGACAGAGAGAGACAGCCTTTTCCTGGAGCTGGTGCCCTGAATTTGGACTTGTAGCCTACTGGACTGTGAAGACAATCAATTTCTCTCTGTTAAAACCATCCACTTGTGGTACTTCTGTTAGAGCAGCACTAGATGACTAAGACAG
>NW_004443938.1:21908311-21925555 GCF_000243295.1 Trichechus manatus latirostris
TTTCTCCAGAGCCGGCAGAGAGAGAGCCTTTTCCTGGAGCTGGTGCCCTGAATTTGGACTTGTAGCCTACTGGACTGTGAAGACAATCAATTTCTCTCTGTTAAAACCATCCACTTGTGGTACTTCTGTTAGAGCAGCACTAGATGACTAAGACAGCTGTGTTCTAATAAAACTTTATTTACAAAAACATGTGACAGGCCAAATTTGGCCTGTGGGCTGTAGTTTGCTGACCCTTGTTCTATATCATGATGAGGGTGTTGGTTACACAAATATATATGCTTTGGTTACGCATATGTTTGTTCAAATTTTCAAACTGCATGCTTAAAATTAGTGAATTTTGTTTTATGTAAATTATACCACAATAAGGCTAATTTTTTTAAAGTATAAGCCAAGAATTTTATACCCAGCCAAGCTATCCTTCAAATATCAAGGCTATAAAGTATTGAATGTGCAAGAAATCAGGGGATACTATACACACAGCTCCTTCTGAGGAATCATCTAGAGGATGTACTTCATCCAACCAACAGATAACCATGGATACATAAGCAAAGAACATATGTCTTATTGTAGAGCAAAGACTAAAATAACTGTGGGGACATAGGTATAAAAGCAAGTTTAAACGTTGTATGTTCTGACAAAGAAAGAATGCAACTAAAAACAATGGGAGGAGAAACGAGAAAAAAAGGGAGAGGGGAGTAGAATAAGATCTTTGACTGTTGTATACACAATAAGAGAAATCAAAGGATATCATTTAAAACTGACAGACCAGATAGTAAAAAGATAAGAAAAAGATGGATTAAGGGTATTATAAAAGATATAACTAGAAACCTTCCAAATACCAAAAGTACTTTATTTTTAAAAATTAGCAAACATGGCACACCAAATAGAGAAAGAAACATTGTAAATAGTCACAGGCTGGCAAAGACGAACTTTCATGCCTTTTCTATTTTAGAATGATTATAAATTTTAGATAAATTAACCCAAATAGAAAATATTATTTCTACACAAAAAAGCTTAGGCAAGCTACCTGAAAAGGTTATTAAAATAAAACAGTGAAAGTATTTTTTTAAAAATTTTAAACCAGAGTAATAATAAAATATTTTGTGAAAATTTACCAAGTTCCAGACACAGTCCTAAGCACTTTACACATATCATCTCTTCTAATTCTATGGAACAATCTTATGTTGTCTCTAAGAATCCTATAAAATAGGCACTATTATTATCTCCAGGAGTACCTGGGTGGCACAATGGTTAAGCACTCGACTACTAGCTACAAGGCTGACGAACCCACCCAGAGGTGTCTGGGAAGAAAGGCCTGGCAATTGGCTTCCAAAAAGTTAGTCTTGGAAACCTTATGGAGCTCACTTCTACTTTGCTCACATGGGGTCACGTGAGTTGAAATCAACTCAACAGTAACTCATTTGTTTGTTTCTGGTTTATCATTATCTCTATTTTACAGATGATGAAATTGAGGTTCAGAGAAACCAAGCTGCCCAAGGTTACACAGCAAGTAAGGGAAAGGGCCATTCAAATTGAAATGTGTACTAAGATGCCTACTGATCACTGTATTGCTACTATCACAGTCAAACAGCTCAGTGACTTCTACTAGTTCATTCCTCAAAATAATTCTTGAGTAGTTTATTTGTCCTGAAATTGATTCAAATTCCAGAGGGGTGATTCACAGAACAATCTCAAGACCACAAGCTGGCTTGAGACATGAAGTCTAACTTCTCTAGAAATTAAAGAGTTCCCTGATGGAGTTTTTACTACCTCAAAGAAGAGCCTTTTCCATATTCAGAACACTCTAATTATCAGAAAACTTCCCTGTATTATGATAAAATTTCCTTCTTTATAACTCACTTGTGTGAACCACTACTCTCTGAAACCACAAAGAATATACTGAATTTTATACCTAGCCAATCTTTTTTGTACATCTTAAGACATATCATAACCACCCCAAGCCTTATCTTTTTCAGGTTAAGTGTTGTTGTTGTTAGGTGCCGTCGAGTCGGTTCTGACTCATAGCGACCCTATACAAAAGAAGCAAACACTGCCCGGTCCTGCACCATCCTCACAATTGTTGTTATGCTCAAGCCCATTGTTGCAGCCACTGTGTCAATTCATCTCGTTGAGAGCCCTCCTGTTTTTCGCTGACCCTCTATTTTACCAAGCATGATGTCTGTTATGGATTGAATTGTGTCCCCCAAAAATGTGTGTCTAAGTGGCTAGGCCATGATTCCCAGGTATTCTGTGATTGTCCACCATTTTGTCATATGATATAATTTTCCTATGTGTTGTAAATACTACCTCTCTGATGTTAATGAGGCAGGATTAGAGGCAGTTATGTTAATGAGGCAGGACTCAATCTACAAGATTAGATTGTACCTTGAATCAATCTCTTTTGAGATATGAGACGCAAGCAGAGAGATGTGGGGACCTCATACCACCAAGAAACAAGAGCCAGGAGAATAGCATGTCCTCTGGACCTGGGATCCCTGTGCTGAGAAGCTCCTCGACCAGGGAAGACTGATGACAAGGACCTTTCCCCAGAGCCGACAGAGAGAGAAAGCCTTCCCCTGGAGCCGACACCCTAAAGTTGGATTTTTAGGCTCCTAGACTGTCAGAGAATAAATTTCTCCTTGTTAAAGCCATCCACTTGTGGTATTTTCGTTATAGCAACACTAGATGGATGACTAAGACACCGTCCTTCTCTAGGGACTGGTCCCTCCTGATAACATGTCCAAAGTATGTGAGATGAAGTCTCGCCATCCTTGCCTCTAATGAGCATTCTGGCTGTACTTCTTCCAAGACAGATTTGTTCATTCTTCTGGCAGTCCATGATATATTCAGTATTCTTCGCCAACACCATAATGCAAAGGCATCAATTCTTCTTTGGTCTTCCTTATTCATTGTCCAGCTTTCACATGCATATGAGGCGACCGAAAACACTATGGCTTGGGTCAGGCGCATCTTTGCTTTTTAACACTTTAAAGAGGTCTTTTGCAGCAGATTTGTCCACTGCAATGCATCTTTTGATCTCCTGACTGCCGCTTCCATGGGCACAGATTGTGGATCCAAGTAAAATGAAATCCTTGACAACTTCAATCTTTTCTCCATTTATCATGATGTTGCTTATCGGTCCAGTTGTGAGAATTTTTGTTTTCAGGTTAAGTAGCCTTACTCAATACTTCCACTTATTCATTAGTTTTAAAAACTGTGTAGTAAAGAATGTGGCCTCATCCAAAGAGAGATAAGGCCTTTGCCCTTGGCTTCTGGGAGGTAACCTATGTTGGGCTTCATAGGAATATCTTTGTTTGTCTGGTCGCCGTGGGCCACATCAGTAACAATACAATTTAGGGTAAAGATCTTGGGCCAAGTCAGATGAGACTTAGGGTGGAGGCTTTGATCATGTGGTATCAGCTGACCTGGGGACTGAGTTCAACCACATGAGTAATCAATCATGCCTACACTATAGAGCCTCAATAAGAACTCTGAACACCAAGGCTCAGGTGAGTTTCTCTGATCAGCAATACTCCATGCATAGTGTCACCCTTCAATACTAGGAGAGTAATGTGTCCTGATTCCATGGGGAGAGGAAAACAGAAGCTGAGTTTGGTACTTCTCCTCAACTCTGACCTTCGCTGATTTTAATCTGTATCCTTTCCCTGTAATAAACTGTACTCATGAGTATAATAGCTTTCGGTGAGTTCTGTGAGTCCTTCCAGTGAATTATTGAACCTGAGGATGGTTTTGGGCAGGTCTTTGAACCAGCTCACTCCAGTTCAAACCCCTGCTGATAATTTGCATTTCTAACAAGTTCCCAGAAGATGCTAATGCTGCTGATTAGGGACGAGTTTTGAGAACCACTAGTAGAGCAGTAGTTCTCAAAATTTATCATACATAAGAATCACCTGGGGATCTTGATTAAACTGTAGATTCTGATTCAGTACATCTGGGGTGAAAATTTAAATTCTCTCTCCCTTAAGATATATACTTCTATTAAACTCATGTGGCGAAGAACATGCTCGGCATTTCTCAAGCTGAAAGAACTGAAGAGAAAATTCACGCCTCAAGTTGCAATACTGACGGATTCTATGGGCAAAATACTGAATGACACAGGAAGCATCAAAAGAAGATAGAAGGAATAAAAAGAAATGGTTGATGTTCAACCATTTTAGGAGGTAGTATATGATCAAGAACCAACGGTACTGAAGGAAGAAGGACAAGTGTACTGAAGGCATTGGCAAAAAACAAGCCTCCAGGAGTTGATGGAATACCAATTGAGATGTTTGAACAAACAGACGCAATGCTGGAAGCGCTCACTCGCCTATGCCAAGAAATTTGGAAGACAGCTACCTGGCCAACTGATTGAAAGAGATCCATATTTGTGCGCATTCCAAGAAAGGTGATCCAAAAGAATGTGGAAATTATCAAATAATATCGTTAATATCACAGGCAAGCAAAATTTTGGGAAGATAATTCCAAAACGGCTGCAGCAGTACATCAACAGGGAACTGCCAGAAATTCAAGCAGGATTCAGAAGAGGACATGGAACAAGGGATACCACTGCTGATATCCGATGGATCCTGGCTGAAAGCAGAAGAGTATCAGAAAAATGTTTACCTATGTTTCATTGACTATGCGAAGGTAACAATCAAGAAATCAAATGACATATTGCATTGGGCAAATATGCTGCAAAAGAACTCCTTAAAGTGTTAAAAAACAAAGATGCCACTTTGAGGACTAAGGTACACCTGACACAAGCCATGGTATTTTCAATTACCTCATATGCATGTGAAAGCTG
This sequence comes from Trichechus manatus latirostris, assembly GCF_000243295.1. Classification (NCBI taxonomy): domain Eukaryota; kingdom Metazoa; phylum Chordata; class Mammalia; order Sirenia; family Trichechidae; genus Trichechus; species Trichechus manatus. Next base: position 21,913,116 of record NW_004443938.1, read on the forward strand.
GACATGAATAATTGATGCCTTTGAACTATGGTGTTGGCAAATAATACTGAATATACCATGGATTGCCTGAAGAATGAATAAATCTGTCTTGGAAGAAATACAGACAGAATGCTCCTTTAGAAGCGAGGATGGTTAAGACCATCTCACGTACTTTGGACATGTTATCAGGAGGGACCAGTGCCTGGAGAAGGACATCATGCTTGGTAAAGCAGAGGGTCAGCAAAAAAGAGGAAGACCCTCAGAGGGACTGACACAGCAACAGTGAGTTCAAACACAGCAACAATTGTGAGGATGGGGCAGGACCTGGCAGCGTTTTGTTGTGTTGTACATAGGGTTGCTATGAGTCGGAACCAACTCAATAGCACTTAACAACAACAACAAACTCATGTGAGTTTCATGGGCTGCTTTCTTCCACTACAGGTTTGTTTTTTTTACTTTACTGAAGTTTTTAGTAAAGTAAAACTTTTTACTAAAAATTTACTAAAAACCTCTAAATTGTTTTTCATAGCACGTGACCATCATTTATTTTAAAAGCTGAAGACATCGAGGCTCAGGATAAAGCTTTACTAGGCCATTATTAGGTGGTTTCAAACATTTTCACCAAACGGTCATTGCTGTTAATTTATTTTGCCCAGAACACTGTTTTGAGAGATGCCTAAACCAAGCTACATTTACTAAGTTATTATTTTCCCATTTTTGGTAATTTATGACATGTATAACTGCCAGTACCCTGAAATATTTCTAGCAAACAGCGAAGTAATTTAATATTTTACTTAGCCTGTGTAGCTTAATTATGGATAAACATGCAATTACCATTAGGATTTCTAAAATAGTGAAAACAGACTGATAACCACCTATCCCCAAATGTCTTGCAGCCCTAGGATCCAAGGACCCTAATTAAATAATTATTTTATATATATATATATGATCAATATATATATCAAAATATAATTATAATAATGGCTAATGTTGGTCCAAATAAGCAATTGATCCAAATAAGTTAGTAGGATTCAAAAAAGAGAATGCAACAGAATTCAAGCTATAGGCCTCTAGTGCTGCTATAATGGAAATACCACAAGTGGATGGCTTTAACAAAGAGAAGTTTATTCTCTCACAGTCCAGTAGGCTACAAGTCCAAATTCAAGGCATCAGCTCCAGGGGAAGGCTTTCTATGTCAGCTCTGGAGAAAGGTCCCTGTGATGCATCCGTCTTCCTTTGGTCTGGCAGCACCTCAGCACAGGAATCTCAGGTCCAAAGGATGCGTTCTGCTCCCGGCACTGCTTTCTTGGTGGTATGAGGTTCCCAGGTGCCTCTGCTCACTTCTCTCTTTTATATCTCAAAAGAGATTGGCTTAAGACACTATTCAATCTTATAGACCTCATCAGTATAACCTCATCATAGTGATAGAGTTTACAACACATAAGGAAATCACATATAACCTCATCATAGTGATAGAGTTTACAAAAAATAAAGAAATCACATATAACCTCATCATAGTGATAGAGTTTACAACACATAAGGAAATCACATACAACCTCATCATAGTGACAGAGTTTACAACACATAAGGAAACACATCAGATTCACAAAATGGACCCAGCCAAGTTGATGCACATATTTTTTGGGGAACATAATTCAATCCATGACAAGGCCAGACAATAAAGAGCTTGAAGGGAATTGGAGACGGCATTGCAGAGGCAGACAAGTCAAATTCCAGGGGGCAAAAATGCTACAGTCAGAATTTAAATATGAAGACTACAATACAGCATGATTTTAAGCAACTGATGAAGTGTAAAAAAGAAAAAAACATTTGACTATCCTCTTCAACAGTAGAGGGATCTGTGGTATTGGAAATAAAGAGCAGAAAGTAACAGCACAGCACCCTACAAAGCTCTGCAAAGTATTGACAGAGTCGTAACTATTAATGCTGGCTATTGATTTTCAACTTTTAAAATCAACAAATAAAGTAGAGAAGAGTTATTTACTGCTCTGAACCAAGTGTAAATGTTTTCAACTTTGACAATATAAAAGAACTGCTGATAAGCTGAGAAATGTAAGAGGGAGCTCCCTAATACCCTCGTTTACAAAGTGGGGGGATTAGCAGGTGACGTCAGTTTATAGGTTACAGAACAAGAAATAGAGGTTTAAGTATATTACTCAAAGTTACAGAAGTAACCACAAAAGAGGAACCAAAAATTATGATAAACTCTAGGGGGCAGAGGGAGTAGGTCTGTAATGTATAAATTCTCAACTGTCTTGGCAGGAGGCCAGTAGAAGATATCTAAAGTTGATAAAACAAGAAATGGCTGTGAAGCATATGATTTAATCACCAGAAAAAAAAGAAAAAACAAATCAGAAACATAGTTAAAAGTAGTTCACTTTAGGCAATGAGCCAGCGGATGGGGCGGGATGGGGCAGGCTGCTGTTGTTTTTCATTGTAAGCCTTTCTGTACTATTTTATCTTTTAACCATGTACATATATTACTTAACTAAAAAGTAATCTTTTTAATTTTCCTTACTTTATCATTATCATACACACACACACACATACATATATATGTATATATCCAAATAGCAAGTAGCCCTGATGGCTCAGTGGTTAAAGCACTCGGCTGCTAACCGAAAGATTGGCAGTTGGAATCCACCAGTCACTCCTTGGGAGAAAGATGTGGCAGTCTGCTTCCATAAAGATTTACAGCTTTGGAAACCCTATGGGGCAGTTCTACTCTGTCCTAAGGATCACTATGAGTTGGAATCAACTTGATGGCAGTAGGTTTTTAGTTATCCAAATAGCAAGATGTGGATGGGACTCCTTTTCTTCCATAGTAATAAAATTGTATTGGGTGCATTCTCTAGAATCCCTGTAGTTATGTGTAGTTACATGTAGTTCTTGTGGCTGAAACATGTTCAGAAATTATGTACAGAAATTGCAGGTCATGACACTGAAGGGAATGAGTATTCCTCTTTCCTCGTTTTCCTCCCTGCTAGGTGGAATATGGAAATGGTGAAGGTAAACTATCTTCAACCTTGCAGATGAGGGAAAGACTTTAGGGAGAGCAGACCAACAGGAGAGGGGCCTACCATATTAGCCCTGAGCTGCTTACACTTGGATTGCGACAGGAGGGACCTTTATTTTGTTTAAGCCATCATTATTTTGGTCTTTTGTTACATGAGACAAACATGCATCCTAATACACAGGCATTTAAGGAGGAAAATGAGATCAGTCTGAAGAACAGGGTTGTAAAACGTGAGGAGGTTGTTGTTGTTGTTAGGTGCTGTCAAGTGAGCTCCCCCTCACAGCAACCTTATGAATAACAGAACGACATGTTGCCAGGTCCTGCACCATCTTCACAATCATTGGTACGTTGTATAAGACCCTAAAGGGGCCTGAAAGCTAATCAAGCATTTACACTTGATACAGTATGCAATAGGAGGCCATTTTAGACTCCTGAGCAGAAAAGCTATAGAACCAAAAGCAGCACACCAGGAAAATCAGTGTAATAATAAAATGGATCTGAGGGGAGGGAAACTGAAAGTCTGATGACCAATTAGGCACCAGACACATCACTTAAAAGTTCACATTAACGACCTAGGCTAGGATAGAATCAACGAAAATACAGCGAAAGGGATGACTAGGAAAGCCATTTGTGAGAACTACTGGGTTAATTTGATGACAGTCTGAAAGAATCAACAATCATTCCGAGATTTTTGATCTGAGAGGACAGAAGAAGAATTGGAGGAACCCTGGCAGAAACAAAAAAGACAGGGCCTGTGTTGGTATCAACTACTGAAAATACAGGCAAGAAAACAAGCTGCAGGTGGATTCCAAGTCATAAATAAACTTTCTCTAAACTTGTTTCAAAGTTATATTTCAATAAAAGAAATATTACCTTATCATATTAGTTTATATGACTTGAACATTGTTAATCACCTACCCTGTATTCCTTCTTAACTGTCACTAAACCAGGGAAAACAATAAGAAAAAAACAAAACTTTTACCTTTTACTTCCCACCCAGAATGATTAGGCATATTAGATGGTAAGTAGAGCTTGAAACGTTCTCAGTACAGAAAGTCTGAAAGGGATTAGTTTTAAGCTCCTACTATAATCAAAAAAGAATTTTATGTGATGGCAAGTTATGATAAAGCACACCAGCTAAGTACTTCTTAATAGATACATCAAATTAACAGTTCGTTTTTATGTTATTTCTCAAAGATAAGGAGAAGTGTATGTTCCTTTGGTCTCTTCACATCTCTGACAAACTAAAATGTTATGCAAAACTCTAAAATATAGGTAAATCAAATTATAACTTCAGTGGCTCTTCTAAAACACACACACAAGTGATTCTGTGCAATCTACAGTGCTATTAAAAAGTACAGAATTTTGGATCTGGAAGGATCTTTAGAGATCTAGTATACACTCAAATCTGATGACAAAATCTCTTCTACAATATCTCTTACAGTGAAACGGTCAACCATTTTTTGCTTCAACATATTAAGTAACAGAAGCACTATTTTTCAAAGCCAAATCTTTGTTAGGACAGCTTTGTGAGTACTTCCTTACAATGAGCCAAAATCTGCCTCCCATTTGTCCTGGTGTGACCCTCTACTACATGACATTTCTTCAAATATTTAAACATCATTGCTCCCTTAAGGCTTCTCTTTGCCAAACCAAACAAATGCAATCCCTTCAAATGATGACCATATAAAATGTCGACCCGCTTGGCATCCTGATCACCCTTGTCTGACAATCTTTGGTTTTTCACTGCCGCTCTTAAACAAGTTGGCCAGAACTACATGCTATACTAATAAAAATATTTGGAGCAACACAATGGAACCTTTCCCTTACCTACAGCTTAAGATCACAGGAAATAGAATGTAATACAACCTGGCATCTGGATCTAAAGCTGTCCAACAGAACTTTCTGTGATGAAGGAAAGTTCTGTCTGTGCTGTCCAACAGGGTAGCCACTAGCCTCGTATGGCTATTGAGCTCTTGAAACATGGCTAGTGTGACTGAGGAACTGAATTTTTTATTTTAATTTTAATTAATTTAAACTTAAATAGACACACATTAATATTAAAATTTCAAGAAATCACACAAATTAAATCTTATTCAATGCACTGTAAGTTTACTTGCTAGTATGTATCCATACGACTGAAGTGAAATAAGTTAAAATGAGAAGGTATCTTCTGGATTCTGAGTGAGACCGCAATTGCTGAAAAAAGTCTCTTAGGGTTTTATTAGCTGGTTACATTTGGCCCTTAAATGCACATGACAAAAGTAACAGAATTTTAAGACTAATATTCCTTTCCAGCAGCTATACTGCTAGTGGCTAAGAACTGACGTTCTAAATAGAAAAAATAATTTCAATGTATTTGCAAAACTAAATGCTTTAAGGATATAAAAACTACAAGTTACCATAATTCTTACATATTCAAATACCTACTAAAGGTCTCCATTTGAATGCCTCATAAGCATCTCCAAGTCATCACTCCCCAAAATAAATCCCTGATCTCCCATGTCCCAAAAAAAGCCCTGCTCCTCGCTCACTTACTATTTCCAATTCAGAAAATGGCAAATCATACCAATTGCCCAGGCCTAAAACCTTGGTGTCATATCCTTGACTCCAACTTTCTCCCACATCCCAAATCCAAATCTAACACTTGCTATTTCCTCTGCCTGGAATGTTCATTCCCATGCCTGCTTTATCTGCATGGCTTGCTTCCTTCTTCCATCAAATCTTAGCTCAAATGACACCTTAATGAGGCCTTCCCCCCTACAATTGCAAACCTACCACCCCATGCTCCCTATTCTCCTTCCTTACTTTGTCTCCATAGCATTTACCATCATGTGATATAATACATATTTTGTCTGCTCCCATTAGAAGTAGGCTACAGGAGGGAGTGGATGTTTGTTTTGTTCAATGCTGTATCCCCAGTGCCTGGCACATAGAAAGTACTAAAATATCAGTTGACTGAATGACTCAACAAACCCTATAAACATTACATATGCAAAAGGACACAATCAAGGATGGAAAGGAAATATATGTAGAAATCACTGATCAGGGCAGCGGACTGAATTTTTTCAATAAATAAAACTAGGTAAATGAACAATTGTTAGCATTGTTTTAAGTGGCCAGTGTAACATTTGAAGTCTATTAGTTAGGAGGCAAAATTCCATAAACTTTCTGATTTAGATACCCCTTGCTGGGTGGGGTGGGGTGGGGTTGGTGTCTTTTCTAACTCAACCTCATTCACTCCTGCCTCATCTTTCATAACTTTTACCACAACTTGAAATTAGCTCAATCAAAGTAGAAAATAAAGTCTAATAGAAACACTATTTAGGTTATCATGCACCCTGAATTAGGCAAGTTCACAAATGTTTTAAATTAAGCTAGTTTGTTTCACAGGCATATCAGTTATAAAATACTGTATTTTTCATTTCTATAGACCTGCACTGTCCAGAACAGTAACTGCCAGCCACATATGGCTATTTAATGAAGTTAATTAAAATTAAATAAAATTAAAAAATTCAGTTCCTTAGCTTGTACTAACCACATTTCAAATGCTCAATGCTACACGTAGCCAGTGGCTACTATACTGGACAGCACATATACTGAACATCACAGAGAGTTCTATTGGGCAAGACTGCTGTATACGTTTTTTAAAGCTTTCTTTTTAAAGCATAAAACATTCAGGGGAAACACTGGCAGATTTAACCTTGCAATTTTCAATTCTCTAAGTCAGTGTTTCTTAAAGTGGGGTCTCTGGACCAGTAGCAGCATTACTTTAAAATGTGTTAGAAATACAAACTCTTGGGCCCCAGCAATCTGTGCTTAACAAGATCTCCAGGTGATTCTGGAGATTCTGAAGCATGCTCAAATTTTAGAACCACTGTTCTAAGTTACTAAAGAGCAGTTGTCACCACAGCATCAAAAAAAAAAAAAAAAAAAAAAAAACCCCAAACCCATCACAGTAAAGTGGATTCCAACTCACAGAGACCCTACAGGACAGCATAGAACTGCCCCATAGGGTTTCCAAGGCTGTAAATCTCTAAGGAAGCAGACTACCACATCTTTCTCCTGCAGAGGGGTGGGTGGGAAACTGCCACCCTCTGTAGCTAAGTGCTTAACCACTGCGGCACCAGGGCTCCTCACCATAACATAAGGTATGAGATAATAAGAAATAAACCATTACAGTCTAAAATATCCTGTAAAAAGATATTGCTGTTGTTAGGTGCCATGTTATATATAACAGAACAAACTGCTGACTGGTCCTGTGCCATTACACAACTATGTTTCTATTAAGATGTCTTGTAATACAAAAGAAAAACTAAGTAAATATTTTCATCAAGATTATTATAACATTAAAACTAAATCAATTATGGACTTCATTTCTTTTGAAAAACCGTTAAAACTATAATGTGCTTCTGCTTCTAATTTGCAGATCCCTTTTTCAGTTCAATATCAGTATAACCATTTTCATCTTTTTCTAAGGATTCAATTAGAAACCTTTAAAGTTACAAATACACAACAGTAGAATTATTATGGAGGAAAGACTTTCCATTTTTGTGCCGAATGAAATTTTTACACGGTTAAGTATTATTTTTATACCAAACTAATAAAAAAAATCTATTATCTAAAATTACCTATTGGGGCCCTAGTAGTACAGTGGTTAAGGGCTCAGGCTGCTAACCAAAAGTCAGCAGTTGGAATCCACCAGCTGCTCCTTGGAAACCCTATGGGGCAGTTCTACTCTGCCCTGTAGGGTTGCTATGAGTCAGAATCAACTCAACTGGCAACAGGTTTTTTTTTTAATTACCTCAGCAAGAAGTTGAAACTAAAGTTGCACATGTGTTACAAAAAGAGGTTAAGCAACATCCAAACCAAACCCATTGCTGTGGAGTCCACTGGGACCCTTAACGACCCTATAGGGCAGAGCAGAACTACAGCACAGGGTTTCCAAGGCTGTGTATCTTCACTGAAACAGACTGCCACATGTCTCTCATGAGGAGCAGGTGGTAGGTTCAAACTGCTGGCCTTTCCGTTAGCAGTCAAGCACTTAACCACTGCGCCACCAGGGGTCCTTTAAGCAACATAAGTACTCTAATTTCCTCTTAGGAATCACAGATCTAATATAAAACTACGTATCTGCAACATCACATCAATGTAGGTTAAATATTCCTTATTAGCTGACAGAAAAACATCCTTAGAAATTTTAGCTAAGAATAGTAATGCAATACATTAAAGTGATTATAAAGCCATTGGAAAAAGATCTAGTCTTGGCTTAACACAAATCTGGCCCAAAAAGGAGAGATCTTAAGATACTGACTGAATACAAATGTCTGCCACAGCCAAGTGTCTACTGGTGGAAAATTACTTAATCACAATCGTGTATAGAATGTTTAAGGTGTGTACTCTGCAACAGCAGGCACATAAATCATGTTAAGAAATGTTATAAAAATACAAGATATTGAGTATATGCACCATCCATGGGAACCTAAATCACACCCACTGCTAATCAAACATCTTTCCGTAAAATGGACAATGGCAGTGCTTGACAGAATTTTGAAATCTAAACATTCTTCATTACTTAAGATTAAAGACACAACTTCCACAATTTAAGTATTGTTTTTAAAAAAGTTACATGACTAATATTAAGTTATATTAAGTACAATCATACGCCAGACTGTGATACTTATTTTATTTATCTTTGTGTTCCGAGCACAGTTCCAGATATGTAATTTAATTGGCATTTGTGGAACAGAAATGAGTATTAAGCTCTTTGAGAGGATTAAAAAAAAAAACTTTTTCTTTAATGGTCCCAGCCTTCAAGGTTACAAATCCAGTTGGAAGATAAAACACACGAAAAGCTAATCAACATATGATAATTAAAAATACCACGTCGCAAATATGATTATTTACAAAGTTAGTGGCAAGAGAGTGCTATAAATTCTGACCAGAATGAGATTATTATGGACTGTGGTCCTCCCGGACTCCAGAACAGACGACGACACTAAATTTCAATTTAAAAAAGGAAAGTGACACAGCATTCATCTTACCCTAAAATTATCACCAGAGAAAGGAATAAAACAACTAAAGAGAATGGTATAAAGAACTTTCATACGAGGTTTTTTAAAGCATATGGTATCCCTCACACACAATCGTATGCTGGGGTTCCAGGACCTCTAAAGGTTCCTGAAATACAAGTCTCTCAGGAACAGCACCCCCCGGTTATCTCTTCCTCCGCCCCCTACGAACCTTTCCACTGGGCAGCCGCCCGAGAAATTTCTCCCACCATCCGCAATGGCAATACTCTCATATTCTCCCTCCCTTTCCTGGTATCAGACAGTGGCATCTCCCTCCACAGGAAAAAACGGAGGGCGGGGGAGGCAGAATAAGACAGAAAGCTTGCAGCGAGGTTGATTAAGACGGAGGAAGGTGAGAAAACGCGGGAGGCGAGGGTGGGGCCCCCTCAGCTCCAGCCCAGTCTCTAGGCGGCCTCGCCAACACCACCCCACCGGGAAGGCACGCCCCTCGCCCGCCAGACCCCGAACAGCGGGCTGCGGACTCGAGTGACAGCCCCGCCACCTGCGCCGCACTCCCTCCCCTAAGCCAGCGGGGAGACAATTGCCCCTGCCCCACCAACAGCAATGCTTTGCTATTTCTCTCCCCTTCCCCTCCACGTCGCCGATGAGTGACAGGTCTCGGGGGAGGTGATCTCAAACGCTTGCCGTTAGAGACTACCGGTGCAGCCCTGCTCCGAAGCCCTCCGACAAGCGCGGGGGGTTAGACAGAAGGTTCCAGCCCGACCCAGGGGGACCTGGTCCAGGCCTGGCCTGCCGTAGTTGCCCCACGCCGGGCGGAGGTGGCACTTACTGCGGAGATTGTGGATTAGCTCCGAGTGGCTGGCGCCGCCGGATTTCCAGGCCATCGCTAAGCACACCCGGAGCAGGTACAAAACGACCTTCAGGACGGCAACGGTGCCCAGCAGCTTCCCCAAGAGTGAGACCACTTCCCAAACAGTGACCGCCCCGCTCGCGTCTCCGCTGTAGCCGCTGCTACTGCCGTCGCCGCTGCTGCCGCCACTGCGCGCTCCCGGCATGCCCCGCGGCACGCATGCGCTCTGTGACGCCGCGCGGCCAGGGGCGCGGCCCGGTGGGGCTGGAGCAGGCGTGGTCGTGTGCCCCGCGCGCGCTCGTTGCTGCGGCGACTCCTGGGGACCCGCAGGGAGATCTAGCTGAGTCAGCGCCGCTACCGCCGCCGCTGCGCGCCGCCTCTTCCCTGGGTTCTCCCTGCGGCCAGGCCGGGTGGGCCTGGGCGCGGTCGGTCGCGTGCCTGGCCACGGCTGTGGTTACAAAGCGCGGAGGCGGGATGACTGAGCTGATCGGTGCCGCCGTGCAGATCTGGTTTCGCCGCTGCCGGTGGCTCTGCTGTCGCCGCTGGGTCAGCTGTTGCGAGCCGCGACTTTGCTCCTATAGCTGTCCAGGTTGTTAGACGGTGGGCTTCCTCCGTCCTACCTCACCCAACCCAGTTCTCTAATGTTTAGGCCGGTTAGACTAAGAGCTCCGTTTTAGGGAGCCTGAATAATCGGAATAGAACCTGAGGACAAAGTCCCTCTCTAACCCGAGTACTCTAGCCTCTGGCTTTGTGATAAGAACATCACTGGTTAGCAGAGACTTTGGGATTCTGGTTTGTTCTCAATCCTAAAGCACACCTACAGAGTGTAAGAGTATCACGCCATGGAATGGGAAGAAGGTGCTCTACTCCTTAGAACAATATAAACGTAAAGATCTACAATTGGTTAAAAATACCTCAGTATCTTCTGGTGAATGTTATTTTCCCAGCACAAGTGTGCGCTTTCGGCTAATTAAGCCTCATAAATTCCACTGTTAGGCTGGGCACGCCAGCTTTATTGCTATCAGCTCTGCAGACGATGAGTGAGAGAAACTGTTAGGGAACATGGCCTGTTGCATCCAAATTGCTGACTCCTCATCAGAACTGAGTCTGACAATTCAACCATCGTTTAGTGCAGTCATCTTTTAAGGAAAGAAGCAAAGCGACATCAAGACATCTATGCCACTACACCAGCAGCAATTTTCAAATTCTGGTTTTTTAACAGACTGTCAAATACGGCATGCGGCCCACTTCCAATCCACAATATACCTTGTCTATTTTTGTAGGATCCAGTGACCATAAATGAAACCACACTCAAAAATGTTTTTTACTTCAACATTAGGAATAAAAGTGTTAGTTTGGAACTCCAATTAATATAGTAGTTTTCCAATTCATCTTTATGCAGCTTCCTGATGGTCTTCCGGTTGGGGAGAACAAAAATGAAAAACATGAAGTTCTTAAGAGGTACCTAATAATTTTCTAAAACTGACCGAGATTGACTAAATTTACATATGGTGCTTCCATAAGCCGTAACTGTGAAATAGGACAATATCAGATACAAGTAACAACAGCAACAACCAACTTATTAGAGAAGCTTGTTTTAGAGAACCAATGCACGGTAATGAATACCTACAGCAAGGGAGATAAAAAGATGGCCAACTCATACCTCTTGTATGTAGCTCTTTTATGCAGTAGAATGTATATTCTAGTTGGGGAGAGCTGCATCAAAAGAAAACTAGCAATAAAGGGCAAACTATAAGTGCCATTCGTGGTCTAGTATCAAGTGCTGTGTTTATTTAGAGCATCATAACTGGGATGAATCAGGAAAAAGTACAGGAAGAAACTGATCCTTGAGGGATGTGCTAGATTCTGAGGAAAGAGGAATGAAAGGAATATTCAAGGTGTAACTAAAAGCACAAGGTGCCCTGGTGGTGCCAGTGGTTAAGCACTGGGCCAGTGGCATCACTAGGGTTAGTGTCACCCAGTGATGTAACTCATAGTGTCACCCTCCCCCCACAGTCCTCCTCCGGCTTCAGACCATGTAGAAGAACCCTTAGTGTTTTTTGTACTAATGTTACTCATAAGTCGTAATTCCTGTATATCACCCTGTCTTTTCTGTTAATTACTACTTCATTCTCAAAGTTATCGATATATGTTTACAAATACTAATTACCACAACAGTGTAGCTAAAACACCAGAAAATTAGACAAAATCAGCGACTATAAAAACACCAGTAGCAACGGAAACAACAGCTCGTGCTTATAGCTCGTGTAGACAAAACGAAGTAATTTGAAGCGTCATTGTAATTGGGTAATAGTGACAGCTCTGACTGGAGCACATTGGAAGGTTCAAAAAGTAAATCAACATAGAGTTTTAGCCTTGTAGGTATATTAATACATGCAAGCTGGGCTTATGAAAAATGTTTTTGTTGTTATAACTAACTATAGGGACATTTTTGTAGATAGTCATTTTGGTGCCACCTCCTCTGACAGTGTCACCCAGTGCGGTCTGCAACTCCTCCCTCCTCCCACCCCTCCCCCACCCC
>NW_004443938.1:21925655-21953061 GCF_000243295.1 Trichechus manatus latirostris
GCAGTTTGAACCCAGTAGCCATTCAGAGGGAGAAGAGACCTGGAGATCTGCTTCCGTAAAGATTAAAACCAGGAAAAAAAAAAAAGCCAAACCTATTGGCATCAAGTCATTCCAATTCATAGCCACCCTATAGCTTTGGAAACCCTGCGGGGAGATTCTACTCTGTCCTATAGGGTCACTATGAGTCCAAATCAATCCGATGGTAACAGGTTGTTTTTTTTTTTCTTTTTTTCCTATTAACCAAAAGCATAGAAGAAGGAGCCTATAGCCCTGATTCCTGGGCTGTTGTTAGATATCACCAAATGCATTCTTTATTATATACATGAATGAATTGGCCAAAGTTACATAGCTACGCAATGGGCGTCAAAACTAGACCTGGAGTCTTCAGAATTCCAACTCCAGGCTCTGACAGTGGGTATTAACAACTTAGAAGCAAATGAAAAGAGGAAGAGATTTAGAATAATAAGTTGGTGTATTAGTGGAGGTACTTCCATGAGAACGTAAAGGTTTTGAATCTTTTTTTATATGCAGTGAAGTGCAACTGAATGTTTAGATGTCCCTACAAGGTGGTTTCTCTTGCATTGATTTTGTTTTGCAATATAAATTTGTTTTATATTGCACAATTATTGCACATATACATTCTCTAGGTGTCTCTATACCGATGTTGCAGGTTAGGAGAAGGTGTAGTACAAGGGTCAGGGCACTCTCGTGTCTTTGTTAGAGGGCAGTGAAGACTGGCGTTCCGGCTTCCATCCGCCTGGGGGCTGGGCTTGTCTACACAACCCGCGCAAGAAAATTGGCTCTCCGCAGCCACCGTCCTCCTCATAAGGCCCAGGCCAATCAGAGTTCCCAGAGGAAGGAGCTGGACTGAGGGGCGCTCGTGGTGCTTCTTGCTGTGTCTGCTGCGGTTGCTTTCGGCATGAAGGAAATTTATGCTAAGTTTGTGTCTCAGAAAATCAGCAAAACCCGCTGGCGACCAGTGCCTCCGGGGAGTTTGCAAACAGCGGAGACCTTCGCTACGGGCTCTTGGGACAACGAGGTACCCCCGTTCCCGGGGCGGGAGCCCCTGCCTCCCTCCTGTCTCTGGTCTGGGGAACCGCGCCCCGGGCCGCCTGCGCGCGAAAGTCCTTACTGGCCCTTTTCGCCCTTCCTTAACCTCCACCCAGTCCTGGTCTCGGTTGCTCAGTAGCTCAGAGCCAGCGATGGTGTGCCTGACCCTCGTATCTCCTTGTGTTTTAAAAGCTTACCATACCTTTTGTCTGAGATGATTTTCAAGCAGAGTTGCCTGAAGGCAGTAAAAATATTAATTTCCGAAGTTGGCGTTTCTTTAGTCTCAAAATAAAGCTTTTGCTTTACAGGAAAATTATGTTTCGTTGTGGTCAATTGGAGATTTTGGAAACTTGGACTCTGATGGAGGGTTTGAAGGAGACCATCAGTTACTGTGTGATATCAGGCACGATGGTGATGTAATGGATTTACAGGTACGTCTATGTAGTAGCCACAAACGAACTTTTAAAACAACCGAGAGTATTACACTTAGAGATGCAAAGGACCTTGAAATCTGTATAAACTTGACAGGAAACAGAGTTCTCTGTGGCTTAAATGATTTGCCCAACATCACATAGCCACTTAGTGGCAGAATCAGGACTTAGGAAGGAGATGTGGATTTAGTTACAGTTTTTGTTTTGTTATTAGTTGCCTATCTACTGTGATGCGAAGCACTGTTAGGAGATTTACATAATGAGTTAGTATAATTCTGATTGTGTGCCTGTGGATAAAGTATTCTTTGTTTTACCAATGAGGAAACTGAGACTATGAAGATCTGTTGAGCATGTACTTTGTGACAAACAATATATGAAGCACTTTCCATGATTTTGCTTTTTAAATTCAATCTCCTATCAAGGATTAGTAGTTCTATTTTAAAGATTAGAGAACTTTCTGAATTTGGCCCAAGTCTCAAAACCAGTAGTGGTGCTGCCTCAAATTCTAATGGTGGGACTGGAATTGAGTATTCAAATTCACGGCTTCAAAGTTCCTCCATTTTATTCTAAAGAAAACTTTTTCACCCTGAGAAGATATTTTTCTAAAGGTTTATTATGGTGGTCCAGAATTGAATCAATTACAGGTTAAGGAGTTTACAAAAAAGTTGCTGTTTATTTTGTATGAAAATACCTTTATTTGTTATGATAGTTTGGCTTTTCAAATCAATCATCACATTTTATTTGCTTGGCGTTTACAAGCTCTTTTTAAAATTGTAATAGGGTTCATTCTGATTGAGTTAAGAAAATGGGCTTCCTTCCTACTGATATTTTTGAATCTATAATAAGCAGAATTTTTTTACTTAGTTTTTGGACCAGGAAAGAATTGTAGCTGCTTCATCAACAGGATGCGTAACAATTTTCCTTCACCATCAGAATAACCAGGTAAAGAACTCTGTTTGAAAGCTGAATTTGTGTTTTAATTATTTTTAGGAAGACTGTGCTTAGTAATTACACAAATAATAAAATGTATAGTCTGAAAACATGAAAGGGGAAAATATCACTGTTATATTACCAAACTTTTATTGGATTAATTTTAGAACCATGGAAGGTCCCTAGATGGCGCAAACGGTTTGCGCTCCACTGGTAACCTAAAGGGTTAGTGGCTCGAACCTGCTCAGTAGGAATACAGAAGAAAGGTCTGTCAATCTGCTTCCATTAAGATTACAGCCGAGAAAACCCTATGGACCAATTCTACTCTGTGACATATGGGTTGCTGTGAGTCAGAATTGACTCGATGGCAACAGGTTTGTTTTATTGAAATTGGATATCCCTTACTTTGTTAAGTAAATTATCTTAGTTTAAACTTAATATTACCAGGTGATTTTACTGTAATTCTGCTTTTTAAAGTTCTTTTCTAGAAAGAAAGAGTACCTTCTAGCTCAGATGCCATGAAGGAGAATAGGAACAGCTATTTTGCTTCTGTGGATAGAGAACCCAGGGTTTAATTAGAAGAGAAGATATGCTGTATGAAGACTTGACATTTTCTCAATGCCTTTCTTGTTTGCTAAGCCCAAGAGTGCTGACCTTCCGAGTGCAGTGGGGAGGGCAATTTTTAAAAATAGCCCCACTTGCTGTAACACAGTTTTAAGTTGCTGGAAGAGAGTGCTTATGTAGGTTTTGGGATTAATAAAGGTCAACTTGTTAATAGGTGTGCCTAGTAAATACGAGACTCAGATATCGTTAAGTATTTTTCTTGATGGAGTCATTCAGAAAGAGCTATAGAGATTTATTTCTTAGATATAGACTAATTCCCTTAAGAATTTAAAGAGTTGCTTTTGAACACATAATTACTTAATACCAAAAAACTATTTCTTCAGTGAGATAAATGTGGGACATTATTAAACAACATTTCTTTTGAATCTAATTCTGTGTATACAGAGCTTTGATGAAAGTAATTATTAGACTTTAGTACAGGGAAACACAAAGGAGGGGAGAGTTATTCTTTTTCTAGAAGAGTGTGAGGAAAAATACCCTTGTTGGAGAAAAGTGTTCATTTTTAAGAACTTTGCTTTGGTTAATGGTGTCCCCATGTCTTATACCTAGACTCTGTCTGTCAGCCATCAGTGGACAACAGCTCACTGCCACACTGGTCCAGGCGGTCCTTCCTGTAGCGGCGCACCATGTACAGGTGTTGTGTGCAACAACCCAGAAATTGTCACGGTTGGTGAAGATGGCAGAATAAATCTCTTCAGAGCTGATCACAAGGAAGCTGTGAGAACTATAGGTAAGAAAAATCATTATATTTCTTTCCCCATCACATGAGTAAACACAATGCACAGTGTTTGAGAGAGAAAAATATACAAGGCAGGATCTCTTTATCAAGGCAGTATGTTGATAAGGCTCATACGAATGAGTAGAATAACATGACCACAGAGGAGAGAGAAGTCTTTTTATTTTTGGCTGGAAGGGATTATCAATAAAGCATCAGGGAACACGTGGCAATGTAGGCTATGGATCATAAGCAATACTAAAAGGATGGCACATCAGACAAAGGGAATGACATAGAGGCGGGATAAGGCTATTCAGAGAATGACAAAAAATGTAGTTTGACTTGACTTTAGATAGATATGAGAGATGAAGCAAGAAAGGTAAATTGAGGCCAAGTTATGAAGAGTCTCTAATGCAAAGCTATAGAGTTTACATTTTGTTAGATGATCAACTAAGGAGCCATTGAAAGTTTTTGAGCAAGGGGGTGATAAACTCGGTGTCACGCTTTAGAAGGGTTATTCTAGTGTAACAGTTCTCAAGTATACTTCACATTTTTTAATAGTTCACCACTTTAAACGTCTTGATTCAGAATCTCTAGAGGTTGACCCAGTGGTTCAGGTTTTGTTTGTTTGTTTGTTTATTATGGTCTTTTTTAACTTTACAGATAATTCTGAGGCACACATTTGTTTATTTGTTAAGGACCATTGCCTCGTGGGAGCATGGAAGGGTGTGACTAAAGGAGAAGGCCTGAAGCTATTGTTGTTTTGTTATATAATAGGGACTCTTGGTCCAGTTGGTTAAAGTGCTCATGTAATCATGGTTTTGATATCTCTGTGTGTTGCAAAAAGAAGTCTTGGTGCCCACAGACTGCTTCACAAATCCTACATTAACAATGTCTATCATGTATTTAATTAACACTGTGATGGGATACAGAAGAAATATAAGACGTGGCCCCATTGTTATAATTGTGTTGGAGAGTAAACGAAATTATTTCTTTCATAAGGATCAGCACAAAACTGGTTCCTATGAGATGGAGGTTAAAGATGTCCCAAATGTCCAGCTTTTCCAAACTGCTGTACCACTCCATCATCTTTAACATCAACTACTCTCTCTACCCTCAGTACTCTCCCTCCCATCTTTGGGTTCCCTAATTCACTGTAATGTCTCAGAACTCACGAACCATATAAAGGAAATGGTTCATGCAGTTGTGGAGGCTGGCAAGTCCCAAACTCGTGGGTCAGGCATAGGCTTCTCCCTGGCCCTCAGTCTCTGCCCAAAGGCATTCAGCTTTCTCACTCCATGGGCCAAGAAGCTCACTGTGCCATCTCCTGCTGGTCTCTCCTTCCTTGGTGGTGGTGGGCTCTTCTCTTACCAGCCTCTAGGGTGGCTCATGTCAAGCCCAGCGCGATGGCAAAACTGATCATCCCTTTGGTGGGCCACAATTACCCTATCACACAGTCCCACCCAGTCACCTGGATGGGAGTTTTAAGACCATGGCTAGAAAGGCCACACAAAAAGCAATCCATTACACTGCAGGGAGATACACCAAATATACATGAAACAGTTGGTAACACAAAACAAAAATCTCTAAGTATATTGCTGAATTACATGGTATAAGCTCTAAGAGAGAGAGATAAATTGACAGATAGATTGCTACCGTCCAGTTAACCCTGACTCATTGTGACCTTATGTACAACAGAATAAAATGTTAGTCCTGCAGCATCCTTACGATCGGTGGAATGTTCAAGTCCGTCATTGTGGCTATTGTGCCAATCCATCTCATCAAGGGTCTCCCGCATCCTTGCTGGCCATAAGCTCCAAACACTTGAGGAAATCAAAGAAAAGGACCATTATAACAATCAGAAAGGACTTCATGGAGCAGGAGAGGGTTGATGACCATAAAGATGAATAGATTTGGGATGACTGAGCAGAGTAGTACAAGGTCAGAGTGAGCTCTGTAGGAAGTACTGGGATTTGGCCCAATAGACTGGAGGTTCTAGAGTAAGGACTAGTGGGAAATAAGGGTGGATACAGAGGAACTTAAATAGTTATCTCATAAATGCAGGC
Source organism: Trichechus manatus latirostris (assembly GCF_000243295.1). NCBI lineage: Eukaryota > Metazoa > Chordata > Mammalia > Sirenia > Trichechidae > Trichechus > Trichechus manatus. The sequence goes on from NW_004443938.1 coordinate 21,931,472, forward strand.
TGACAATGTAAAGATGAAATACAAATACGTGAAATGCAATCCTCTGGAAAACAGTGCAAATGTCCTGTGAGTGATAACTTTTCTATCAATGGAGAGTTCATTTAACATGTATATTACTGTTCATTTTCTGTAGGAATTAAATAAGTATTTTAAAATTCACTTGTAATTCATCTAATGGAAGGAATGTGATTTAAGATTTTCATGGAAAAAAGACGCTCATTAACACGCGCTCTACGTTATATATTTGTAGACAATGCAGATAGCAGTACGCTACATGCTGTAACCTTCCTTCGAACTCCTGAGATTCTGACAGTAAATTCAATTGGACAGTTAAAAATATGGGATTTCAGACAACCAGGAAATGAGCCCTCTCAGATATTATCACTGTAAGTTTTGATTTGTCGGTTGTTTAATGCAAAATTAATTGTTTGCTTGTTTGTAGCAACTGACTTTAAACCTTATTAATTTTAATTGCACTTCAAGAGAATGATTCCTGATAAAATTTGATCAGAGCAAATATAACTTGATAGGCTTGATACTACCGTGCTGCCTTAGCAAATATTTGTATTCATTCAGAGCCTTTATCTCTTTGATGTTTATATTATTTAACTGAGAAACTTATTTCTGCTTATTAAGTGATTCTGTTGATAGTGGGTATAATATACTCTAGATGTGATTAGGGAAAAAAATAACTGAAAAATATTTATATAAACTGTGTATTAAGTAAGGTAACAGTAAAGAATATATAGTTGCTATATAATGTTTAAAAAAGCCAAAAAAATGGAATGTGTTTTGCACATCTTACCATCAGATTATACTGCTTCCCATGTCTCCATATTGAAGAGAGGATGAATAATGTTGACTTTTAAATCCAAGAAATTCTAGAAACTTAGAAATATATTTAATCTAGTCAATATTTGACATGATTCGGGTTCAACTAGTAGTTCCAACCACAAAGTTACCATTTAGTTACTAGGATAAAGCATGTTTCTAAGGTTATGCAAAGATAAGTTATACTGTACCACATATCTGATGTCATTATATCTCCCATAACAGGACTGGTGACCGCGTGCCCCTCCACTGTGTTGATAGACATCCCAACCAGCAGCATGTTGTAGCTACTGGTGGCCAGGATGGAATGTTGAGTATTTGGGATGTTAGACTAGGTACTATGCCAGTGTCTCTCCTGAAGGCTCATGAAGCTGAAAGTAAGTACTGTGGACATACAACGTTCTTGTTGAGTGATTTCTGTAACATTGTAAGCACCTTTCCATAACAATGCATGTAGATAATTTTCTGTCACAATTTTTAATAGCTGAGAATTGTATAAATTTACAATAATTAATTTCTTTTTATGTGACATTTAATTTTTTTTTTTTTTATTGTACTTCAGGTGAAGGTTTACAGAACAAATAGTTTCTCATTAAACAGTGGTAAACATACTGTTTTATGAAATTGGTTAACAACCCCACAACATGTCAACCCTCTCTCTTCTCGACCTTTTTTTTTTTGGTGAAAATATACAGAACCAAAGATACACCATTTCAAAAATTTCTACATGCATAGTTCAGTGACATCAACTACACTCTTCGAGTTGTGCTACTATTCTCACTTTAGATGAAGGTTTACAGAACAAAATAGTTTCTCATTAGTACACATGTTGCCCTGTGACAATGATTAACAATCTCACTACACATCAACACTTGATATTTAAATTCTTTAAGGTGTTTCATTATTATATCCAAAACTGCAGTGAATATCCTTACAGATTCATCTTTGTGCACTTGTTCTCTTAGGATAATTTTTCAGAAGCAGAATTGATGGTCCAAAAGTTTATGTGATTTTAAAGCTGCAATACATGTTGTCAAATTGTTCTGCATAAAAATAATAGTGCCATAGGTGCAGTGGTTAAGCATTTGGCTACTAATCAAAAGGTCTGCAGTTTGAATCTACCATCCGCTCCTTGGAAACCCTATGGGGCAGTTCTACTCTGTCGTATATAGTCGCTATGAGTCGGAGGTGACTCGATAGCAAAGGGTTTAGGGTTTGGTGTGTGAGAGTGCCCTCTTCCCATGCAGATGTGGCCATTATTTTTCGTATTTGTTACTCTGTTTTGTTCCTCAATTTATTATTGTCTTTTTTTTTTTTTTAAACAAGAACAATAGATATATAGCCTATTGTCTAAAATTTTCTGGGGTTTTTTGGGTTGTTTTTGCCTTTTGATTTTGGTGGGAAGTTTTTGACTGGATAGGAATTTTTCATTTTATCACTTCTGTCTTTGATACCATGCCAGAATATCATGCCAAATTCTGATTTAAGAGAAGTTTGTGTTAAGCTCTACTTGAACTAAAAGTACGAAAGAGCAAACATTGAACCAAAAGTGAGACTTCTCTGTTTAAGTTTCACGTTATTAACTTAGAAAAAGAAATGACTTTAGATTATGTTTATATTCAAGAAGCAAATAAAAGGATACAGAATTGTTTGTCTCTCCCTGGTATAGCTCTGCCCTGGAGAACTAAAGAATAAGGTATGCCTTCATAGATTCTGATGTTGGTAGTAGAATAACAGACTTTCAGATGTCTTACCATCCCCCTTTTAACTGCCAGTCTGTACTGTTAAACAATCCATGCAGAATACAGTGGTTTGTAGTGTATTGCTTTAAATTCATCCTGACTTGTGGCTAGAAGAAAAAAAATGAACTGTTTTATACGGGTTTGTTTCTAATTTGAAAATAAATAAATACATAAAAATCTATATTTGGGCAATCTCCTCCTGCATCTACCAGGCTGTTTTGTTTTACTTTTTTCTAATGAAGCAGTATGAGTATAATTTCTTCAGGGACTCACCCAGAACACTGTCTCCTCCTGAGGAAGATGACCTTTTTATGTTTTGTGACATAGTATTTAATTATGGAATCTGTCAGAATGAAAATTGCCACCTTATAAACATGTGCTATTCACTTTTTATTCCACACCTTGGCTAATTTCTATGCTGATTCTTCAAGGTCACCTAGCCTAGAATCACAGAACCCCTGTTCACTGACTACCTGTTTTATCCTGGCTAATCACTGACTCCCAGACATCTACCGGCACACAAAGTTCCCTTAAAGTTTAGAGCTTGAGGGGGACCCTGATCCCAATTTGGCTTCTTAAAAGCCCTCGATCTGAAACTGGATCTGGATTCTTGAAGCATCTCCAGGCTTAGCTTGCTAGGAGCTAGTAGCTATGTCTGTGATAAAGGCCAGAAGTACCGAGACTCCTAGTGTGAGCCACAGTTGGACTTTGCCTCTTAGAAATTCATTTGTATATTCCTTATTCTTTTTTTTTTTTTTGGTCCTTCTTTTTTTTTTATTTTATTTTATTTTTTTTTATTGTACTTCAGGTGAAGGCTTACAGAACAAATAGTTTCTCATGAAACAGTAGTACACATATTGTTTTATGACATTGGTTAACAACCCCACAACATGTCAACCCTCTAACTTCTCAACCTTTTTTTTTTGGTGAAAATACACATAGCCAAACATACACCATTTCAAAAAATTCTACACGCACGGTTCAGTGACATTGACTATGCTCTTCCAATTGTGCTGTTATTCTCACTTTAGATGAAGGCTTACAGAATAAAATAGTTTCTCATTTAACAGTTACTACAAATGTTGCCCTATGACAATGGTTAACAATCTCACAACACATCAACAATATCCTTACTCAACCTTGGGTTCCCTATCACCAGCTTCCTTGTCCCCTTCTGCCTTCTGGCCCTTGTCACTGGACTACTGTACCTCGTTAGTCTCATTTGGTTTTACGGGGCTGTTCACTCCCAGGCTGATATTCCTTATTCTTTTTATGGTCTTCTCTCTCAGTCTACCCAGTGATACAACTTTTTTTTCCCATGTAGCAAATATTTATTGAGCACCTACTATGTGCTAAGCACTGAGTGAGATGCCGGGTATACACTGTTCTTTTTGTTTTTTATTGTGGTAAAATATGTATAACAAAACATTTGCCATTTTAACCATTTTTAAGTGTACAGTTTAGTAATATTAATTACATTCACCATGTTGTGGAACCATCACCACTATCAATTTCCAAAAGTTTTTTATCACCCCAAACATAACTCAGTACCCCTTAAGCAGTAACTCCCCATTTCCCCCTCCCCCCAGCTACTGGTAACCACTAATAAACTTCAGTCTCTATGCATTTACCTATTCTAGATACCTCATATAAGTGGGATCATACAATATTTGTTATTTTGTATGAGACTTACTTCACTCAGCAAAATGTCTTGAAGGTTCATCCATATTGTAGCATGTATCAGGACTTCATTTCTTTTTATTGCTGAATAGTATTTTATTGTATGTATATACCACATTTTGTTTATCTGTTCGTCAGTTGATGGACATTTGGGTTATTTCCATTTTTTGGCTAATGTGAATAGTGCAGCAGTGAACAAGTGTACAAGTATCTGTTTGAGTCCCTGCTTTCAAGTCTTTTGGTTATATACCAAGCAGTTGAATTGCAGGGTCACATGGTAATTGTACGTTTAACTTTTTTTTTAACTGAAATTTTTTTTTATTTTGTTTTTGTTGTTGAGAATATACACAGCAAAACATACACCAGTTCAACAGTTTCTCCATACATAATTAAGTGACACTGATTACATTCTTTAAGTTATGCAACCATTCTGAACCTTGTTTTCTGAGTTGTTCCTCCCCCATTAACATAAACTCACTGCCCCCTAAAGTTCCTGTCCAACAATGTAACTTTCATTCATTAATGACACAGGAATTAAGAATAAGAGAATTGACCAATTTGTAATAAATCTTCCTCAGAATTACGCCATCATAATTTTCCATTTTTAAAAAAGTAATAGATCAAATGATTAGCAATTACTTTCATTCTTTTTCTGGTCCAATGTACAAATAGATTTGCTTGACTTCTTTATCCTATCTACATGTTATGGCCATTTGGAGAGTTATAGTCTGTCTTTTCTTTAATTCTGAGGCCTTTGATTTTCATAACAAATTTGGGGTATAAAGGTATGTCATGAGTATTAGAAGATAGCTCCTGAGACAGGTTTAATGTTGTTTGTTCAGCTAATCTGCACAGGAATAAAGCTTCACTGTTCTTGTCTTTTAGTGTGGGAAGTTCACTTCCACCCATCCAACCCAGATCATTTATTTACTTGTTCTGAAGATGGATCCCTCTGGCATTGGGATTCCTCTACAGACGTGCCTGAAAAGTCATCACTCTTTCACCAAGGTAAAGTCTTAAAGAAGAATCTTGTGTTGTATATGTTATTATACTTCTAAATATGAAATTAGAAAGTCTCATACTTTTAACGTTAAAGAACTGCCTCAGGGTAAATTCTGGTATTACAGAGCTTGAGAGGTCTGACTGTGAATTACTTACCGCTATATGGCTAATGATTAGAAATGCTATGAGCTGGCTAACCTCACAGCAAAGGTTAAATATAATTTTATTTATTTTGTTGTTGTTGAGTATATACACAGCAAAATATACACCGATCCAACAATTTCTGCATGTACCATTCAGTGTCATTGATTACATCCTTTGAGAACAGCTAAGGTTCTTATTTGTGAGTGCATTGGCATTGGCCCTCATGCCATGGGATAGGCATTGGCAACTCTTTTATATTGCATTGCCAAGACAGGGTGTATGGCAAGAAGAAAGCTAGTCTTTATGTATTGGGGTACTGGTTTCACCTCAGCTTAAAATACATTTTTTCAGAGTTTCCTGTTTTGAAGATTTGTCTGTGGTTCCGAAGTTCATTTATTCAGCAAATGTTTATTAAATGCCTGCCATGTGCTAGGCACTCTTCTAGATGTTGGGGTCTACAACTGTGAGCAGAACAGAAGGTCCCTACACACAAAGAGCAAATATTCTAGCAGACCATAAATAAACAGTAAGGGTCCAATCAGGAAAATAGAAACTACCCTAGATTTAGAGGGAATTGGTTTCACATGTGTTAAAAGGGCTGGAAGACCAAAAGATGCTGGAAGAGCAAATAGGAAGAAAGGGTGATGCCCAGAAATAAAAAATTGCTAATACCCCTGCTGCTGCACTGTTGGAAATGCTATCAAGGTTGATTCTGGATCAGCAGAAAAGGTGCCACTTCAACCAAGACTGGAACAACTGCCAACGCTGTCAATGCCAGAAATCCAGAGTAGGAAGAGGGCTGCTTCTCCCTCGTCTGCCTTCCACTAATCCACCAGTACCTCCCATTGGTAGGGTCCATCTGGAAGGCAGGTGGCAAGGGAGCCTGGAAAATTGAGTTTGCAGACTCCCAGCTCCAATACATAGTAGAGCACAGAAAAGTGGGAAAGGGAACTGAAAGCAAAAAGGGAAATAACTGGACCAAATATAGTGGTAATAACTGAAAGAAGAGTAAAGTACATAAGAAAATAAATAATAAAGGCCAGGGGCAAGGGGGGTGGTGCTCTGGTGGGAAGTATAAGGAAAGGCTACTTGATGGAGATGACATTTGAGCAGAGACCTGAGAGAAGTCAAGGTGTAAGTCACATGAAAGCATTCCAGGCAGAGGAAACATCAAATACCAAGGTCCTGAGACAGGTAGAGAACAGTAAGGAGGTGAATGGGGCTGCCATTCAGTGAGCAGGGTCAGGGAGTGATAGGAAATCAGGAGAGATAGCTGAGGAACAGATCTTGTAGGATTTTGTAGGCCACGATAAGGATGTTAGATTTTATTCTAAGTGTGATAAGAGGCCACTGGAGAGTTCTGAGCAGGGGAGTGGTGATACTACTTAGATTTCAAAAGAATCACTCTGACTACTGCGGAGAATGGACTATAGGGGAGGGATGGGAGATGTGGAAGCAGAGAGACCAGGTAGTCTTATCAGACTGGTTCTAATATGCTGAGTTTTATAGTATTCAAGAGCACTGTAAAATATAGGAACAGTAAAGGATAAAAAAAACTTTAAAAAATTCTAAAAACTTCTCCAGAAAAATGCTGGAGAAGTATGGAATGTGTGGAGCGTGCATGTACATCTATGCTACCTTTGTTTTTGGAGAAACTTTAAGGATTAGCTGAGCACTTGGTTTTTACTTCCTCCCCCATCCTACGTCTTACATTTGAAATGTTGCTGTTTGAGGTACTTTGGTTAGACTGGAAATAAAGCCATTTACTATATTACTACAAGGCTCCATATTAGACACTGAAAAGATAAAACAGCCTGCTCTTAAGAAGTACATAATTTAGTTATGGAGAAGAGGCATGAGAAATTAAATCATAAAGTATGTTACAAGGTAGTAAATTAATGATACAGACAAGTGTTGAAGATTCCAGGAAGGAAGAGAGAAACCTGGACTAGAGGCTTCAAAGGCTTCTTAGAGAAGGAAGTTGAGCTGGCTTCCAAGAATCAGTAAGACTTAAGCCTACTAATCTTTAAGCTCTAAGACATCAGGGACTTTGTTTTGTGTTCCCAGAACCTAGCATGGAGCCTGGCACATAGTAGGTACTCAAATGTTTGTTGAATGAACAAAATCTCTCCTTATTTGATACGACAGAAAGTTGAGGGGGAGGAAAATTGGAAATAACTGCTCAAATATACTGCTTCTGCCTCACTTAATTCTATATTAAGTGCAGAGTACTGTTAGAGGTAAAAGTTTATAATATAGTAATGTTCTAAAAGTCTACTTAAAAGAACATTTATCTAAAAAAGAATAAGAATAAAAGGTCTAAAGCAAGCTGATTATATTTTTAGAATTGTCTAGAAATATGTTCAGAAATTCTCTCATGATTACTTAATTTTTTATTATCCAAGAGTTTATATTTCTGTGTATTTAAATTTTTTTTGTTTCTTTTTTCCTTAATTATTTTACTTGGCTTCTGGCCATTTTGCTACATTTCTTAGACTTTCCCTTGAAGGATGAACAGAAAACAGGGTCAAAATTAAATCTGCTTTGTCTAAAGGCTTCAAGTTTGAGATTCATATTATCCCATGGAAATTTGCATATTTAATTTTACTGAATAAGCCTTTAATCAAAAATGATGATGTGTCTTGTATGAAATATCTAGAATAGGCAAATGCATAGAGACAAAATTTATTAGTGGTTACCAGGAGCTACGGGGAAGAGAAAATAGGGAGTTATTGCTTAATGGGTACTGAGTTTCTGTTTAGGGTGATAAAAAACTTAGATAATAGTGATGGTTATACAACATGGTGAACATAATGTCATTGAATTACACACTTAAAAATGGTTAAAATGCTAGGGGCCATAGTACATGGCATAAATACAATACAAACCGTAACAATGCACAAACACCAGAAGATAACTAGATAACTGGGAGCTCCTAAAAATTAAGTACTTGTGCTCATTGAAGACTTCACCAAAAGAGTAAAAAGAGAGCCCACAGACTGGGAAAAAATTTTTATATCTGAAACAAGGGTCTAATCTCTAAAATCTATAGAATACTTCAACACCTCAACAACAAAAGACAAATAATCCAGTTAAAAAATGGGGAAAGGATATGAACAGACACTTCACTGAAGAAGACATTCAGGTGGCTAACAGACACATGAGGAAATGCTCTTGATCATTAGCTAAGAGAAATGCAAATCAAAGTACAATAAGATAACAACTCACCCTGACATTACCGGCACTAATCAATAAAAGCAGAAAATAACAAATGTTGGAGAGGTTGTGGGGAAATTGGAACTCTTACGCACTGCTGGTGGGAATGTAAAATGATAAAACCACTATGGAAAACGATATGGCATGTCCTTAAAAAGCCAGAAACAGAAATACCGTATGATCTTGCAGTCCCACTCCTAGGAATATATACTAGAGAAATAAGAGCCATCACACGAATGGACACATGCACAACCGTGTGCATTATAGCATTACTCATAGTAGCAAAAAGATGGAAACCTAAGTGCCCGGCAACAGATGAATGGATAAACAAATTACGGTACATACATACAATGGAATACTACACAGTGACAAAGAATGATGATGAATCCGAGAAACATCTCACAACATGGATGAATATGCAGGGCATTATGCTGGTGAAATAAGTCAATCACAAAAGGACAAATACTTATAAGACCACTATTACAAGAACCCAAGAAAAGATTTACGCCCAGAAAAAAACAATATTTGATGGTTATGAGGGAGGGGGATGGTAGGGAAGGGAAATCACTAGCTAGATAGTGGACAAGTGTTAACTTTAGTGAAGGGAAAGACAACACACAATACAGGGGAAGTCAGTACAGCTTGACCAAGGCAAAGTCACAGAAGCATCCAAACACCTTGAGGAACTGAGTTACTAGGGCTGAGGGCTGGGGATGATGGTCTTGGGGGACATCTAGCTCAATAGGCTTAACAGTTCATAAAGAAACTATTCTGCATCCTACTTTGGTGAATAGCATCTGGGGTCTTAAAAGCTTGTAAGCAGCCATCTAAAATACATTTATTGGTCCCATCAAAAAGGAGAATGAAGAAAACCAAAGGCACAAGGAAAATATTAGTCCAAAGAACTAATGAACCACATGAACCACAGCCTCCACCATTCTGAGCCCAGAAGAACTAGATGGGGCCTGGCTACCACTGCCAAACGCTCTGACAGGGATCACAATAGAGTATCCCAGAGAGTGCGAGAAAAATGTAGAATAAAATCCAAATTCACCCAAAAAAAAAAACCAGACTTATTGGTCTGACAGAGACTGGAGGAATCCCCAAGACTGTGGCTCCCAGACACCCTGCTAACTCATAACTAAAGCCAAAAATTAGACAGGCGTATAGAACAAACAGGAGCCCTGGTGGCACAGTGGTTAAGAGCTAAGGCTGCTAACCAAAAGATCGGCAGTTTGAATCCACCAGCCTCTCCTTGGAAACCTTTTGGGGCAGTTCTACTCTGTCCTGTAGGGTCGCTATGAGTCAGAATCAACTCAGTGACAACGGGTTTGGTTTGGTTTTTTAATAGAACAAACAATAATACATGTAAGGAATGTGTTTCTTAGTTAATCAAGTATACAAGACCAAATGGGCAACACTTGTCCAAAAGCAAAGACAAGAAGGCAGGAAGGGACAGGAAAACTGGACAAATGGACACAGAGAACCCAGGGTGGAAAAGGGCAGGGAGAGAGTGCTGACACATTGTGGGATTGCAACCAATGTCACAAAACAATTTGTATATACATTTTTTAGTGAGAAACTATGCTGTAAACTTTAACCTAAAACACAATACAATTAAAAATTTAAAGGAAAAAAATAGTTAAAATGGCAATCTTTTGGTTATATATATTTTACTACTAATTTTTTTTAAATGGTGTGTGATGATGTTATTGTCAGTCTGCTATTCTCAGAATTTAACAAATTTAAATAATCACCTTTTTAAAGTGTCCGTGGAACTTTGGGTGTGTACTAATATAAAATTAGTCTTGAAAGGGTTTTATTTTTCTCTTTTTTTCTCCCAGGAGGAAGAAACAGTACTTTTTTATCTCACAGCATTAGTAACCAGGCTAATGTTCACCAGTCTCTTATAAGTTCCTGGCTCAGCACTGATCCTGCCAAAGACCGTATTGAAATCACAAGCTTGCTTCCCAGCAGGACTCTGTCTGTTAACAGTTTGGATGTTTTAGGTTCTTGTCTTGTTTGTGGAACTGATGCAGAAGCAATTTATGTTACTAGACAACTTTTCTCATGAAAATATTGTAATAATACAATTTCAGGTAAAACGTACAGTTAGACTTTTTAATTCCAACATCTATGCAAAATTTTATTATTGGAAATATGAAACTTACAGTAGAAACATCAGTAAACTATTGTTAATGTTGATGCCCAGAGTCCACTCTTGTTAGTTGGATATTCCTGTAATATAGTTGAAGAATCTGGTAGATGCCTAATGACAAAAGAATTTGAAAGTATGGAAAAACATCAGAGGAATCCTTGTGCTGATAAAATACACTGCCTTATAACAAACTATAATTGACAGCTCATGGAACCAACTCGTCAGTTTTAATGTTGGAGGACTTAACACTGTCAGACCACCAGCTGGTTCCTATAATTTTTATCAACAGTATGTGGGAAATATCCCTTCTTGATAGCATAGGCCAATGTTCATATTTATTCTCTTTATTGCAAGTATTTTTCTTCAGTGCATCCACATTTATTTTCTTAATAATTTTGATAAACTTTGAAAAAATAATTGAGTAGAGCAAAAGTTACAAATTTATAGTCATGTTTAAACTTTTTAAAATGTGAACATGTTTTGGCAGGTTCCCTTATTGCAGTAATTTTCAACAAAACTCTGTCAACTGTTTAGACTCAAATTTATCTCGGAGAGAAAAAAGAAAAATGTTTTTCTCAGGATTTTGTTTAGTTTTAAAACTTAGTTGAAAACTCTTGAACGAGACATCGTGTTATAAACTAGATAATACTCGTGTTTGATACTGACACATGAACTGACTTCCAGACTAAAATCTGTTAGATAACATGTGTTAGAATAGTGATGGTGATATGGGAAGATGAAAGAATTCAGCCATCTTTTTTCTTATCAAAAATGTTAATGACCTCACAGGTAGTGTTTTAAGACAATTTCATGACACTGTCTTACCAAATTTACCAAAGTCTTATTAAATTAAATGTATCATTGAACTGTTAAGACCTTGATGACAAATCACTGCTGATACACAATTGAAGTATGAATTCATTTACTTTATAATTCCAGTCATAGGAATGATTTTGATAAGGTTTTGCTTTTCTGTCCTAATAAATACTTTGATGATTTTTCAACTTCTTTATGCCATGCCATCTTACCTCAGGTTATCCCCCGCTCCCTTAGTCAGAACTTTAAACTAGTATATGTGCATCTCTTTAATATATATATTTGGCTCAGTGATGTTGGATTAAAGATAATTAGTAATTTTGAATTCCAATTAATTTGAGAAAACGTTACTATGTGTGAATTTTTTAAATTTGTTTATAGTTTTATTGCTAGGGCTACTGTTTAAAGACTTTTGTTATTACAAAAGAAATTCGTTACAGAAAATATAGTCAAAAGAAAATTTTAAGTCCTTATAATGTCAGAGAACTAATGTCTTTTCAGACTCCTTTCTATGCATCAGTGTTTATAATTTACAAAAATATATTTGTGAACCAACATTCCCTAGCAATAAATACATTTCTCTACTATCATATTGCTGCTTAATACTCTAAGGTGCACCATAATTTATTTCAATTGCCTGCCTATTAATGGGTATTTCATATGTTCCTAGATTTTCACTGTTAGTGCAGCAATGTCTACTGAATTTGTATTTCTTTTTAAAATGCTTATATACTTAACAGTTTTTATTTTCTGTGGTGTTTTGGCATTTTCTTATTAATTTGTAAGAGCTTTTTATATATGAAGAATTTTTCCCTTTGGTCATATGATGGAAATGTTTTTCAGTTTACCTTTTGACTTTATTCACGGTCCTTTTTACAGAACTTTACATTTTGCATGTAGTCAAATCAATTGATTTCTTTACAATTTCTGCCTTTGGTGTCATGCTTAGAAAGTCAGCCTGTATCCTAGATTTATATAAATGTTAATCTATAATTCTTTCTGTTTCTCTGTTTCACATTTTACATAGAATAATTACATTCAAAGTCTATTTAATACAGCCAATTTTTTAAATTATACTTTAGATGAAGGTTTATCGAATTAGCTTCTCATTATTACACATATAGATTTTTTTTTAATTGTTGTAGTTTAAGTGAAAGTTTACAATTCAAGTCAGTCTCTCGTACAAAAATTTATACATACACTGTAATGTGACCCCAGTTGCTCTCCCTATACTGTGACAGCACATTCCTCCTTTCCACCCCAGATTTGCTACATCCATTCAGCCAGCTCCTAACCCTCTCCGCCTTCTCATCTCACCTCCAGACAGAAGCTGCCCATTTAGTCTCACGTATCTACTTGAGCTAAGAAGCACACTCTTCATGAGTATCATTTTATGTCCCACAGTCCAGTCCAATCTTTGTCTGAAGAGGTGGCCTTGGAAATTGTTTTAGTTCTGGGTTGACAGAGTCTGGGGGCCATGCTTTCTGGGGTTCCTTCAGTCTCAGACCATTAAGTCTGGTCTTCTTACTAGAATTTGAGTTCTGCACCCCACCCTTCCCCTGCTCCATCCGGGATTCTCTGTTGTGTCCCATGTCAGGGCGATTATTGGTGGTAGCTGGGCACCATCTAGTTCTTCTGGTCTCAGGCTGATGAAGTCTCTGGTTTATGTGGCCCTTTCTGTCTCTTTGGCTAATACTCTCCTTGTATCTTTGGTGTTCTTCATTCTCCTTTACTCCAGGTGGTTGGGACCAATTGATGCATCTCAGATGCCTGCTTGCTAGCATTTAAGACCCCAGACAGCACTAACCAAAGTAGGATGCAGAACATTTTCTTAATAAGCTTTGTTATGCCAGTTGACCTAGATGTCCCCTGAAAGCATGGTCCCCAGACCCCTGCCCCTGCTACTCTGTCCCTCAAAGTGTTTGTATTCGGGAAACTTCTTAGCTTTGGTTTAGTCCAGTTGTGCTGACTTCCCCTGTAGTGTGTGCTGTCCTTCCCTTCAGCTAAGAAGATTCTTGTCTACTATCTAGTTAGTGAATAACCCTCATCCTCCCTCCCTACGTAACCATCAAAGAATGTTTTCTTCTGTGTTTAAACTTTTTCTTGTGTTCTTATAATAGTGGTCTTATACAGTATTTGTCCTGTGACTGACTAAATTCACTCAGCATAATGTCCTCTAGATTCCTCCACGTTACGTTTCACGGATTCATCACTGTTCTTTACCGTTGCGTAGTATTCCATTGTGTAAATATACCATAATTTGTTTATCCATTCATCTGTTGATGGATACCTAGGTTCTAATCTTTCTGCTATCATGAACAGTGCTGCAGTGAACATGGGTGTGCATGTATCTATTAGTGTGACGGCTCTTATTTCTCTAGGATATATTCCAAAGAGCGGGATAGCTGGATCGTATGGTACTTCCAGCTTTTTAAGGAAGCACCAAATCAATTTCCAAAGTGGTTGTACCATTTTACATTCCCACCAACAGTGTATAAGTTTTCCATTCTCTCCACAGCCTCTCCAACATTTATTATTTTGTGTTTTTTGGATTAGTGCTAGCCTTGTTGGGGTAAGATGGTATCTCATTGTAGTTTTGATTTGCATTTCTTTAATGGCTAATGATCGTGTTTCTTCATGTGTCTGTTAGCCGCCTGAATGTCTTCTTTAGCAAAGTGCCTGTTCATATCCTTTGCCCATTTTTTAATTGGGTTGTCTTTTTGTTGTTGAGCTTTTGCAGTATCTTGTAGATTTTAGAGATTAGAGGCTGATCGGATTTGTCGTAGCCAAAAAATTTTTCCCAGTCTATAGGTTGTCTTTTTACTCTTTTGGTGAAGGCTTTTGATGAGCATAAGTGTTTGATTTTTAGGCGCTCCCAGTTATCTGGTCTCTCTTCTGGTGCTTGTGCATTGTTACTTATGGTAGTATTCTCATTAAACAGTACACATACTGTTTTATGACATTGGTTGACAACCCCACGACATGTCAACACTCCCCTTCTCAACCTTGAGTTCACTCCTGCCTTCTAGTCCTTGCCCCTAGGCAGGTGTGCCCCTTTAGTCTCGTTTTGTTTTATGGGCCTGTCTAACCATTGGCTGAACGGTGAACCTCGGGAGTGACTTCATTACTGAGCTAAAAGGGTGTCCGGGGGCCATACTCTCGGGGTTTCTTCAGTCTCTGTTAGGCCAGTAAGTGTGGTCTTTTTTTGAGTTAGAATTTTGTTCTACATTTTTCTCCAGCTCTGTCCAGGACCCTCTGTTGTGATCCCGGTCAGAGCAGTCAGTGGTGGTAGCTGGGCACCGTATAGTTATAGTGGACTCAGTCTGGTGGAGGCCATGGTAGTTGTGGTCCATTAGTCCTTTGGACTGATCTTTCCCTTGTATCTTGTTTTCTTCATTCTTCCTTGCTCCTGAAGGGCTGAGACCGGTGGAGTATCTTCGATGGCCGCTCACAGGCTTTTAAACCCCAAACGCTACTCACCAAAGTAGAATGTAAAACGTTTTCTTTATAAATAAACTATGTTGTGCCAGTTGAGCTAAATGTTCCCCAAGACCATGGTCCCCACAGCCCTCCATCAGCAATTCGGTCCCTCAGGGAGTTTGGATGTGTCTATGGAGTGTCCATGACCTTGCCTTGTACAGGTTGTGCTGGCTTACCCAGTACTATACAGCCGAATTTTTAAAAAAAAAACACTATAGATAGATAATTTCAAAGAGTATTTTAATGAACCTCATTTACTTGTCACCCAGTTCCAACCATTAACAACACATGGCCAGTCTTACTTCATCTCTGCTGCCATCCACCCCCCACCATCCTACCCTGCCTCTGGATTGTTTTGAAACAAATTTCAAATATATTTCCTTCATAATGTATCAGTATGTATCTCTAAAGAATGAGGACTTTTTTTTTTTAAAAAAAGCACAATACCATTATTATGCCTACACAATATTGATTATTTCTTCATATCAAATATCCAAGCAGTATTTAAATTCCTCAGATTGTCTCATAAACTTTTTTTATAGATGGTTTATTCAGCATCTAAACAAGGTGCGTTCATTGCATTTGGATTACGTATTTTAAATTGCTTTCAATCCCTAGGTTCCCTCTTTCTTGCATTTTTTTTTTTTTTTTTTTGCACTGTTTTGATTAAAGAAACCAGATTGTCTTATAGAATTCTCAAATCTGGATTTGGCTGATAGCATTCCCATGTATTTTGCCTCCTGTATTCCTGGTGGTGCAGGGGTTAAGTGCTCAGCTGCTAACCAAAAGGTCGGCGGTTCGAACCCACCAGCTGCTTTGGAGGAGAAAGATGGGCAGTCTGCTTCTTTAAAGATTATAGCCTTGGAAACCCTAGAGGGCAGTTCTACTCTGTCAGAATTGATTTTGATTTGGTTTTGGTTTTTTACTCCCTGTAAAAACTTGGTAGGTATATCAGGTTCAGTTTTGCTGTTAGACTGTTGGGAATTGGAGAAGAACAGTTTAAACTGAAACAGTCCACAAGTTAAAATTTAGGGTAACAGCAATTATCTGAGTTACTCCATCTACTTGCTCTTTTTCAGTGCTAGAGAAAAAATACATCCTGATAAACTACGAAGAACTGTATGTTAACATTTCATCCTGGAATACCACAGATCAGAAACTGGTGGTTTTTTGTTTTATTTGATTTTTAGCAAAAATATTTAATAGGTGGTGGTAACTACTCTTACTGTATCACATTAGAAAGCACATAATGTCTGGCTGTCTTATTTTGTGATAATAAGATCACTTGGGTTGAGAAGGTGTCAGCCTGATCCATTCATTATAAAATTATCCATCAGCTTTTCACCTAATGGTTTTAGCAGTAATTAATGGATCTGGGTCTGGAGCAGCACCTGGTAATTAAACATATTAATATTTCTGCAGGGAAATACATATCCATGCTAAATGGGAAAAGTGAAAACTAATGGGCTTGAAATGATTTGGGTTTAGTTTTGCCATCAAGCTTCTGAAAACACAGTATTCAGAGGTTTGGGGATTCAGTGTTGTGGATAAGGAATGGTGGACCTGTAGGATTTTCCTAATATTGTTCCTAATTAGAATGTTTCCAGTTTTCACCAGTATTTGCCATTGATTTTTGAAAATATGTTAAAATATCCTTCTATTTCTAGTTTCTAAAACAAAGTTTTTGTTAGCAATGAAAGTTGAATTTTATGTCTTACCTTCATTTATGAATATTATATGGTTTTCTTTTTATCTATTAATAGATTTTCTAATGATGACTCTTTCTCACAGTCCTGAAATAAACTCTGTATCATTATGGTGTATTATTCTTTTAACACACTGCTGAATTCTTACTGCTAATATTAATTTAGAATTTTGCATCCATATTTCAACTAAAATTGGGCTTCAGTTTAACCGGGCTTTGGCATGGAATTATGTCATAAAACTCATAAAAATTTAAATAAGAATTTCATAAAAATTTACAAATTAGTATGTTTGGGAAATGTTTAAATAGCATAGGAATTACTTGTTCTTTGAAAGGTTGATAAACATTTCTGCCAAGTCTGGGTCCAGTAGCTTTTTTGGAAGGAATAACTTTTCAGTACTTTTAAAAAAAATCTCCCATATTTATTGTTCTATTTCAGTGTTCTACTCATTTTTGAAACAATTATGTTTTTCTAGAAACTAATCTTTCTATTATCTGGTTTTGGACTGCATTTGGGAGCATGTGAATATAATATTCTCTTAACATTTTTTCAACTTTTCATCATGAAAATTTTCAAATATATAAAATATTAGAACTGTATAAGAACCCCGTGTACCCATCACCCAAGCTTCAGCAATTATTAGTGACATTATACTATTTTTGTTTCATCTATTCCTCCCATTCTTTTTGTTTTGTTGGTTTTTTTCTGGAGTGTTTAACAGCAAAACCTAGACATCATTTCACCCATTAATACTTTAACATAATCTATCAGATGGACATTAATTAAAAAAAAAAGCTAACATAACCATGTTAACATTATCCAAGCCAACAAATTGACAATTCCTTAATGACATGTCATACTGTGTCCACATTCAATTTTCCATGATTGTCTCAAAAATGTCATCATGAAGTTTGTTCAAACCAGGATCTAAAGAAGGACAATTTGGTTGATTTCTTAAATCTGTTAACAGTTAATCCCTGTCTTTTTCTCTCTCATATATTCATTAAAGAAACTAGGTCATGGTAGAATTTCCCACAGTCAGGATTTAGCTGATTGTATCCTTGAGTTTTTGTTTTACATGTTCCTCTATCCCTTGCATTTCCTGTAATGTGGTAGGCAGATCCAGAAGTTTGGTTAGATTCAGGTTCAGTTTTGCTGTCAGTACTTCATAGAAGTGCTCTGGTGCTGTACACTTACTATTGCATCACAGCAGAGGGCGCACTGCGTCTGTCTGGTGACGCTAAGATTGATCGTGGGTCCTGATATCTCCTAATACCTTCCCACTCTATGTCTGTGGTTATAGCCTCTTTGTAGTGTTTTTTTCTTTATCAATTCTAAAAGTTATTTCTTTTTTTTAATTATCTAAATTATGCTTTTATCTTTAATTCCTTTTTCCTGCCCTTTATTATTGTCTAGATTC
Organism: Trichechus manatus latirostris; assembly: GCF_000243295.1. Classification (NCBI taxonomy): domain Eukaryota; kingdom Metazoa; phylum Chordata; class Mammalia; order Sirenia; family Trichechidae; genus Trichechus; species Trichechus manatus. The sequence continues at coordinate 21,949,667 of NW_004443938.1, forward strand.
TGAAATTGAATGTTTAGTCATTAATTTCCACTCTTTGTGATTCAGTAATAAAAACTATATTTTCCCTTGACTTTATGTTTCCCTTCATACACGTGTCTATTGCTGCAGCCTAAAAGCCAGCTGAGGCCGTGGCCCTCTCTTCACCCAGGACAGGGGCCCTCCCATTCCACTTGGCAGGCTCACACCCTTGCTCTGAGCAGGCCTGGACTTGATTCTCACTCCTGGAACACCCTTGCTCCCAGGTAGCACATTTTCCATGTACAGTGAATAGCAAGCTTGTCCTGCCTTTTTCTTCCCTCTGCTTTCATCTAGATTACCTGCTACTGCAAATTCTGAAGGCGTCAATACATTTCTCTGTTTCCAGCAGCAAAGTAAAAACTTTCCCTTGATCATTATAGTGAGAAACTGGCAGTGGGAGGAAGTGAGACATGTAGGCTTAGAATACTAGCTTGGACTGAAAGGGTAATTCCTTGAAATTTGAAGTTTTGCTTTGATTTAAAGATATTTGTAACCATAAGGAAAAAGTATATTTGAATACTGTTGCATTTCATATCAATTAAGTTCTGTCAATTTTAAACCGAAACACAAGCTTCATGTAGTATAAATAAAACCATAATTTATGAATTGTCAACTTACTGCTTTTAATCATAGAACTATTAAACAGTTACTTTTGAGGGCTGCAGGATCTCCGAAGTAGAAAGTACCTTGGAGGGCATCTCCAACCTAAATTTAATCATCCCTTCTACAGTATTCCCCACACATTATCATCGAAACTCTGCTTGAAAACACATGATAAAATTTCCCATTTCTCAATGCAGCCTCTCCTCATTTGGACAGCTCTAATTGTGAGAGCATTATGGCAAGGTTTTAGTGTGAGTTGGATCCAGAAAAGCGATCCAGTAAAAAGGTAGAATTGTGTTATTGTGAGATTAACAAAATGATCATGTAAGCCTACTCCATGACATACAGCCAGTCTCCAAGCATGTTAACCTTTGAATTTGCCTTATGTTGGGATGCTTTATTGTGGGATTTCACTAATTAAGTGTATTTTCATATACTAAATTGAAATTTGCTTTCCATTTGTCTCTAGAACCACAAAAAAAACAAATTTAATTCTTATTATGTATGCAAATATTCAAGGCTAGATATTGTAGTTCTCCAGAATAAAAACATATTTAATCCCTTCAATGGTTTCTTGTGGGTAAGGTTCCCTTTTTGGCTAAATCCTACTCACCCTTCTAGACTCCATTTAGGTGTCATTTTCTCCAGAAAGCCTTCCCTGTTGTTGTTAGGTGCCATTAAGTCAGTCCCAATTCATAGTGACCCCATGGACAACAGAATGAAACAATGCCCAGTCCTGCAGCATCACAATCATTGCTAAGTTTGAGCCCATTGTTGTAGCCACTGTGTCAGTACATCACATTGAGGGTCTTCATCTTTTTTGCTGACCCTCTGCTTTACCAGGAGCTCTAGTGGCACAGTCAGTAAGAGCTCGGCTGCTAACCAAAAAGCACCAGTTCGAATCCACCAGCCGCTCCTTGGAAACCCTATGGGGGCAGGTCTACTCTGTCCTGTAGGGTCACCATGGGTCAGAATCGACTTGATGGCAACAGGTTTGGTTTGGTTTGGACTTCAAAAGCACATTGTGCAGAGACTACATTGTGTTCACAGCAGTGTGTTAAACAGCCTGTCTCCCCCTACTGGACCAATAGCTCAAGAACAGGGACCAAGTCATACTGCTGTATTAGCAATGCTTAACACAATGTATGATCTATCGTAGGCACTGAATCAGTGTTAACTGAACTGGGCTAATCTCACGTTTTGTTTTCCTTTTTAAAAATATTCCAGTTTACCAAAGGGCCTCTATTTTTATTTTTTCCCATACAAAAATTTATACATACATTGTTATGTGACTCTAACTGCTCTCCCCATACTGTGACAGCACACTCCTCCTTTCCACCCGATCCCCCATATCCATTCAGCCAGCTCCTAACCCTCTGCCTTTCCATCTCACTTCCAGACAGAAGCTGCCCATTTAGTCTCTTGTATCTACTTAAGCTAAGAGTCACACTCCTCATGAGTATCACTTTATATCCCACAGTCCAGTCCAATCCCTGTCTGAAGAGTTGGCCTCAGAAGCTGTTTTAGTTCTGGGCTGATAGAGAATCCAGGGGCCATGCTTTCTAGGGTTCCTCCAGTCTCAGTCAGACCATTAAGTCTGGTCTTCTTCCCAGAATTTGAGTTCTGCACCCCACCTTTCTCTTGCTCCATCCAGGACTCTCTGTTGTGCTCCTTGTCAGGGCGGTCATTGGTGGTAGCCGGGCACCATCTAGTTCTTCTGGTCTCAGGCTGATGAAGTCTCTGGTTTATGTGGCCCTTTCTGTCTCTTGGGCTAATACTCTCCTTGTGTCTTCGGTGTTCTTCATTTTCCTTTACTCCAGGTGGTTGGGACCAATTGATGCATCTTAGATGTGACTTCCAAAACGAACTTTTCCAGGTGGTGTCTGAGATGCGCAGAGGATGGCAGAAACCTTACCATCCTGTTCTGAGTACAATGTTCTGGTAATATACTATCTCTATTTAACTATTCTGACATTTGCTTAACTGGACTACTACCTGTAGTTGAAATTACAGATAACTAAAATCCTTAAGATTTCACACATACTCCTAAACCACACTTTCTATATTCTTCAGTTAATCTATATAGTTTTTGATCTTTACTATAAGCCCATACTTCTTGTTCTAAGAAGGCAAATTTCATTTCAGTTCACTCATGCACTATATAATGTCTATTTGGGTGACGTCCGATCCCATGTGTCCATGGTCCCATAAGGTTATAATGGAGTTCAGAAATCCTGATTGGAGAATGGGAAGTAGCAGATATCACCAGACATAGCGAACGCAAGAGCTTCCCACATGCAACATATGTATCTAATGTCTCATATACAAAGTAACTGCACTGCCAGGCATATAATAGTACAATACATATATAACCTATAATACATATCTCTTCCCCCATGCATCTGTCAGTTTGTCGTACTATGGGGGCTTGCATGTTGCTGTGATGCTGGAAGCTATGCCACTGGTAGTCAAATACCAGCAGGGTCACTCAAGGCAGACAGGTTTCAGCTGAGCTTCTAGACTAAGACTAGGAAGAAGGGCATGGCGGCCTACTTCTGAAAAGAATTAGCCAGGGAAAACTTTATGAATAGCAGTGGAACACTGTCTTATATAGTGCCGGAAGATGAGCCCCTCAGGTTGGAAGGCACTCAAAATACGACTGGGGAAGAGCTGCCTCCTCAAAATAGAGTCAACCTTAATGACGTGGATGGAGTTAAGCTTTCGGAACCTTCATTTGCTGATGTGGCACAACTCAAAATAAGAAGAAACAGCTG
>NW_004443938.1:21955454-21964897 GCF_000243295.1 Trichechus manatus latirostris
AGGGATTGCCAGAAGAACTAACAAATCTATCTTGGAAGAAGTACAGCCAGAATGCTCCTTAGAAGCAAGGATAGTGAGAGTTTGTCTTGCTTACTTTGGACATGTTATAAGGAGGGACCAGTCCCTGGAGAAGCACATCATGCTTGGTTGAGTAGAGGGTCAGCGAAAAAGAGCAAGACCCTCAACGAGATGAACTGATACAGTGCCTGCAACAATGATCTCAAACATAGCAATGATTGTGAGGATGGCGCAGGACTGGGCAGCATTTCATTCTGTTGTGCACGGGGTTGCAATGAGTCAGAACCAACTCGACACCACCTAACAAAAAAACAACAAACCTTGAAATATGTATAAACAACCTAATTTATTGACATTCAGCCCATTTATTTATCTTATTCACAAGGCCAATGTGAGAAAACATTTGTGGTATGGCTATCATCAAAAAAATTTGGCATAATTGAAAAACTTCTTAGCCCTTGTAAATAACACTTCTCTTCAACAGTGTTTTGTTGAAACATCCTTTTAATAATCTATTCTAGAACCTTGTCCAAGAAGCAAACTACATTCTCTAGTGTATAGTTTTTATTAAGCTTTCGTTTAAGTTTATGGTATCAATATGGTATCTAGCTCAGACTAATTAGAAAGAGGCATTCTACAGAATATACAGTAGTACATTCTACAGAAAAGAAACCTGGGGAGGTCCAAAATAGAATAAGCAACATTTGACTTATTTCACTGCTATCATTCTTAACCACAATGTTAAATGGAAAGGAAGACAACCAAAGCTATATTCTAGACTACAAGTCGTCTTAGCATTGAAGCAATTACTAACAATTATTCACCACAGTAGAGGTGTACTAACAGGGCAGAAAATCACCAGGGGGATAAAAGTGGAATGACTAGAAATTGGCTTATCAGGAAAAAAATTAGAAGTAAACTAATGTTCAATTCCAAACTGTCATATCTGGACCTTTGGGGAAAGTAGCTGACAGACTAGCTTAAGACACAGCCATCAGAAATGGCTCCCCAAAAAATGTGCAGGCCATGAGTATATGAAGCCCAATAATAATTAATACTAGACTATAACAGTAATATCTACAAGGAATCAAAATGAAGTTTTTACCCCCGGATTTTTATTTAAGTATGGAATAAACTTGAATTTAAAAAATCTGTTGGCCAGAGAGGGCCTAGAAGCCTAGGGCTCTACAACATCTCAATAGCAGCAAGCACACCTAACACCTAGATCTTGGTTTCTAATACCGTTCTCCAATAAAAGGAACCAAGGCTCCTTGGAGAAATGGTTGATTCTAGAACTGGGCCAGAAAATATATAAGATAGCCTGTAGCATCTAGTAGTGCCAGAAAAGTTCTACAAAAACATACGCAATGATGGGGTTTTGTCAGAGGAACACAGGAGCCAACTGCATGCTCCCAATGGCCAAAGCTGGAACAATTTAAGCAATAAAATAAAGTAAGATACTAAATGCATAAAATTAGCATGGAAGAAAAAATAGGGACAACACTAGGAGCACTAATACATGGCATAAACACAATACAAACCATAAGTAACAACGCATAAGCACCAGAAGAGAGACTATGTAATTGGGAGCTCCTAAAAATCAACCACTTACACTCATCAAAAGACTTCACCAGAAGAGTAAAAAGACAACCTACAGACTGGGAAAAAATTTTTGACTACAACAAATCCGATCAGCCTCTAATCTCTAAAATCTACAAGATACTGCTAAACCTCAACAACAAAAAGACAAATAACCCAATTAAAAAATGGGCAAAGGATATTAACAGGCACTTCACCAAAGAAGACATTCAGGTGGCTAACAGACACATGAAGAAATCACGATCATTAGCCATTAGAGAAATGCAGATCAAAACTGCAATGAGATATCATCTCACTCAACAAGGCTAGCCTTAATCCAAAAAACACAAAATAATAAATGCTGGAGAGGTTATGGAGAGACTGGAACACTTACACACTGTTGGTGGGAATATAAAATGGTACAACCACTTTGGAAATTGATTTGGTGCTTCCTTAAAAAGCTAGAAACAGAAGTACCATACGATCCAGCTATCCAGCTCCTTGGAATACATCCTAGAGAAATAAGAGCCATCACATGAATAGATACCTGCACAGCCATGTTCACTGCAGCACTGTTAACGATAGCAAAAAGATGGAAACAACCTAGGCGCCCATCAACAAAAGAATAGATAAATTATGGTATATCCAAACAATGGAATACTACGCAATGATTAAGAGCAATGATGAAGCTGTGAAACATAACATGGAGGAAGCTAGAGGTCATTATGCTGAGTGAATTTAGTCAAGTCACAGAAGGACAAATATTGTATAAGACCACTATTATAAGAAATCAAGAAAAGGTTTAAACACAGAAGAAAATAGTTTTTAATGGTTACAAGGGTGGGGAGGGAGGGTGAGGGTTATTTACCAACTAGATATTAGATAAGAATTATCTTAGGTGAAGGGAAGGACAGCACACACTACAGGGGAAGTCAGCACAACTGGACTAAACCAAAGCTAAGAAGTTTCCTGAATACAATCAAACACTTTGAAGGACAGAGTAGCAGGGGTAGGGAGTCTGGGGACCATGCTTTCAGGGGACATCTAGGTCAACTGGCATGACAAAGCTTATTAAGAAAATGTTCTGTATCCTATGTTGGTGAATGGTGTCTGGGGTCTTAAAAGTTTGCAAGCAGCCATCTAGGATGCATCAATTGGTCCCAACCACCTGGAGTAAAGGAGAATGAAGAACACCAAAGACACAAAGAACGTATTAGCCCCAGAGACAGAAAGGACCACACAAACCAGAGACTTCATCAGCCTGAGACCAGAAGACCTAGATGGTGCCCAGGTACCACCAATGACCGCCCTGACAGGGAATACAACAGAGTCCCAGATGGAACAGGGGAAGGGTGGGGTGCAGAACTCAAATTCTAGTAAGAAGACCAGTGTCTTAGCCATCTAGTGCTGCTATAACAGAAATACCACAAGTGGATGGCTTTAACACAGAGAAATTTATTTCTTCACAGTAAGGTAGGCTGAAAGTCCAAATTCATGGGGTCAGCTCCAGGGGGAAGTCTTTCTCTCTGTGTTGGCCTTCTCATCAGTGTTCCCCCCCGGACTAGGAGCTTCTCAGCGCAGGGACCCCGGTCCAAAGGACATGCTCTGCTCCTGGCACTGCTTTCTTGATGGTATGACGTCCCCGTGTGTCTCTGCTCACTTCTCTCTCTTATATCTCAAAAGAGACTGCATTAAGACAGTGATCTTGTCAACCTCACCAGTATAACCTCATCACAGTGATAGAATTTACAACACATGAGGAGATCACATATAATCTCATCAAAGTGGTAGAGTTTACAACACATAAGGAAATCACATCAGATAACACAATCATACAATACTAGGAATCAAGACCTAGCCAAGTTGCTACACACATTTTTTGGGGGACACAATTCAATCCATGACAACCAGACTTAATGTTCTGAGACTGGAGGAACCCTGGAAAGCATGGCTCCTGGATTCTCTATCAGCCCAGAACTAAAACAATTTCCAAGGCCAACTGCTTGGACAGGGATGGGACTGGACTGTGGGACATAAAGTGATACTCGTGAGGAGTGTGCCTTTTAGCTCAAGTAGATACAAGAGACTAAACGGGCAGCTTCTGTCCGAAGGTGAGATGGGAAGGCAGAGAGGGTTAGGAGCTGGTTGAATGGACATGGGGAATCAGGGGTGAAAAGGAGGAGTGTGCTGTCACAGTATGGGGAGAGCAATTAGGGTCACACAACAATGTATGTATAAATTTTTGTATGTGAAAAAATAAAAAACAATGCATAAAATTAATATCCATTGGTTCATACTTACATAAATAAATGTATAAATAAATAAAGGATAAGAGACAAAACTCACTTGCAGAAGAATTCCAAATAATTTACGTAGATACTCTACCCTCAATGGAGTCCCTGGGTGGTATAAACAGTTAAGTCTCGACCGCAAACCAAAAGATTGGTGGTTTGAACCCACCTGTCATGGTTTGAATTATGTCCCCCAAAAAATGTGTGTATCAATTTGGCTGGGCCATGATTCCCAGAATTGTGTGGTGGGCCTCCATTTTGTGATTATAATTTTATGTTAAAGAGGATTAGGGTGGGATTGTAACACCACCCTTACCCAGTTCATATCCCTGATCCAACGTAAAAGGAGTTTCCCTAGGGTGTGGCCTGCACCACCTTTTACCTTACAAGAGATAAAAGGAAAGGGAAGCAATCAGAGAATTGGGGACCTCATACCACCAAGAAAGAAGCACTGGGAGCAGAGCACGTCCTTGGGACCCGAGGTTCCTGTGCAGAGAAGCTCCTAGTCCAGGGGAAGACTGATAATGATGAGGACCTTCCTCCAGAGCCGACAGACAGAAAGCCTTCCCCTGGAGATGACGCCCCGAATTTGGACTTCTAGCCTACTAGACTGTGAGAAAATAAATTCCTCTTTGTTAAAACCATCCACTTGTGGTAGTTCTGTTGGAGCAGCACTAGATGACTAAGATACCACCCAAAGGAACCTTGGAAGAAAGCCCTGGCAATCTGCTTTCAAAAGGACACAGCCTTGAAAATCTTATGGAGCAGTTCTTATGCAGTCGCCATAAGTCTGAATCCACTCCACAGTAACTGGCTTCAGCTTTTTTGGTCTGCCCTCCAGGAGGTGGAGCATAATTCCCCGTTCCTTAAGTGTGGGCTGCAGAGTGATTTATTTATAATATACAGTATGGGAAATGAGGGGGAGTAACTTTACAGTGGAGAAACCTGACAAACACTACCTCAGCCAGGTGATCAAGGTAAACATCCACAGTGATAAGTTATGTTAACAGTAAGTACCCTTCTATGTACCTCTGTAGTCTTTCTCCCCAGAGCCCTAACCCCAGTCTAATCATGAGGAAAACATCAAATAAATCTCAATTTAGAGACATTCTACAAAATACCTGATCAGTTACTACTCAAAACTCATGACAGTCAAAAACAAGGCAAGTCTGAGAAACTGTCACAGCCAAGAGGAGCCTAAGGAGACATGACAACTAAATGTAATGTGACATCCTAGATAGAATTCTGGATTGGAAAAAGGACGTTAAGTAAAAACCAAGGAAATCTGAAGTATGGACTTTAGTCAATAAAAACGTGTCAATATTGGTTCATTGACTGTAACAAATGTACCATACTCATGTAAGATATTACTAATGGGGAAACTGGGTATGGGGTACGTGGGAACTCTGTACTATAGTCACAATTTTTCTGTAAATTTAAAACTGTCCTAAGAAATAAAGCTTATTCAAAAAAAAAAAAAAAAACTCTCAGTCATACATGCTCTCCTGTTTATTGAAATAAATCTAAGCAACCTCCTCCTAATTTATTGTCTTCTTACAGCTAGCAATGTCCTAATCTACCTTTTTTGTCATTGCCAAATGTGGGTTCTTTGCTCCCATCAAGTTCATCCGGTTTTTTCTACATACAACTTGCTCTCTCACTTGCCAATCCCATGCTCTCTTCTTTCAAAATCTGCCTGAAAATACAGCTCCCTAATACCTCATTATCAATCTCATTTAGTGCATATATCCAAAATTTCCTATTTTTAGGTACATTGTATCCATGGAGACTGTCTTAAGGCATATCACCATGAGGCAAAAGTCCTGCCTCCATATATGCTATGGTAAATAACTCAATTCTGGTGCAAACAAGACATCACAAGAGAACTATGAAAATATTTCTTACCAAAAATAAAAATGCAATCTGTCAAAATTTGTGAGCTGTAGCTAAAGCAGTGCTTAGAGGGGAAACTTATAGCTTTGAATTCCTACATTACAAAACTCGAAAGGCTTACTGTCAGTTATCTAAGTTTCCACCCTAAGAACCTAGAAAAAGATGAGAAATTAAGCCCAAGGCTGTAGGAAATAAGCAAAGTGAAGAAGTCAGTGAAATAGAAGACAAACAGAAAAAAGCCAAAAGTTGGTTCTTGACAATATTTTCCATCCCTAGCAGGAAGAATTAAGGTGGGGGGGGAGAAAACACCAATTGCCAATATTGTACCTGTTGTGCCTCCTTCCTCTCAAACTATGGAAAACATACTGAAATCTCCTTCATGCAAAGAACAAGCAACAAACAAAACTATCCTCCACTTCTCCACCTACATCCTATCCACCACCTTCCCTTAACTTCCAGACTTCCTGAAGAATCTGTCAAAATTTCCATTTCCTCAGCTTTCATTCATACCTTGATGGCACCTAATGACCAGAGTGGCAGCAAGTGGAGAATGCCTACACTAGACTATGCCATCAATAAAATGTTACATAAATGCAACCTCTAGAGTCAATGTATGCTTGCATTCTGTTCCCCAACTGTATTATCTACTCCAACAGGACAGAGATGGTATCTTCATTTTAATCTTTCCACAGTGTTTATCACTGATTTGTGTATCCAGCGGGTACAGTATAAGTATTCTTTTTTTTAAAGAAATGGATCCCAATTTATTTTACTATAGTCAAGTGATGATCTGGATCAAATGTCAAGAATGCGAACACATTTGGAGACCTGGCAGCTAATTTTAAGTTCCAGAGTAAACTGCAATACAGGCAGTCCCCAGGTTATGAAGGAGATCCATTCCTAAGTGTGTCTTTAAGTCTTTAAGTTGAATTTGTGGGTAAGTTGGAACAGGTGCATATGGTTCTTATTTAGCCTTACTTTAGTGCAAGAGGAAACCTTGGTGGCATAGTGGTTAAGAGCTAACGCTGCTATCCAAAAGGTTGGCAGTTTGAATCTACCAGGCACTCCTTGGAAACCCTATGGGACAGTTCTACTCTGTCCTATAGCGTTGCTATGAGTCGGAATCAACTGGACAGCAATGGGTTTTTGGTTTTGGTTAGTGCAAGAAAAGGCTTTAAGACTTTTTCAATGATGTAAAAGCTGCACTTGCAGCAAATGAAGGTGATAGTGATGAAGAATTTGTTGCCAGTAGGGGTTGGTTCCATTGTTTCAAAGTGGGGACAAATTTACATAACATTAAAGGGCAAGTATGAGTTGTCTATAAGTCAGATGTTCGTAACCCAGGGACTTACTGTATCTAGAATATAGTTCCCACCCAGAGACATAGCCATCAGATATGGATCAACCACAGATGCCATCTCGGATTCATAAAAGTTTCACCTAGAAGACACCATAGCAATCAAGAGGTGAGCATATGCAGACAAAAAAAAAAAGTAGGTGCTCTAGTGACACAATAGTTAAGCATTCCGCTGTTCACCTAAAGGTTAGTGGTTCAAATCCACCCAGCTGCTCTGTGGGAGAAATATGTATGATCTGCTCCCATAAAGATCACAGCCAAGAAAAGACTATGAGACAGTTCTACTTTATTACATGGGGTCACCTAACAACAGCGACAGGATGAAAAACCTCTTTATGTAACAAAGGGGAATGACTGCCAAGACATATAATTAAACAATACAAAACAAAATAAAGCATGTCACAGAACAGTATGTATGGGGAAAAAAAGGAAGGAAAGAAAGAATGTAACTGTACTTGCATGTATGTGCATAGCATCTCTAGAAGGATGCACAAGAACTGGCAATAACACCACCTCCAAGAATAGGAACGGGCAGATTGGGGAGATAAGGATTCAAGGCTTCACTGTTTACCTTTGTGTACCTTTTTGCCATTTTGTAACATTTGAATGTATTACCTATTTAAAAATAAAGTGAATTAGAGTAGTAAACGTCAAACCCAAGACTTGGATAGTGAAGAGTCAGGTCAAGAGGAATTACAGATAAAAAAGAGTGAGAGAATCAAGGGAGGCCAGCAGCAGAGTCTAGTAAAGACGTATAGTTCATAGTCCATAAGGAAAAGAAGGTTACCGTGGACCAGGCAAGCAAATAGAAGAGCTCAGATTAGAAGCTGGGGCAGTACAGCAAGGTGGGTAGGAGGCACTGGAGTTGGCACTGGAGTCAGGCTGCCTGGATTTATGTCTGGGTTCCCCATTTAATTGGTGTGTGAAAGTGCTTAGCTTAGTGGCTGGCATGTAGAAAGCTACCAATAAAGGTTTGCTGCTATGACTATTATGCAGGCAAAGAGCAGCAAGTCAGGGGGTCAAAAGTGGGCATAAGGACAACATGCAGAAGTTTAGAGTGATTATTCAGGCAGAGCAAGTAGAAAAAGCAGTAATCTAGAACACCAGACATAGGGGCGCCAGACGAAGAACCTGGGAATGGAGAGGGAGAGACTGAAATATAGAGGGCAGGCAAGAGCTGGCAGCTATACTTCCACAAGACAATAAGGTCACAAGATCTGGTGAACAGGTAACTTCAAAAAAACTGAGGCACTGACAATAGCTACAAAAGCTACTGTAAGATAATAGGAATAAAAGTACTTACAGAAAGATAAATATTGCGACCAACAATGTAGATATCGATGTTTAGGTTGTGACAACCACAAACAAAATTTTTGGCCATTTAGGGACTTCCGGCAAAATGGTGCTCTAGGCAGAAGCACCATGCCGTCCCTCCACAGCAAAGACCCAAAAAACACAGCCAAACAGAGAAAACAGCAATCCTGAAACCCTAAAACATCAAATGAAGAGATAAAGAACTCAGCCAAGCACCAAATAGAGTGAGAAAACTGACAGAGAACAGAAAGCGAGGAGAGATTCATGCAGAGGTCCCCTATCAGCTAACGCAGCACATACCCATCATCTTGGACTCCTATCAGAGATCAGCAAATGGGGGTACAAGAAAGCAGCTTCACGGAGCATCCAGCAGGAGACAAAACAACCAGTAATTTGCGATATACACTTTCCCAACCCCACCCTTCTACACCCCCACTCGGCCTCCTCTGCTTCCCGCGGCCACAGTCTCTCGGCCGGGAAGCACCAGCTGCTTGGATTCCACCTGCCCACACTGGCCAGCTCCCTGAGTGCCATTTGTTGGCTGCTGGTGTTGCCTTTTTCCACTTCTTTTGATTTCTTCCTTACTTCTCACCACCTCCCCCTCCTTTCGCTCAAATACCTGGCTCTGTGTGCCATCTTTGCTTCTTCCTAAGGGGCTGCAGAGCTCCGTTTGAGTGTGGAACTGCTTCCCGGTCTGGGCTGCCACACTGGTGGGATCCCAGGGCTTTTATTTTTTTGTTTTGAATTGTTTGTTTTCTTTTCCTTTCTCGAGTTGGGAGCCCGTTCTATCCTGGCAGTGCTACACGACTTGGGACCTACCCCCTCAGCTTGCACAGATGCATAGAGGGACCCCTGAGAGTATTTCTTTTACCGTGTTTTTTTTTTTTCCCTGTTTTTTTGGGGGGCTTTCTTGTTCTTTTTTTTTTTTTAATTTGTTTTGTTTTCTTTTCCCTCTTTTTCCCTTTTTGTCTTTCTTCGTTACTCAGTTTCTC
>NW_004443938.1:21966077-21967226 GCF_000243295.1 Trichechus manatus latirostris
GCTGACAGAAAACTTCCCCAATATCATGAAAGATGAAAAGCTGGCCATCCAAGAAGCTCAACGAACCCCATATAAGATAGACCCCAAAAGAAAATCACCAGGGCATATCATAATCACACTCGCCAAAACCAAAAACAAACAAAGAATCCTGAGAGCAGATCGTGAAAAACAAGAAGTCACGTACAAAGGAGAAACAATAAGACTAAACTCAGATTATTCGGCAGAAACCATGCAGGCAAGAAAGCGATGGGATGACATATATAAAACCTTGAAAGAAAAAAATTGCCAGCCAAGAATAACATATCCTGCAAAACTCTCATTCAAAAATGACGGTGAAATTAGGACATTTCCAGATAAACAAAAATTAAGGGAATATGTAAAAACCAAACCAGACTTACAAGAATTATTAAAGGGAGTTCTTCGATCTGAGAACAAACAACTTCAGATCACAGGCTGAATCTAGGACGCAGGATTGCACCAGCCAGATACCAATCTAGGAAATGAAATCTCAAGGACTATCCAAAACCAAAAGAAATACAACACGGAATCAGAGCAGTTAATCTGTAAATGACAACAACATCAGAACAATAAAAGAGGGAATAAACAGTATAGGTACAGAACCGTCTAATGGAGAGGAAGCAAGGCGATACTATGTTAATAATAGACTGGTTCAAACCTAGGAAAATAAAGGTAAAGTTCAAGGTAACCACAAAGAAAGTTAACAAACCTACTCATCAAAATAAAGAAAAACATAAAAAGTCTTAGTAAAAACAAAATCTACATAAACAAAAGAAATGAAAAAAAAATCCACAAACAAAAGGAATTAAGCACAGAAGAGTAAAAGGAACAAAGAACACGTCAGCACCACAAAAAAAACCACTACAAAATGACAGCAATAAACTCACACCTATCAATAATCATACTGAATGTAAATGGCTTAAATGCACCCATAAAGAGATGGACAGTGACAGAATGGATAAAAAACCAGGATCCATCAATATGCTATCTACAAGAGACACACTACAGAAACAAAGACGTAAATGTATTAAAAAGCAAAGGATGGAAAAAAATATATCAAGCAACCAGCTATCAAAAAAGAGCAGGAGTGGCAATACTAATCTCAGATAAAATAGACTTTAAAACAAAATC
>NW_004443938.1:21967329-21980654 GCF_000243295.1 Trichechus manatus latirostris
CACCGTTCAGCAGAGGATTGGCCGCCCCATATAGCAAAACGGGACTAATGAGGCACAGCAGTCCAGGGACAAGGGCTAGAAGGCAGAAGGGGACAGGAAAGCTGGTGATAGGGAACCCAAGGTTGAGTAAGGACAATGTTGATGTGTAGTGAGGTTGTTAACTATTGTCATAGGGCATCATGCGTACTGTTTAATGAGAAACTATTTTGTTCTGTAAACCTTCATCTAAAGTGAGAATAGCAGCACAACTGGAAGAGCGTAGTCGATGTCAGTGAACTGTGCACGTAGAAATGTTTGAAATGGATGGTGTATCTTTGGCTATGTATATTTTCACCAAAGGAAAAAAAAAAAAGGTCGAGAAGGGAGAGGGTTGACATGTCGTGGGGTTGTTAACCAATGTCATAAAACAATATGTGTACTACTGTTTAATGAGAAACTATTTTTTCTGTAATGCTTCACCTGAAGCACAAAGAAAAGAAAGAAAAAATTTGGCCATTTAAAACCGAACTCCGATTTCAGTTAAATACCTACTGAAGGTCTACCATATGCCAGGCAGTATTTGGTGCTACAGAACAGATATTCCTACCCTCATGGAGCTTACAGTTTAGAAGGCTCTTAGAATGTAATCTTTTCTTTGAAGAAAGGTTTCCACATAAGAACTTTGGATACACTGGCCAGTCATTCATGTAACATCAGAAAAAGAAGTCTTCAATTAAAAAAAAAAGGTTTTTTTTAGTTCGTCTCTAGTTAGAAAGATGAAAAGAGATATTTGAAAATGCTAACTGCATTTATTTTCTAGAGGCAAAATTGGCAAAGTGCTTCTTTATAAAGGATGGAGGGTACCTCCAATGATCCTATCCGAAACTTCCGATTCAACATAACACGGAATAAAACTTCTCACCACTGGTCACTGTTATTCCAATTAGGACAATAATGACCTCCTCTTTTACTGATACGGCTGGCAGACAAAGGTCTCTAAAATCTGTTCATTAATCTGTCTTGGTTCTAGGAATGTGTTATTTGACTTATTCAGAAAATACATACATGCTTTCGCTCACGGACTTATTCGGGGAAAGAGCGTTAAGCATCAAAGTTTACTTCTAAGCCTCTAGAAATCCTATACCTGATGTCCACCGCGAGGTTTCAGAGAGGGACTCGTTGCTGTTCCCTTCTGAGAATTAAGCCCCTGGAGACGTGTATCTTTATCCTATATCCGTTCATAGCAAGAGCTCAATTAAAAAAACGCGAGACTGAAAGCCAGGCGTGGGCTTGGGCGCGGGAGATCCTGACCTCACTAACGGGGCGAGTGTCATCTGGGCAGCGAAATGCGGCAACGAAGCGGACTATGCTCATCAACACCCAGAGGAGAGGGCGTAGGCAGCGAGCAGGAGGCCGCAGGCGGCGCGCTCGCTCCCAGCCGCGGGACAGGCAGAAGCCCCCAGTCCTCGGCCCCCGCGCAAGCGACGCCGGGAAATGCCCACATCCGGGAAACCTACCGCGGAGCGCTGCGGCGGCGACACGGAGTGGAAGGCAAAATGGCGGCAGCAGCGGTGGCCTGGTGCTAAGGGGAGAGCCAGGTCCCCGCGACCCCCGCGACCGGCCGCGCTGGCCCGCGGCAGTCCCCCAGCGCCTCTCCCTGCCCTGCCTCACCAGGGATTCTTGGGGTCGCTGGTACGGGGTCTGGCCGCCTCGGCGCCCGCCCTTGGGCCCGTGGCCCCAGCCCAAGAGCCCCGCTCTCTACTGCAGGTAAGTCCGCGGCGGGCGTAGCGGGTGGGGCCCACTCTCTCCTCACAAGCCCAAGTTGGCGGGCGGTGGCAGCTGGGGCCCACGCCCATCCCTGCTGGCGGGGGTCCAGGGGCTGCTGCGGACGGGCGGGCTGAGCCGGCCGGGGCCGGGCCTGTCTTGGCTAGAAGCGTTAACCTGAGCCGAGCCATGCCCGGGGGAAGCGACTGTCGGCCGCGCCCGGCACTGGAGGAAG
Organism: Trichechus manatus latirostris; assembly: GCF_000243295.1. Classification (NCBI taxonomy): domain Eukaryota; kingdom Metazoa; phylum Chordata; class Mammalia; order Sirenia; family Trichechidae; genus Trichechus; species Trichechus manatus. Next base: position 21,969,308 of record NW_004443938.1, read on the forward strand.
AGCCCCAGGCTTTTCGGCCTCGGAGGTGCAGGTTAGACTGGGAAGAGTCCGCCTCACTGGTGGCCTTTTGCATACTGTTCCCCGCCACCCCACCCCCAACACGAGAGGCAGCGGGGTCTGGGAGGGGAGGAAAGCGAAAGGTGTCTCCGAAAGAAACTAGGAGTAAAAGAGCTACCGTTCATTGGATCCCAGAAGCACCCGATCTGCGTATACATTGAAGAAATCTAGAATCTCTGTTTCCAATCCACTGTAATGTTAAGTTACTGTTCACAGTTGGAAGTGGTGGGAGAGATGGAGGAGTGTTTGTGAAGGAGGGGTGTGTATATAAATACAGAAGATGAAGGAAAGAAAGTAAAAGGAACATCGCATATTTTCGAAAAGAACTTTTAGTGCAAAGAATGACTCTCAGGTGACTTAATTTAACCCCTTATCTCTTCTCCAATTGAAAGTCATTATTTAAGGGAACAAATTTAATGTTTATGTACCTCATATCTTAATACGACTTAAAATATTTATCTTCGTCTAGAAGTTACTCATAAATCTAGTGAGAAGTACAGTCTCACACACACAAAAAAAATCATATCACTCCAGCTTTGGAAGTGGATTTGAGTACTTGGGATCACGAAGCTTGCCAGGCCTTTATGGATTATTTATGAAGATTTAAAATTTTTATCATTTTTCCTGTAGAAGGAAGAAAAGGTGGGACGTTATAATTGGAATGAGTATTCTTTGCTAAGGCACCGACATTTGTAGTTGTCTTAACCAAGGTTATTTCTTTCCTTTAATAAGTTAACAGACAGGTAAAATGGGCTAGTTGATTCCCTAAGGCAGTGGAGGAATTTGATTTAACTGTTAGAGAGGTAGCACTGTGTTCCTCTGATCGGCTGCTACTACAAGAAATTAGATCGTGGCACATGGTGGAGAAGGCACATTGTTTCTGTGCCTGAATATTGATAGACTATGCCTTGCCACTCCAAAAGCAAATAAAAAACTACTGCTGCATTTTTTTGTGTATGATAGTTGGATTTCTTTCTATAAGTTAAGTTTTTTATTTTTGTTTTTAAGTCTGGTCCTTGTTCTATATAATATAGTCTTGGAACAAACTGGTTACTTTATTATTGTGGATGCTATATTTATATTAGTGGAGGATTTTTGTAGATTTCAAAAGTTATTTAGTCACTGAACAACATTTTTATCAAGAAGAAATGGCAGTCATTTTTCAGCACGAAAATATAGTGATTATTTTTACTTTTGATCAGACAGTTCATTCTTAGAAAGTGAATCGAAGAAAATGTCATCAGCATTGCACAGGTTCTTGAATGTTGCTGTCTAAACAACTAAGACTATGAAGATTTTTGCGACTAAGTAACAGTACGTATTACTGTTATTATTCCCACAACTGATCTATTCAAAGCATTGAAACAGGCCACCTTTTTTATAAATCTAGTTTAACCAAAGGTAGCACTTTGAAATTTTATTATGTAGTGGTATTAGTTTTTGCCGTAAGTGTTGGCAAGATACTCAATACTTGTTTGGATTTACTGACATTCGCATTTTTGATAAAGGTCTTGACTTTCAAAGAAATGGAGGTTTTAAGTCTATTCAGTGTAACCAATTTAAGTGCCCCTTCAAAGAATGAGTGATTGATGACCCCTGCCTGTTAGGGAAGCTCAAGATGTAGATATAATGGAAAGATCCAGCTGGCTAGGTGACCTTCAGCAGGCTACTTTACCTCTCTGGATCCATTTCCGTATCTGTTAAAAAAAAAAAAAATACAGACACGTACATGTACACGTGCATGCCCGCTCCCACCTGCATATGTGTATATGTGTGTGTATCTCCAAGGCACCTTATGTTCTGTGAATCAGTGATCTAGCATGAGAAGTAAGACAAGTACACAAATAGGGCAAAAAGATGTTTTATTTGAACCATACGAAGTGCGTTTAGAGTCTTGAGGAGAAGGATAACAGCTGGGAGTTCAATGAAAGCTTCTTGAAGAAAGCAGTGTCTCAGTGGGACCTTGAAGATTGGGTGTAATTTCTACAAGAAGAAATATGGCAAGAGCTCTCCCAAGAATTTTTACCCGTTGCTGAGTTGATTCCAACTCATGGTGACCCCGTGTGTGTCAGAGTAGAACTGTGCTCCATAGGGTTTTCAATGGCTAATGTTTCAGAAGTAGATTGCCAGGACTTTCTTCCAAGGTGCCTCTGGGTGTACTCGAACCTCCAACCTTTTGGTTAGCAGCTGATCACCATTAACTGTTTGCTGCACCCCGGGACTCCCTCAAGAAGAATAAACAGGTAGTTAACACGTAGCATCATGGGGACATGCTGCTTTTCAAAACCCCAGTTAATTATCTTGAACCTCTTTATTGTCTTTATGATTGAGTGTATAATTTTGAGCCATATTGAAGAATACGGGGGTTTTATCTTTCTTTTCTTTTTGTTTATATCTTAGTTTTGTTTTTACCTTAACTGGGTTACTTTTTGCTGGAAATTAAATAGTTTCTTCTAAAGATGTCAAAAGTGTTTGACAGTTGTTTGATATCTGAGTGGTTGTCCTTCATAAGAGTCTCTCTTACCCTTGAAAATTCTGTGATCTTGCCTCAGTTTGGCACTTGCTTATGCCTGTAATTCCATTGCCTTTTGGGTGACATTTTCTGAGAACACAGTGCCACATCATAGCAGAATCATTTTGAAGACATTTTGAATCAAGGATCCAGATTTAATCATATGTGGTGCTATCAATGGAAAGAATGCAATCCAGGTAACAAAGAGATGAAAAGATACTTCTTATTTATGATTACTACCACCCATCTGTCTGTTTGTGCTATTGTGGTAGCTTACATGTTGCTATGATGCTGGAAGCTTGCCACTGGTATTTCGAATACCAGCATGGTCACGCATGGTAGTCAGGTTTCAGCAAAGCTTCCAGACTGAGATAGATAAGGAAGAAAGGCCTGGCGATCTCCTTCCAAAAACTAGCCCACAAAAACCGTGTGGATCACAGAATATTGTCCAAGACTTTCACTTGCTTACTTTAGACACATCATTTAGAAGGGACCAATTGCTGGAGAAGGACATTATGTTTGGTAAAGCGGAGGGCCAGTGAAGGTGAGGCAAACCCTCAGTGAGATGGATTGACACCATAGCTGCAACAGTGGACTCAAATATACCAGCAGTCATGGGGATGGTGCAGGCCTGGGCAACGTTTGATTCTGTTATACTTGAGGCCGCCGTGAGTCAAAGCTGTGTCAGTGGCAACTAACGCAATAACTTATTGTTAAGTTAGGCATGTGTAGTGTCTGCTTTTCCAGCATGTCTCTGCTTGGGTGCTGGCAAATTTCTTTTTTAATACTGACTTTAAAACACTTAATTTCAGACATGTTGAAATGTGGAAAAGCAGGCATCTTACAATCAAGGAAATGTGTTGTCATGGAAAGATATTCATACTACTATCTTATCTTTTTTAGCATATTGGGCCCTAAGCAATGGTAGTAGCTAGAGTCATCGGTGCTACGTTTTTCATGCCCAGTAGTCTCTCCATCTGGTCCAGATGTGGCTCCTGTTGGTCCAGAGACCTGTGATGTTATCTACCCTACATACACACATACATCCATTCTATCTCACTCTCACTGACCACAGTATACAGTGGTTGAACAAGTACAGGAGGGCCGTATTAAGCACTCCTGTTAGAAAAGAGGAAGAATGGGAGATAAACAGTAATTGCTTATCTGTAATAATTCTGAAATCTCCCTAGGCAGATCTAATGGAAGCAACCAGACCTAGATCTAGGGAAGATGCAGTTACCTGGGAGGAACTCCTTCATCCATTGTTCTTTATGACCTATGGCCAGTTATCCTGTGGCTCTCCAAGAACTTTCTGGTACATTCTTTTTCTATTATCATTCTTGGCCATGTCTTAACGTGTGAGCATTGGGGGACAAAATTCACTCTTTGGAAGGTGCAGATCTTTCTCAACTAGCTTACTGCTTGTACTTTGTTTTTTAATAAAACAGTTTCTTCAACATTAGTAAGCAGTTCTTTGCCCCTTCCAGCTTCTGATGGCTGCCTGGTATTCCTTGCCTTGTGGTCGTATCACTCCAGTCTCTGCCTCCATGGTCATGTTGCTTCCTCCTCTTCTGCGTGAATCAAATTTCCCTCTGTCAGTCTCTAGTAAGGACACTTGTGATTGTATTTAGGACTCACCTGGATAATCCAGTCCAATCTCCCATCTCAAGAGCCTTAATCACATCTGCAAAGACCCTTTTTCTAAATACATTAAATTTACAGGCTCCAGGGATTAACTGGTGGATATCTTTTGGGGGGAGACCATTATTCAGCCTACTACAGTGATTCTATTGAGGAGGGAGGTAAGTTATGATAGACTTCTATTTAATATATTTATATTTTAATTTTTCGGTAAGAAGGTATCTTTTTATAATTAAAAGAAATTATATATTTTTAAGAGTAAAAAGAAGGAATAAATAGCCTGAATTTATTAGATCAACACATATTTCTAAACTGCTTACTGTTGGCCAGGTCCTGTGTTAGGGGTATGGGGCAAAAGCTGAATTTTGACAGATAGAGCAAAACTATGCTTATTTTCTTTTTCTCTTCTCTGTTAAGGAGAATGCTCTTAGAAATGGTAAAATAATAATAATAATAAAATGATGGTTAACTTGGAGTTGAAACCTAAAATAAATGAGATTTTAAAAGAATCCCTAGATGCTGTAAATTAATTTGAACCCAGATATGGAAAGAACTGGCATGTGAGATTTCACAGCCACTGTTGTTTTAAACCTTGAACATGGATAAATGGTAGGTTCCAGAAGTCCAGAAATGGAAAATACGTTTGCTTGCAGAAGTGATGAGAAGGTGATTCTGCAAACTTTAGACTGGTGAACAAATGCTAAACCTAGAAAAATTTGGTAGTGGGCTATTAATATTTGGGGAAGGCTTAGAGAAGAAAATGACTATCATTAGAGGCCAGCTTCCTTCATAAAAAGCACAAGGTTTGTCAGACTTACCTAATTTTTTTTATGAAATAATTAACAGTAAACTGGATTATGTTATATAAAAGAACATGTAGTTTTCAGCAAGACAGTGACAAAGCTAATTTTTTTCTTAAGAAAACAAATGTGAGCTGCTTGTTAAATAAAGCTTGATTGATTCGTAACTAATTTAGCAATAGTTCCATGAAAATGCTGATAAATGAGGTGAATTACTCAGGAAACAGTGCCTCTAATAGTCTGCTGCAGGGCTTCATGCTGTGTCAAGTCTGCTGCAAATATGTGTGTACAATGTATAATTAATTTCTATATGAATAATTTTTAAATGTTTTTTAAAAAGCTCTGTTAATGTGTAATTTATATACCATAAAGTTTACCTATCGCAAGTGTACAGTTCAGTGGTTTTTAGTATACGTACCAACAAAACCAAACCCATTGCTGTCGAGTCGATTCTGAGTCATAGCAACCCTACAGGACAGAGTAGAACTGCCCCATAGGGTTTCTATGGAGCAGCTGGTGAATTTGAACTGCCAACCTTTTGGTTAACAGCTAAGCTCTTAACCACTGTGCCACCAGGGCTCCAAACTTCCTTGTTTTGCTTAACAGTACATTATGGGTATCTATTCATGTCGGTACATTTCAATAGAACTGCATCATTCTTTTTAACATCTGCTTCTTCTTGCTGTCAGGTGCTGTTGAGTCAGTTCCGACTCATAACAACCCTGTGAACAACAGAAAGAATCACTGCCTGGTCCTGCGCTATTCTCACAATCATTGTTATGGTTTAGCCCATTTTTGCAGCCGCTGTTCCAATCCATCTCATTGAGGGTCTTCTTTTCCGCTGACCCTTTACTTTACCAAGCATGATGTCCTTCTCTAGGGACTGATCTCTCCTGACAACATGTCCAAGGTATATAGGACGTAGTCTCGCCATCCTTGCTTCTCAGGAGCATTCGGGTTTTACTTCTTCCAAGACAGACCTGTTCGTTCTTTTGGCAGTCCATGGTGTGTTCAGTATTCTTCGCCAACACCACAATTCAAAGGCATCAGTTCTTCCATCTTCCTTATTAATTGTCCAGCTTTCGCATGCATTTGAGGCGATTGAAAACACCATAGCTTGGGTCAGGCACAGCTTAGTCCTCATAGTGACATCTTTGCTTTTCAACACTTTAAAGAGGTCTTTTGCAGCACATTTGCCCAATGCAATGCATCTTTTGATTTCTTGACTGCTGCTTCCATGGGTGTTGATTGTGGATCCAAGTAAAATGAAATCCTTGACAGCTTCAATCTTTTCTCCGTTTATCTTGATGTTGCTTATTGGTCCAGTTGTGAGGATTTTTGTTTTCTTTAGGTTGAGGCATAATCCATACTGAAGGCTGTGGTCTTTGATCTTCATCAGTAAGTGCTTCAAGTCCTCTTCACTTTCAGCAAGCAAGGTTGTCTCATCTGCATAATGCAGGTTGTTAATGAGTCTTCCTCCAATTCTGATGCCCTGTTCTTCATATAGTCCAGCTTCTCGGATTATTTGCTCAGCATACAGATTGAGTAAATATGGTGAAACGATACAACCCTGTCACACACCTTTCCTGACTTTAAACCGAGTATCCCCTTGTTCTGTTTGAACAACTGCCTCTTGATATATGTACAGATTGCTCACGTGCACAATTAAGTGTTCTGGAATCTCCGTTCTTTGCAGTGTTATCCATAATTTGTTATGATCCACACAGTCGAATGCCCTAGCATAGTCAATAAAACACAGGTAGACATCTTTCTGGTATTCTCTGCTTTTAGGCATATATGTATATATATGTATATGTGTATGTATAGATATAAATCTACATCTGTATTTATATATACACACACATACTGGAGCCCTGGTGGTTAAGAGCTCGGCTGCTAACCAAAAGGTTGGCAGTTCAAATCCACTAGCCGCTCCTTGGAAACACTGTGGAGCAGTTCTACTCTGTTCTGTGGGGTTGCTATAAGTCGGAATCGACTCGATGGCAACGAGTTTGGTTTTTTAATACTATGAATTACTTAAACAGCTCTCCACTGATGATTGTCTAGATTGCTGTCCCTTTTTGCTGTTATTACGGCATTACAAGGAACATCGTATATCTTCATGCACTTGTACGAATGTTTCTTATATTTCTAGCTGCATTGCATTGTTCCTCTTAATCCTGTTCAGTCCATAAATAGATGCTACTCTTACCATTTAATGGCTCAGGAGACAGTTTTAGAGAATTAAATTCCCAAGTTCACATTGCTAATAATTAACAAGTACTTGAATCTTATTTTTTTGTTTGTTTGTTTTTCCGTTACAAGTACTGTGCTTTTTTAGTACCTGTAGGATTTTGACAAACTGCATTGTATCCAGAAGAGCATGATTAGAGTTAGGGAACAGTTAAAGGAACTGTGACTGTTTAGAAGGCATATATTCATTTATTTGTTCAATATGTATATATTTATTGAGTACCCACCATGTGCCAGGCTGTGGTAATTGCTCTAGGCGGTAGACAGTTACAAGACTAACAAGATCCTACTGAGGGGGAGATGGACAGTTAACAAGTAAATAAGATAATTTTAAGTAGTGATAAGTGCTACCAAGAAAACAAAACAGATGATTAAGGTGGCCTGGGAAAGACTCTTTGAGGAGGTAACATAAGGCTGAGACCTAAATGAGAAAAAGGAGATATCTGTGTCTCTCTGCCTGTAGACATCTTTATATATCCTGAACGGTGATGACATTAACGACTAGAAATAGACTCCCGGTAGATGATAATTAGCAATGTTTCATATCCCGACTGTACTGCTTATAAATTATTTTGCCCAAACTCTCTAAGCTCAGTTTTCTCATCGACAAAGTAGAGATAGTGAGCCTACCTCACAGGACTGTTAGGAGGGTTTGCTAAATCATCTGGCAGGCTCTCAGTAGGCACTAAGTCAGATTTCATGATGCTCCACATAAAGAAAGCATCTCAAACAGTTACTGCAGATCACAAATGGAATGACTTTATTGAGTTAGTGATTTCCCTATTAAAAAATACCAAACCCGTTGCCATCAAGTTGATTCTGACTCATAGTGACCCTGATTTCCATATTAGTGGGGACATTTAAGTAGACTTTGGATGGCTGTTCTTCCAGTGTGTTATACAGGAGATTCATGCATTAAGTAAGGAGTTAAGACAAGTTGACGTCAAAGGTCTTCTCATCCATTGTTAATAATTAGCTTACTATCTCTAGAGTCCCCGTCTACAGTTTGGGAAATAAATCCAAGTATCTGGTTTTGAAGCTTAAGGGGATCTAGACTAATGGTTTAAAAACGTTTTTTTAAACAACAGTATCCTGTCTTTTCAATCTTCCAATCAAACCAAAAACCAAACCCACTGCAGTCAAGTCAGTTCTGACTCATGGAGTTCCTATAGGGCAAAGTAGAACTGCCCCAGAGGGTTTCCAAGGCTGTAAATCTTTACGGACGCATACTGCCACCTCTTTCTCCCATGGAGCAGCTGGTGGGTTTGAACTCCCGACCTTTTGGTTAGCAGCTGAGAGCTTTTTTTAACCACGCGCCACCAAGACTCCTCAAAGAAATCTTCAGTTAAGTCTAATCTGTAAAATCAAAAATAGGAGCCTCTAGGTGATGTTGATAACGAGAAGTTACGTATTGTATTATTCACTTATTAATCCCTTGTATACTTTATGTGCTCACTAAAGCACTCTTTCTAATATTTTATTTATTTTTTATTGTTGTACTTTAAGTGAAAGTTTACAATTCAAGTTAGTCTCATACAAAAATTTATAGTTATGTGACCCTAATTGCTCTCCTTATACTGTGACGGCGCACTCCTTTCTACCCTGGATTTCCCGTGTCCATTCAACCAGCTCCTGGCCCTCTCTGCCTTCTCATCTCGCCTCTGGACAGGAGCTGCCCATTTAGTGTCATGTATCTACTTGAGCTAAGCACACTCTTCACGAGTGTCATTTTATGTCCCATAGTCTGGTCTAATCTTTGAAGAGATGGCCTTGGGTAAAGCACTCTTAAAAATGGTCTTTTATTCATCATAACCACTATTTGAAGTAAATAAGGTAAATTGATTTTATAGATTAGAAATAAGCACAGAGAGGTTAAGGAACTTGTCCTGATCACGTAGTAATCCGTAGTGGAGCCAGAACTCTAACCAGGTCTCTAACTCCTAAGTATTTTTGTTTTTTCTGGATACATTGTACTTCTTTATCAGGTAATCAGTTTATAGCTTTCATTTATTTTATTTTTTATTCTTTTCTAGGGTTAATTAGATTGTGAAGGATTGTAACATTCCTCGGGAGTGAAGGAACATTTTCACTTTTGCTCAAGAGAAAGCTCTGAATCTACCAAGTAGTTCTTAAAGAAACCCTTTGTGTGGGTTATATATGTAGATGTTTTCATGAAGAGAAGTGAAAAGCCAGAAGGATATAGACAAATGAGGCCTAAGACCTTTCCTGCCAGTAACTATACTGGCAGCAGCCGGCAAATGTTACAAGAAATTCGGGAATCTCTTAGGAATTTATCCAAGCCATCTGATGCTGCTAAGGCTGAGCATAATATGAGTAAAATGTCAGCAGAAGATCCTCGACAAGTCAGAAATCCACCTAAATTTGGGACGTATCATAAAGCCTTGCAGGAAATTCGAAACTCTCTACTACCATTTGCAAATGAAACAAGTTCTTCCTCCCGGAGTACTTCAGAAGTTAATCCACAAATGTTCCATGATTTGCAAGCTGCTGGATTTGATGAGGTAAGAGCTTTTCAAGACAAAAGAAACGATTCTTCTTGTACTATACTGCATAACACTTTTAAGTGATCTCATGCCTAAGTGTTTGCTTAGAGAAATGTAACCATGACAGAGAAGATAGCTTTAACTTCACTGAATAATGTGTTTTAGTGCATACAAATTTGTGTATTCTATCAGCAAAGAATACTGTGTTTATAATTCCATTAATTATTAAAACAAATAATTAGTGTCTTTAATTTTTTTTATGGTACCTCTAAGGAGCCCTGATGGTGCAATGGTTAAAGTGCTTGGCTGCTAACTGAAAGGTTAGTAGTTTGAACCCACCAGTGGCTCCTCAGGAGAAAAGACCTGGTGATCTGTTCTAGTAAAGATTACAACCTAGGAAACCCTATGGGGCAGTTCTTCTCTGTCTGATAGGGTTGCTGTGAGTGGCGATGGCACACAACAATAACAATATGGTACCTATCGCGAAATTCTGGAGTTTCTGGAATTTAAAAGCAAATCTGCCCAAAGGTCATAACGATAAAGTCCAAGTTTAGTTGAAGAAAGCGACAGGTGAGGTGAGGATAGGGGAGAGGACATCTGATTGTGTGAAATATGAACTGTGGTGAGCTCAGTGACTGTTGCAGAAATAGTAGTTCCAAAGATAGGAAGTTAAACTTTATAATACAGAGAAAGGAATCATGTAATCATGGATTTGATTAATCATACAAGAAAGCAGTTACATTCACATCAGTCTCAGGCCCAAATCTTAGAAATCCACAAAAACTAAAAATTTGCAGGTTGATAAATCCTCAAGAATTTCAGAGTTTTATTTTAAGGAAATTTCAGTTCATATTAACTCTGTCAAGTCTTTAATATTCACCTTAACTAAAAACCAAACCCGTTGCTGACGAGTTGATTCCGACTCATAGCGACCATGTAGAACAGAGTAGAACTGCCCCTAGGGTTTCCAAGGAACACCTTGGTGGATTCGAACTGCTGACTTTCTGGTTAGCAGCCGTAGCTCTTAACCACTATGCCACCAGGGTTTCCAGTATTTACCTTAGGAACTCATTTTACAAATTTTTCATAGGACATATACTTTATCATGTTTTGGTTATTAATGAAATTTGTTTTCCATGATAACGTAACCTTGTGAGGATGAATATTTTAGGTGGCAGAAATTGTTAAAATTGGCTGTGGAAAATGTAAAATGTAACTAAGTGTGAATCGTTTCTCAAAATTATAGTAACTTTTTTCCTGATTATAAAAGTATCCTTGTTCCCTGTTAAAAATTAAAATGTATAAAGAAACTGAAAATTATCTTTAACCCACTACACAAAGATAACTACCCTTAAAATCTCTTCCTTGTTGTTAATATTTTGGTAACCACATTTCTAGATATCTCTATGTTTAATTATAAAAATGAGAACCCAAGTATGCATTGTAGTGAATGGTTTGAAAAGGCAGATTTAAAACTAAACTAAGAAAAAAAAGATTATTCTTTCTGGCCCATTCTGTTTGGTCAATTTTATTTCCTATCATTTTTATACTTTGTTGTTGTTGTTGTTAGGTGCCATCAA
>NW_004443938.1:21982446-22020584 GCF_000243295.1 Trichechus manatus latirostris
GGCTCTTATTTCTCTAGGGTATATTGCTAGGAGTGGGATTGTTGGATCATATGGTATTTCTATTTCTGGCTTTCTAAGGAAGCACCATATCATTTTCAAAATGGTTGTACCATTTTGCCTTCCCAGCAGCAGTGCATAAGAGTTCCATCTCCTCGCAGCCTCTCCAACATTTGTTATTTTTGTTTTTTTGATTCCTGCCAGTAATGCTGGGGGTGAGATGGTATCTCATTGTGGTCTTCATTTGCATTTTTCTCATGGCTGGTGATCGTGAGCATTTCCTCATGTGTCTGTTGCCCACTTGAATGTCTTCTTTGGTGAAATGTCTGTTCATTTCTTTTGCCCATTTTTTAATTGAATTATTTGTCTTTTTGTGGTAGAGGTATTGAGTTTTCCCATAGATTTTCAATATTAGACCTTTGTCGGATTTGTAATAGCCAAATTTTTTTTCTCAGCCTGTAGGTTCTCTTTTTACTCTTTGGTGAAGTCTTTTGATGAGCATTAGTGTTTAATTTTTAGAAGATCCCAGTTGTGTAGCTTCTGGAATTTGTGTGTTGTTAGTTATGGTTTGTATCCTGTTAATGCCGTGTATAAGGGCCTCTAGCGTTGTGGATCACCTTTCTTTGGAATGGGCACAAATTTTGATCTCTTCCAGTCAGTTGGCCAGGTAACTGCCTTCCAGATTTCTTGGCATAGACGAGTGAGTCCCTCCAGCATTGCATCCGTTTGTTGAAACCTCGCCATTGGTATTCCATCAATTCTGGAGCCTTGTATTTCACTAGTATGTTTGGTGCAGCTTGGACTTCTTCCTTCAGTACCATCGGTTCTTGATCATATCCTACCTCCTAAAATGGTTGAACGATGACCAGTTCTTTTCGGTACGTTGTCTTTATGTGTTCTTTCCATCTTCTCTTGATGTTTCTTGCATCGTTCAACATTTTGCCCATAGAATCCTTCAGTATTGCAACTCAAGGCTTGAACTTTTTCTTCAGTTCTTTCAGCTTTAGAATTACCAAATGTGTTCTTCCCTTTTGGTTTTCTAACCCAAGTTTTTACACATTTTAAGACTTTACTTTGTCTTCTTGAGCCGCCTTTTGAAATCTTCTTTTCAGCTCTTCTGCTTTATCATTTCTTGCATTTGCTTTAGCTACTCTATGTTCAAGGGCAAGTTTCAGAGTCTCTTCTTTCCTTTGGTCTTTTCTTTCTTTCCTGTTTTTTTTCCCCCCTGAATTTTACTTATTTTGTGGTTGTTGAGAATATACACAGCAAAACATACACCAGTTCAACCATTTCTGCATGTACAATTTAGTGACGTTGCTTACATTCTTTAAGTTATGTAACCATTCTCACCATAGTTGTTCTTCCCTCGTTAACATAAACTCACTGCCCCGAGATTCCTATCTAACCTTTCCAATTTGACCCCACATAGATAGTTCTTAAAAGATTGTAATGCTCAAGGCAGACCTTTCTTACGAGGTAAGCTAAACTATTGTTTGGTTTTAAGAAGACTTCAGGGGATATTTTTGGTTTAAGGTTTAAAGATTATCTCAGGGCAATAGTTTCAGGGGTTCCATGGCTCCAGAATGTCTGGAATTTGTGATAATTTGAAATCTGTTTGGCATTTTCCCCCTTTTGATCAGGATTCTTCTATGGAATCTTTGACCAAAATGTTCAGTAATGGTAGCTGGGCACTGTCCAGTTCTGGTCATGGCAAAGGAGGTGGTTATTAATGGAAGTTATTAGCTACACATTCCATATCCTCTTTCTATTCCTGACTCTCCTCCTTCCTCTGTTACTCCAGGTGAATAGAGACCAGTTGTTGTGCCTTGGATGGCCACTCGCGAGCTTTTAAGACCCCAGGGATCACTCAGTGAATGAGGAGGTAGAACAGGAGCACTGAACATATTGTTAGGCCAGTTAACTGGGATGTCCCGTGAAACTATGACTCCAAACCAGGGAACCAAATCCCATGAGGTGTTTGGTTGTACATAAGCAGCCTCAGCAGCTACTGTTTTATTATTGTTGTTGTGAATATATTTGTCACACTACTTTTGCCAGTTCAGCTTTTTACAGGTGTACAACTTATTGACAGCAATAATGTTAATCAACTGTGCAACCCTACCTTTAATCAATCCATTTTTTCCATCACCTTCACTGAAACTCAGTACTCCATAACCTCCTTCCCAACCCCCGTAACCACTAATAAACTTTGATCTCCATATATTTGCCTATTCTTGTGTTTTTATATAAGTGAGGTCACGCAATGTTTGTCCTTTTGTGACTGGCTTATTTCACTCAGCATAATAATGTCTTGAAGCCCCATCTGTATTGTAGCATGTGTCAGTACTTCATTTCTCCTACTGGCTGAGTAGTATTCCATTGTATATAAGTACCACATTTTGTTTATCCATTCATCTGTTGATGGGCATGTAAGTTGTTTCCACCTTTGGCCTATTATGAATATTGCCGCAGTGAACATTGGTGTACAAGTCTGTTTTTGAGTCTCTGCTTTTAAGTCTTTTGGGTATATACCTAGTATATCTATCTATCTATCTGTATATACCTAGGGTATATACCTTGGGTATATACCTGGGATTGCTAGGTCGTATGGTAGTTCTATTTTTAGCTTTTTGAGGAACCACCACACTGTTTTCCACAATAGTTGTACTGTTTTGCATTCCCAACAAGGGTCCCAATTTCCCCACATCCTTGCCAACATATGTTATTTTCTCTGTGTGTGTGTTTTATCTAAGCCGTCTTAGTGGGAGTGAAATGGTATGTCACTGTGGTTTTGATTTGTGTCTTTCTGGTGGCTAATGATGCTGAGCATTTTTTTAATGTATTTGGTGGCCATTTGAATGTCCTCTTTGATGAAATGTCTATTCAAGTCATTTGCCCATTTTATGATTGAGTTATTTGTCTTTTTGTGATAAGTTGTCGAAGTTTTATATAAATTCTGGTTATTAGGTTATTGTCGGACATATGGTTTCCCAAGACAGCTTCCCTGTCTGTAGCTTGTCTTTTCATTTTTTTGATAGTCTTTTGATGAACAAAAGTTTTTAATTTTTATGTGGTCCCATGTATTTATTTTGTCTTTTGCTGTTTGTGCTTTTGTTATTATATTAGATAATCCATTGTTGAAAGCTAGGCCTGACAACATTCTAGGAATTTTATGGTTTTACTTTGCACACTTAGGTCCTTAATCCATTTTGACTTTGTTCTTGTGTATGGTATGAAGCATGGATTCTGTTTCATTTTTCTGCATGTCAAAATCCAATTTTCCCAGCACCATTTATTGAAGAGACTCTTGTTTCCTCATTGAATGGACTTAGCACCCTTGTCAAAAATCAGTTGACCATAAATATGTGGGTTTATTTTTGGACTCTCAATTCTATTCCATTGATCTATGTGTCTGTTGTTACAGCAGTACCAGACTGTTTTGATGACTGTAGCTGTATAGTATGTTTTAAAATCAGAAAGTGTGAGTCCTCCTACTTTGTTCTCTTTCAACATTTTTTAAGCTACTCAGGACCTCTTGCCATTCCATGTAGAGTTGAAGATTGTTTTTTCTATTTCTGTAAAGAAGATTTTTGGTATTTTGATTAGGATTCTGTTGAATCTATAGATTGCTTTTGATAGTACTGATATCTTAACAATATAAAGTCTTTCAATCCATGAACATGGAATATCTTTCCATTTGTTTAATCTCTTTCAGCAGTGTTTTACAGTTTTCGTTGTGTAAGTCTTTCACGTCCGTGGTTATATTTATTCCTAGTTCCTTTATTCTCTTAGATACTATTGTAAATGAAATTGTTTCCCTTATTTCCCTTTCAGATTTCTTATTGCTGGTGTATAGAAATCCAGCTGATTTTTGTTTGTTGACCTTGTACCCTGCAGCTTTGCTAAATTCCTCTATTAGCTCTAGAAGTTTTCTTGTGGGCCCTTTGGGTTTTTCTAATATATAGGATCATATCATCCACGAATATAGATAATTTTACTTCTTTTTTCCAATCTGGATACTTTTTATTTCTTTTTCATGTCTTTCTGCTCTGGCTAGGACTTCTGATGCAATATTGAATAGAATTGGTGAGAGCGGGCATCCTTGTCTGGTTCCCAGTTTCAAGAGGAAAGCTCTCAGTCTTTCTCCATTAAGTATAATGTTGGCTGTTAGCTTTTCCTATATGCCCTGAATCATATTGAGGAATTGCCCTTCTATTCCGATCTTCTTTAGAGTCTTCATCAAGAAAGGATGTTGTATTTTGTCAAATGCTTTTTCTGCATCCATAGGGGTGGTCATATGGCTCTTTTCATTTGTTTAATTGTTGTAGTGTATTACGTTGATTGATTTTCTAATGTTGAACTATCCCTGCATTGCTGGAATAAATCCCATTTGGTCATGGTGTATAACTCTTTTAATATGCTGTTAGATTCTGTTCACTAGTATTTTGTTGATGATTTTTGCATCTGTATTTGTAAGAGATATTGGCCTGTAGTTTTCTTGTGGTGTCTTTGTCTGATTTGGGTATCAGGGTTATGTTTGCTTCATAGAATGGATTGGGGGTATTCCTTCTTTCTCTATCTTTTGGAAGAGTTTAAACAGTGTTAGTGTCAGTTCTTCTCTAAATGTTTGGTAGAATTCCCCAGTGAAGCCATGTGGTCCAGAAATTGGAGATTTTTGATCACTGATTTGATCTCTTCACTTGTTAATGGGTCTGTTAAGACTTGCTATTTCCTCTTGAGTCAGTTTGGGTTGGTTGTATGCTTCTAAGAATTTGTCCATTTCGTCTAGGTTCTCCAGTTTGTTGCCATTCAGTTGTTGATAATATTCTGTCATAATTCTCTTTATTTCTATCTGGTTAGTTGTAACATCCCCTCATTCATTTTCTGTTTTGGTTATTTGCATCTTTTCTTTGTCAGTCTAGCTAAAAGTTTGTTAATTTTACTGATCTTTTCAAAGGACCAGCATCTAGTTTTATTGATTTTCTCTATTTTTCTGTTTTTGGTTTTATTTATTTCTGCTCTGATCTTTGTGAATTTCCTTTATTCAGGTAGATTTAGGCTTAGTTTGCCCTTCTCTTTCTAGTTCCTGGAGTAGTTGAGTTAGGCTCTTAATTGAGATATTTCTTCTCTTTTTATGTAGGCATGTATTGCTGTGAGTTTCCCTCTGACCACTGTCTTCACTGCATCCCCTAAGTTTTGGTATGTTGTGCTTTCATTTTCATTTTACTCTAAAAAATTTACGATATCTCTTGAGTTCTTACTTGACCCATTGGTAGTTGAATAGTGTGTTGTTTAATTTCCATATGTTTCTGTATTTTCCAGGTTTTTTTTCTGTTATTATTGATTTTTAGGTTCACTTCGTTGTGGTCAGAGAAAATATTTTGTATGATTTTAACCTTTTAAAATTTATCAAGACTTGCTTTGTGACCTAAAATGTAGTCTATCCTGGAGAATGATCCATGTGCACTGAAGTAGAACATATATTGTGCTGTTTTGGGTGGAGTATTCTGTATATGTCTGTTAAGTCTAGTTAGTTTATAGTGTCATTCAGGTCCTCTGTTTCCTTGTTGATCTTCTTTCTAGATGTTCTGTCCAGTATTAAAAGTGGTATATTGAAGTCTGTTGAAGTACTATGATTGTAGTACTATTTATTTCTCTCTTCAATTCTGTGTTTGATTTATATAATTTAGGTGCCCCGATGGTGGGTACATATATATTTATGATTGTTAAAACTTCTTAATTAATTGACCCTTTTATGACTATAAACTGTCCATCTTTAGCTCTTCTGATAGATTTTGTGTTCATGTCTACTATGTCTGATATTAAGATTGTTACCCCAGCTCTCTTTTAGTTATTATTTGCATGGAATATTTTTTTCCATCCTTCCACTTTCAGCCTATTTGTGTTCTCAGGTTTAAGATGTGTCTCTTGTAAACAGTGTATACTTGAATTGTGTTTTTTAATCCATTTTGCAACTCTCTGCCTTTTGATTGGAGCACTTAGTCCATTTACATTCAGTGTAATTACTGTTAAGAAATGACTTCTGCCATTTGTTATTTGTTTTTTGTGTGTCTTAAGCCTTCTTTGCCCTTTAGTACTGCTTGCTTTTGTGTTTTTTTGGTTGATTTTAGTGAGCCATTTTGGTTCCCTTCTTCTTTCCTTTTGTCTGTGTTCTTTTATATATTTTCTTAGTGGTTACCATGAATATTACATTTAAGAGCTTGTATTTATAACATTCTACAGTAAGTTGGTACCAAGTTCAGTAACATACAAGAAATTCTATATCTATACCATTCCTCTTCCCCCCCTTTTGTTGTTGTTATCACTAATTATGTCTTTATATTTGATGTGCCCTATAACATGATATTATTTTTGCCTTTTATATGTTTATTATTTAAAAATATGGAGGACAAAACATTTAGAGTTATCAAGCATAAATACATTATTACTAGCCCTTTTATACTTGTCCATGCAGTTGCTTTTATTAGGGATCTTTCTTTTTATCTATAGCTTTGAATTACTTTCTGGCGTCTTTTCCCTTCCATCTACAGAACTCCCATTAGTATTTTTTTGTAGGGCTGATCTGATGGATATGTACTCTCACAGCTTCTGTTTGCCTGGGAATATTTTAATTTCACCCTCATTCTTGAAGGATAGTTTCGCTGAGTATAGTATTCTTGGTTGACTGTTCTTTTCTTTCAGCATTTTAAATATATCATTCTGTTGCATTCTATTCTCCAATGTTTCTGAGGAAAGATCCACACTTAATCTTATTGGGGAATCCTTTGTATGTGACTGTTTGCTTCTCACAGCTTTCAAGATTCTCTCTTCATCTTTAATTTTTTTTTTAAATGATACTTTAGATGAAGGTTTACAGAACTAGCTTCTCATTAAACAGTGCACATATTGTTTTATGACATTGATTAATCTCCATCTTTTAATTTTTCGGAGCGTAACTATGATGTGTCTTGGTGTAGATTTCTTTGGGTTTATTCTGCTTGGGGTTATTTGAGCTTCTTGGATTTGTAGATTCATAGTGGCACAGTGGTGAGAACTCAGGCTGCTAACCAAAAGGTCAGCAGTTTGAATCTACCAGCCACTTCTTGGAAACCCTATGGGGCAATTCTGCTCTGTCCTGTAGGGTCACTGTGAATTGGAATCAACTCTACAGTGGTGGGTTTGGTCCTTTGTTAGATTGGGGAAATATTCTGTCATTATTTCTTCAAATATTCTTTCTGCCCCTTCTCTTTCTCTCTCATCTCATTTTGGAATTCCTATGATGCGTATATTAGGTCTCTTGTCCAAAAGGAGCCCTGGTGGCACAGTGGTTAAAGTGCTCAACTGCTAACCGAAAGGTCTGTGGTTCAGACCCACCAGCAGTAGCAGCACAGTGGCAGTCTGCTTCTGTAAAGATACACAGCCTTGGAAACATTCTACCCTGTCCTATAGGTTAGGGTTGCTATGAGTCGAAATCGACTCGATGGCAGTAGGTTTGGTTTTTTGGGGTTGTTGTCCCATAATTCCATTAAACTGTGCTCAGCCTTCTTAAGTCTCTGTTCTTGTTGCTCTTAAGCATCTGTAATTTTAACTATTTTGTCCTTGAATTCACTAATTCCTTCTTCTGCTTGATTAAATGTGTTGGTAAGTCTTTCTGTTTCTCATTTTAGTTATTGTCCCTTTCAATTGCAGTGTCACTTTTTTAAGATCCTCATTTTGTTCTTCCATTATTTTCCTTGTTTCTTTTAGCTCTTCGTCTGTGTTTTCCCTTAGTTCTTTAATTATGTTTAATGTTGTTGTATTATTATATTCTTCTATTTTTTTCATTATTTGAACATTCCTAGATGCGCTTTCATTTCTTTTGTCATATTCATTTGGGTGGACCATTGTTTCTCTGTTCTTTGTCTTGTAATTTTTTGTTGGAGCGTTGGAATTTTTGAGGGTGTTACCCTTTCCCAGTTTTCCCCAGTATTTGATGTTTTTACCCACTCTGCTTTCTGCAAGAAACTGTTAGGTGGACAGAGCTTTCAGCCTTTGCTTACTGTTTACTCTCCCTCTCTGTGATAGCTCCTTCTCCTTCTTTGGTTTAATTGGGATTTGAAAGTTCCATCTTGTTGTTCAACTTTCAGTCTCTCTCAGACACACCACAGAACACGCTGTGGTCAGTCTGTCCTCCAGTGAGAACCACCACTCAGGCAAGATATTGTATACTAATCAGTCTGCCCACCAGAGGGCTCAGTCCCTGCTCCCTGGTTATTACTCCCTTCCCGTCTCTGTTTCTGCAATCACGTTTTTAATTGGAAAACCCATACTCAGCGAGCCTCCTTTGGGGCAAGATGTTGGCCCTTCGATTTGCCTGAGATTTCTTTACTTGCTCTGTGGGGTCTGCATATATATGAGCTGGCATTCAGGGGAAGCACAGGCCAGCTTTCCTCTGTTTTAGGAGGAGAGGCTGGCATTCCCCAGAGGGACCTCCAGTCATGGCTGGGCCATGATTCTTAGTGGTTTGGCAGTTATGTAATGATGTAGTTTGGCTGTTATATAGTGATGAAGTCGTCCTCCATTTTGTGATCTGATGTAGTCATCTCCATTTCCGGCACTGTATTTGATTTGATTTCTGTGTATTCCATCTGATGAGGTCCATGTGTGTAGTTGCCGTTTATTTGTTGAAAAATGGTATTTCAAATGAATAGGTCATTGGTCTTGCAAAATTCTATCATGTGATCTCTGACATTGTTTCTATCACCAAGGCCATATTTTCCAACTATTGATCTTTCTTATTTGTTTCCAACTTTTGTATTTCAATCACCAGTAATTATCAATGCATCTTGATTGCATGTTTGATCAGTTTCAGACTGCAGAAGTTGGTAAAAATCATCTTTGGCCTTAGTGCATGGTTTGTAAATTTGAATATAGTCATATTAACTGGCCTTCCTTGTAACCGTATGGATATTATCCTATTGCTGACAGTGCTGAACTTCAGGATAGATCTTGAAATGTTCTTTTATACTTCAGTGCTCTGAAAATACCGAATTTGCATCAGAAAGTAGAGGGGGGATGGCGAGGAAGAAGGGGTTGTCACTGGAGGTTCTCCAGAGCAGTCTCTTCCTAATCCCTTAACCAAAAGACAAAGAATAAAGAAACAGCCAAATCATTGATGTTTCCGTTTTATATATTTCCAGGGAGAGAGAATTTATAAAAACCACATGGCTGTAAGTCTTGATAATTCTACAATATGGATGGAGCTTGAAGACATTATGCTGAGTGAAATGAGTCAGTCACAGAAAGACAAATATTGTATGACTTCACTTATATAAAAAGACAAGAAAGGGAGAATGTATAGAGACCAAAGTTTATTACTGATTACCAGGGCGGAGGGAGGATTAATGGTGATGGAAAAATTACATTAATTAAGGGTAGGGTTGCATATCTGATTATTGTAATTGCTGTCAATAAGTTGTACACCTGTAAAAAGTTGAATTGGCAAAAGTGTGCCAGGTAAATTTACAACAGTGACAAAAAAGAATAGCTACTGAGGTTGCTTATGTACATCTAAATGATAGTTGGTCTCTATTTGCCTGGAGCAACAGAGGAAGAAGGAATGTCAGGAGTAGGATGAGGTTATGGATAAACCAAAACCAAACCTGTTGCCTTCAAATCAATTCTGACCCATAGCGACCCTAGAGGACAGAGTAGAACTGCCCCATAGGGTTTCCAAGGAGCAGCTGGTGGGTTTCAACTCTTGACCTTTTGGTTAGCAGCTGTTTCACTTAACCACTGTGCCACCAGGGCTCATGGCTAGTTGCCTCCATTAATAAAACTGCCTCCTTTGCCATAAGATCAGAAGAAATGGATGGTGCCTGGCTACCATTACTGAACATTTTGATCAAAGATTCTATAGAAGAATCTTGATCAAAAGGGGGAACATGTAGAACAGAATTTGAAATCCTCATGGACTCCAGACTTTCTGGAGCCAAGGGAGTTGGCCAAACCCCTGAAACTATTGCCCTGAGATAATCTTTAAACCTTAAACTAAAAATACCCCCGAAGTCTTCTTAAAACCAAATAATACTTTAGATAACTAGTGAAAAATGTCTGCTTTGAGCATTATGCTATTTTAAGAACTATCTACATGGGATCAAAGTGACAACAGCAACTTGAAAGATTAGCTAGGAACCTTACGGGGCATTGAGTTTATGTTAATAAGGGAGGGACAACTCAGAAAAGAAGGGTGAGAATGGTTGCACAAGAATGTAATCAGTGTCACTGCATTCTACATGTAGAAACGGTTGAATTGGTGTATGTTTTGCTATGTAAGTTCTCAATAACAACAACAAAATAAAATTTAAAATTAAAAAAAAAAAAATCATATGGCAACAAAGGCCCTACAGTGGTAATGTGTTATGTCAGATAAGTCACTTCAGTACATAAGTAGGTATGGAGCTCTTAGTATGAATGAACCCATCAAGGAGGATAGTCATACCAGACCTGATTCATACCTTTAAAGAACTTAAAAATTATTTCTAACAAAGGTATTTTTAAGAACTCTAAGGCATTGGTCAATGCCCTATTCTTCGTCTCTTGGCAGTAATAACAGTAATTGGCTTTGCATAGCAAAGATATGTCAGCTTTATTACAATCACACATTTCAAAACTGTCACTTTATAACATTTAATAACTCCTTAAGCAAGGTTAGGAGCCCTGGTGGCACAATGGTTAAGTGCTTAACTGGTAACTGAGAAGCCGGTGGACTGCTAACTGAGAAGCCGGTGGTTTGAATCCCCCGGTGACTCTATGGGAGGAAGATGTGGCAGCTGACTTCCTGGAAGATCGACAGCTTTGGAAACCATATGAGGCAGTTCTATTCTGTCCTATAGGACTGCTATGAGTCAGAATCAACTTGATGGCAGTGGGTTTGGTTTTTTGATTAAGCAAGGTTGCTTTACTTGAAGCATTTAGACATTTATTGATCCTCATTTATACAAATATTAAAGGTATGGTATTATTTACATAAAGAAAAAAAATCCTCACAACTGGACCAGTAAGCAGCATCATGATAAACAGAGAAAATACTGAAGTTGTCAGGGATTGCGTTTTACTTGGATCCACACTCAACGCCTATGGAAGCAACAGTTGAAAAATCAAATGACGTATTGCATTGGTCATATCTGCTGTAAAAGACCTCTTTAAAGTGTTAAAAAGCAAAGATACCACTTTAAGGACTATGGTGCACCTGACACAAGCTGTGGTATTTTCAGTTGCCTCTATGCATGCAAAAGCTGGACAATGAATAAGGAAGACCAAAGAAGAATCAATGACTTTGAATTATGGTGTTGGCAAAGAATACTGGATATATCCTGGACTGCCAGAACAACGAACAAGTCTGTTTTGGAAGAAAGACAGCCGGAATGCTCCTTGGAAGTGAGGATGGCAAGACTTCATCTCACATACTTTGGACATGTTATCAGGAGGGACCAGTCCTGGAGAAGAACATTATGCTTGGTAAGGTAGAGGGTCAGCCAAAAAGAGGAAGACCCTAGATGAGATGCATTGACACAGTGGCTGCAACAGTGGGCTCGGACATAGCAACGATTGTGAGAATAGCACAGGACTGGGCATTGTTTTGTTCTGTTGTACCTAGGGTCACTATGAGTTAGAGCCAACTCGACGGCACATAATGATAACAACAATTATTTATCCTCATGGTGATATAAACAATACGTCAATCTGTTGACGTATTGATCCTAAGTTGGTACTTCAGAATTCTTACCCAGCTTCACTTCATTCTTTTTATCATTTCATAAGCCCTGTTCTGTTCCTTTAAGTATGGCAAGTATAAGGCAGTTAGCTTTTTATTTTTTTTACTCTAAAATTCAAAGCTCAGCTAGTTCAAGATTATTTTCCCATAGAACTAAATGTTAAGTAGGACTGGTGCATTCTTTGGGCACACAGATTTCAGTCACTGGAGTATATTTTTGCTTATAAGCATGATAAACAAAAGCATAGTAATGTGGACATAATATTTTCTTATCACACAGGGCTTCTAAAGTTATCGATTTAAGGGTGCTTTTCATTTACACTGGCACTAACACACTCACTTAATGAACTCTTGGGTGACATTGTTAGAGATATAAAAATATTTTAAAATAGCAATGAATATTAAAAAATAAAAGCCAGCATAAAAATCACCAAAATCACTGGCTGAAATTCCAATGCATCTAATAAGAATATAGGCTCCTATAATATGAAAACGTATAGTGAGTGCCAATTGTCTTACCAAGTGAAGTGACACTGTCATGTGGTAGTAGCATACAGACCGTCACAGTTCACTTGACTTTACCAGTTTTAAAATTAAGCACTCCCCAGTGAATTTTAGTTTTGAGTGATTTGTATTTTAAAATTTGTACATGAAGTAAGACTTACTAATTTATTTGTATTTCACTATTTTAAATTTGCAAAATTTCGTTGCCATAAAATGTGACCACACTTTACTTTTGTATAAGCTGGGGATTGAGTTTGGTTGTTTTAAACAAAAATGTAAATAATAATGCTTTAAACAAGGTAGTGATTCAGTTTATATAGCTAGCATTGTTTTAGCCTCTTAAAGATGCCAGAGCATAGGACTCTTAAGATTCTCTTAAATTTTCCTTCTTGTTAGCAAGATGAAGTAGTACAGGTACCATATCCGTTGTCTAGGAAACAGGAGATAGGAAGAAGCGGCACCTAAATCAGGGATAGCAAAATTCTTCCAGAAACCCTTGCCTTATGTCTCATTAGTCAAAACTATCATGTGATCACTATAGCTATAAAGAAAACTGTTTTCAACAAAATCAGTAACTTTTTCCAAGAAAGGGAGAGTGAATCGTAGGTAGATAACAAGTCTGCACAACCTTTCTTTGGTTGGTCTCACAGTCATTTCACAAAAGTAGATCGTTTGTCTCTTCACCCATCATTCTTATAAGCCATTTCTCTCTTTTTTTTTTTCCTTTGTAATTTTTTTATCGTGGTAAAATACAACAAAAAATTTGCCATTTTAACCATTTTTAAGTGTACAATTCAGTCATATAAATTAACATTCACCATGTTGTGCAGCCATCACCACTGTATTTCCAAAAGTTTTTCATCATCCCAAACCAGAACTTAGTACCCCTTAAGCAATAATCCCCACTCCCCCACCACCACCACCTCCTGGTAACCACTAACAAACTTCTGTTTCTATGTATTTCCCTATTCTAGATATTTAATGTAAGTGGGAACATACAATATTTGTCCTTTTGTGTCTGACTTATTTCACTCAGCATAATGTTTTCTAAGTTGATCCATGTTGTAGCATCTATTAGAACTTCTTTTCTGTTTATGGCTGAATAGTAATACTCCATTGTATGTATATATCATATTTTGTTTATGCGTTCATCTGTTAATGGAAATTTGGATTATTTCTACCTTTTGGCTATTGTGAATATTGCTGCAGTGAATGTTGGTGTACAAGTATCTGTTTGAATCCCTGCTTTCAATTCTTTGGGTGTATACCTAGGAGTGGAACTGCTGGGTCCTGTGGTAGTTCTGGAGGTTCTGGTGGCACAGCGCTTAAGAGCTCAGGCTGCTAACCAACAGCTCAGCAGTTTGAATCCACCAGCCTCTCCTTGGAAACCCTGTGGGGCAGTTCTAGTCATCCACGAGTCAGAATTGACTCAGTGGGAACGGGTTTTGGTTTTGGTTTATGGTAATTCTTGGGTTTGACTTTCTGAGGAACCGCCAAACTGTTGTCCATAGGGCGGCACCATTTTACATTCCCATCAGCAGTGCAGGAGGGTTCCAGTTTCTTCACATCCCCAACACTCATTTTTCTGTTTTTTTCTGGTAATAGTCATCCTAGTGGGGATGGAGTGGTGTCTCATGATTTTGATTTGCGTTTCCCTAATGACTTATGAAGGAGTCCTGGTAGCACAGTGGTTAAAGCACTTGGCTGCTGACCTGGCTGCTAACCGAAAGGTTGGCAGTTCAAACCCACTAGTGGCTCTGTGGGAGAAAAGACCTGGCAATCTGTTCCCATAAAGATTACAGCCTAGGAAACCCTATGGAGCAGTTCTGCTCTGTCCTATAGGGTTGCTATAAGTCAGAATCGACTTGCTGGCACACGACAACAAGAGCAGTGTCTAATGAGCATCTTCATGTGCTTATTGGCCGTTTGTAGATCTTCTTTGGAGAAGTATCTAATCCAGTCCTTTGCCCGTTTTTTAATTGGGTTGTTTGTCTTGCCATTTCTCATTTTAAAATAATGTTTGAAATACTAAATCGTCTAGTGCAAGTAAGTAGCTGCCTCTGTCTTTTTTTATAATATTTTCTTGTGTTTTGGAGTCCTGGTGGCACAGTGGTTAAGAGCTTAGGCTGCTAACTAAAATTTCAGCAATTTGAATCCACCTTGGAAACCCTATGGGGCAGTTCTACTCTGTTCTGTAGGGTTGCTATGAGTCAGAATCGACTCAATGACAATGGGTTTGGTTTTGGTTATTGTGTTTTAGGTGAAAGTTTACACAGCAAATTAGGTTTTCATTTAACAATCTCTGTATAAATTGTTTTGTGACACTGGTTACATTTTTCAAATGTGTCAGCATTCTCATTATTCCCATTCTGTTTGTTCTGTTTCCATTGATCTAACTTCTCTGCCCCTCCTTACCTTCTCTGCTTTGCTTTAGGGTAAATGTTGACTCTTTGGTCTCATGTAGTTTATTATTTAAGGGACCACAGTTCTCATGGGTGATATTGTTTATTCTATAAGCCAATCTATTATTTGGATGAAAGGTGACCTCTGAGAGTGGCTTCAGTTTTAAATTCAAAGGGTATCTCAAGACTATAGTCTCAGGGGTTTGTTTAGTCTCTGTCTAGTTAAGTCTGGCCTTTTTTAAGGTATTTTTGTTCTGTATTTTTCTACCATTCTATGTGGGACCTATTGTGTCCCTGATCATAATGGTCAGTAGTGGTAGCTTGCACCACCTAGTTCTGGTCTCAGGTTAGATGAGGCCATTGTTCGTGTGGGCTGTTAGTCCTGTGGAGTAGTTTCTTTGAGTCTTTGGTTTTCTTCATTCTCTTTTGTTCCAGATGAGTAGAGACCAATTGTTGTATCTTAGGTGGCTGCTTGCTAGCTTTTTTTTTTCTTTTAAATTATGCTTTAAATGAAAGTTTACAGTTGAAGTTATTTTCTCATACAAAAATTTATACACACATTGTTATGTGACCCTAGTTGCTCTCCCTATAATGTGACAGCACACTCCTCCTTTCCACCCCAGATTTCCCATGTCCATTCAACCAGCCCCTGTCCCTTTTTGCCTTCTCATCTAGCCTCACAAGCTTTTAAGACCCCAGACACTACTCACCAAACTAGGATGTAGAACATTATCTTTATGAACTATGTTTTGCCAGTTGACCGAGTTGTCACACTAGACTATGGTCCCAAGCCCTTTAACCCAGTAAACCAATTCTGTGAGGTGTTTGGTTATGTCTAGGAAGTTTCCGTAACTGTGCCCCCATGTGCTTTATTATATATATGAATATATATGCTACCTAGGTATGCTAGCTAAGATGGTCGTTAGTCACTGTCGTCGTTGTCATTATGTACCATTGAGTCAATTCTGATGGATAACGACCCTATAGGACAGAGTGGAACTGCCCGATAGGGTTTCCTAGGCTGTAATCTTTACAGGAGCATATATATTCTTGTAAAATGCATGTCAATATATTTTCCCCATGACACTTTATAATGTAGGTCTCCATATAACATTTCCCCGTGACACTATATATGTGTCTTCATATGACATAAAGGACAAGGAATAGGACATCAGGACAACAAACGTTGATCTCCAGACACTGTGCTTGTGTGCTTTATGAGTTTATTACAGATGAAGAAACTGAGGCTCTGAAATGGTAAATAACTTGTCAGAGGTCTTACAGTGTTAAAGTGGAGGAGGTGGAATTCAAACCCAGATCTGTCTGACTCCACATCCTCTGCTTTTTCCATTACTCCACCTAGCGCCATGAATTCATCATCACATAATCATATATTGTCTAAGTATTTTTCTTCTACCATTTGTCCTATATTTGTGTCCCTGTAAATACAGTTCTCTGAAAATGTAAGCTCTAAGAGGATAGGAACCAGAACTACATAGCGCTTTTACTAGCATACATGGTAGCAAAAGTGCTTAATCAAATGCTTTGACAATACAAGAAAAATAGATTCTAGTATTTTGATTGATACCTACCTTTAAAAATCTAATAGTCTCTATATAAGAATGAGAAATAATCACAATGATATTGCTGTGATTGTATCAGGAATAGGTTTTGCCTAGAAAGTAACAGTAATAAGTTACATAAAGATGGATTTATTTTGTTTTCTTTAATAATTTGAGATTATATGGATTTTTATAGTAGTTACAAACAGGATATTGGTATTATGGTTTGGGGGCCAGTTCTTCATAATTAAGAATTTCTCTAATGGAACTCATAGTGCTGTTTCCCTCTTATTAATTGTAAGATTTAATATTTTTTTTCTTTTTTAAACTTCATATCAGGATATGGTTATACAAGCTCTTCAGAAAACTAATAACAGAAGCATAGAAGCAGCAATTGAATTCATTAGTAAAATGAGTTACCAAGATCCTCGACGGGAGCAGATGGCTGCAGCAGCTGCCAGACCTATTAATGCCAGCATGAAACCAGGTGATTAATCAAACTTCTTTCCTAGTCTCTTACAGTATAGTTTTAAAATACTTAAGTATATCAAATCTTTAGTCTTAGAATTGTTAAAAGCTCCCCAGTAAGTGAAAGTCTCAACTTAGAATAATAACGCTGTGGTATTATACCAATATGAATTTGGGCGTGGGGCTTTCACATTTAAAAGTTCTATAGATAATTCCGATAAGCAGCAGTCTAGGTTGAGAACTACTTCACTGGTTATACTACAACTGAAATATCTCTTCTTTTCTACAAATATCATCATTCAAACTACTCTTTTTTCTTCTTATAATTTCTTATTATAAGAGTAAGACATGCTTATCATGGAATATTTAGAAAGTAAATGAGCAAAAAGAAAACACCACTGTTAATACCCACAGTATTTTGGTATGTTTTATTTCCCAGTCTTGTTTCCTGTATAATGGGTTTATATGTGTATATTTTTGTTCTTGTTATTTAAGCAGAAAGTGGGGTCATACTGCGATCTACTTTAGTCACTTAGTGTACCAGGCATAATTTTTCATATTATTAAATATTCTACAAAATACTTTTAATAGCCACATTAAAGTAAATGTATCATATACTTTACTTAAGCAGTCCCCCATTTTTGGACATTTGCTGTATTTCCATTTATTGTTTGCCGTTATAGAGAGCACTGTAGTAAATAACCTTGTGGCTAAATTATTTTCCATTCCTGGTGATTTTGTAAAAGTAAATTTTGAAAGACTTAGAAGATTTTAAGGATTTTGATACATATTACTGTCCAGAAAGGTAGTATCAATTTATATTCTTCTTATCAGTTTAATATGTGAATGCATATATTTATAAACCCTGGGTGTTATCATTTTTGACTGTTTGGTGGCTGAGGAAATGCTATCTCATTTTACGTTTATATTTCTTTCAGTTACTCATGAGGTTGAACATTTTTTTTACTTATTTTTAGATTACCATTTTATATTTTTTTGTTAATCTTGTGTTTGTCTTTTTTTATTGATTTATGAGAAGTCTTTATTTATTTGTTTATTCATTCCCCTTTTCATTCAGTACTTTTTTATTGATCAACTAGTATTTCAGACCCTTTGTTTTGCTTTGGATATAAAGTTCTTGCCCTTTTGTGGCACTTACATTCTAGTAACAGATCAAATAATAACACAAATACATGTAGAATTACAACTGGATGAGTGTGGATGAAGGAGAGAGTTACATGGTACTATGGGCTCATATAATAGAGGGATTTTTGATCTAATCAAGGAGATCAGAGAAAACCTTCCTGAGAAACTGATAATAGAGCTGCTATCTGAAGAAAGACAAGGGTTACTGGGGGTGGGCTTAATGAGGAAGCACATCCTACGTATGGCCGCTTTGGCAGGGTCTTGCAAGAAGATCACTGTGGCCGGAGCACTGAAAACGAGAGTATGAGATATGGCTGGAGAAGTACATAGGGGCCTGACTATGCAGGACTGTTTCATTGATTTTGTTTTTATCCTAAGAGCAGCAGGAAGTTATTGAAGTGTTTCAAGCAGGGTAATGACATGATTTGGATTTGTGTTTCAAAAAAATGGCTGCAGTGGATGAGAATGGATTAGAGAGGAGCAAGGGAGGAAATATGGGTAGATTTGATAGGAGATACAGTAGTTCATGGAGTAATGAAGGTAATTTGGACTATGGAGATGGCAATGGAGAAAAGTGAATGAATTAAGAGGGACGGAAGGGATAAAATTGATAAGGACTTGGTGGTTACACATGGGGGATGGTGATGAAAAGGAATGATTCAGGCTTTTGGCTTAGAAAAATGGATGCATGGTGATAGCCTACCTGAGAAAGGAAATGCTGAAAGAGAACAGAATTTCGTGGGGAAAGATCTTAAGCCTGGTTTTAGATATAAGGTTGAGTTAGGGTCATTGAGTTATCCAAGTGGAGATGTCAAGTAGGGAGCTGGATATATAGGTATGAGCTGGAGTCATATGCATGTTTGAGTCACATGTATGAAATAGATCACCAAAGGTTGATAATAAAGACAAAAATGACAAAGCAGGCTTTTTAAAAAAAGAGTTAGAAGGAGCGATAATAGCTTGGAAGCATAGATGGAGAGCAAAAAAGACACAACTTCACTTTTTGGCCCAGTTTATTTTTAAAGAAAACCTTAATTTAAAAGGGCTGCAAGGAAAGTAGTGTCAACAGATGGTAACCAACTTTAAGGAGACAGCGGGAAAAGTTGGAGAAGAGATTAGTGATGGGGCGTTTGCTGGTTATGGAACAGCAACCTAGAGGGCATAGTGCAAGGGTTTGTGAGGTGGAAGGGAGTCAAAACATGGAGAGCTTTATGAGGGGCACAGAACAGCAGGGATGGCCATGTACTCTTGGATTGAAGAGACTTCTGTTTTTAATGATCAGGGCTGGGTGAGTGTTATGGTACATTTAGCCTCAGCTGACTATCTGAGGAAGGTAAGACTGAGCCTGGTGGGTAGAGGATTTGTCTGGCTTGTGCAGGGTGATGACTTTTCCCTGAAGTCACAGACACTGAACGCTGCCCAGCTTAGAGAAGATAGAGTGTTAGACCATCCGTTATGTACGTTTACTACTTTTTTTTTGTATATGTGATTGAATATATTTTCTCCCACGATAATGTTGACCTTTCAGTTTTGTGGGGTTTCTTTATTGTTTTGTTTTGTTTTTCATGGTGACAAGTGTTTTATGTATCTATGTTTGTCAGTCTTACATACTGTATGTTCTCAACCTTTGTCATACTCGGGAAGACCTTCTCCACTCCAATATTAATGAATGTTCACCTGTTTTTTCCTAAGGCGAAAGCCTAAGAGTCATTCCTCTCCATCACCGTCTCTCATATGTAATCTGTAACCAAACTATAAGTTTTACCTTCCCATCCCTCTTAATTCATTAACTTTCTCTACTGCCATCTCCGTAGTCCACATTACCTTCATCACCTCCATGAACTACTGTATCTCCTATCAAATCTACCCATATCCCTATTCTCATCCACTGCAGCTGGTTTTTTAAAACGCTAATCTAAAATATTTTACTGATATTTATTACTTATTCTCATCCACTATTGCTGGCTTTTTAAAACACTAATCTAATCTAAAATATTTTACTGATATTTGTTACCCGTTCTCATCCACTGCAGCTGATTTTTTAAAACACTAATCTAATCTAAAATATTTTATTGATATTTGTTCCTTTCAAGGAAGGAAACTGGTTGGCTGAGGGACAAGGGTGGGTATCCTTCTGTACCTCTTGAATTTTGAACCTTGAAAATGTATTACCAAGTCAAAATTTTTAAAAAGTAAAAATGAAATCCCATACTGAAATTTGATTTTTCATACTTCTTGAAAGACAATTGGAGATCGTTAAGTAGTGTCAAAATTCCAAGCTAAATTTTTCAAAAATAAGAGGTTAAAAACATGTTTGTTTGTTTTTTTTCTTTTTTCTCCTTCTTTTGTCACCATAGGGAATGTACAACAATCAATTAACCGTAAACAAAGCTGGAAAGGTTCTAAAGAATCCTTAGTTCCTCAGAGACATGGCCCACCACTAGGAGAAAGCGTGGCATATCGTTCTGAAAGTCCTAACTCGCAGACAGATGTAGGAAGACCTTTGTCGGGATCTGGCATAGCAGCATTTGCTCAAGGTCACCCTAGCAATGGACAGAGAGTGAATCCCCTGCCACCACCTCAAGTAAGGAGTGTCACTCCTCCACCACCTCCAAGAGGCCAGACTCCCCCTCCAAGAGGTACAACTCCACCTCCCCCTTCATGGGAAACAAACTCTCAAACAAAGCGCTATTCTGGGAACATGGAATATGTAATGTCTCGAATCTCTCCTTCTCCGGTTCCACCTGGGACATGGCAGGAGGGCTTTCCTCCACCACCCCTTAACACTTCCCCAATGAATCCACCTAATCAGGGACAGAGAGGCATGAGTTCAGTTCCTGTTGGCAGACAGCCAATCATCATGCAGAGTTCTAACAAATTTAACTTTCCACCAGGGAGGCCTGGAATTCAGAATGGTAGTGGTCAGACTGACTTTATGATACACCAAACTGTTGTCCCTGCTGGTGCTGTGAATCGACAACCACCCCCTCCATATCCTCTGACCCCAACTAATGGACAGAGCCCTTCAACTTTACAAACAGGGGGATCTGCTGCTCCTTCATCATATACAAATGGAAATATTCCTCAGTCTATGATGGTGCCAAACCGGAATAGTCATAATATGGAACTTTATAACATTAATGTACCTGGACTACAAACAGCTTGGCCTCAGTCATCTTCTGCTCCAGCCCAGTCATCCCCAAACAGTGGACATGAAATCCCTACATGGCAACCGAACATACCAGTGAGGTCAAATTCTTTTAATAACCCATTAGGAAACAGAACAAGTCACTCTACTAATTCTCAGCCTTCAGCTACGACAGTAACTGCTATTACACCAGCTCCTATTCAACAGCCTGTGAAAAGCATTCGTGTTTTAAAACCAGAGCTACAGACTGCTTTAGCACCAACGCACCCTTCTTGGATACCACAGCCAATTCAAACTGTTCAACCTTGTCCTTTTTCTGAGGGTACCACTTCAAATATGACTGTTATGCCACCTGTTGCTGAAGCTCCAAACTATCAAGGTCCACCACCACCTTATCCAAAACATCTGCTACACCAAAACCCATCTGTTCCTCCATATGACTCAATAAATAAATCTAGCAAAGAGGATCAGCCTAGCTTGCCCAAGGAAGATGAGGGTGAAAAAAGTTATGAAAATGTTGATAGTGGGGATAAAGAAAAGAAACAGATTACAACTTCACCTATTACAGTTAGGAAAAACAAGAAGGACGAAGAGCGAAGGGAATCTCGTATTCAGAGTTACTCTCCTCAGGCATTTAAGTTCTTTATGGAGCAACATGTGGAAAATGTACTCAAATCTCACCAGCAACGTCTACATCGTAAAAAACAATTAGAGAATGAAATGATGCGGGTAACACCTTTTAAAATGTTCATTTTTATACTTGATTATCTATTTGGTGTTTATTTTAAAATATTGTGGTCCAGTATTTTTTTTCTTGTTATAGCTAAATGTGTTACCAATTTTTAAAAAGTGAGTAAACAAAGTACGTTTGATTATGGCATCTTATTTTAGTATTTCAAGATTTTCTCAATTTCCTTTAATAAACTTGTGTAAATTAAGAAAAATATTATTTGTAGTATACAGTGTAGATGTACATAACCTCTTTATATGGAAATTAGAACAGGGGTTGCCTTCTGGGTTTTGCACATTATCTTACAACATTTAAAAATAAGCTAGAAATTTCTAGGTCCTACCTCATGATCTGCTTTTGAAACATTTCTTTTTACTTGCAGTAAGTTTTTGGGCGTGTGGGTTTATTCATCACAGGTCTTATTTGAAAGTGTCAGAGACATCTCCCTTTAATTATTTCTCCTTCTGATTTCTTTTTTATAATGTACTGGAGAAAAATGTGCTGAAAATAATCAAATCATACTAAAAAGGGAAATCAGAATAAGTAAACACCCATTTTAGATTAATCTGTGTTATGATTCTATGTAGATCTCTTCACTAGTTGTCTTGAGATATTATTATGGTACTATCATTATTGTTTTTATCATATGATTAGAGTTCAAAGGTTGACTCCTGATCTTCTGTCACTCCTAATCCAAGAGGCTTAAATTTGTGATTGAAATTCCTCACATATTTGAGACAGCCATTCTTTTAAAGTGATTTTTCTAAATCTGATTTCACAGTGTTGTTATTCCTGCTGTAAACGGAATTTTGTTAGATGAGAAATACCAGGACAATCTGTATGACTTATACATATTTTTGCTCTTAGGATTTCTTACTAAAGTCTGTCTGTATGTATTTTCTTAGTTTATTTTTCCTTTTTCCTCTTCACTTTCACTAATAGCTGATTTAAACTTTTATGGTGTTGGAAGCTTTGCTGACTTCTGTAGCCTCCATTACTGTGTAGGCAAGTAAGATTTTAAGAGAAACAGTTCTATACTAAGACTGGCATGCCACCCTTCTTAAAAGATTTGTTGCATGCAGATGCGCATCCTAACAGAAGCATGAGGTTGCTCTATTTCGATTAGTCTTGCATTTCTAGAATTAGACTTACTTTTCCAGTTGAATTCTTTTTCTATTTAAACCCTTTTGTATTAGTTTTTTTATTAATTAGTCAAAAATAAACTCTTCTGCCTTCTAAGTCCAGGTATATACTTAAAAGTTATTTTTTTATTTTTAATCTGAAGTCTTTGTAAGTCACAGTAACTATTCTTTGAAATGTTCCAAAATATGTAAAAGATACTTTTGTAACCAAACAGGTTATTTTTTTTAAATAAGTTAGGAGACGCTCTTTGTATTTTGCTTCAGTGGTAGGCTGTGACTCCCAGTCTTACCCTAATTCCCTGAGAAAGATATAAAACTGACTATTAACGACTATACCAGGGGCCCTGGTGGCACACTGGTTAAACATTTGGCTGCTAACCAAAAGATCGACAGTTTGAATCCACTAGCCGCTCCTTGGAAACCCTATGGTGCAGTTCTACTCTGTCTCATAGGGTCACTATGAGTCGGAATTGACTTGACAGAAACGGGTTTTTGGTTTGGTATTAATGACTGCTGTCTATTTATTAAGAATGGGGAAAGGGTGGTTAGGTTAGAGAAGGCATTGTTTTGTTCTTAAAAGCATCAGTTTTTGAGAATAAATCAATGTAGAGTGGAAGAATTCCTTTTCACAAAGGATAAAATGGGAGGAAGAATATTTGAGGCCTAGACATTCCACTAATGAAGGTAATCTAATCATATATTTAGGGATGAATATGCGTGAAGACCCTGGTGGTACAGTGGTTAAGTGTTTGGCTGCTGACCGAAAGGTTGGCAGTTCAAATCCACCAGCTCCTTGGAAACCCTATGGGACAGTTCTCTGACCGATAGGTTCACTATGAGTCAGAATTGACTCGATGGCAATGGTTTTTTTTTTTTTTTTTTTTAATGTGTAGAGAGATAGATGAGGATGCATGTTAACAGGTATTTGCTTACTGCACATTGGGGACTTTTTTTGAGTACATTAGAGAGGAGTAGAAAGCTGACCATTGGGATCCTCTTCTCCTTGCCCCCAACAGCACAGTCTCTGTTCACTTACCTTGTATATCCTGTTAACTATTTCTTAAACTGCACTTTTGATAATTAATTTTCTCTTAAATATATTCTAGATTTCTAACATGCTTTATTAAAAATTACACATTTAACCTTTAAATATATGCCTGAATTTTTCAAGATATTTCTTAATATTCAATATAGAAAGAAGATAATTCCTCATTTAATATTTAGTTTATTTGTCTAGGTTGGATTATCTCAAGATGCCCAGGATCAAATGAGAAAGATGCTTTGCCAAAAAGAATCTAATTACATCCGTCTTAAAAGGGCTAAAATGGACAAGTCTATGTTTGTGAAGATAAAAACACTAGGAATAGGAGCCTTTGGTGAAGTTTGTCTAGCAAGAAAAGTTGATACTAAGGCTTTGTATGCAACGAAAACTCTTCGAAAGAAAGATGTCCTGCTTCGAAATCAAGTTGCTCATGTTAAAGCTGAGAGAGATATCCTGGCTGAAGCAGACAACGAATGGGTAGTTCGTCTATATTATTCATTCCAAGATAAGGACAATTTATACTTTGTAATGGACTACATTCCTGGGGGTGATATGATGAGTCTCTTAATTAGATTGGGCATCTTTCCAGAAAATCTGGCACGATTCTACATAGCAGAACTTACCTGTGCAGTTGAAAGTGTTCATAAAATGGGTTTTATTCATAGAGATATTAAACCAGATAACATTTTGATTGATCGTGATGGTCATATTAAATTGACTGACTTCGGCCTCTGCACTGGCTTCAGATGGACACATGATTCTAAGTACTATCAGAGTGGTGAGTAAAATCATAACATTTAGTTTGTACATGTCAATGTGATTTATTAATGCAATAAAATGTAAGATGGTATTATCACTGGATAGGGAGCCAGAAGACCTGGGTCACAACTTGACTCTTGGATGAACTTGGGTGACTCCTTCAAACACTCAGACCTATAAAATGAAAGAGTGTGTTAGATTTGATTATTTCTAAATATCATTAACATTTTTCAGTTAACCCCTTTGCATTTTGTTACTTTGAAATGCCATAAAAGTAAAAACATTTTAAAAATAATTATAAAACTCCATAACCACCATTCAGCTTAAGAACTGGATTATCAAATACCTTAGAACCAAAAAAACAAACCAGGTGCTGGTGAGTCAATTCCAACTCATGCTAAATAATCATTTCCCCTTCCTTTAGCCACAGACATAACCATTATTTCAGAACTTTGTAATCAGTTCCTTACTTTTCTCTATACTTCTATACTGCTGTGCTGTAGTGGTTAAGAGCTTGGCTGCTAACCAAAAGGTTGGCAGTTCGAATCCAGCAGACACTCCTTGGAAACCCTATGGGGCAGTTCTACCTTGTCCTATAGGGTCACTCTGAGTCGGACTGAACTCGACAGCAACAGGTTTGATTTTTTTTCTCCATGTGTCAGTGACTCCCAAATTGCTGTCTTTAGACCTGACATCTGCCTGAAATTCCAGATTTCTGTATCCAGCTGCTTACTAGAGATCTTCACATGGGTTTTTTTTGTTCTGTTTTTGGTTTTTTCACATTGATTTTTAATAGGCCTTTCATACTTAACATTGCCAAAAAAGAGCTCTTAATCCCCCACCTCCTGTCTCTTCCTCCTCCAGTCTTTCCTACTTTAGTAATTGTACCTCCACCACCCACCTAGTTATCCATGATTTTTTCCCCATGCCTTCCACATCAAGTCCTGTTTACCTCTAAAATGTATCACAAATCAGTCTGTGTCTGTTCATCTCCACTATTGCCATCCTAGTCCAAGCTCACCTGTCAAATAGCCTTCCATCTGCTCTGTTTTCACCCTTGTGTCCTTTATAATCTATTCTCCGCACAGCAGCTGGAGTTTTTATTTTTTAAGATAAATCAGATATTATCATTCTCTTGATTCAAACTCTCCACTAGCTTCCCGCTATACTTGGAGTCCCTGGGTGGTATAAGCAGTTTGCAGTTGGCCACTAACATAAAGGTTAGTGGTTCAAACCCACCAGTGGCTCCACAGAAGAAAGGCTCAGCGAACTGCTTCCATAAAGATTACAGCCAAGAAAACCTTACAGAGCAATTCTACTCTGTAACACATGGGGTTGCCATGAGTTGGAATCAACTGGACAGCAATGGGTTTGATTTTTTTGGTTTGGTACTTGGCGTAAAATGCAAACCATTTCTTCCTGCGTACAAAACCTACTTTTACTAGCTTCTGCTCCATTTCTTTCCATTCTCCCGTTTACCTAGTCACCAACCATAGTGGTCTTCTCTCTGTTGCTACTGTTTCTGTGTGGAACGCCTTGCCCTGGTTTTCAAATGGTTGGGTCCCCCTTGTTTTTCTACATCTTAGTCACCTTCTAATAGTTCTTCCCCAACCACCCAGTTTGATGTAGCTGTCTAGTCATATTTATCTCATCACCCCATTTTAATTCTCTGCTTGGGACAAAGCACTGATTCTTACATATATATTTATTTGTTGTGTTCTTTCCCCTACTAGAATGCAAGCTGTCTGTGAGAAGAACCTTGTCTTTCTTATTCACTGTTACCTTTTTTTTATTTAAATATTAGTCGAACGACTGAAACACTGATCTAATTTGTTTGAAACTTCGTCAGAATAGTAATGGGAGCAGTGTGAATAATTCTTAACCTTATCTGTTTATGACCTATATTGTCATCATTTAACAATAAGTAAATTACTGAATCTTAGGCTCATTTTTCCTAGTGTAAGATTATCCTACTGGTATCTCAGAAAGCAGGCTCCAGTTGGTAATAAACACTGTCAGTGATTTGGCGTACATTGTGCCTTAGCTTGTTACGGGAAAATGCTGCTAACTCTAAATCATGATGTTTAAAATTAAACAGAATTCAGGTTTACACTTGTCCTTGTTGCCTTATTTCTTTTTTTTTTACATACAGGTGACCATCCACGACAAGATAGCATGGATTTCAGTAATGAATGGGGTGACCCCTCTAACTGTCGATGTGGAGATAGACTGAAGCCACTAGAGCGAAGAGCTGCACGCCAGCACCAGCGATGTCTAGCACATTCTTTAGTTGGGACTCCCAATTATATTGCACCTGAAGTGTTGCTACGAACAGGTAAAAGCATTTATTTGTTTCATAAATAATCTTGATATACCTTTAGACTAGCCAAAACTTATACTAGAATATATTTTATTTTTCAGGTTTATAATAAAAATATTAGTTTTACAAAATAAACTGGTGATTTAACGTTAATTTTGATTTTACTAATCCTGAGTGTTCTTAAAAAAGTGCTTATGAATAACTGTGTAATTTTGGTGTCTTATTTTAGGATATACACAGTTGTGTGATTGGTGGAGTGTTGGTGTAATTCTTTTTGAAATGTTGGTGGGACAACCTCCTTTCTTGGCACAAACACCATTAGAAACACAAGTGAAGGTAAGGTGTAGACTATGTAGCAGTAACTCTCTTATTTGAAGGTGGGACTCTTAACCATTTCAGTCCTCAAGAGTACAACTGGAGTTATAACAAGAGCCATGAAAACGTTGATAACGTTTGACCCCAATTAATAATATAGCTTCTTGGAACTTCAAGGAAATGATTCGTAAGAAGAAAAATACCTGCATTGTAGATAGTGTGGTTATTTATAGTAGTAGTGAAAATTTAATAACTAAAGTGGCTACCAAATGGTGAAAATTAGGATGCATATAAAGACAGAACTACATATAGGAACATCATGGTCAAACTGCTGAAAACTAATGAGAGAAAAGACTTTAAAAGCAGCCAGAGAGAGGTTCTGGTTCTGAGTAAGACGTAATAGGCACACTCCACCCTGACTTTTCCACCAAATGTAACTTTAAAACCTGGACAAAATGCTTGAAACAGCTCTCTGAGGACACTGAAAAGTGAATAACAATGGGCAGATTGGGGAAGAATATGAGAATTCAAAAGTACCACTGAACCTAGTGGTGAGTTTACTGGTTTTTTCCCACTGGTATCCCCAGGCTGGACTCAGCGGTAGCTCGGCACCCAGAAGTGGACATCAGCACAGAGAGTGCTCCAGGAGAAGCCCTCTAGTTTAGGTTTGAGGTGTGGAAAGGGTTTCCTTGGCAGTAGCAGAAGTGGCAGTAGGGGCCCGTAGGCACCTAAAACTCTCCAATTGTAAATGGAAAGCATGTAATTCCAACTGGATGGGAAATCCATTTTGCTTTTTTCCCTCTATCCTCTTGCCACCTTGCCCAAAAATAACTTGGGTTTAAAAAGCACAGTCACAAGACATGTGTGGCAGAATGGGGCAAATAAAGCCCTCACTTCTGGTCAGAAAACCAAAAAGAGGAGCCTCAGGGAATTGGAAAGTACCAGGGGCATCACAGAAAGAGAGGAGCTTGGGAAACTAACCCAAGTATCAGGCATAAACAGCTGCCATTATATTTTGATTTTCTTTTTTCCCAAAAAGAATTCAAAGAAATATTCTATTATTAGTTGAGGCATCTCCTTTTTCTAACCTGGACAAGACTTTAAGATAAACATGCTAGAAGAGGAAGTATATTTTTCTCCCTCTGTGGTAGCTGGTAAGTTCCTATGCCATTCCCCCTGCCTCCAAGGGTTCAGGGGGAGAAACTAGATAGTCTGGTTTCACTCGGCATTCCTGCCTTCCTTCCTCATTCCAGTTTATTCAAAACTGGAACAAAGATTTATTGAGCATCTATTATATGCCAGGCAATTTGTAAGCACTGAGAAATACAAGGACAAATAAAACATGCTCCCTTGTCTTATGGTATTTTACACTCCAGTGGAAGGACATAGATATACCACAAGTATTAGGGGTATTTTGATAGAAGTAAATACCTGGTGCAGTGGAGGCACAGTAGAAGTAGTCATTTCTACCAGAGGTGGAGGGCTTAACAGGGGAGATATAATTTATGAGTCTTGTACTGTGAGTATAGATTGCCTAGAGGGGAGGATGTGGGAGAAAAAGTTATTTTCCAGGCATGATGCATTAATAAAGGTATGGAAAGGGAAATACCATGGCAATTCATTAAAAAACACAAATTGACCTGTAAGTTTTTTTTTTTTTGGTATAAAAATCAGAGGAAATTTTTTTATTTTTTATCTCTTCCCTCCTAATTTTTAAAAATCTTTGTTAAAGGTTATCAACTGGCAAACATCTCTTCACATTCCACCGCAAGCTAAACTGAGTCCTGAAGCCTCTGACCTTATTATTAAACTTTGTCGAGGACCAGAAGACCGCTTAGGCAAGAATGGTGCTGATGAAATAAAAGCTCATTCATTTTTTAAAACGATTGATTTCTCCAGTGACCTGAGACAGCAGTCTGCTTCATACATTCCTAAAATCACACACCCAACAGATACATCAAATTTTGATCCAGTTGATCCTGATAAGTTATGGAGTGATGGTAATGAGGAAGAAAATGTAAATGACACTCTCAATGGATGGTATAAAAATGGAAAGCACCCTGAACATGCTTTCTATGAATTTACCTTTCGGAGGTTTTTTGATGACAACGGTTACCCATACAATTATCCAAAGCCTATTGAATATGAATACATTAATTCACAAGGTTCAGAGCAACAGTCAGATGAAGATGATCAACACACAGGCTCAGAGATCAAAAATCCTGACCTAGTATATGTTTAACATGCTAGGAAATAATTGAACCATGGTTCTGTAATGAAGATTTGCAAAAAGGCCTCAAATGCAGGGTTTTTTGAGGTTCTGAGAGTAAAAATATGCAAATGTGATAGAGCTGTGTATGTGTGCTCTGTGTACAATATTTTATTTTCTAAATTATGGGAACTCTTTAAAATGTTAATTTATTCCCACCTTTTTAATCAGTAATTTAGAAAAAAATTGTTATAAGGAAAGTAAATTATGAACTCAATATTGTAGTCAGTTCTTGGTACTTAAAGTACTTAAAAAAATAGTGCTTTGTTTAAAAAGGAAAAGCCTGGTATCTATTTGTACATATGCTAAATAATTTTTTAAGAATTTTTGAAAATTTTTTGAAAGACAGTTCGTTTCATCTTGCTTTAACCAAATACGAAATATCCCCTATATTTACAGAGTTCTTTTTTTTTGTTTGTTTTTTGTTCCCCCCCCCATAACTTTGTTTTTGATTCAAAATAAGCTAGAGAAATTAAGCCATCATGTTGGTGAGTGTTCCTGGGCTAATCATAATCTGTATAATTCACAACCTAGAACTGGGAAATACAGGTTTGAGACAACATTAATGTGTTCATCAGAAGGAAAAAGAATGCAGCTTATCTTTTTTCCCCTCTATGTAATATGTAATCTTCTAGCATTTATTTCTCAAGAATTACTGGCTTTAAAAGAAGCGAAAGCGCTACCAGTTTTCTTTCCATATTGATATTTTTAATACTGCCTCCATTTTAAAAGGAAACAAAGCTGCTGTAAATCAAAATTTTAGACTATTAAAAGCTAAGTTCTTTCATGTTTTTATTTCAAGATTTAAAAACATATTTTCAGCCATCCTAAGAGATGATTCTGTTTCACATGAAACTCTGATTAGTAATTATTTGTGGGTACTCACTAGAAAAGTACTTCTGTATAGTGCTGCTTTTGATTATG
Organism: Trichechus manatus latirostris; assembly: GCF_000243295.1. Taxonomy (NCBI): domain Eukaryota; kingdom Metazoa; phylum Chordata; class Mammalia; order Sirenia; family Trichechidae; genus Trichechus; species Trichechus manatus. The sequence goes on from NW_004443938.1 coordinate 22,012,930, forward strand.
TCATCAGTAATGTTACAGGTTTCCTCTTTTAGACTGATTGGCAAAGAAAAATCTGGCTATTTGGCAGTATTTTAACTAAGGGCAGATTAACTGGTGAAGAAAATAATTAATAATTAACTCTTAATTGAGATGGCCATTAGCAGTTAGGAAAAGTTTTAGTGGTCTTAGTAGAAAATGCAAATCTCCTAACTTATTTAAGGTTAAATAATATGTTTTTCAGCATGCCTATTATATATGCTTGGGTTTTAAGGGACTTGTGGTTTCATACCAAAATACATTTAGCTTGTCTTTTAGGAAGGGGAAAAAGGGCTCTGTTCTTGACATTAGTAAAATCTATATTTTGTTTCCTTTTCTTATGCTCCACTTATAAGGAATTGTTTTATTAAAACAAAATTTGTGGATAAGAGGCATAATTCTAGTGATTTTCAAACCCTTAGCTTTCTTCATTTAAAAGCTAATGGAAACCATATATGTGAGTAAAATTAAAGGCAAAGTTGTTGCAGTTTAATTGGGGAGAGGGCAAAATACATTTATTTAGCTTACACTTCCCACCTTTCTCCAGGTGGCATTCTCAGAGCCCAGCTTGAAAATCACTGCCATGTAATAGTGTGTCTTCTGAGGTCACTGGTCCTTTTGAAAATCAGATAAAAGCTGTGGACTCTCTTCCCAGAAAAATACATATCAACGTACACATTAACATTGCATACAGTTTCAGGGGATTTTGGACACGTTGAAACCTAGACTGTAGGTGAGGGACTCCTGTCCTATAATAAAATTGACTTATTAAACTAAGAACTTGGCTTTTAATTTATTCAGTATTCAAATTAGCACCTTTGTATAAATACTAATTTGTGATGGAAAAAGTCTGTGTAGCATGTGATAAGATGTCCCTATGAATGCCTCTCTCTTGCAGGTACAGCACTAAGATGTTTTTAAACACACCATTTTCAGGGCACTGAAATATGTATTTAGCTTGTTACAGATTTGTTACAGTATTTCTACAGGAGTTCTAATCAGAGAATTCTAAAAATGCACTGTAGTGATATGGCAGTCTTAACTTCATGGCACATTTGATCAGTCCCATAAAATCCTATGTAAAACAAACTAGTTAGCTCAAGAATTTTGAGACAGTACTCACATTTTAAAGATCTTACTTTTGCTTAAGATTTTTTTCAGTGAGATGTACTTAAATTTCCATTTAGTTTCACTTCTGGGCTATGGAGCAACGACACTACTAAACCAACTTTGTTCCACTTGCATTGTAGGAAAACTGAGATGCTGTCTGCCTCTTCCTGCCCCTATTCCCCTCATCTGTATGCCCTTATTCCTCAAATATAATGGACACTACAAATTTTATACTTTTAAAATTTCCTCTGACAGTATAAGCTTTTTGTGTTTATCTGAAGCAGTATACAAGCCTTTGGTATCTGCAGTTTAATAGTTTAGCTATACTTACTTTAAGCTATCTTATTCCCAAATTATATCCAGTTCTTCTATTACAAAATTTGGTGCTTCCTGACAAAAAAATAAGAACTACAACATCAAAAATATATATGCTCTCAACTGAAATAGTGAAAACATTGGTTATACATGTTTTCTTTTTAAAATAATTTTCCCACTCCTTAGAAAATGTACTGTCTTTCTTATACTTAACCCTTTTTTATGCATATCAATAGTATTTATAAAATGTGCTCTATAATTATGTAATTGTAGATACTATTATGTATTGTCCAGTGGTATCCTAAGGCAGGCCCTATTGCTGTATCTTTTCTACCTTTTTCTTTGTAATAGAAACTCTAGAATGTATGACTAAGAAGTCACTTTGAGATTGACTTTTTTAAAAAGTTATTACCTTCTGCTGTTGCAAAGTGCAAAACTGTGAGTGGAAATGTTTTATTCTGACTTAATAATATGTTAGAAATTAGAGAATGCAGTGGGAGGACTTTTAGACATTGCTGCTGTTGTTACCCACGGTACCTTTAGAAAAAAAAAATTAATAAAAACAAGAAACCATTTGGTATTTAAAGTGAAATATTTAGCCTGTTTGCTTTCACCTGAAGCAAAAAGTAATTTGGGTCAACATATTGGTATATTTGTAAAGCGCCTTAATGTCTCTCTTTGTGGAAGGCAGTATACCAGTTTACTTTTATATTGTATATATAAGTATTTTGTATTAAAATTGAATCAATGATCACACTACAGTTTTATAAAATAACGCTTTGTTAGGAAAAGGAATTACAGCTTTGCATTATAACTAAATTGTTTTGCATACTTATGAATGAAGTAGGTATCAGTAATCAGCCTGTGTTTTTAATGAATCTATTTGTATTTTCCAAATCATTTTCTCTAGTGTAACATTTGCTGGGATAATAAAAAAGAAAAATTCAAATCTTTCAATTGTGGGTAGAAAGCTTACTTTTAAGTTACTTAAGTGTGTTGGTATTTTAAATTCTAAAAATGTGTTTCTTTTAATCCCTTTATTCTCAGATAAAATTTGATAAAAAATTTGATGCTTTTGAATTACAATATATATAACTAATGATAATCACTAGTTTAAAAAAATATATATATGGCCCGTCTGATCAATTCTGACTCATAGCAACCCTATAGGACAGAGTAGAACTGCCCCGTAGGGTTTCCAAGGCTGTAATCTTTATGGAAGCAGATTGCCACATCTTTCTCCCACAGAGCGGCTGGTGGATTTGAACCTCCAACCTTTCGGTTAGCAGCAGAGCACTTAACCACTGCGCCACCAGGGCTCCTTGCAATCCCTAGCAAGGTCATGGCAAAATGAATAGACTTAGTGTAACGTATTAAAATGTTTTGATTTTTTCCAGTATATTAAGTATAATAAATACTTCGTGTTAAAGGCTTCCTTCTGGTCATCACAGGTTTAATCCCTTGTAATTATTAAAACCCACATTACTATCATTTGAATTCAGTTTATAATTTTTTAAATATGAAGTTGTCAGTCTGTTTTCCTTTTTCACAATCCTTTATCACATGAAATGCTTAGCATTAAAATATACTATTAGTTTTCTAGAGCAGCTGTAACAAATTACCACAAAGTGGGTGGCTTAAAATGACAGAAATTTATTACATCAGGGAAGTTTTCTGCCAACAAATCTTCAAATCTTCAACAATTCTCTTTGTATTTTCTGTTACCCCCTCCCCCCGCCCCCGTTCTGGTACTCCAATCACTCGTAGGTTATTCTTCTTGATAGAATCCTACATAATTCTTAGAGTTTCTTCATTTTTAAAAATTCTTTTATCTGATTTTTCCTCAAATAAGTTGGTGTCAAGTGCTTTATCTTCAACTTCACTAATTCAGACTTCTGTTGCCTCAGTTTTGCTCCTATGACTTTTACTGAATTGTCTAATTCTGAAATTTTATTGTTAATCTTCTGGATTTCTGATTGCTGTCTCTCTATGGATTCTTGCAGCCTGTTTGTCATTATGTTCTTGAATAACCTTAAGATCCTTTTTTTTTCTTCCTGTTTCTTAGCTTGGTCTGTGTTTTGTCCAATCTCCTTCCTTCCTGATCTCTTGAAGAGTTCTGTATATTAATCTTTTGTATTCCGCCTCTGGATTCCAAGAAATTCTCTTCCTCCAGAAAATTTCTTGATTCTCTTGGAAGCTTGCTGAAGCCATCATTGTCTGCCTCTTTATGTGATTATTGACTGTTGTCTCTGAGCCATCAATAAGTTATTATATTTATTTTATATTTGCTTACTTTGTCCTAGCTTCTGGTTTTGTTTTGATATGCCCAAATAGGCTGCTCGTGTGAGCTAGTTTGATTATTGGCACTTCTGAAGCTCTAACATCCTGTCACCAGGTGGTTAGATCTGTTACCAAGTATGTGAACACAGGATTCTGTTTACTTTTCTGGTATGGATTCAGGGTGTCCAGGTAGTCGGTCACCCAGTGTGTGATGCAGGCTCTCACCTACAGTCCTAGACTGGCATGGGTGATTGGTGTAGGCATAGGTATCTGGCTGCAATAGGGGGTCACGCTGAGCAAGGCAAGGGGCTGACAGCTGCCCCTGAGTGTCTGGGAGGGAAGCATCTCCCTGTTGCCTAGAGTACATAGGTGGGTGTAAAACAACAGAAATTTATTGTCTCACAGTCTTAGAGGCTAGAAGTCTGAATTCACTGTGTCAGCAGGGTCATGCTCTCTCTGCAAAGGCTAAGGGAAGATCCTTTCTTGTCTTTCTCAGCTTCCGGTAGCCCCAGGAACATTCCTTGGCTTGGCAGCTGCAGCATAACTCCATCGTATAGGTATATCACATTTTGTTTATCCATTCATCTCTTGATGGTCACTTTGGTTGTTTCCACTTTTCAGCTATTGTGAATAATGCTGCAATGAACATTGCTATACATGTGTCTGTCTGAGTCGCTGCTTTCAATTCATTTAGACATATACCTAGGAATAGTATTGCTGGGTGGTATGGTAATTCTAAGGAGCCCTGGTGATGCAATGGTTAACTACTGGGCTACTAACCAAAAGGTTGATGGTTTGATGTTTGATGCTCCTGTAAAGACTACAGCCTAGAAACCCTATGGGGCAGTTTTATTCTGTCATACTATGTCACTATCAGTCGGAATTGACTTGATGGTACACAACAACATAGTAATTCTGTGTTTAACTTTTGAAGGAAACACCAAACTGTTTTACACAACAGATGTAGTATTTTACATTCCCACCAAAAATGGATCAGTGTTCTAATTTCTCCACATTCTTACCAATGTTTGTTATTTTCTGCATTTTGGATAATAGCCATACTAGTGGGTATGAAGTGGTATTTCATTGTGGTTTTGATTTACATTTCCCTTAGGAGCCCTGGTGGCATAGTGTTAAGAGCTTGGCTGCTGTCTTAGTCATCTGGTGCTGCTACAACAGAAATACCACAAGTGGATGGCTTTAACAAACAGAAATTTATTTCTTCACAGTAAGGTAGGCTAAAAGTCCAAATTGAGGGCATCAGCTCCAGGGGAAGGCTTTTTCTCTCCGTCGGCCCTCTTCCTCTTCAGTGTTCCCCCGGACTAGGAGCTTCTCTGCACAGGGACCCCGGTCCAAACGACGCGCTCTGCTCCCAGCACTGCTGTCTTGATGAGGTGAGGTCCCCCACTTTCTGCTTGCTTCTTGAGAGAGAAAGGTGGTGCAGGCCACCCCCCAGGGAAACTCCCTTTACATTGGATCAGGGATGTGACCTGGGTAAAGGTGGTGTTACAATCCCACGCTAATCCTCTTTAACATAAAATTACAATCACAAAATGGAGGCCAACCACACAATTCTGGGAATCATGGCCCAGCCAAATTGATACACACATTTTTGGGGGGACATAATTCAAACCATGACAGCTGCTAACCAAAAGGTCATCAGTTCGAATCCACCAGCCATTCCTTGGAAACCCTATGGGGCAGTTCTACTCTGTCCTATAGGGTCGCTATGAGTTGACTTGATGGCAGTGGGTTTTAATGACTAATGATATTGAGCATCTTCTCCTGTGCTTATCGGCCATTTGTATATCTTTGGAGAAATACTCAAGTCTTTTGCCCATTATTGTTAGTTGTTTTGTTGTTAAGTTGTAGGAGTTCTTTATGTATTGTGTATATTAAACCCTTATCAGATACATGGCTACTGTCTTAGTTATCTAGTGCAGCCATAACAGAAATCCCTGTAAGTAGGGGGCTTTAAAGAACAGTTTATTTTCTCACAGTTCTGGAGGCTAAAAGTCCAAATTAGGGTCTCAGTCCTGTTGATTCCTTTCTTGTCAGTAGCTATGGGTGTTCTTGGCATTCCTTAGCTTGTAGATGGTCCTCACATGGCATCTGCCTTCCCCTTGTGTGTGTGTGTCTGTGTCTATTCTGGTCCTTTTATAACTCAGAAGTGATTAGGTGTAAGATCCACCCTATACTGGCATGACCTCATTAACATAACAAAAGAAAAACCTCTATTTCCAAACAGGGTCATACTTACAGGTACAAGGGTCAGGATTTCAACACTGTTACGGGGGAGCACACAATTCAGTCCATAACATTTGGCCTCCTAAAATTCACATCCTTCCTGTATGCAAAAAGACATTCACCCTGTTGGATCATCCCCTAAAGTCTTAACCCATTCAGCATCATTGTCTTGTTTCTGATCTTGGGGGGGAAAGCTTTTAGACTTTCACCGTTTAGTATGATGTCACTGTGGGTTTTTCATAAATTCCCTTTATCGTGTTGAGGAATTTCCCTCCTTAAGTTTTGTTGTTTTTTTTTTTAATCATGAAAAGGTGTTAGATTTTGTCAAATGCCTTTTCTGCTTCAATTGAGATGATCATGTGATCTTTATTAGTGTAGTGAACATTGATTTTCTTATGTTAAATATTTTGTTTTTGAGATACATTTTCACTTTAGTATTACAGGTTTTCTCTTTCAGGATTTTAAATATGTTGTTCCACTATCATCTGTCTTGCATCATTTCCAATGAAAAGTCTACTGTCATTCTTTTCTTCGTTCCTATATATTCCTTTTTTTTTTTTTTTTCCCTGGTTGCTTTTAAGGTTTTTCTATCACTAGTACTAAGCTATTTAATTATGATGTGTTTTGATATAGTTTTCTTCATCATTCTTATGTTTGTGATTTGTTGAGCTTCTAGGATCTGTGGGGTTATGTTTTTCATTCTGTTGAAGTCATGCTTGGCCATATTACTTGCTTTGGCCATTGAAATGTGAGCAGAAGTGGCATGTATTACATTTCAGGCAGAACCTCTGCAGTTTATCTCATTTTCTGTTTTTTCCACTGCCAAGGGTTCCAGTTCCTACAATCACTCTGCTGTCAACGTGTAGAGTGAATGTGCAGAATTCAGTAGTGTCCCCCAACACTTCATGTCCACCCAGAACCTCAGAATGTGACCTTATTTGGAAGTAGGGTCTTTGCAGATATAATCAGTTAAGATGAGGTCATACTGGATTAGAGTGGGCCCTAAATACAGTATGACTGGTCTCTTTATAAGAAGGAGGGAGACAGACACGCAGAAATAGAATGCCAGCCATGTAAATATGGAGGTTGAAATTGGAGTGATGGAACTACAGGCCAAGTGTTAGGAATTGAATTGTGTCCCCCAACAATGTGTGTTAACTTGGCTAGGCCATGATTCCCAATATTGTGTGACTGTCCACCATTTTGTCATCTGATGTGATTTTCCTATATGTTGTAAATCCTACCACTATGATGTAATTAGGTAGGATTAGAGGCAGTTGTGTTAATAAGGCAGGACTGTATAAGATTAGGATGTATCTTCAGTCAGTCTCTTTTGAAATATAAAAGAAGCAAGCAGAGAGATAGGGGGACCTCCTACCAGCAAACAAGCAGAGCTGGGAGCGGAGTGCATCCTTTTGTTTTGTTTTTTTGTAATTTATTTTTTTCATTGTACTTCAGGTGGAGGCTTACAGAACAAATAGTTTCTCATGAAACAGAAGTACACATGTTTTATGACATTGGTTAACAACCCACAACATATCAACCCTCTAACTTCTCATCCTTTTTTTTTTTTTTTTCCTGGTGAAAATACACATAGCCAAAGATACACCATTTCCAAAATTTCTACATGCACAGTTCAGTGACATTGACTACGCTCTTCGAATTGTGCTGTTATTCTCACTTAAGAT
>NW_004443938.1:22020684-22030036 GCF_000243295.1 Trichechus manatus latirostris
CACCAGCTTCCTTGTCCCCTTCTGCTTTCTGGCCCTTGTCACTGGACTCCTGTACCGGAGTGCATCCTTTGAACCCAAGGTCCCTGCGCTGATACACTCCTAGACTAGGGGAAGAATGATGACAAGGACCTTGCCCCAGAGCTGACAGAGAAAGCTTTCCCCTTTAGTTGGCACCCTGAATTCAGACTTCTAGTTCAGACTTCTAGCCTCCTAAACTGTAAGAGAATAAATTTCTCTTTGTTAAAGCCATCCACTTGTGGTATTTGTCGTAGCAGCACTTGGTAACTAAGACACCAAGGGATGCTAAGGATTACTGGCAAACACCAGAAGCCAGGAAGGGGCAAGGAAAAATCCTCCCCTAGAGACTTGAGAGTATGGCCCTGCTTACAACTTGTTTTCAAACTTTTAGCCTGCAGAACTGTGAGAGAATTAATTTCTGGTGGTTTAAGCCACCAAGTTTGTGGTATTTTGTTAGGGCAGCCTTAGCAAATGAATTCAGTGAAAAAAAAAAATCCTGCTGTTTGAAACTTCTGTGATTTAGGGATTACTACGCTCTAGCTTAGTCTTCTCTGACTAATGCAGCTAGTGAAGAATTGGAAGTAGTGAATTGAAGACTTTTTTCTTTTTAACTTTATTGAGGTATAATTTATGTACAATAAAACGCATCTATTTTATTTGTACTCTGATGACTTTTAATTAATGGATACACCTGTGTAACCACTACCCTAATCAAGGTAGAGAACATTTCCTTCACCTCAAAAAATTTCCTCATACCTCTTTGCAGTTAACAGTCCCTTCCCACCTCATCAATCCAACCCCAGGCTGTTACTATAGATTAGTTTTGCCTGTTGCAGCATATAAAGGGGATCATTACAGTATGTAGTCATTTTGCATCTCGAGAAAAATTTAAACTGTAAATTGGCTTAATAAGTTAGCATACCTTTGCACTCACATAAAAGGTGAAGGTTGAATTCAGCCTAATTAGGGTGGGTAATCATTTCTTGAATTGGTTTTGTGATCTCTAGTTTCTTGTGCTCTATTCAAATAGAGTTCATATCATAGCAAAACTATTTTCTACTTCATTGATAATTTTATGAGATTTTAAGCTCCATAAAATTTTTTTATTATTATGGTGAGTGTATATATATACATATATATATAAACATTTACATATGAACATTTTTACATGTACAATTCAGTGACATTAAAACCTGTGTAAGGCAGAAACATGTCAGAGAAGGAAAATACATTTTCCACTCAAACAAGTGATAGAAAAGTGGTAGACTGCAACCTGTCAAAGGTGGCAAACTTGGGAGACCTAGAAAGTTAAGGCAGTCCTGTTGAATTCCGGCTTTCACAGGCTTCACTGTGCGTTTATCATGTGCATTTTGTTGACCACTGTATACTCAAGTGCCAAACACAGTGCCCTGGCAAACAGTTGCTCAATAATTATTTGTGGAATGAAATTTTTTTTCCTGAATTGTTTTTAATAAATATTAAATTAGTGGGATGCTTATCATACACGACTAAAAGAAAACGTGTCACAATTGCCTCTATTCGGGTTTAGGTAGGGGTGGGGGATGGAGACTGACTGTAGGCAGCAAGGCCAACAGCACTGTCCAGTATTATATCTGTTAATCATGAAAACAATTTTGTTGTCTGGTTGTATTCAAACAGTGACCAAAAAAAGAAAAATCCACCAGCAGGAGTTCTGAATATTTTTGTTGGCCTCCTCCCTACCTATTTCAGTCACATTATGTCGTGACAAGGGCCTCAGCCCAAGAATTCTGAGAGCTGGGTTCCAAAATAAGATTTGTCATAAACGAATTGTTTAATCCTGGAACACTCACCTGTAAAAGAGACACTCTGACTTCCTAACCTCTGAGGAATGCGGTGAAAATCAAATGGGAGGCAATGTGAGCAAGCACTTCGGAAAAGACACCGAGGTACCCCAGGTACTACAGTTCAGGTCATCTTCACTCCCACCGGGTGCCCTCAGTCCTAAAGAGGCAACGCGGGATTGCGCAGGCGCGCCCCCGCGGCCAGGGCCTGCCCAACTGTGCCCAGCATGCGCCCGGCGTCCGGCGCGCGCACGCCACCCGGCGTCCTCGCTCCAGGGCGTCTCCCCGCGTGCGCCAGAGTCGCTACCGCCGCCCCGGCACCGGAAGTGGCTCTGCGTGTTTGCCTTCAAATGCAAGCATAAGTAGTGCTGGGGGGTGGGCGGTGACGGTTGGACTGGGCAGTCTGGGTTCTGTGAGCGCAGAACGGGGGTGGGGGGTGGGGGGGAGGTTTGGGTCTGGGTCCTACTGTCTCGCTGCCGGGAGCCCCTCTCGGCCTTTCCCTTCCTCCCTCCTCCTGGCGCTGTGCGGTTTCCCGAGGAGCCTCGGCCGCCACAGGTGAGTGTTTAGCTCTTCGGTGCTGTGGGAACTCGGGTGCCCGGGCCACCGAGGGCCTCAGGGGGCCTGCGGTGAGAGCTCGCTGAGCATCCCGTCGAGAGCTTACCAGTGCATGCTTCGGTTTCTTGGGTCCTCGACATCTGTGGCTCAGGTGACGGTTCTCCTTCTACCTGCGGAATCCTGTCCAGCCACTCTTTGGGGGCTCCTGCCGATCCCACCTCCTGGTGGAATGTCATGATGGAAGTGTCCGGCCGAGTAAACCTGTTTTTACTTCACTCTTCTGACTGGTGCTCTCCATAATCCGTGCACGCCCCTGGTCCTGAAAACCTTCCCCCTGAAAAACCACGCAAGTCTTGACATAGGGATGCAGCTTCCTTTCTTGTATTTTGTTAGTTGGTGTGATATTGTTGAGGGTGTTATTTCTTATTTAGATTATTCCAGAGCTGGTCGTCCTCTGGGAGGCGTATGGCCCTGTTTGTTTAGAGTTGGTACCTTTTAGAAAATTTATCGCTCGAAACATTTGTTTCATACAATGTATAGTGACGGAGATAGAGATAAGCATGGATCCTTAAGTGCCTTACCATGGATAATCTCAGGCCTTGTTTAATCAAGAATAGTTTCCTCTTTTAACTGCAAATTGTCATTTTTATATCAGTTACCAACTTCCAGTAGCACAGTGATGCACCCTTTTCTGTTGAAAGCACTAATTTATATCTTTCTCCTTGAAATCAGACCTTTAGTTACTTTTGAAAGCGTTCCGAATGTTTTAGAATGTGTGCAGTGGGTCTTTGCCATGTTCACAATGATAGAACATAAGGTGTCAAGAATGATTCTTGTAATATTCATGAGGGCCAAAATGTCTCAATATGAAGTCCTATTTTCTTTCCAAAGGAGATGGTTTTGTAGTCAGTGAGTTCTTACACAAAGACATAGCATCAGAACTCTTTGTCTTAATATTAATAACCTGTGGCATCTATTACGCGTTAAAAAAAAAAAAAAGAGGCCGTGCTGATCAACTTTCCAACATTCCTAGACTATGAAGAGCTATATATAAAGCTCCTTTATGGCTTTGGTTATTCAAGAAACTTTTACAACTTATTGATTTAGTACTAGGAATACTATGTAGTATACAAGGGAGACTGCATCTTATTTTGAAACTGGTATCACAGTTTGTCAACTATGGAAGATTAGCGAATCATATAGAATTTACTGTATTAACGTTATTGAAATGCTGTTCACAACAGTGGCTTTCTTTTTTTAGCCGCTTGATTGTTTAAAAAAAGATAGCATATGAAATCAATATGGTCAAAGTTGATAACATGCTAAATAGATTTTGCTTGTTTATTGATATGGCTTGAATGTGGCTTTTAATTTATATTTTAATTGTTATACTTACTGATTTGTTTATTTTTGTTTAGGGTAAACTGAAATCTAGTTATCCTTCTGTTGAGGGAAAGCTTACAAAATACATACAAAATAGACTTTTACATATTTTTTTTTCTGAGCAGGCTTCCTTTTGGTGCTATTTTTTATGGTGGTAACTTTCCTGTGCTTGAGTATTTATCATGTGATGATTATAAAGGTAAGGAAAATGTATGTCATGTTATAACTGGTCATGGATCACTCATTTATTCTGCTTATTCATAATCATACGTGACACTTTAAATTAGCATCATGGTTGCGTTCATATCCCAGAGATGAGCATACTGAAAATTGCTTACCAGTGAATTGCCACTTTTCAAGTTACACATTTAGTTTACTAAAATGCCTTAGGGAAGATGCATGATAGAGTTTCATGTTCTGTTTTTATTTTAGGGAATAAGTTTTGCAGATAAATTTTTTAAAAACATTATCAGGCTTCCAACATTGTTGTTGACTTTTTAGCCTGTGCTTAATACTCTATGCTTGTTTCCTCTTACTAAGCAAAGAAAAAACCACCTAGAGTAAAAGGATAACCCTTCTACTACACTTCAGAGATTTCAAGGGCTGATTCTGTCTTAGTTATTTTTGTCTTTAGTGCACTTCCTTTCAACTCAATAAGTGCTCTTTAAATATTTCTTGGCACATTATGTTAAAAATTGTAGGTGGAACCTAGCCTAAGAGCCCTTAAAAAATTAAGTAATAGGGGAGATGGCTGTATTTGTTGTTTTCGGAGAGAATAGGAATCTTAGAACTCAAGTATTTTGATCTCATGGTGGAAATGCCACACTGCATCAGATATTAAATTTCCTTGGACTTTTGCTGTAGAATTGAGTTTTTAGTATTAATTTAAAAAATTTGGCTCCGTTACTTGATTTACAATTTCACGTTGCATGTTGCTCAGTTTAAAATAAATGAATTTAGTCATTAGCCAACTCAGGTCTTCAAGCCATGTAAGCAAAAGGGTGATTCTGATAGGATAACCCAAAGGAAAAACTTACGGTGAGGTAAAGCAGGCATAGCCTGTGCTTATTTTTCTCTCTAGTAATCTGTGTAACCAAGAATCTGAATTTTTGGACAATCTCGTTTTTTATAGGTAGTGTTTACCACTTTTGTTGATTAAATTCAGTCTGTCAACCTTTCCTGAAATATATTTAGCTCTTCAAACATACCAGATATGGTGCTAGGCATACCCCATTTCTGTCTTCCTACAATATAATTTTAGCAGTGATTAAGGCATATTCTTGATAATTGGAGAATCATAAATTTACAGTGTTGTCATTCATATGAAAAGGATATTTTAGATGTAGAGACTATGAAAGGATTAGGAAAAATTATTTTTGTCTAATATTTAACTAATGGTGCTTTGTGACTATTTTCAGTAAACGCATTCCTTTGATAACCAAGAATTTTTCAGGTCATTTGTTAATATGGCCTTGGATTGAATTTACATTTCCGCTTGTTAGAAAATGTCAATTCATCATCTCCTAAGGAATTTTATTTGGCTAGAAAGAGAACTTCATAACACAGAACCTTTAAACAAAGCCTGGAGTGACTTCTGGGTTTGGAACCATTGAACGATGGCCCTCAAAAAAAGAAAAGAAGATCATCTATATATAAAAAACAGCTTAATTTTAGATTTTTTTTTTTTTTTAAGTGGAGGAAATGGGAAGAAAGATATGGAGGGAGACTATTAAGCAAGGAGGGAGAGGAGAAAAGACATGAGAGGCTTGATATCCAAGCTTATTTACATCAACTGTATATGTTCAGCAGCTGGACCTAGTTATACTCTTCTAACACTGTTGCCTAGACTAGGTTTCACTATAGGGCATGTGTGGCTTCAGGCAGAGGTGATTATGCAGACACTAAGCAATAACCCACGCTCTGGTGGGGATGAGTTGAGGATCAAGGAATGTAGAGAGTGCAAACAAAGGTAAGAAATCTTAGTTAAGACAAAAACCTGGAAGTAGTCATTCATTCAAAGATTTCTGAGTACCTGCTGTGTGCCAAGCACGGCTCTAGGTAGTGGGCATATAGCAGTGAATAACCGAAAGACATTATTCGGATAGAATATTATCAGTGTTTATGTATGACTCCAGGGAGTCACTATTTAGGTCATGGAATTTTCTTCCTTTTCTTTTGGACCTCAGCTGCCCAGTCTTGAGTTCCTCGTAGACCTCAGTTTATAACTATATTGCTACGTAAGAAATTACCCCAAAACTTAGTGGCTTAAAACAAACATTTATTATCTCCCAGTTTCTGTGGGTCAGGAATTTGGGGAGGGCCTAGCTGAGTACTTGTGACCCAGGGTCTTTCACAAGGCTGTAATCAAGGTATCAACCCTCACTGTAGTCGTCTGAAGGCTCAACTTGGGGAGGATCTGCTCCCAACCTTGCTCACATTGTTGTTGGCAGAATTCAGTTCCTCCTGGCCATTGGACTGAGGCCCTCAGTTCCTCTCTGGTTGTTGGCCTGGAAGCTCCCTCAGTTCTTTGCCACGTGAGCCTCTCACAAGGCAGCTCACAACATAGTAGCTGGTTTTTCTTAGAGCATACCAGCAAGAGGGTGAGAGAGGGCAAGCAAGATGGAAGTCACAGTCTAATTTTGGAAATGACATTCCATTATTTTTGCATATTTGTTAGAAGCCCACATTCAGTGGGAGGTAGTTGCCCAAGGGTATGAATACCAGGAAGCAGGGGTCATTGAGAGCCATCGTAGAGGTCAATATTATTTATGTATATAAGGCCTTTTTCTCTTATTATATTTTTTTGCCCTCCCTGCCTCCCAGTCCTTTCTCTACTCACATTTCCCTACCTCACCCTCCATAGACACTCTAATATATTCAGTATATGTTCTTAGATATGTATGTACCCTTCAAATGTTTTATATATTTCTTTTTCATTTGTAAAATAATACTGGGATTTAAGTCTTGTTCTATGTCTAAGATTTTTTTCACCCAGCTCTGTATTTTGATGATCTATACATGTTGCTGTTTGTAAATTTTGTTCATTGTTTCCATCTGCTACATGGTATTACATAATATTCATTCATTACATTTTCTTATGCATTCTTCCAGCAGAGAATAAATAGACTGCTTCCAACTCAAACAGTTCTGTCATTAACATCTATATGTCCTTTTTGTTAGTTGCCGTGGAGTAGATTCCGATTCATGGCGACCCGATATGTGCACAGTAGAACTGCTCTGTAGGGTTTTCAAGGCTGTGACCTTTCGAAAGCAGTTCACCAGGCCTGTCTTCCAAGGCAACTCTGGGTGGTTTGAACTGTCAGCATTTTGGCTAGTACCTAGTCCAGTGCTTAACCTTTTGAGCCACCCAGGCACTCCTAAACATCTGTATATACAAGTCCCTTTATGGATCTGTGTGAGACTAACTCTGGAATATTTACAGAATAGTGGGATTGTTGGGACAAAACAGGTATATGCATGCAGAATTTTCCTAAATACTGCCTCATTGTTCTCCTAAAGGGCTGTACAGTTTATGTTCATAAATTGTATGTGAGGACTCACTCCCCCCACCAAATCCTTGCCAATACTTAGTATTGTTGGACTTACTAATTTTTTTTAAACCTAGTAAATGTAAAAGGAATCTCTCATTGTTTTAATTTACATTCATTTGTTGCTAGTGTCTATACATGTTAGCCGTTTGCAGTTTTCATCCATGAATTGCCCTTTATGCTCTTTAGTCATTTTCCTGTGAAATCCTTTTGTCCATTAGTGTGATGAATTAGAATGATGGATTTTCTGGTCTTAAGTCACCCTTGCATTCCTGGGATAAACCCTTCTTGATCATGATACGTGTATGTATTTGTTTTAATTTTATTTATTTTGTTGTTGATGTTGATATACACAGCAAAACATACACTTATTCAACAGTTTCTACATGTATAATTCAATGACATTGATTACATTATTTGAATTGTGCAACCATTCTCACCTTCCTTTTCTGAGTTGTCCCCTCATTAACATAAACTCACTGCAGCCTAAGGTTCCTGTCTAATCTTTGGAGTTGCTGTTGTCACTTTGATCCCATATCAAAGAGCATAATGCTCAAAGCAGATATTTTTTACTATTTAATCTGAACTGCTGTTTAATTTTAAGAAGACTTCAGGAGATACTTTTGGTTTCAGGTTTAAAAGTTATCTCAGGGCAATAGTATCGGGGGTTCATCCAGCCCACCTCGCTCCAGAAAGTCTGTAGTCCATGAGAATTTGAAATTCTGTTCTGCATTTTATCCCTTTTGATCAGGATTCTTCTGTGGACTCTTTAATCAAAATGTTCAGAAATGGTAGGTGGGCACTATCCAGTTGTTCTGGTCTCATTGCAAAGGAGGCAGTTGTCCATGGAGACAGCTACATATTCCATATCCTCCCCCTATTCCCGACTTTCCTTCTTCCTCTTCTGCTCCAGGTGAATAGAGACCAGTAGTTGTGCCTTGGATGGGTGCTTGCAACCTTTTAAGACTCCAGGCACTACTTATCAAACTAGGAGGTGAAACAGAAGCACTAACCACGTTATTAGGCCAATTAACTGGCATGTCCCATGAAACCATGACCCTAAACCTCTAAACCAAGGAACCAAATCCAATGAGGTTTTTGGTTGTACATAAGCAGCCTCAGCAGCTACTCTTTTTGTTGTTGTTGTTGTAAATGTATCTATCACACAACTCCTGCCAATTCAGCTTTTTACATGTGTGCAACATATTGACATAAATTACAATAATCGGCTGTGCAACCCTACCCTTAATCAGTGCGATTTTTCCATTGCTGCTAACTCCCTCTTTCCCCCTCCCTACCACTCCTGTTAACCACTAATAGTCTTTGGCCTCTGTACATTTACCTTTTCTTGTCTTGTTATATAAGTGAAAACTTGTTGCCGTTTAGCCATCGAGTTGATTCCAACTCATAGCAACCCTATAAGAGAGAGTAGAACTGTCCCATAGGGTTTCCAAGGCTATAATGTTTACAGAAGCAGACTGCCACAGCTTTCTCCCGCAGAGCAGCTGGTGGGTTCAAACTGCCAACCTTTCAGTTAGCAGCTGAGCTGTATAATATGTTTTAAAATCAGAAAGTGTGAGTTCTCCGACTTTGTTCTTCTCTTTCAACATTGCTTTAGCTATTTGGGGCCTTTTGACATTACTTGTAAAGCTGAAGATTGGTTTTTCCATTTCTGTAAAAAAGGCTGTTGGAGTTTTGGTTGGGATTGCATTTAATCTGTAGATCTCTTTGGGCAGTAGTGTGTGTGTGTGTGTTTTGATGTGTTGTTGAATTTGGTAGTTAATGTTGTATTTAAGATTTCTGTATGTTCATAAGTGAAAGGAGACTTGTATTGTCTTATTTAGTTTTGAAATTGAGGTAATTTCAGCCTCATAAAAGTTCATTTCCCTTGCCTTTCAGATCAGCTTTTTTGTGGATCAACTTTTTTGTGAATGGGATTATCTTCTGTATGTTGTTGTTGTTATTGTTAGGTGCCATCGAGTTGATTCTGACTCATAGTGACCCTGTAGAACAGAGTACAACTGC
>NW_004443938.1:22036902-22057939 GCF_000243295.1 Trichechus manatus latirostris
TAAAGTCTATTTTATCTGAGATTAGTATTGCCACTCCTGCTCTTTTTTGATAGCTGGTTGCTTGATATATTTTTTTCCATCCTTTGATTTTTTATACATTTACATCTTTGTTTCTAAGATGTGTCTCTTGTAGATAGCATATTGATGGATCCTGTTTTTTTTATCCATTCTGTCATTGTCTGTCTCTTTATGGGTGCATTTAAGCCATTTACATTCAGTATGATTATTGGTAAGTGTGAGTTTATTGCTGTCATTTTGTAGTGGTTTTTTTTGTGGTGCTGACGTGTTCTTTGTTCCTTTTACTCTTCTGTGCTAAATTCCTTTTGTTTGTGGATTTTTTTTTTATTTCTTTTGTTTATGTAGATTTTGTTTTTACTAAGACTTTTTATGTTTTTCTTTGTTTTGATGTGTAGGTTTGTTAACTTTCTTTGTGGTTACCTTGAACTTTACCTTTATCTTCCTAGGTTTGAACCAGTCTGTTATTACATACTGTTGCCTTGCTTCCTTTCCATTAGAAGATTCTGTACCTACACTGTTTATTCCCTCTTTTATTGTTCTGATGTTGTTGTCATTTACAGATTAACCTCTCTGGTTCCCTGTTGTAATTCTTTTGGTTTTGGATAGTCGTTGAGAGTTCCTTGCCTAGGTTGGTGTCTCGCTGGTACGATCCTGTGTCCTAGATTCAGCCTGTGGTCTGATGTTGTTTGTTCTCAGATTGAAGGACTGCCTTTAATAATTCTTGTAAATTTCGTTTGGTTTTTACATAGTCCCTTAATTTCTGTTCATCTGGAAATGTCCTAATTTCGCCATCATATTTGAACGAGAGTTTTGCAGGATAGATTATTCTTGGCTGGCAGTTTTTTTCTTTCAAGGATTAATATATGTCATCCTGTTGCCTTCTTCCCTGCATGCTTTCTGCCAAATAATCCAAGCTTAGTCTTATTGTTTCTCCTTTGTATGTGACTTTTTGTTTTTCTCAAGCTGCTCTCAGGATTCCTTGTTTGTCTTTGGGTTTAGTGAGTGTGATTATGATATGCCTTGGTGATTTTCTTTTGGGGTCTGTCCTATATGGGATTCGTGGAACTTCTTGGACCGTCATCTTTTTATCTTTCATGATGTTGGGGAAGCTTTCTATCAGCAGTTCTTCAGTGATCCTCTGTGTGTTTCCTGTTTTCTCCCCTTGTTCTGGAACTCCAGTCACTCACACATTTTTGCTTTTGATTGTGTCCCACATAATTCTCAGGGTTTCTTCATTTTTCTTCATTCTTTTTTCTGATTTTTCCTCAGAGTTGTATCCGAGTGTTTGTCTTCAATTTTGCTGATCCTGTCTTCCATCATTTCATACCTGCTCCTCAGCCCTTCTGTGGCACTGTCCATTTCTGAAATCTTGTTGTTTATCTTTTGGATTTCTAATTGTTGTTTTTGTATGATTTCTAGTTGTGAATTTATTTTAGCATTTTGTTCCTGTATTATTTTCCTGAATTCTTCCTTTTTTTTGGTCTGTATTTTCCATGAATTTGTCTGCCTTTTCCATGAATTTGTCTACTTTTTCCTCATTTTTGTCGCTTTTTGCTTCAACTCTTGGATAACTCTGAATATTAGAGATTTCAGTTCCCTATCAGGTAGTTCTAGTGCCTTTTCTTCTACTGGAAAGTCATCTTGTGTTTTATTTTGGACACCTACTGGAACCATCCTGTCCTGTTGTTGTAAATGTTTTAATATTGTCTGCTGTCTTCAGGACATTCAGTAGTTATTTTCCTCGTTTATTGGTTGTAGATCTGTTTTGTCCTGCTTTTTTGTTTTATTTGGTTATGTCTGAGCAGGTGGGCTGTGCGTTTTTTGTTGTTTGCTCATCTGTGGGCATGATACTTTTCGCATGCTTCTCCAATAGGCAGGGTCAGTCGCTCAGGTATGGTACAGCAGGGCAGGTCCCGCTGAAGGGGAGTTGCTGGGATGGGTTGTTTGTAGCATGTACTAGGGCCAACAGGGCGGGCTGGTAATCAGTGCAGGGTAGGTTCCAGTAGGCTGTGCCTATGCTTCTTGGGGGTGTGATGTTCAGCGCATGGTGCAGGTAGGCAGGAAGGAGGGAGGGATCATGATGTGTGGAGCTAAGATGGGTATGGGAAAGAGGAGAGAGGAACAGGAGCCATAAACCTACAAACAAGCAAAAAAGTGCTAATGGAGGTTGCCATTGGAGTGGAGAGATGAGAGACTAAGAAATGGAGAAAAACAAAAAGGAAAAAAAGCAAAAGAAAAAAATGAATAACTAAAAACTAGGAAAAAAAAGAAAGAAAAGCCCCCAGGTATCTCACCATTGCAACTACAAGGACTGAGGAAGTTGCTCCCAGGCCGTGAAGTACAGCCTGGCTTGAAGTGGTAGAGGTGTCACACAATGCCAGTTATTCAGGAGACAGGAAGAGAAGGTAAGTATAGAGAGACGAGAAACTGAGAAATGAAGAAAGACAGAAAGGCAAAAAAAGGGAAAAGAAAAGAAAGCAAACAAAAACAAAACAAGGAAAAAAAATGCTCCCAGGGATCCCACTGTGCAGTTACGCAGACTGAGGGAGTAACTCCCAAGCCACGTCATACTGCCTGGCTAGAAGGGGTTCCCAAGCTGAGAAAAGAAAAAGAAAACAAGCAAACCAATCAAAACAGAACAAATCAAAACAAACAAACAAAAAACAGCCCCGGCTTCCCACCAGTGTGGTGGCACGGGCCAGGAAGCAGTTCCACAGTCGAGCGGCATTTCACAGTTTTTCAGGAAGAAGTAAACATGGCACATGGAGCCAGGTATTTGAGAGAAAGGAGTGGAAGGTGGTGAGAGGTATGGAAAAAACCAAAAGAAGTGGAAAAAAGCAACACCAACAGCCAACAAATGGCACTCAGGAAGCTGGCCAGTGAGGGCAGGTGGAATCCATGTGGCACAGGGGTGAAGCCAGTGCCTCTTGGCCAAGAGACTGGCCGCAGGAAGCAGAGGAGGCTGAGTTGGGGTGAAGAAGGGTGGTGAGTGGGAAAGCGTATATCGCTGGTTACTGGTTGTTCTGTCTCCTGCTGGGAGCTCTGTTAAGCTGCTTTCTTGTACTCCCTGTTCGCCGTTCTGCAACAGGAGTCCGAGATGGTGGATCTGTGGTGCGTTAGCTGTTAGGGGACCTCCATATGTATCTCTCCTCACTCTCTGCTGTCAGTTTCTTATTCCATTCAGTGCTTGACTGAGTTCTTTATCTGTTCATTTGATGGTTACTATGTCAGGATTGATGTTTGTCTCTGTTTGACTTAATTTTTTAGGTCTTAGCTGTGGAGGGACAGCATTGTGCTTCTGTCTATAGTGCCATGTTGCCTGGAAGTCTGGTTTTATAACTCTTTTCCAGTTCTTTTGGATTTTCTTTTGATCTTTGTTTTTGTTAAGATTCTGCCCTTTATTTCTCCCCTCCCCTCCTCATACTTTTAGTTTACTCCTGTTGGTCTTTTTTCTAGCTTCTTGAATTAATTGCTTAGCTCAGTTATGTTCATTCTTTCTTAAGGTGGTGGGGTGTAGTGAGTCTGATGTTGCATTAACCACTCCCCATCATTTTGATATTGTCCTTTGCCATTTAGAGATCCTCAGTCTGGATACTACTTTTTTCTCAGAATGGTTTCTCCTAGTTGTAATCATCTAGCTTAAGATGAGCAGAAGAATAGCAGAAGAGATCACTCTCAAGAGCTGCTGTTGACCTAGCTCCTTTTTATGAACTCCTCACTCTGTCCAGGCCATGGTTTTCCCAGTTTATTCTGCTGTCTCCATCTGATACTGGGCTAGCAATTCTGGTTTTCTTTTCTATGGTAGAAAGGGGGATGAGGTGGGCAGGGATCAGCCAGGGCAATGGAAGTCAGAAGGGGCACAGCTAGAAAACTCTCACCTGGCCCTATTTCTCTCTTGGCTGCCATGTACTCCACAGACACTGGGACCTAATCGCCATCTGTCATTTCAATAGTTTTTCAGGATTTTATGTTAGGTTCTGGGATCCATTGACCTTCCTCAGCTGTTCGAGACTCTCCTGGGATTGAGTGACAGAAAGAGGTCCAGCAGGTGTCTTGGCTTCCTGTCTTGCCTTGTGTTTGGTAATTGAAGCTGATACTGAAATGAAAGAAGTTTGAAGATCCTAATATATATCCTTATACATAATACGTGACATGCATTAATCAATCCTAACTGGTTAAAGGATCAACAGTTACATCTGTAACTGGTTAGAGAATAAAAACTACAAAGACTAGCAGAGAGTAGAAGCCTGAGGTGATTGGTGGGATTTTTATTTTTTTATTGTTGTAGTTTAAAAGAAGTTTACATTTCAAGTTGGTCTCCCATACAAAATTTTATACATACATTGTTATGTGACCCTAATTGCTCACCCCATTCTGTAACAGCACGCTCCTCCTTTCCACCCCTGATTCCCCATGTCCATTCAACCAGCTCCTAACCCTCTCTGCCTTCCCATCATACCTCCGGACAGAAGCTGCCCCTTTGGTCTCTTGTATATACTTGAGGCACACTCCTCACGAGTATCACTTTATGTCCCACAGTCCGGTAGAATCCCTGTCTGAAGAGTTGGCCTTGGAAATTGTTTTTGGTTCTGGGCTGATAGAGAATCCAGGGGCCATGCTTTCTGGGGTTCCTCCAATCTCAGTCAGACCATTAAGTCTGGTCTTCTTACTAGAATTTGAGTTTCGTACCCCATCTTTCTGCTGCTCCATCAGGGACTCTCTGTTGTGTTCCCTGTCACGGCGGTCATTGGTGGTAGTCGGGCACCATCTAGTTCTTCTGGTCTCAGGTTGATGAAGTCTCTGGTTTATGTGACCCTTTCTGTTTCTTGGGCTACTGCTTTCCTTGTGTCTTTGGTGTTCTTCATTCTCCTTTACTCCAGGTGGTTGGGACCAATTGATGCATCTTAGATGGCCGCTTGCAAGCTTTTAAGACCCTAGACGGCGCTCAGTTGGTGGGATTTTTGACATCCCTGCCTTCTCACTGAAGTTGTGACCCCATCTCCCACAAATTACTGTCCTAGACAGCATAGTACCTGCACTTTTCTTCTCTAGTAAAGCAGTCCTGATGTTTAGCTCTTCCACCAGCCAGCATTTCCTGACTATTAATCTTGCTTCCTAATTCTGGGCTATTTGGCAAAAAATCTTTTTGGTCCTATGTCTAACACATAGTGAGTCTGGTTGATGTTGATTGTGCTGCCATCATCCTCCTTGCCTCACCCATCAGCTAAACCTACAATGAATTAAACTTAGGAAATCCTCTTGGCATGTTTTTTTTTCTTTTCTTTTCTTTTTCCACAGAAAGCCTCATCCCAGACCTGTAGTCTTCTCCATCAGAGCTAAGCTCTGTTGCATCACTTGATCTTAACCATAGGTGTGTGTGTGTGCAGGGGGTGGTCAGGAAGCACAATTTTAGAAAACACCTTTGATCGATTGAAGCTGGGTATAGAAGCTATAACTGTTTATCTGTGAGACATGTCTATTTGGATATCGCATTAACACACACGCATTTTTAAGCAGATCATTAAAAAAATAATGATCTTATTTCCTTCGTACGTCTGCCTCTTCTCAGTTTTCCTGTGATCTTTCATAACTCTTTTCAGTTCCCCAGACTTGAAACTTCATTCATTTTCAACATCTTCTCCACACAGTGAATTCATTAGTAATCTCAGCAGTTCTTTCACATCAGTGTCTCACATTTGCTTCTTGTTATTTCCACAGCCACAACCCTAATCCAAATTATTGCCGTCTCACAAGCACACAGATCTTTCTGACTCTGAACTTCATCATGCTATGTACAGTTAATAAATAATAGTAATCACTGCCAACATCAACAAAGCTGACATCAGGTACCTACTTGTAAGTGATTTCTGTCCATTATCTTGTGTAATACAACAACCTAGGAAATGGGTGGTAATTGTTAATACTCATATTATTTCTCATTTATGCAGGAGAAAGTTAAGGTTTTAGAGATGAGGGTCACATATACTGGTATATAAAATAAATTCTTTCTGTGTAACCACATAACTCCCAAAAGAGTATCCAAAAATTACCTGGGTCTAGGAAATCCTTGGGGCAATTCTACTCTGCCCTGTAGGGTTACTATGAGTTGGAATTGACTCGACAGCAATGGGGTTGTTTTTAGTACACTTGTATTGTGTACTGAAAGCAAAATATCCAAGCTGTAAAATAAAGAATGATACCCCAATCTACATTTATGGAGAATGGCAACACAAAAGTAAAAGATTTAAAAAAAGTATATACAGATTTTTAGTTTTATGGGGTTTTTTTAAATCGTAAAATATATATAACATAAAATTTGCCATTGTAACCATTTTTAAGTGTATATTCGTTAGCATTAGTTATACAGTGCTGTACAACCATCACCATTATTTGTTTCCAAAACTTTTTCATTAGCTCAAACAGAAACTCTGTACCCGTTAAGCAGTAACTCCCCATTCTTCCCATCCCATGATAATCACTAATCTACTTTCTGACTCTATGCATTTGTCTATTCTGGATATTTTATACAAGTGGGATCATAACAATATTTATCCTTTTGTATCTGGCTTATTTCACTTAGTATAGTGTTTTCACTATAGTGTTGTAGCATCTATTAGAACTTCACTTCTTTTTATGGCTGAGTAATTTTCCATTGTATGTATGTATGTATCACATTTTGTTTATCCATTCATCTGTTGATGATCATCTTGTTCCCGCTTTCGATGTGAATAGTGCTGCAATGAGCATTGGTCCCTGTTTTCAAGTCTTTTGTCTATATACCTAGGAGTCCAATTGTTGGGTCATGTGGTAATTCTGTGTTTAACTTTTTGAGGAACCACCAAAACTGTTTTTCACAATGTCTGCACCATTTTTCATTTCCATTTTAGCTATGTAATTTTATACTTTTTTGCAGGATTAATTGAAGAAGGTGGCATATCATGGTGGTTAAGAGTATGGGTTCAGAAGTCTCTACCTGAATTAAAATCCTGCCTTTATTACTTACTAGCTGTTGACCTGGCTAAGTCACTTACACTCGCTTTTCCTCAGTTTTCTGATCTGTAAACTGGAGACAATAATAGTATCTGTCTATCTTCTAGAGTTGTTATGTGGATTAAATATGGTAATTTATATAAAATGCTTATAATGAAGCTGGACAGTTCCTGGTACATTGTAAGTGCCCCAAAAAGTTCATTATTCTTTGTAATATGTACCTCAAATCATAAAATTTTATTCAATAAATAGATAAAAACATAAAAACTGCCATACCAGAACAAATCTGTTTTGCCAAAGTAACAAAAACAAACTTCAAGTCATTTTTCAAATATTTCTTTTCAGATTCTATCCAGGACTTTTAAAAGTCAGGGCAGTGAATGTCTGGCACATTTGAAGAGCTCAACAGTTGGTTGTTATTATGAACATAGGAGTGGGATTGTTGCGCATAGGTCTCTTGGATTTGTCATTGAGAAAACATGTCACACACAGAAAAATGAGTCCTTCTGCCCCTCTTTACCAGTCACAGATTTAATTTTACAACACACACGTTGCTTTATTACAATTGAAAGTCTCATTGCAATTTTGTATTGAGTACTTACTAAGTGCAAAGCCTTGTGCTAGGTTCTCTTATATAGAAAGCTTCAGGGAAGATGCATTTAGCATTTACTGAAGACCTACTCTTTATCGAATAGTATGCTAGGTACATTAAATAGTTATTTATTCTTCACAGTGTAACCCTTGGAAGTAGTTACCCTTGGAAGCATCCCAATTTTACAGATTTAAAATCTGAGGCTTTTAAAAGTTAAGAGACTTGCCAAAAGTGGCAGAATTATAATTCTAAACAAAATTTTTTTACTTCAAAACACATGACTTCAAAGGTCCCTGAGTGATGCAAATGGTTTGCACTCGGCTGGTCACCAAAAAGTTGGCAGTTCGAACCCATCTGGTGGCATTGCAGAAGAAACAGGCCTGGAGATCTGCCTTCGTAAAGATTACAGCCAAGAAAACCCTATAGAGCAGTTCTACTCTGTAACACATGAGGTCTCCAAAGTCACAAACCAACAACAAAGCAAACTCAACAACAAAAAACACATGGCTTCAAAACAATAGCTTTCTCCTATTCCATGCTGCCTGCTAAAAAATGTGCCTAACATTCAACATTCATTCTGCAGATGTCCAATAAGACCTTTGTGTCCTGCACTGAGATACAGTCTCACACCTTTCTGATACAGATCTTGCTCTCAGAGAACTTGGTCTCATAGAGATAAGGTATATATTAGTTAACTATAATTAAAAACAGACAAGTGCCTTGGGATGAAAGATCCCAGTAAAGTGCCAGGGGGTTTTAGATGAGGGAGAGCTTATTTTGACCTGAGGAATTCAGGGGATAGACACACTAGGAGAACTGCCACCTGAGCTGGGATTTGACACATCGGTAGGTTTGGACGTGGGAACTTTGAAGTTTCTTTGAAGGAGTGGGAACAGCACGAGCAAGCGTCTAGAGACTGTAAAGTGCAGTGTCTGTGTGATGGTGAGCTTCCTGAGGGAGTCCTGGAGCAGTCTTTTAAAAACCTCTTTGTAGTACCTGTTCTTAAGAGACATGTAATATTTTTTTTTTTTTTTTTTTAGCTCACAATTGAGCATGAGTCTTCTTATGATTAGTGAGAATGTAAAATTGGCTCGGGAATATGCGTTGCTGGGAAACTATGACTCTGCAATGGTCTATTATCAGGGAGTTCTTGATCAAATGAACAAGTATCTATACTCAGTCAAAGACACAAACCTCCAGCAGAAATGGCAACAGGTGAGAATCATGTCTGCTGTATGTATTAATGGTCTAAGTACTCAGAAGAGAACATTTGAATAGATTGTCAATGCTATTTGCAGTTACACAGTCAGAATTTATTACATGGATTTGTATATGATATTACTTGAAACTTAATTATTATTTTAATAATAGTCCGTGTTCTTCATCACTGATATGAGTTCTGCTCAATTGTTCTAATTGTTGGAATCTAATAGATTTTTTTAAAGTAATAGTTTTTGAAATTTTTTTCTAGATCAGATTTTTACTTGGTAAAATTAATTTTATTAAGCCATTGTTGAAATTGCAAATGACACTTGCATCTCATTGGTACCATGTTCCCTATAGAACATTATAAAGCAGACCGTACTTGAATTCTATCTGAGGAACTTTAGTCACTGAGGACCAAGAGAAATTTATAAGCAGAAACTGTAGATTAATCAGTCTAGTTGAGGATGCCATATATAGCAAGCATCAATTACATCACAAAAGGAAAGAAATGATACAGAAATTAGAAGTAATCTTTTGAGCTGGTCTTTTAGGTAGAATATTATCCCTCAGATCTTTACTGAACTGTTTTTTTTTTTTTAATATCATTCCATATTTGCCCTTAATTTTTTTAAAAGAAACTTAAAGAACTTCTTTCCTTCAGTCTGCCCCTCTATATTGCTTTCATTACCAGAAAGGAAACAATTTTATTTCATAAGGAGTCTTAAGTTTGTCACTGAAAGACTTTTAAGACCTTTTACTCTTAGGCCAGCTCATACAGTGGTGGCGCAGTGGTTAAGTGATACGGCTGCTAACCAAAAGATCGGCAGTTCAAATCCACCAGCCACTCCTTGGAAGACCTATGGGGCAGTTCTACTCTGTCCTAGAGGGTTGCTGTGGGTCAGAATCGACCTGACGGCAATGGGTTTGGTTTTGGTTTTGATATGTGAATTTAGACATTTGTCTTCTGAAGCCGTATTTTTCAGACTGTACATTGTAATCCATTAGTGAGTTATCAAATTAATGGATTCTAATCAGCATTTTAAAAATAAATAGCTTAGAAACCATCAGGGTGCAACTAGTAAGAGTATTTTTTTTGGCAAGCTTTAAAGATATAGCTAACTTTTCAATTTGCTGTGGAATTTGAATAAGAAACACAAGTCACTAACATGGTTTAATTAACCAGGATATTAATTCATTTTGTCAGAGTTAATTTTGCATTTGAAAACAGAATTAATGAGCCATTATTAAGATTTCAACAGAGTATCTTGTATGGGTTACTGGATGTCTGATGTCAAAATGGAAGTTTTCTAATATCTCTAGTAAATGTTGATTATAGAAATTTCAAGAGCCATATTCTCTTTTGAAACCAGGTTTGGCAGGAAATAAATGTGGAAGCTAAACATGTTAAGGATATCATGAAAACACTAGAGAGCTTTAAACTAGACAGTACTCCCTTGAAAGCTGCACAACATGAGCTTCCAGCTTCTGAGGGAGAAGTCTGGTCCTTGCCTGTACCTGTTGAACGAAGGTAAGTGGGGACCTTTTAAGAAGCAAATTAACATAAGAAACCTGTAGCGTTGGTTATATCTAGAGAGAGAACTCGGTGGCTGAGAGACAAGGAATGGGCGCTAGTATTTTTACCAATGCCCTTTTATGACTCTTGAATTGTTTACCATGTAACTCTATGATCTATTTCAATAAATTAAATTTAAATGGAAATAAGCCGAAAATATGCTTTGGTGAATGAGCTTAAAGTAGTGGAGACAACCTTATCTTATGGAAGGAGCATGGGTCTGGAAATTGATATATCCGAGAAGCGCTTAATTACTGGCTGAAAAGTTGATGGTTCAAACCCTCCCAGAGGCACCTCAGAAGCCAGGTCTAGCGATCTGCTTCCAAGAGGTCACAGTTTTGAAAACCCTACGGAGCAGTTCTGCTCTGCACTTATGGGGTCACCGTGACTATGGACATAAACTCGATGGCAACTAACAACAACAGTTCTGTATTTGTAGTAGCAAAGACTGTCTTTGAGAAAATCATTCAGCTTTTTTAGGCCTCAGGTAAGGAGCCCTGGTGGTGCAGTGGTTAAACACTCGCCTGCTAACTGAAAGGTTGGTGAGAAATATGTGGCAGACTGCTTCCATAAAGCTTACAGCCTTGGAAACCCTATTTAAAAAAACAAACCCATTGCCGTCGAGTCAATTCCAACTCATAGCAACCCTGTAGGACAGAGTAGAACTGCCCTATAGGGTTTCCAGGGAGCAGCTGGTGGATTCAAACTGCTGACCTTTTGGTTAGCAGCCGTAGCACTTAACGACTGCACCACCAGGGTTTCCAAGAAACCCTATGGGGCAATTCTACTCTGTCCTGTAGGGTCGCTAATGAGTCGGAATAGACTCAGCAGCAGCGGATTAGGCCTCAGGTCTTTCCTCTGTAAATTGAGGGAGTTAGACTAGAACAGTGGTTCTCAAACAAGCTATCAAAGCTATATTGCTGCTAAAATTGAAAAATGAGCTTTTAAAAAAGTTCAGAGAAAAGTGAAGGCTAAAATGTTCTCAATTTTAGATTTTTCTCCGGCAGTTTTTCTAGCTTCCTATTACCGAGTGCCAGCAAATAACAATTAATGAAATTAATATTTACTGAAATGCTGTAAACAGCCAGTCATGCTTGGTTTCACTGCATATTTTTTAACTGGTAAGTGTGTAGGTAGATGTCAGTTCTCTATTTCACCCACAAAATAGATATCCTAGTTCATGTTGTAGATTTAAGTATATGAACATATTGTTACATTATACAAAGAGCACTGTGACTTCCAGATTACAGGCGACTTTTTTATTCTTTATACTTTGTTGTATTTCAGTGTCTGTTTTGTGTTATTTTTCTAGTGAGGAGAAAAATAAATATATATTTTAAAGGAATATTTTTACTTAGCTATCCAAATTTCTCTCAAAAATTGAAGCCCTCTCATCACTTCCGTGTATACATTGGTTCGGCTTCATCATCCTTGCAAATTCTCATTCTCAACTTGCACTTCTAGGACTGTCTTTTTTAATAGTGTGTCTCGGACTCTTTTCATTGTTATTGCCTTAGGCCAGTCCCTCATCTCATGCCTCCGTATTGTTTGTGATGTTATAAAACTGATCTCCCTGCTTACTATGTTTCCTGTATCCATATATCTTGTTCAGTATTAGACTAAACTTTCTAAAACCCTTTTAGTGGATCCTTGTTGACAGATAAAAGGCAAACCTCTTGAACTGGTATTCAAATCTTCTACTTACTGAACTACCTTATCTGTTCAATATCATCTCTTAATGCTCACTGATATCTCTCAGGCTAGTTTCTTTATAATCCTTTGCACAGATTAAGCTCATTTTCGATTTTTTGGCTTTTGCTCTTTGATACTCTTATCTGCAATTACATCCTTGTGTTCAGTTCAGCTCCTGTGTTTCTGGGCCCAATTTATTTTCTGTCTGCATGAGGCCATAGCTATAGCACTAGGTCTGTTTCACATCTTCTAGTATATTTGCATAGTTTTATGTATCTTCTTGCTTAACTATACTCTGAAGTATTTGAGAATAAAATCCCCGCCCCCCCCCCCCTTTTTTTTTTGCTCCTTTTTAATGGCCCTTACCAGGTCTAGGAGCATAGTAAAAAAAAAAAAAAAAACCAAACTAGTTGCTGTTGCGTTGATTCCGACTCATAGCAACCCTATTGGACACAGTAGAACTGCCCCAGAGGGTTTCCAAGGAGTGGCTGCTGGATTCAAACTGCTGACCTATTGGTTAGCAGCCAAACTCTTAACCACTTCACCACCAGTGCTCCAGGAGCTTAGTTGTTGTTGTTAGGTGCTGTTGAGTCGGTTCTGACTCATAGTGACCCTAGGTACAACAGAACGAAACACTGCCCAGTCTTGCGCTATCCTCACAATCATTATGCTTAAGCCCATTGTTGCAGCCACTGTATCAGTCCATTTCGTTGAGGGTCTTCCTCTTTTTTGCTGACCCTCTACCAAGCATGATATCCTTCTCCAGGGACTGATCCCTCCTGATAACATGTCCAAAGTATGTGGGACATAGTAGCGTAGTAGGAGCCTAATAAATACTATTTGAGCGGTCTGAATTCTACCACAGAAATAAAGATGAAATGACGTGATGTATGTAAATGCGAAACACCATACAGTAGTTCTTGTACCTGCCCATAAAAAACCCTTTGCTGTCGAGTCGATTCTGACTCATAGTGACCCTATAGGACAGAGTAGAACTGCCCCATAGGATTTCCAAGGAGTGGCTGGCGGATTTGAACTGCCGACCTTTTGGTTAACAGCCATAGCTCGTAACCCCTATGCCATCAGGGTTTCTGCTCATAACGGTTTTTTTTAATGGAAAAATTATTAAATTTTATTAATTAAAACATGAGAACTATGACACGTTCAAAATAAAATGGTACCAAATCGGATATAAACCAGTGGGTTGATGTTAATCCTACCAATGCACTATATTCTGGTTCTTTTGATAAAACTCTCCTCTCTGATAATTTTTCTGTCCTCAGTTTCTGAGAATCAGACTGATTTCTCATTCATTTTTGATATACAACAACTATTTTGTTTCAAAGAAAGAGTGTCCACGACTTCTCTTCCATTATTTCTACCACATAACCATGCCACATTCCTCTCATTAAATCACCACAGACAGCTAAGGCAGATTTAAACTGTAGATCTTAGATTTCAGCATCTTTAAGTTTATTCAGTCCTATCCTGTGTGCAGTGATTGCCTTGACTTCTTTACTTCATAGACTCTAACTTACATACTAGTGTGTGTGTTCATTCATGTTTGGACCAATTCTAGGAGTTGGTTATGATTTTAATGATCTTGTTTTTGGTTAGACCCTCACCAGGACCTAGAAAACGCCAGTCTCCTCAGTACAGTGACCCTAAACCACACAGTAACCGTCCAAGTGCAGCTGTCAGAACTCACCGTCCATCTGCCCAAAATCTTCACAATGACAGAGGGAAAACTGTTCGTTGTCGAGAAAAGAAAGAACAGAATAAAGGAAGAGAAGAAAAGGTAAATGTTACTGATATTCACAAATGAGAAAGTTATGTATTAACTTTAAAAATGAAGATTGCACAAATTTCAGTAATTTTTAGTTGTTAATCAGTTTGCCAGAGTTATAAAACCTTCATCGTATTCCACCTACGCCAAGATTTTTCCCACTAGCCATTCAACAAATATTTGTGGCTGTTCTTTTGTAACTTTTTATTTTGATGTGATTTCAAATTTGCAAAGAAGCTGCAAGAATTGTATAAGGAACTTCCATATGTTCATATGTTTTTTACCAAGTTTTACCAATTAGTAATATTTTGCCCCTTTTGCTTTATCATTTACTCTCTTTATACCTTTTTATTTTTTTAACCTTTTGAGAATAAGTTGTAGATATTTATTCTACGTGTCCCTTTACTCTTTTTCTTTTCCTCTTTTTTTTGTGATGAAAACAAACACTAAAACATCCACCAGCACAACTTCCACATTTACAACTCATTGATTACATTTTTCATGTTGTCCCACCATTATTACTGTCCTCATCTAAAATATTCCACCACCATTAACACAAACTCAGTGCACCCTAAAGAAAAGCTCTCCCTTTCCCTGTCCCTCCCCACCCCTAGTAACCAATAATAATCTTTAGTTTCTATATATTTGCTTATTTGCCCCTTTAGTCTTAAATACTTCAGAGTGTATTTTCTAAGTACTAGAATATTGTCTTACATAGACACAATACAGTTCTCAAAAGCAGTGAATTTTATATTGATACAGTACTGTTATCTAATCCACAGACATTAATTGAATTTTACCAGTTATCTCAATAATGTCATTTATAGCTGTTGTTTTTTTTTCCTGAGCCAGGATCCAGTATAGAATCACACACTGATTTTCGTGTTTCTTTAGTGTCTTTTAATCTGAGCATTTCCTCAGCCTTTTGCCTTTTTTGACCTGGCATTTTGGAAGAGTACAGACCAGCTGTTTTGTAGAATGTCCCTCAATTTGGGTTTATCTAATATTTCCTGATGATTAGATTAAGGTCATGCATTTTTGGCAGGAATACTACCAAAAGTGCTGTTTTGTTCTTCTCAGTGTATCACATGAAGAGGTACAGGATGTTTATTTGTCCTATTACTGGTGATAAATTGGATCACTTAGTTAAGGTGGTGTCTGCCAGGTCTCTCTACTATAAAGTTACTATTTTTCCCTTTGTAATAATTTGTGGGGAGATACTTTAAGACTATGTAAATATCCTGTTTCTCATCAAACTTTCATCTGCTTATTTTAGCATCCAACGTTGCTGTTGTCTGTAGAACTCAATGTCCTGGATACCTTTTGCATTTTATGCCTGTAGTTTTATGCCCTGAGAAATGATGTTTAGAATCTAAGATACTGTAATCAAATCAGTCATCAGAAGAGGTTAAATTAAATTAATATGATATGCTTGCTAAGGCAGGAAAATATAAAGCTTTTCAGAAATATAACCTGGTGGGCTTTGGACTCAGATCTGTGTTCAGGCACCAGCTGTTATTTCTGCCTGTGTTACTTGATCAAGTTGTTTAGTCTTCTAAGTTTTATTTCCTTAGGTATAAAATTATATTACCACCCGCCCCATAGATTTTTAGTGAGGAAGAAATGAGATAACATTTTTTGGTACAAGTACTCAGTAAACATTAGCTATTATTATTCCCCAAACATTCTGGGTAATTGAGGTTTTACTGTGTTTGCTGTTGCATTAAACAGTTTTACCATAGCACTGATTTTTTTTTTTTTTCTATTTTAATAAGATATTTTAGGGATTGATGACTACATTCAAAATGTTCTTTAATTTATCCAAATGACGAAGTAATATTAGGTTAAAAGAGGACAAAAATAAGCTACGTGAAGAGAGGCTCACTAAAATAAATAAAATGTATTCTTGTTTATCTGTGCAGGTATGTTAACCTTCTGTCTAAAACATAGTTTTTCCACCACCTTTGGTTCTCTATTGCTTCAGTAACAGGGTAGGGGAAGAATGTATACTATTTAAACATTGAATCAGCAGCAATAAGGAAGTCTTAATGCCTTTGTTAAGTGTTGACATTAGTTAGTGAGTTGCTAAAATCCTCCAGACTTCAAACAAGGGTCATATGACAGCCAGAGAACAAGTGTGTAGAATAGGTTTCCTTCCCAAGTCAGTCAGTGTGTGTTTTTTGAAAATAATGTGCCCAGCACAGAGAAACTTACATTTGGGGAAACCAGACTAATATATTTTAAGCCGTTATACAATGATTAGATACTAAACAGTAGTAGAGACTAATGACTAAAAAGAGCAGTAGAAATTCTGAGAAGGGGGCCGGGTCGCCAGTGTCATGGAAGCGATAAAAAAATTCTTAGGTTTTTTTTTTTTCTTTTTTCAATCTAAGAAAGCCTTGATTTCTTCCTCATTCCCTAAGGATATTTCTGCTGGGTATAGGATTCTGCGTTGAAAGTTCTTTTCTTTTAGCACTTGAAAAATACTGTGCCATTTCCTCTGGCCTCCTTGGTTTTTGAGAAAAAATCTTCTGTCATGTGAATTGCTTTTCCCCTACAGGCGAAGTATCATTTTTCTGTCACCAGTTTCTAGATTTTTTTGTTGTTGTTGCCTTTAGTTTTCAGAAGTTTAATTATAATTGTGTTGGCATGGATTTCTTTGAGTTTATCCTGTTTGGAATTCTCTCAGCTTATTGAATCTGTAGATTTATTTCTCTGTCCATATTTGGCAAGTTTTCAGCCATTATTTCTTCAAGTACTTTTTGAGCCCTGCCCTCTTTCTCCTCTCTTTTTGAGAATCTGATCTTATAGATACTAGATCTTTTGTTATATTTCTATAACCCGTTGGCTGTCAAGTCAATTCCAACTCATAGCAACCCTATAGGACAGAGTAGAACTGCCTCATAGGGTTTCCAAGGAGCACCTGGTGGATTTGAACTGCTGACCTTTTGGTTAGCAGCCATAGCTCTTAACCACTACACCACCAGGGTTTCCATACATGTATTTCTATACATCCCTGAAAATCTGTTATTTTTTTTTCTTTCTTTCAGTCTCTTTTAACTCTGTTGGTCCAATTGGATAATTTCTGTTGTTCTGCCTTCCTGTTCGTTGATACTTTTCCCCATTCTACTGTTGAGACTTTGATATTATTTATTGTATTTTTCAGTTCTAAACCGTCCATTTGGATTTTCTTTAGATCTTCTATTTCTTTGTGAGGTGTTCTATTTTTTGTGTTTGTTTCAAGCACATTTATAATTGCTTGTTGAGGTATTTTTATCATGGCTGCTTTAAAATCTCTTCCAAAAAGTTCTAACATCTCTGTCATCTTGGTTTTGGTATCTATTCATTGTCTTTTCATCCAATTTGAGATCTTCCTAGTTTTTGGTATAATGAGTGAATTTTAGGTTGAAACCTGGATGTTTTCATATTATGTTATGAGACTCAATCTTATTTAAACCTTCGTTTTAGCTGATTTTTCTCTGACAGTGCTCTGGCAGGGAAAGGCAGGGGTGCTGCCTTGTCACTGCCAGGTGAAGGTCAAAATCCAGGTTCCCCACCCAGCCTTTGTTGATATCTGAGTGTGTGTGTGGGAGGGGTGGGAGGATCTCCTTGTTACTCCTGAGTACTCCTAGACTTGATGGGAGTTCCATATCTTCATATGGTCTCCAGTGACACTATGGTCAGAGTTGCTTCATTCTGACTCTCTACTACTTCTCCTCTGACACTACCCCTGTGGTGATGGGGAAGAGAGCCTCTTTACTGCTGGGTGGGAGTAGAAGTCCAGGCTCCCTCTGTGGTCTCCACTGACAACCATGTGTGTAATATGGGTCTGGTTACTAACCAGTAGGGATGAAAGTTCTGGCTCCCTACGTAGCCTCTGATACCACTCTAGCTATGTTGGTACCTCATTACAGCCTTGCAATGGTGGACATCTAGGCTACTCACTTGACCTTTGCTGGTCTAGATTGGAGGTGGAGCCACAGTACGGTACTTGACTGGAGTAGGTGGTTATTGATAGAAAACCTACTAGGTTGCCTCATTTTTAGTCCTTTGGCTAGAGAGAACAGGTTTTTGTGGGGAGGGGGCTTTTTTTTGTCTTCTCACTTTGGCACTTCATTCCAGGTCGCTGGCTTCTTCAGCTCCGAGTCTCAGGTATATGTGGAAAGTCACCACAACGTCCGTACTCAGGTCTGAGTTCCCTAGCTGGTCTACCTTCATCTCCATACTTTTCAGAGTGTTCTTATGTTTGTTTTGTATGTAATGTCCAAGGTTTTTAGTTGTACTTAGCAGGAGGAATAGTGAAAAGTATGTCTACTCCATCTTCCTGAAAGTGAAAGTCCAGCAGTCATTTTTAATTAGCTTTTAATTGAGACAATAGGTTTTGTGTTTATAATTTTGCCAGGTTTAAAAATTACTAGTTTTAAGCCAAGCAGCTTATCTCTTGGTTAACTGGTCCATCTGTAACTTTATTTTAAGCATCAAAAAAGAGTCTAGGACCAGAAGAACTGGATGGTTCCCAGCTACTGTTACTGAACATTTTGATCAAAGATTCTGTAGCGGAATCCTGATTAAAATAGGGAAAATGCAGAACAGAGTTTCAGATTCTCATGGAATCCAAACTTTCTGGAGCCATGGAGGCTAGATGAACGCCCGAAACTATTGCCCTGAGATAATCTTTAACCCTTAAATCAAAAATATCTGCTTATGTTTTCTTAAAATCAAACAGTAGTTTAGCTTAACTAGTAAAGAATGTCTGCCTTGAGCATAATGCTGTTTTAAGATCTATCTGTATGGGATCAAATTGACAACAGCAACTGGAAAGACAGATAGGAAACTAATATCATAACTATTAGGTAGGGGCAGTGAGTTTACGTTAATGGGAGAGGAACAGCTCAGAAAAGGCGGGTGAGTGGTTGCACAACTCAAAGAATGTAATCAATGTCACTGAGCCATATATGTAGAAACTATTGAATTGGTGTAAAAAAAAAAAAGCCCCTCCAAAAGTCTGTTCTCATCAACAACAATAAAAAATAAATTACTTAGAAAAAAGGAGTCTAGGTTCTTTTTAACCCCTTTACTGCTTTCTTCTACCTCTGAGTAGTTGTTATTATTTTTACTTAGAACAAGTTATTGAACAGATACGAACTTAAAGGAAATCATAGTAGTTCAACTAATTAAATAAATTCCTATTCAGGATGTCAACATTTGAAATTCCATAGCTTTCCCTGACTGGCTTATTATATCCTTGTTTCTCCTTTATACGTAGATTAAATGAGTTTTTCTTTTTCTGCAAACATTCCCTCTTGTCTTCCATGGGAGAAAAGAAAGATAACTAGAACGTGTCTTCTGTTCATGTCTTTCTCAGTTTACATTGTAAGTTCCTGATAGTCAGGGACAGTGTCTTCTATCTCCCACTCTAGAACAGAATAGGCACTTGTTAAATATCTGTGAACGAAAACAACCTCATAAATACTGAAAAGAAAACCCTTTCCTCTTTTAAATGTTATACAACACCTTCTTTGACTCTTTCAGATTCATATTGGATACAGACTGTGTAAATTATTAGAAGCTTATTTGGTCATCTAGTGTAAGACTTTGAAATATCAAAAATATTGGTTAAGTCAGACTTCAATAATGACATTAGACAGCACCAGTTGACAAAGAAATTACTATATCAAGGGCAAAAGAATGTTATGGGGGTTGGGTAACAATTCTAGTACAAGACAGAGTAAATAATTATTTACCCTCACGCAGAGCTTCATAAATTTTTTTGGTTCATAGAAATCCATGAATGTCTCAGTAATTTTTTCATGGCACCTATAGGCCAAAAGGAATACCCATCCATCTATATAGAAGTTAGGTTCAAACAACTTACATGTTTATGTTCGATCACCTGTTGGGCAATGCACAATTTCTCAAGCCTTGAAATCAAGTGGACATTCTCCCCTCATTCCTCTTCTACATTGATTTTTTTGCCATACCTTTTGTCACAGCAACTGCCAAAATCCCAGCTTCACAGAAATATGGCATTATTGAAAGGAATGTAATAATTTTAATGTAGAAAGTGTGAACTACCTCAAGCTAATAGTCCAAACAGATGCCACTGTGTTTCCTTCAAAAAGTTAAAGCATCCCACAGTGCCCTGTGAGTTTGCCATGGTGCCTCAGAGTGCCGCAGTGCCCAGTTTGGAAACTGGCCCTCGTGATTCTCATCACAGAGAATGCGAGGAGATCTCTCCTAAGGGCTGAGATGTCTCTGTTTAAAAAAACCAAACCAAACCCGTTGCTGTCGAGTCGATTCTGACTCATAGAGACCCTATAGGACAGAGTAGAACTGCCCCGTAGGGTTTCCAAGGAGCGGCTGGTGAAATCGAACTGCCAACCTTTTGGTTAGCAGCCGAGCTGTTAACCAGTGTGCCACCAGGGCTCTGAGATGTCTCTGTTAGAGGATGTTTTTAGGAGCATTGATGAGGACCTTGGCAAAATAAAACGTCTGTTTTTCATCGTAACTCCTTTAAAGCTGAGGTAAATGTCATATACATCTGATGTTCACTAGTGATCATAGTTAATCTCAGTATTAATTTTTTTAATTCCAGCCAATTCATATGCATAATCATTTTTATTATTTTTCTTTAACACTTATTTGTCATTCTTACTGAGTGTGAAACTGTGATATTGATATAGGATGACTTTAGTCTTTGCTTCTGTCCTTTTACTTATACTAATGTATTCACTTTTTAAGTAATATCAGTTGAGTCTAATCTTTGTTTCTTTTTTTAAATTTTTTAGATTTTCTTATTTTTTATTGTTGTTTAAATGAAGTTTACATTTCAAGTTAGTCTCCCATACAAAAATCTATGCATACACTGCTATGTGATCCCAGTTGCTCTCCCCATACTGTGACGGCACACTTCTCCTTTCCACCCCTGATTCCCATGTCCATTCAACCAGCTCCTAACCCTCTCTGCCTTCCTTTCTCACCTCTGGACAGAAGCTGCCCATTTAGTCTCCTGTATCTACCTGAGCTAAGAGGTACGCTCCTCATGAGCATCACTTTATGTCCCACAGTCCAGTCCCATCCCCGTCTGAAGAGTTAGCCTCGGAAATTATTTTAGCCCTGGGCTGGTAGAGAATCTGGGGGCCATGCCTTCCGGGGTTCCTCCAGTCTCAGTCAGACCATT
>NW_004443938.1:22058039-22063664 GCF_000243295.1 Trichechus manatus latirostris
ATACTTTCACTTCTTTCCTACCAATTTGGATGCCCTTTATTTCTTTTTCTAGCCTAATTGCTCTGGCTAGGACCTCCAGCACAATGTTGAATAAGATGATAAAGGGTATCCTTGTCTGGTTCCTGTTCTCAAGGGGAATGCTTTCAAAGTCTCTCCATTTAGGATGATGTTGGCTGTTGGCTTTGTATAAATACCCTAATTATGTTGAGGAATCTCCCTTCTCTTCCTATTTTGTTGAGCATTTTTATCATGAATGGGTGTTGGACTTTGTCAAATGCCTTTTCTGCATGGATTGATGAGATCATGTGGTTCTTGTCTTTTGTTTTATTTATGTGATGGATGACATTGATTGTTTTTCTAATGTAGAACCGTCCCTGCATATGTGGTATAAATCCCACTTGATCATGGTGAATTATTTTTTTGATACGTTGCTGTCATGGATTGAATTGTGTCCCCCAAAAATATCTGTCAACTTGGCTGGGTCATGATTCCCAGTATTGTATGATTGTGTAATCTGATGTGATTTCCTTATGTGTTGTAAACTCTATCACTATGATGAGGTTATATGTGATCTCCTTATGTGTTGTAAATTCTATCACTGTGATGAGGTTATACTGATGAGGTTTACAAGATTAGATAGTGTCTTAATCCAGTCTCTTTTGAGATATAAAAGAGAGAAGCAAGCAGAGACACAGGGGAACCTCATACCACCAAGAAAGCAGTGCCGGGAGCAGAGCTCGTCCTTTGGACCTGAGGTTCCTGTGGTGAGATGCTCCCAGACCATGGGAAGACGGATGTATCATAAGGACCTTTCTCCAGAGCCAACAGAGAGAGAAAGCCTTCTCCTGGAGCTGATGCCCTGAATTTGGACTTGTAGCCTACTGGACTATGAGAGAATATATTTCTCTTGTTAAGCCATCCACTTGTGGTATTTCTGCTGAATCAGCACTAGATGACTAAGTCAGTTGCTGAATTCTATTGGCTAGAATTTTGTTGAGGATTTTTGCTAATCCTTATTTCTGATTCAGAAACAAAATATAATTTTTGAATCAATCAAACACTTTTTTTTTTCCTCCTGATATAGAACAAATCACCTGCTGCAGTTACAGAACCAGAAACAAACAAATTTGATAGTACAGGATATGATAAAGACTTAGTAGAAGCTTTGGAAAGAGATATAATTTCTCAGAATCCCAATATTCGATGGTAAGTTATATCATAACAAAATAATTGGGGACTGATGGTGCTTTTGGAACTGAAAACAGGGCAAATGTGAGGATAGAACCAAATTACCTACAATATGAGCAGAACACATACTGGAAAACTTCTCTTCAGTCCAGGCTGTATCAACTTTTTGTTCAAGACCTTACTTGTTATATACAAAATGGGAATAAGATCACAGAAATTTCATCTTCTTTTTAGTATACCCTCTAATGGTGAAAAAGCAGTGATGTTTATGGACGTGTATGTATTGCTTATTACCTGTAGGCTTATCCTGTAGATAAATTGCTTTTACTTCCTATTACTTAGAACAGTTGTTCTCAACTTTATTAATATTACATCTAATCAAAGAACTATAACCTATTGCAGTAAATTACATGTCATTACCTTATATTTTGATAAAACCTTGATTATTGTGTATGGTTTTGGATTATTCTTTTAAAAATAATTTTTGGCGTTTGATATTTATACAGTGGACATATTGTCATAATAAAAAATGCTCTTTTCAAAATAAAAAATGTCACATGTATCAGTACTAGTAATAAGTGTACTAGTAGCTGGGGATGACTTCAGAGTAGTCTCTGTGATACTCTTTCACCTTGGTGTCTACCTCTTAATAGAGTTGAGAGCACTTTGGGTTTTTTTTAAATGCTTTTTAAATAGGTTTATTGTTTCTAAATCGTGGATTTTATGGAACAAGCATGAGAGCAGGAACTTAAAATGAGATGGCATGATAATGCTTAAGAGTGAGCCTTTAGATCTGTGTTCTCATGAGTCAAGCTGAAAATCATTACTGCCAAGAATTGAAGACCCATATTGTGCTCTTTATGTATACTGGTTGACATGGTGGGCCTCTGACCAGTGTGTTAGTTTACTAATGCCTAGGGAGCAGCTTTCGGAGCCCTGGTGGTGCAATGGTTAAGCACTCGGCTGCTAACCAAAAGGTTGGCAGTTTGAACCACCAGCCACTCCGCTGGAGAAAAGACCTGGCAGTCTGCTCCCGTAAAGTTTACAGCCTAGGAAATGCTATGGGGCAGTTCTACTCTGTCTTGTAGGGTCGCTATGAGTCGGAATCCACTCAATGGCACACAGCAACAACAGGGAGAGGCTTAGCGTTCTGTCAGCAGTGTAAAGTTGTATGCTTCCAATGGTTTTCAAGAATGACTACATAGAGTTAAATACATCGTCTAATGGGTTGTTGATAATATGTATTCTTTTTCAGGGATGATATTGCAGATTTAGTAGAAGCCAAAAAGTTGCTTAAGGAAGCCGTGGTGTTACCTATGTGGATGCCAGAATTCTTTAAAGGCATTCGGAGACCATGGAAAGTAAGTTTATTAGTATATGGCTTTGTCAAAGTGAATGACAAGTATATTGCTATAGAGAGCCAGTATTTATCTGTTTTAGGGGAAGTGGGGAGAGAAAATGGAGTAGATGTAGAAAATTTTTAAAAATGTGTGTTGTGTTACTCAGAATTTTGTTTTAAGCCAAATGCCTACTGCAAGCTTCCAGAGTAAGAAAGAGGTACAATGTGATCTTTGGAAAATTGGATACACAGCAGATTTAGAATGAGCTTGTGTTTGCAGATACGAACTAGGCAGCTAATGCAGAAATACTCTATGTTATGTGTCATGATGCATAACTTGTAGCCTGTGGTTTTTGGAATTATTCTTAGGAAATTTATGAGAAGTACGTGCTATGGTTCCAGTTTAAAAAAAAAAAAAAGAAGCAATATGGCAGGCTCTTTACCTCAAAGACTACAAAGTGTATGTCCTCCCAACAGGAGTCTAATAAGTACTTTCTAAAATCATGGGCTGATCTGATAAGAGACTGTCAAAAAAGCTCTTAGATTTGGAAAATATGTGCTAATGGCTAACTCTGTGCTTATTAATATTTTAAAAATCCTTTAAGTGTTAACTGATAATCAAGATGCAAAATTGTAGACATATTTTGAGCACAACTATTTAAAAAGTAACAATTTGTCTGAGCAAAAAGACTAGTGGGAATAGAATACACCAAATGCTAATGGTGCCTCTGTTAGGGCACTGATAAATGACTTTTTCACCTCTGAGTTCCAAATTTTTAATAATATGATTACCTTAC
Source organism: Trichechus manatus latirostris (assembly GCF_000243295.1). Taxonomy (NCBI): domain Eukaryota; kingdom Metazoa; phylum Chordata; class Mammalia; order Sirenia; family Trichechidae; genus Trichechus; species Trichechus manatus. The sequence goes on from NW_004443938.1 coordinate 22,061,364, forward strand.
TTTTGTAACTGAAATAAAGGGTCCTGTTTGTCTTTTCTTGGTCTTATATACTCTTTCTCTATTATATTATGTGTAAGTTGGTTGAATTTGATACTCAGTAATGGAATATTCGTGAATTAGAACAATGGCAGATAAATCCTTTGCTTACAGTGTTATATTCCCAACAGGGAGTGCTGATGGTTGGCCCACCTGGCACAGGAAAGACCCTGCTTGCTAAAGCAGTAGCTACAGAATGCAAGACAACATTCTTCAATGTTTCTTCATCAACTCTTACTTCCAAATACAGAGGAGAGTCTGAGAAACTTGTTCGTCTTCTGTTCGAAATGGTGAATGTTTGAGACAGCTCTATTGATTCTTTACCTCTGAAAGGGGAGAAAGTGAGTTGTCACTATCTCCAGTGTGTAGAACAGCTAGGCAGGATGACATTTTGCACAGAGTCTGATTCCTGTGTACTTGAAAGCTAGCACCCTTTACTTACATGGGCAGCTTGAGTTTCTCTTTGTCCCCTTTCCTCTGAAGACAGATCCATTTCTGCTAGTTTATGCTCCCATGGGATCTGCATTACTAAACTGCTGTAGGAATCTGAAATTATTCCTAATGCTTTTTAAATCAACAGGCTTACATATACTATGGTCAGTGTAGTATTATAACAAAAATGCCAAAAGGGGAAAATCATAAATAGTTGTGGAACTTGGATCACTGCCAGTCTATTCACTACACCAAATACCTTGAGATCATCACCAATCTATTCGATATACCAGATACCTTGAGTTTAATGGCCCAGTCTTTGGATTAACTTCTTTGCTTCTTTCTTTGCATTTCTTTTTCCATCTTCTACCCCTGCAGATCTGAGTACTAGTAGGAAGAGAAATGTAATTCTGCAAGTTCTTGTAGAGTGTTTGGATTGGATTTAATAGCTTTTTAGACTTCAGACTTTGTTAATCTTCACTGATTTCTTTGGTTTTGCCTCATTTTAGACACAGTATAATTATAAGTATTAGGACTAGGTTATGCTTGTAGGTAGTGACAGAGACTTGAAGTGCTGAATCATAGTCTTAGATGACCATGCTATTACTATACCAGATCTTCTTTTGTAGGCTCAAAACAAAACAAAATACTATAACAACCTTTACAATTCCAGGTTATCCATTTTCTGAAAAGGCTTTTTCCTGTTTCATTCCCTGTTTTCTTTCTCTTTCAACTTTGTTAATTCATAAACCAGGATGCAAACTTTTAACATGTTCTGAATAGCTTATTAATATTCCTTAGCACAATAGGAATGTAATGGAGAATCTCTTAGATCATTTTAAAAAATCATTGTGCCCATTGTTTCAGGAAAAAATAAAAAGTATATTGTCAGTATTCTAGAATAATTATGCCTTTAAAAAAATGTAAGCTAAATAGAATGATTCATTGTGGAGTCTTTAGAGTCAGATGACTTGGGTTCAAATCCCACCTCTCTCACTTTCCTAGCTGGTAAACTGTGGGCAAGTTACTCGCCTTTCTGATCCTCAGTTGCTTTATAAGAAGAGAATATAGGACCTACCTCTAATGGTCATGAAAGCAAAACAAGCTAATACATGTAAATTGTTTAATATAGAGCCTCACTTATATGGGCTCAGTAGATCTTAACTGTTACTGTTTAAGAATTATTCGATATATTTTCTAATGTAGGGTTTTATATTCAAGAAAACACCATTTTCTTCTGTAGGTAGAAGCCACTTACTAAGTACTAATTTGTATTGTGTATTTTTCATAGTGAGATGCATGAAAGCATATCAAAAAGCTTATTTTTTACTGGCTTCCTTGGTGTTGCTTGGGAGAATCATTAGCCATCATTAAACAAATCCCTGCACATCCTGGAGTATGCTACACTGATTTTCCCACTTAAGCAGTGGCCCATTCACAAACCAGTGCTACAGTTTGGAGCTTCTGCCCTTGTGATTTTGGTTAGGGCTCATATACGAAGCCAGCTTGTTCTTTTTATCTTGTGAACTCTTTCATTCTCATGGAGTAATGTATTGTCTCTCCTGTTTTGGTTTTGACTGCTTTGTAGATGACTACCTGTTTGTTGAGGTGCCCCTCTTCCAGGATCCCTCAAAGAGAATTTTGAGTATGCCTCACGGCCTGTATTTTAAATAAGGCCATGTAAAAGATACGTAAATTTGGTGAAAATTTGTCCAGGATTTTTACATCACATAGTAACGGACACACACAAAAACTTAATTATATAGTTTTTGTTGTATTGTTAAAAACTTTTAAGTGTCAGGAATCTAATAAAATGAGTATAAACAAAAAGAG
>NW_004443938.1:22063764-22065563 GCF_000243295.1 Trichechus manatus latirostris
GTAACCATCAAAGAATGTTTTCTTCTGTGTTTAAACCTTTTCTTGAGTTCTTATAATAGTGGTCTTATACAGTATTTGTCCTTCTGTGACTGACTACATTCATTCAGCATAATGCCCTCCAGATTCCTCCATTTTGTAAGATGTTTCATAGCTTCATCCTTGTTCTCTATTGTTGCGTACTATTCCATTGTGTGAATATACCATAATTTGTTTATCCGTTCGTCCATTGATGGCCACCTGGGTTGTTTCCATCTTTTTGCTACCATGAACAAGTGCTGCAGTGAACATGGGTGTGCATACATCTATTCGTGTGATGGCTCTTATTTCTCTAGGATATGTGACGGCTCTTATTTCTCTAGGATATATTCCAAGGAGTGGGATTGCTAGATTGTATGGTACTTCTATTTCTAGCTTTTTAAGGAAGCGCAAATCGATTTCCAAAGTGGTTGTACCATTTTACATTCCCACCAACAGTGTGTAAGTGTTCTAGTCTCTCCACAACCTCTCCAACATTTATTATTTTGTATTTTTTGGATTAATGCTAGCCTTGTGGGAGTGAGATGATATCTCATTGCAGTTTTGATCTGCATTTCTCTAATGGCTAATGATTGTGATTTCTTCATGTGTCTGTTAGCTGCCTGAACGTCTTCTTTGGTGAAGTGTCTGTTAATATCCTTTGCCCATTTTTTAATTGGGTTATTTGTCTTTTTGTTGCTGAGGTTTAGCAGTATCTTGTAGATTTTAGAGATTAGAGGCTGATCGAATTTGTTGTAGTCAAAAATTTTTTCCCAGTCTGTAGGTTGTCTTTTTACTCTTCTGGTGAAGTCTTTTGATGAGCATAAGTGTTTGAGTTTTAGGAGCTCCCAGTTACGTAGTCTCTCTTCTGGTGCTTGTGCATTGTTTCTTATGGTTTGTGTTGTGTTCATGCCCTGTATTAGGGCTCCTAGTGTTGTCCCTATTTTTTCTTCCATGATCTTTATCATTTTGTATTTAAGTCTTTGATCCATTTTGAGTTAGTTTTTCTGCATGGTGTGAGGTATGGGTCTTGTTTCAGTCTTTTGCAGATGGATATCCAGTTACGCCAGCACCATTTGTTAAGGAGACTGTCTTTTCCCCAGTTAACGGACTTTGGGCCTTTGTCAAATATCAGCTGCTCATAGGTGGATGAATTTATGTCTGGATTCTCAATTGTGTTCCATTGGTCTATGTATCTGGTGTTGTACCAGTACAGGCTGTTTCGACTATCGTGGTGGTATAATAGGTTCTAAAATCAGGTAGTGTGAGGCCTCCCACTTTGTTCTTCTTCTTCAGGAATGTTTTACTTATTCGGAGCCTCTTCCCTTTCCATATGAAGTTGGTGATTTGATTCTCCATCTCATTAAAAAATGCCGGTGGAATTTGGATTGGGATTGCGTTGTATCTGTAGTTCGCTTTGGGTAGAATTGACGTTTTCACAATGTTGAGTCTTCCTGTCCATGAGCAAGGTATGTTTTTCCACTTGTGCAGGTCTCTTTTGGTTTCTTGCAGTAGTGTCTTGTAGTTTTCATTGTATAGGTCTTTTACGTCTCTGGTTACATTTATTCCTAAGTATTTTATCTTCTTTGGGCCTATTGTAAATGGTAATGATTTAGTGATTTCCTCTTCAAGGTTCTCTTTGTTGGTGTAAAGGAATCCAATTGATTTTTGTATGTTTATCTTGTATCCTGAAACTTTGCTGACATCTTGTATTAGTTCCAGTAGTTTTCTTGTGGATTCTTTGGGGTTTTCTGTGTATAAGATCATATCATCTGCAAATAGAG
>NW_004443938.1:22067903-22089848 GCF_000243295.1 Trichechus manatus latirostris
TCTCAGTTCCAGCAGACGTCCGGGGATTAATATATTTGGCCTGTTTTGAGTCACAAACCCATGCCTGATCCCATCACTTTGGTCGTGCAGTTGGCCTGTCTTGCAATAGCGAAATAAGAATGGAAGAGGGATGATTTACAAAGGAAAAAGATGGCTTCTTTTATTAGAAGAACAGATGCTGTCCAGGCAGTAACAATTGGTGTCCACTACAGATTTCTCTACCATTCTTTCCCGGGTCTCCCAAAGCCAGTTTTGCATGTGCCACCTAACCTCTGCCTTACATCAGGCCATTCTAACACATCCCCAGTATTTGGGAAAAAGCAATCTAGTAGTTCTTGCTTGTTGTGGCAACAGACTGATTGAAATTTAATTTCTGTTGATGTAGATTCTGTTGGTAGATGGTTCCTAGCTAGAATTTTCAATTGAGATTTTCTTTTCTTAGGTGCTTTCATGATGATAAGTTCTTTCTTTCCCTCTCTTCATTTTTTGAAAAGAGAGTACAGATTTTTATACATAGTACCTAAAACCCAAGTAATGACTCTTTATTAAAAATGAAATTATCCCTTTGGAGGGAATAGATGACTTAGAATTCGTATTTTCAACTAAGAAAGGAAGTATAATTTAAATAGTACAATTTTTCCAAGTTAAGAGACTAAAACAAAATCCATATTTTAAAGGCATAATGCTTTCAACACAGTTAATTGCCTTTTAGAGGATAGTAGATTATAATCTCATGGTCCAAAAGAATTGAGAGGCCCAGTATGATTGTATGTTGAAGTCTGTAAATGTTCAGTTGCCATTATGGACTTACAGAAAAACATTTAAAATGTTGTTTGTTTATTCAAACCCTATTTTGAGGAATCATCATTTAGGTTCAGACTTTCTTATCTGGTGATTTTATAAATTTGGGTATTTCTTCAGTTTTAAAAATGATTGATAACGAACTTCTTTAGGTACTGTAGTAAATTGCTTCCTCGGTGTCTCAGTTATCTAGTGCTGCTGTAACAGAAATACCACAAGTGGGTGGCTTTAACAAACAGAAATTGATTTTCTCTCAGTTCATGAGGCTAGAAGTCCCGATTCATGGCATTAGCTCTAGGGGAAATCTTTCTCTTGCTCTTTGGGGGAAGTTCCTTGTCTCTTCAGCTTCTATTCCTTGGCTCCTTGGTGATCTTCATGTGGTGGGGCATTTGTGTTTCCCCATCTCTGCTTGTTCACTTGCTTGTTTAATCTCTTTTTTTATCTCAAAAGAGATTGATTTAAGACACCCACGCAAAAAAACCAAACCCACAGCCTTCCAAGTCGATTCCTACTCAGAGTGACCCCGTAGGACAGAGTAGAACTGGCCCATAGGGTTTCCAAGGCTGAAATCTTTACGGAAGCATACTGCCACATCTTCCTCCCACGAAGTGGCTGCTGGTTTCAAACTGCCAACCTTTTGGTTAGCAGCAAAGCGCTTTAGCCACTGTGCCACCAGGGCTCTGTCCAATTTAAGACACACCGTACACTGATACTGTCTCATTAACATAACAAAGAAAACCCATTCCCAAATGGGATTATAACCACAGGTATAGGGGTTAAGATTTACCACACATATTTGGGGGACACATTTCAATCCATAACACTCAGTCTTCTTAAAAGAAGGATGATATTCTTGAGTCTTACATAGCTATTTAGTAGATTAATATTTGTCTAGGAGCTGTCATTTAATGGATCAGATTAATCTTCCCTGTTCTTTGGTTGGAGGAAGAAATGCATTTATGGTGCAAAAATAAACTTGGAGGATATTACTCAGCCATATAAGGGAATGAAGAACTGATACATGCTTACAACGTGGCTGAACCTTGGAAACATGCTAAGTGAAAGAATACAGACATGAAAGACCACATTTCTGTGATTCCATTTGTATGAAATGTCCAGAACAGGCAAAACCATAGAGAAAAAAATTAGTGGTTGCCAGGGGCTAGAGGGAGGGAGGCATGGGTTATATCTTTTTGAGGTGATGAAAATGTCCTGGAATTAGATGGTGGTTATGGGTGACCATTATGAATATACTATAAAATATTTTAAATGGTTAAAATGGTGAATTTTATGTGTGTTATTTTTTCCTTTTTTAAAATTTTATTGTGGTAAAATATATATAACATAAAATTGGCCATTTTAACCATTTGTAAGTGTACAGTTCAGTGGTGTTAATTATATTCACAGTGTTGTACAACCATCACTGTGAATTTTATCTGAAAAAAAAATTGGAGCCACATAAATTGACTATTCTAATTAACTACTTAAAAGGATAGAAATATACTGGCATTAGTTAAATCAAAAAGAATGGAAATTTAGATAGAATTTCTTAGAAGAAATCTGTATGATTTTATTTAAGGTAATAGTTCTCTTTAACCAAATTTTTTTTCTAAAACTTCAGAACACCTACCAATACTTACAAATATTTCCCACCATAGTTATCCATATTGTTTTAGTTGACAGGATAATCCTGTATTTCTGTCACACATAAATAAATATATGTAGTCAGTTGTATTTATTAAGTGGAATACAAAATTTGTCATTCAATATTTGTATATGTTAGTCTGCATCCCATTGCCATCAAGTTGATTCTGACTCAGCGACCCTATAGGGCAGAGTAGAACCGCCCCATAGGGTTTCCAAGGAGCGCCTGGTGGATTCAAACTGCCGACCTTTTGGTTAGCAGCTAAATGCTTAACCACTGTGCTGTAAGGGGCCATATTTTAGCTGTTCCAGTTCTATCCTCTAACCCCAATATTAGGGCAAGGGGGAGAGGTGCACAGTGTGGCAGGCTCCTCAGCTATTTTCTAACTACTTAACCTATAGATAATTTGTAAACAAAGTAAAAAAAAGCTAGTGTTGCCTTAATTTTTTCTTCAGGCTCGATTTTATTCTCCAGCCACCATATTTATTGATGAGATAGATTCCATTTGTAGTCGCAGAGGGACTTCTGAAGAACATGAAGCAAGCAGAAGGGTGAAAGCCGAGCTGCTGGTTCAAATGGATGGTATGCGTGTGTACAGATCTGAATTGATTTGGGGGTGGGAGGTTGTGAAGCGTCTCCAGTTCCAGTGGATCAAGCTCTACCCATAGTGCTAACCCAAGGCTTTTAATAGGTGTTCTAACTCCAGACAAACTAGAGGGGTCTGGCAAATAGTAAAACTCTAGGATTAGTTCCTGGAGATTGGTAGAAATAAATTTGGTGCACTGACCGTGGTGACATGCCAGAAATAATGACTGTTCACAGGGCACCCTTTGGCACATAAACTCATCTCTTATTTTTAGCCTTGAAATTTAAGTAAATGCAGATCAGCTGGCCTTATTTAGAGAGGGATATGTTTGCTTTTGAAATTTTTTAAAAATTGATATGCACCTGAGCCAAGTTGGTCTTTTGATTAAATCTATTTTGAGTCATATTTTTCCATGTCATAAAAATTACTTTTTCTTGGACTGCAAATTCACATATGTATCAGTTAGCTTATAAATTTTAAACAAGCTCAAAGACTGCATTACCTTGTGTTGTGCCAACTATTTAATGATCCTGAAATATCTGAGCTTTATTTTGTATAACCTGCCTTTTTTTTCCTCCCTCTCTCCTTAACCTTTTTTTTAGGTGTTGGAGGTGCTTCTGAAAATGATGACCCTTCCAAAATGGTCATGGTTCTGGCAGCTACTAATTTTCCCTGGGATATTGATGAGGCTTTAAGACGACGTCTTGAAAAAAGGATCTATATTCCATTACCATCAGGTATCTTCATTTAAGTCTTGTTAATGCTCAGGTGGTTTTATTTAGAAGCTTTAAAATTTGGTATTAACTTTTCTTTAAGAGGCAAATGGTATCTTTTACTACTACTACTACTACTAAGTAGTCTCTGGCCATTTGAATTTGGCTATATCTAGAGCCTGAAAGCCTTGATACTAGGAAACTAAAAATTCAGTGAGAGGTACGCGTTTTGAATTTTCAAGCAGATGAGCTCTAAGAATTGGGAAACAGTTTCCTCAAAGTAGGCTTAAGAAATAATAATACACTATGTTTATATTGAAGACCTATAATTTTTTAATTTGTTTCTACCTTTAGCAAAAGGCAGAGAGGAGCTATTACGGATAAGTCTACGTGAGCTGGAGCTGGCCGACGATGTTGACCTTGCAAGTATAGCAGAAAACATGGAAGGTTATTCAGGTGCAGACATTACCAACGTGTGCAGGTATGAATTACTTTGGAAGCATACAAGTATTTATGCTGAAGTAAGATAGGTGAAGAATAAAGACCCACATTACAGTCTACAGTCAGAGACATGAGTTTTGGTTTTAAGTTAGTGTTAGCAGGGTCTGGTAAGATACATGGTTATCTTATATGTCAGTGAAGAGCCTGCAGTCATTTGAAAGCTACAAGTTCAAGAAGCTAACATTAGAACAAATTTGTGTAAAATAGAAAATCAGTTATTTTCTTGGATAAAAATATTAATGTTGGTACCTTCCTTCACTTCGTTATGTAGGAAATATGATTGAGAAATATATTGATTTGGCATAATCTTGTTTTCAGTGTAGGTATTCTAATGTGTTAATAGGAGAGCAGTATAAAGAAAAAGGACCATCTCTAATCTGATTCCAGTAAGTTTTGTCCCCATCTGTTATTAATTCAGATGCTTGTTATTAGCAAGGTGCTCGACTGCACTAGTTTACTCATCTATAAAGCAAGCATGCCATGTAGGTTGTTACGGAGTTCAGGGATAACGTGTGTATATAAAGCAGCTGTATGTTGGTGTCCCTTTGCATAAATGGTGACTGCCATTAAGCATGAAACTTGATGAAAAGAGGTGCTTGAATCTGAAGTTTTGTTCTGTTTTTCTTTACAAAAAATTCTAAAAAGAGCACTAATACAGAGAGGGAAAGGAGAAACCACCTAGCTTGATCATCTAGCTTTTACTATTTATGTAGAAAATATTTAATTTTCAAGCTAACAGGATCTCTCCTGTGTCTGTGGTGCTTGTTCTTTATTTTATTGGACATTTATAATGAAGTTCAATTATAAAAGTTATACCATTAACTTTTATTTCATTTATTAACTCTTATTTACACCACTAACTGTGTAGCAACACATACATTGATCCACTGGAGCTGGAGACACTATTGGGTATTTAAATTGATTAGCACCTGTATTTCATTATGGAAGATATAACTACTAAAAAACAACTCAGAACAGGCTTTGTATTCATTCCGATACCAGATTCTATGCAGTACTGTATATGTGTAACAAGATCATAATTAGAGAATGTTATAGCACATGCATTGAAAAAATTTTCTGTTCACAGGTTTTCATTCAAAGTATGACTTTGTAAGATTTCATTATTTTTTACATTTAAAACCTAGGGATGCATCTTTGATGGCAATGAGAAGGCGTATTGAGGGTTTGACCCCAGAAGAAATCCGAAATCTTTCAAGAGAAGAAATGCACATGCCTACAACTATGGAGGATTTTGAAATGGCTTTAAAAAAGGTTTCTAAGTCAGTATCTGCTGCAGACATTGAAAGATATGAGAAATGGATATTTGAGTTTGGATCATGCTAAATTCTCACATGTAAACTGTGAGGAAACCTGCCTTAAGTGTTTGAATAATAATTAAATGTAGTATTTCATTACATTGAGTGCTATATTTTTTTAAACTTTCATAATGATAAGATTAAAAAAACCTTATGATTCTGAATAAAGTTAATTTTTTTAAGCTGCAAGTAAATTTGTTTTACTTTAACGTTACCTTTTTTCTATTTCCCTGACCACAAATGTTAACAACAAAAATGCCATTACTTTAGCTTGCAAAATTGTCTTTATAGGCACGTCTGAGTACGTATAGCATCTTCTATTCCACTGTCTGCTGCTGCTGTTCCTTCTAGCAAGGAGAATAAGACTGGCTCCAGCTCCCTGGGTGCCACTGGATGCAACGGAAAATTACTGAACATTTTTACACAAGTAGCCAGTAAAAGCATGAACCAGGCCAGTGTGCCTTCCTTTCTGCCTGATGTTAGGGTAGTTTCCCTTCTCTTCCTGGGAGAGCAGGCAAGTCCTTCATTTTACTGTGCATTTAAAGGGAGAAAATATACAACTTTGCTGGATTTTATTCTAACTACATAAGCGGCTACACTATAGGCAAGTAGATATTCCTAAGCCTGTGCTGTTCATTGTACTCTAATCAAACCAATTTCACGGGTAAGCTCTTATTAACTCATGGATGCTAAGAATAATTAAAATAATACTTCATGGTATAAATAAAAGTTAATAAATGAAATAAAAGTTAATAGTATAAAGTTTTAGGTAAGATTTCCATTTATAATTACTTTAAAGAAATAATTTATTGTATCATTCCAGCCATAGAAGAGAAATCAGCCTCAAGGAGATTAATTAAGTACCTTGCCGTGGTCCCCAGTCTCACTGGGAAGGCAGGAGTCAGGATGGGAATCAGGTGTGCGGACTGCTAAGCCTACTCTCCCAGTTAGCCTTATAGCCTACTTAAGTTTTCTCTAGAATCTATAAGCTAATGCTTAATGCATGAAATAAGACCCTGTCATCATTTGGAGTGTTTTTTAACAATTTATGGAGTGAGGAAGGGCATAAGAAATAAAGTATTACTAGCTGAGTGACTTTAGGATCAAATTATAAATTGCATGCTGCTATTTATTCTAAAATTTGGAGCCAGTACTCACATTTCACAGGGCTATTATGATTACTAATTAAAAACAGGCAAAATGAAATATCCCTCACACACAGATACATACATAGCTAGCTTAAATATAGTTAAAAAAAAATCAGTCATTACATTCTTGGGCAATGTTTTCAATGGTGGGTTGCGACCAAAAATTTTTTTTAATGAAACATAATAGAAGGTATTTATCATGTGGAGTAAAGATATGTACAAGGTCACATTGTCAAACATGTAATATGGGCGATGGTTAAAAAAGTAAGACAAACACTGCTGTGGGTAAATAGGAACCACAAGACCAAGGGCACACTGTAATTCCTTGATATTGACGGACTCATGAACTGTTTTCAACCTTGGTTTCAGCTAGTGTAAGTGAAAGGCACTACTATCATATATAGGTAATTCTCACCTGGGCAAAGTTCTTATGTAATTTTAACCAAAAAAGCTGTACTTTTTCCCTACCAAAAAAGTTTAGAGTGAGAACATGTCACTATTACTTTTAAATCCTGGTTTATTCAAGGTTAAGTAGTCTTGGTACAGTATTCAATCAAATTGTAATACATTTCAGTAATTTTATACTGAGTCACAAACAATACAAAGGCACGTTGTACTGGATAAAAAAATAAGTGTTAAGTTCCTGAACATTTAAATTAGAATTTCATAAAGTGCTTTTCATAAAGTCTTATATATTATAGTAATTAAGTGGATATAATTTCTTTAACAAAGGCACCTTGAAAAGTTATTGGCACATGGCATTTTGTCTTGCCTTTTTCCCTTTTTGGTAATTCCAAAGTCTTTTTACATGTCTTCTCTTCCACTTTGTTTTAATTGTCCTTAACAGTCCATCATCTGAATAGCCAGCTCTGTTTCTGAAAAAGGTGAACTTGTCACTTTAAAGGTCGATTTTCAGGGAATTTTAGGAGTTTAGCACTTTGTCTAGTGTAAATTGATTCTTAGTGATTTAAAGAAAATTATATTCAAGTGGCAAATGTGGAGGCAGTAGACTAACTGAGAGTCCATGATTTGAGAAGGTGTTTTAAATACATGTTTTATCTTCAAGGTTTTCTGCTTTTTTCTCAGGACCATCTGGATATAAGTTAATAGCTGTCACAGGTATAACATTCATTTTATCCAACTGAAGAATTCCTCTGAAATATAAGATGATTAATTACTATCAAAATCAAACATTTCCTTGGCCTACAGATAGTAAGATACGGCTACTTCACGGTCATAATTAAATACATACCTAGGTTCCTTTCATTTAATAGTTTATCATCGTTGTACAAAAACTCTGAGTCCAGAGTTCACTTTAAGCAAACTGACTGAGGGAATAGAAAGGTATCAAAGGAAGTACATTACTTGGTACTGTAGGGAAGGAAGGGATAGAATAAGTATAGTTCTCCAAAGCAGATGCTAGATTTGCACAGGGTGGGCAAAAAGACGGCCCATGCAGCTTTCTAATGAAAACTCACCACTGGATTGCAACCTTAGACTTTAGGCAGCATTTCTCTTTTTGTTACTCAAGTACCTGACCAGGAGTAGATCTTTGGAGTGGATCTGACCAGCTATCAAAGGTTTTATAAACATTTATAGTAACTAAGGGGCCCTGGTGGCATAGTAGTTAAGAGCTCGGCTACTATCCAGAAGGCTGGCAGTTCAAATCTACCAGCTGCTCCTTGGAAACCCTATGGGGCAGTTCTACTCTCCTACAGGTTGCTATAAGTTGGAATCAACTTGATGGCAACAGGTATATAGTAATGAAAATTGTGTTACTGCCACAGGAATGGACAAACAGATCATCAGAACAGAAGACAGTCCAGAAACAGACTAATGTTACATGGGAATGTAGTTTATAATAAGGTCACATTCCAAGTCAGTGGGCAGACTGTTAATGGGACAATGGCTGCTCCATTTGGAAAACAAAATCAGAATTCTAGCTTAAACTATACACAAAACTGATGGTAAAAAATAAGTTTTAAGAAAACACTTGTAATTTTAAGATGGAAAACCCTAGAAGTCAAAGAAAAATGAATTACTTTGCCTCCAAATTTAAAACTTTTGTACACCATCAAGTGCCATACTACAAATGGTAGTCTGGGATAAAAAAAAAAAAATCTGTAGTAAATACTATATATGTATAAAAGACAAAGGAGCGCCTATATATTAAAGATTACAAAAGGCAATCTAATCGAAAAATGGGCAAAGACTATAAACAGAAGAAATTTAAACAGCTAGTTATCACAAATTCTCAGGAGAATAAGCAAATTTTTATTTTTTATTTTTTGGTCTGTAGTGGCAAACTCAAAAAAGATTACATACACATACCCTTTGACCTAGTAATTTCACTTTTGGGAATCTATTCCACATAACACATGTGCAAAGAAATAAAGGTACAAGAGTATACACTAGAACATTATTAGAAATAATAAGAAGTTGGAAATTACCTAAATGTCCAATAGAGGAATGGTTATACTATGGTATATTCATACTGTGGAACAGTATGCAGCCATAAAAAAGAATAAATGAGTCTATATGTATTGATGGGAAAAGATCTTAAGTTCATGGTTCCCAAACTGCACTGAGGCCCCTGGGGCAGCACAGCAGACTCACAGAGGCACTCAAAGAATTTTCAAAAGACTTCAGGCATGCTACCAAGTTGAGGCAGTTCATGGTTTCAACATTAGATTGCACTACATTCCTTTCAATGAAGTCTTTGCAAAGCTGGGTTTTTGGCGGTTACTATGATACAAAGCAAATACTATGAAAGAACTAACGTTGAACAGGAAATGAGGGTGGCAGTGTCCTACCTGATTCCAAGATACGAGGTTCCGTGCAGTACCCTCTAGGCACACACATCCCGTTAGCAAGGAATTTAAGAATGACATAAAAATATTTTCTTTTGGCCTAGGGGCACCAAAAAAACCACTGGCACACTAAGGGTGCTGTGAACAAGAAAGTTTGAGAACCTCTGTCTTACTGAAAAATGCAGTTTGCAGAACGTAAGAGTCTAGGTTGGTAAACAATTATAATTATCTAGTAAACATATCAAATACATAGAATTTGGATAAAAGACGCCCACCCAGCAGCTGACAATGATTACCTGTAGGTACAAGAATAAGAGTTGAAGAAAAGGGAAGTGAAGGAGAACTTTCACTAATTGCTATCCACATTTCTGTATTGATTAAATCTCTCCCTACCCAGTATCCTCAGTACAACTGCCACTAATAAAGTATATAGCAAATTTGGCTTTTAATTTTACATTGCATCTTTTCCCAGAGGAGTCCATAGCAACGAAAACATTGGTAAAAGAACAATGGAAAAAAAATTACAATACTCTTCTATGCAGGCTTACATAACAAAGGTCAAAAAAAGCAATGAGCTTCCTGGAAGCCAAAGTGAAAGAAGAAAATGGTAAGTTACAAAATTTTCATTATCAGAAAGGAATGGGAATACTAATTCTTCAGGGGAAACCCAAACTAAAAAGTAGGAGGGACACTAATATTTCTTTAGCCTGCAGGTGCTTTGCTTGCATTATGACTTTGATTTTTAACAATCCTTCAAGGCAGGCACTAGTTCCCTGTTACACAGGAAGAAATGGGACTTTCAAAGACCTCTTAACAAGCAAGTGGCAAAGCATATGTTCAAGTTAGGTCTGTTTTCTAGTAAATCCTATGGTCTTTTCAACACAGCACAATGTAATTTAGCTAAACCAAAAGCTGCTCATCTCCATGGAAATTTGCTTCTATTAAGACAATAAAAATGACTGATCATTAAACTTGTGGGAATGCTAACAAATTCATTTTAAAACTAGTAACTTCTTATGGCTTAAAAAAAGTCAAACTATAGAAAAGGGAAAGTGAAAAGTAAGTCTCTCTCCACCTCTGCTCTCATTCTCACTCATCAAAGATAACGTTTATCATTCCAGAAATTTTCTATGCATACACACACACTTTTGTTTTACCCAAATGGGATTATACTGTTCTGCAACTTTCTTTTTCCACCTAATCAATTTTAGATTTCTTTCTATGTCAGTATGCAGGCCTCTTTCTTTCCCAGCTGCACAGAATCCCACTGCGTGTGTGCACCGTTACTTAGTCAAGCCTCCACTGTGGTTCCTGTTTTGCTTTTGTTTCTATTATAAAACAGTGCTGCAGTGAACATCCTGGTATTCTTCTGAAATTAAATTCATTTTTTAAATTGATACTTTGGGGTTGAAAATACATAGTGAAGTCTTCCTGTTTTGTTTATATCTCTTACCATATGCATTGCATTTTCCATTATAGATATTCCTATACTTATCTCCCCCTACTAGATTGAACAGTTTGTCATATTCACATTTGAATCCCTAAAAGTATCGTGATAATAGGTATTCAATAAACGTCTTAATTTTGCTGGAAGATGGGCTAGAAAAAAAGTAGTCATTAACTTCCCTCCTACTTGTCTTACCCTTCCTTAACTTTTATATTCTCTAAAGTATGGTAAATGTAACTCACTTTTCAATCATTAACAATGCTAACATTATTTCAAAAGTAAGAAATACTTACTTGTATTCACAAGCTGGGAAAAGCACTTTTAAGACAGTTATTACCACAGCTGCTCCTATAATTCCAGCCACCATGACATTCAAAAACATAAAAAATACTGGGAAAACACTGCTCCAGAACCTACACAGATCTTTTCTGAACTTTTCCATCCACTGACACATGACCTAAAAAAAGGAGTTCTGATTAGATATGCGAGTTTCATTTGCTCTAAGAATAAACTAAAAATTATGTCCTGATTTTGGGGTGATGAGAATATATCTTGATTGTGGTAGTGGTTACATGGGTGTCCACCTTTGTCAAAATGTGTCTAACTACATTTAAAATGGGTACATTTTATTTTCAAATGTCCCTCAATAAAGTTATTTACAATTTAAAAAATTACATCCTAACAATACAGAAATAGAAATGTTAATATCCTTTAAAATTATTTATATGGTAGTCTAACTATAAATCAAATGAAAATAACTGCTAATTGACAAGAAGTTAGTTAGGCTAGTCCACTTTAAACAAAATGGACTAGAGTCACGTATCTGCTTCCAGTGGTTGGGGGACAAGAGAAGGAAGAGAAAGACAAACATGTTAGCAGCGTTTAGAACAGATGAGAAGTTCGTTGGGCACAAAACATGTTTCTATCCTTGAGACTGAGAGAAGACATGAAGGAGTCCGTGCTTGCATGGACCTTGAAGGCAGTCTGTTATTGACTTGCTCTGAGGGAGGTAGTCCAGGCAGCAAAACGTGGCCTGGGTTTCTTCAGCAACCCCAAATCCCGACCTTCAGGGAGAACTTCTTCAAGGTATAATCTCAGGAGTCCTTTGAGGAAAACTATAGACCCTGCTCAGTTAAATGGAAATTATTTTGGGTAAGGGGCCTAGCTGTGTATTAAAAAAAAAACAACCATAAACCCACTGCTGTCAAATCAATTCCGACTCCTAGTGACTCTATAGGAGAGAACAGAACTGCCCCATAGAGTTTCCAAGGAGCGCCTGGTGGATTTGAAGTATTTAGGAGTATATAGGGAGATAGCAGGATACCGTCTCTGAACCCTGAATATCTGCCCAGTCAGCAGTATAAATGTTACTGGTAATATATAAGTACTTAGTAGGTGCCAAGGTATATTTATATGTGGAACCCATCTTATTTAATCCTTATAACAACCATATGAGATAGGCACTACCTTTATAGATTAAGTGGGTGTCTCATTTTACAGGTGAAGAAACTGAGGTTAGAGAGGCTAAGAACGTGTCCAAGATCACACAACTAGTAGACGGCAGAACTAGGATTTAAACCCAGACAGGCTGACTCCAGAAAGCATACTCTTAACGAACTGTGCTTAATCACTGTACCAGATCCTGAGGGTAGCACTGGCATATATGTATGTAAGGTAGGAGTTACAGAATCAATCAAGAAATGTGGATATGAGAAAGAATTTTGGAACTGAAAATTCTCAAACAAAATGAAATCTGGTGCCTTGATAATCATGATCTGGGCTATATTATCATTAAATGAAATTTGAAGAAAATAGGAATACCTAACTACATCACATTAAAACAGTAATGAGTCCATTATAAAAAAAAATTCTTCATGGTTCCAATCTCCATGGTTTCTACCTCATTTTAAATGCCAGTATCTTTTTTTAAATTTTTTACCATAACTGCTTGTAATATAAATATAACTGATTTACTAATATAAAGATAACCAAATACCTGATTTACCTTATATGAAGATGGGGGCTCCGCTCTGAGAGGAGTTTCAGGTAATTTGCCAGGTAAAGCAACTTCATCTATGGTGGTTTCCACATTCCTGATAAGATACTGACTAGTGGTCTGCAATGAGCCAGCACTTTCTATTGAGAAGGAAGAGCCACGTAACTAAAATGCTTGGGCATGGTGGTATCTCTCCTAGTAACCCTAGGATTACTATACCAATAACATTTAGGATAGCAAGAATATATATTTTACCATGGGAGAAAAAAGTAAACATATCTGATTGTCCACTGATTTCAAATGCCAGAAGGGCATTTCATTTAATAGTTTATAATAGTTGTACAAACTCTGTGAGTCCAAAGTTCACTTTAACCAAACTGACTGAGGGAATAGAAAGGTATAAGAGGAAGTGCATTACTTGATACTGTAGGGACGGAAGGGATAGAATAAGTATAGTTCTCCAAGGCAGACACTAGATTTGCACAGGGTGGGCAAAAAGACTGGGTCCACGCAGCTTTCTAACAAAAACTCACCACTGGATTGCAACCTTAGACAGCGTTTCTCTTTTTGTTACTAAGTAACCTGAGCAGGAGTAGATCTCTGGAGTGGATCCAGCCAGCTATCAAAGGTTTTATAAACATTTATAGTAATGAAAACTGTATTACTGCCACAGGAATAGACAAATAGATCACCAGAACAGAAGACAGTCCAAAACAGATTAATGTTAGATAGGAGCTACAGAAGTTAGGGTTTTGTCCCAGTGAAAGTCAAAATTTAAAAAGTTATATGTTACAATGGAAAAATGAGTACTTTTCCCTCTAAATGAAACTTTATGATATTCTTATTACACATTCTATGATAATTATCCTGAGTAAGAATGGGTAATTAAAGTAAAATGGCACTATGCAAGAAGCACTGATGACAGTCTACTAAGACTCAAAATAGATCCTAAAAGTCCTTAAATAGACATATAAGGTAATACATGTTATAAAGCATTTTTGAAAGCTTACTTCCAAATATGTTATATTAATCATGATTAAAAACATATATAAGCTGTTAGAAATCTTGTGAAATGTTATAAAGTTCAAGAATATATAAAACTACCAACCAAAGAAGTAATTTCTGTCGCAGTCTGAATAATGGTCTTTAAATTACCTTTTCTGGAGAGGTTGGGAAGGGTAAATAAAATGTCACTGTCCCGGGAAAGGGAGTACAGCATGCTTTCTTCCAAAGGAAGCGTGTAGTTTGAATGTCTGAGTATTCCTTGGTTTTTAACTAAAATATCAATTTCAGTTACATCCTTTTGTTGAGCCTATGAAACAAAAAATAAGTAATTACTCTTTCTTTTAAATAATGACAGCCCCGTAAGAATCTAAAACTAAACTTTCCTGCCTGATCTCTGGAACTAATAAACTTGTCCCAGTCAATTGCTCTTTATTTGTCCCTCATTCAGACATTTAATTTGCAACTTTAATCATATTCCTGTCTGCTTTAGCACTCACTAGTAGAAGCTTGGAGCCCTGGTGATGCAGTGGTTAAGCGCTTGGCTGCTAACTGAAAGGTTGGTGGTTTGAACCCACCACCCACTCCTCGAGAGAAAGATGTGGCAGTCTGCTGCCATAAAGATTTACAGCCTTGGAAACCCTTTGGGACAGTTCTACTCTCCTACAGGGTCGCTATGAGTCAGAATGAACTAGACAACAATGGATTTTTTTTGAGTTTTTAGTATAAGCTTAAGGAGCCCTGGTGATGCAGTGCTTAAGCACTCAGCTGCTACCTGAAAGGTTGGCAGTTCAAACCCACCAGCCATTCATGGGAGAAAGATGTGGCAGTCTGTTTCTGTAAAGATTATAGCCTTGGAAACTGTATGGGGCAGTTCCGCTCTGTCCTAAAGGATCACTATGAGTCGGAACTGACTCGACAGCACATAACAACAACAACAGTATAAGCTGACTCTCAGTTCTATTTCATTTAGTTAGAGAAACTCAGCCACAGGACCTGTGTAGCAGAGCTATCGACCAAATTATCTTCATTTACTTCCTCTGTTTAATGATGTTCATAACATTTTAAAGTGATATAAACGTATAAATATGATCAATGTTCTAAAAAATTAAGACATTTCCAAATGCTAAAACAAGTGAACAAAAGTTCTAAATGATTGGATATAGGCATTAAGGTACATTCTTCCTTATCAAATCATAAACAATCATTTAACACATGCAGAACACCTAACACAAATTTAAATCTTTACAATTTAATATCCAATTAATAAGCATACTATCTTACTTGTTTGCCATCAATCTCTACTACCTCTTCTTGAATGACAATTAGTTGCAAACTGGAACCAGATGTCATAGGCCACTCATGAACTAAAATCCTTACACTGACAATTCCAAAATATCCTTTCTCCTCCACATTTTCCAGATTTTCATTCTTCACTATAAAAAAAAAGTAGTGACAGCTATGAACAAAAATTGCCACCAAATCTGTTACTGAATTTGATTATCTTGATGACATTTACATGGTAAGATAGTTTTATACCAATTTTGGGTTTCTTCATTCCTGAACTCATTGCCACTTCATATTTATAAAAACAACAATGACTTAACAAATCCTTACAACTGCTTATACTTATTTGAAAGGGGAAAAGCGCTTGATGGTCTTTAGATTTTGTATGAAATACCACATTAGTGACATCTTTCCTATTATTTTATATAGGTTGTCAATGAAGAACCAACATAGCATATCCCAAAGCAGAACTGAAGACACAGTCAATCTCATGATTCAGCAAAGTAAGCACATTCATTCATTCACTCACAAAATCCAGTGATAGAAGGGGCCCAAGCACTAAGAACACTGAGTTCTTCTCAGTCTTTTCCACAGTCAGTGACTTCTTACTGTTGGAGAGAGCAAGAATGGGGAGGAAAGAAAGTCCTGTAACTACTCTCTGTTAATGGATAATGAGGTAGGGGCAGTGCAAACAACTACTAAACTAACCAGAACATTGATGATTTCAACCCACCCAGTGGCACCTTGGAAGAAAGGCTTGGCGATCTGCTTCCGAAAGGTCACAGCCTTGAAAACCCTATGGAGCAGTTTTACTTTGTGCACATGGGGTCACCATGAGTCGGAACTGACTCCACAGCAACTGGTTTGGTTTTTGGGGGGTAGGGTTAGCTACTGGCCATGTTCCTCTCTAATTAGGGTTCCCTCCACACCCACCCAATGGAGACGGGGTAAGGCAGCTGCAGCTCGTTTACAGTCAATGGCTACTGTTACAGTACAACGTGCTATAGAAAAAGATAACGCAATATATACCAATGAAACTGCTGTAAAAGAACATTTAGTTTCTGTCCCTCAAATGTTGACGATCTGAGGATTATTTGCCAAACAGGAACCAAGAAGTACATTTTGAATGTAGATCCAGCTGTTTACACGGATTCTGTGCCTTTATGGGCTAGTCCCTGTCCGGAACGCTCTCTGCCACCACACTACCACCACGCTGTTAACGAACTTCTACTTAGGTAGCTCTACTATATCCCTACAATGCCGAGTTCAGGCTTTCTTTTTTTTTTAAAGCACCGACTTTAATGTGTGCAGCTCTTGGTTTATATAAACCTGTTTTCCTGACTAGACTAAGTTCCTAGAGAGTCTGTGTGATGGTTAACATTCTGTGTAGTTAGGCCATGATTCTCAGTGGTTTGGCAGATTGTGATCTGATGTGAGCAGCCAATCAGTTGGAAGGGGAGCTTCTTTGGGGATGTGGCCTGCATCCAATATATATGGATGTTCTGACAAAGCCCCCTGCCCCATACCTACCTCACCTCTCAACCCCCAGATTCTCAGAAAAGCCTTCAGTAGCCCCTGACCTGCAGATTTTGGATTTGCTGGCTCCTGCAACCCCGTGAGCCAGCAGAAGCATTCAGCCTGCCGCCTGACCCACAGATTTGGAATTGCCAGCCTCCACAGTTGTGTGAGCCATTTCCTTGAAGAAAAACTCTCTATATTATGCTTCACTGGTTTTGCTCCTCTAGAGAACCCAGCCTAAGACAGTACGGTTTGTTGCTCTACAGCTTTTAACAGCGTTTCCACTGGGAATTATAAGTATATAATTTTAAATAAATATGCCATCATAAACTATCAATAATACCCATTGGTTCTAAACCCTAACTATGCATCAGAATCAACTGGGGAACAATAAGGATGCCAAAGCCTCATCCTAGTCTTAATAAATCAAAATCTCTGGGGGTAGAGACCATATTTGTAATTTTAAAAACATGTATACATATTTCTATTGAGAACCAAGTGACCTAACCTTTGAGCTAAATACAAGGAACTGAGAGAGGTCTCTGGCCAATATCTCGTGAGGAACTGAGGCCTCACTCCAACAGTCCACAAGAAACTGAATCTTGCCCACAACCACATGTGTGAGCTAGGAGGCAGATCTTTTCCAGGTGAGCAATGAAATGACTGTATTCTTGTGAGACGCCCAGAGCCAGAGGGCCCAGCTAAACCAAGCTCAGATTCTTGACCCCCAGAAATTATAATATTGTTATCTTAAACCACTAAGTTTTGGGTTAATATGCTGCACAGCAATAAATAACTAATACATCTACCAAACAAGACATTTTTAAAAAGAATTAAGAAGTTTTGTTGTTACATTTAATGTTTTGAAGATTCTTGTTGTAATTGGATCAGATGGGCATTTATTCCAACTATCAAAGGAACAAACTTAATGCAACAACCAGTATGACTGGAAAGATGGCTATAATAAATAGAGGAGCCAGGCTGCATTCCATATCAAATTTCCAGTCAGCACAGTGCCAATGGAATTATTGTTTAAACCAGTAACAGCACTTCTTCTTCTAGCTAAAATTGATTAGCTTGTAGTAGACCAATCCGCTCACTGAGAACTACTAGAAAACTTATACAAAATCCACACACATATACATTCAAATCCCAAATCTGACCGGAGGTATCAGAGAGCTAAAAAGACAGCCAGTATTTGAGGGGCCAAGAAGGGGTCACTGAAGTGAGTTCAATATTCTATGCTATTTTTCCCTACAAGGCAGTTGTCAACTCCAAAACTGAGTAGGTGGAGAAACTGAGTAGAAAGTAATGACTAAGAGACAGAGGAGCTAAAAAGAGTTTTTGACAGTCTCATGCAGCTGGGGATAAAAGGAAGTTTAACGCTAGAAATGTACTTAGAACTTGCAGGGACAAGATCCTGGGAGAACGGGATCATAGAAGTAAGCTACTATTCTATGCAGCTTTTCCCTTTGAAATATTTGTTGATTAGTCAGTGGGGCTGGGCTGAGAAAAATGAGTTTATATATAATGATGAGAAATTAAGCAAAACCTTCGGCAGGCTCATGATGCTGGAGAGTCTGGGGCCCACAAAAGAGGAGGGGTCCTGACAAACATCTCAAGTTTTCACTTGGGACCTACAAATTGCTGTATCTGAGGAGTAAGAGTGGATGAGAGGTTGGCAAACAATGTCACAAAACAGTATGTATATTAATTGTTTAATGAGAAACTAATTTGATCTGTAAACTTTCACCTAAAGCATGAAAAAAACAAAAAAGAGTAGATGAGAAATAGACTAGGCCTCACAAAGACAGAAATCCAGTCTTGAATCAGCTCCATCCTTGACTTAATTAAAGTGATCTGCTCCTTATGATCATGACTGCCAGGGGTTAAAGCAGATCCCCTCTGGAGGAAGATAATATCATCTGGTGCCTTTATAATTTTTCACACACTACGTCAAAAAGGATAACACACACCAGGGAGAAGATCAAGTGAAAAAAACAGACCCATAGAAGCTCAAGATACTGGCATTAACAAATACAAACTTTAATATTTCTGCAATTAATAGGTTCAAGAAAATAGACAAAATGAAAACTTTCATCAGATAAGTGGAAGATATGAAAAATGAAATGGAAATTCTAAAGTTCAATGAACAAAAGTAGCTCAATTAGACAGTCAACAAAAGAAATTTGTGTGCTAGAACAATGGAAAGACAAAAGGATGGAAAAACAGAAAGAAGTGTAACACATATATGGGAGTCTATGAAAGGATCTCATGTGTATAAATGAAAAGTAAGAAGCAAAGGAGAGAGAGGATGAGGCAGTAGCATTAGTTGAATAGATAATGGTCAAAATTTTTCCAAAACTGACAGAAGACACCAAGCCACAGATTAAAAAAACCTAAGTTTTGGGTAAATACAAAGAAAACCACACCTGTGCACATGATAGTAAAACTATTAAAAACCAAAGACAGACAAAAAATTCTTAAAAACAGCTAGGAAAAAAAAGACATAGTATTCTCAAAGGAGCAACGATAAACCTAACACTCAGCAGAAACTACAGAAACAAGAAGACAAAGGAAATTAATCTTTAAGTGCTAAAATAAAAATGCTAACCTATGCTTCTATACCTAGCAAAAGTATCCTACTAAAATGAAGGCAAAGTAAGACGTTTTCAGATAATTCATTGTTAACAAACCTACACTAAAATAGTAAGAGGAATTCTTTAGGAAAAGGAAAATGACCTCAGAGGGAAGCACAGATACACAGGAAGGAACAAAGAGTAATGGAAAGGACAACCACAAGGGTAAACATAAATGAATACTAGACAATACAAATTAATAAGATAATAATGTCACATAGGGGTTTAACAACACAAAGAGTTAAAATGCATGGCAATAATAGCCCAAAGGCAGAAAGGCAATAAATAGAGTTATAAGTATTCTAAGATTTCTGCATTGCTAAGAAGTGATAAAAGTATTAATTTATTAATCTTAAGGGTAACCACCAAACTAGTGGCTGTCAAGTCAGTTCGGACTCATGGTGACTCCATGTGTGTCAGAGTAGAACTGTGCTCCATAAGGTTTTCAATAGCTGATTTTTCACAAATAGACTACTAGGTCTTTCTTCCAAAGCACCTCTGGGTGGACTCCAACCTCCAACTTTTGGTTAGCAGCCAAGTCCGTTAACTGCTTGCACCACTCAGGGACTCCAACCACTAAAAGAACAGTAAAATAATGTAAAACCAACAAGATATAAGGGAAATAGCAAACAAAAATAACCCCCCCATCCCCCACAAAACAAAGGCAAAAAGAGGGAGAAAAAACAACATAGAACAGGTGGAACGAATAGGAAATAAATGATTAAGATGAAAAATTTAAATCCAAATATATCAGTAATTACATTAACGTAAATAAATTAAAATCCCAATTAAGAGACACACTGACAGACTAAATTTAAAAAAAGTAAAGTATGCTACTTAGAAGAGATGCCCTTTAAATATAAGGACATAGAAAGATAGGAAGTAAATGGAAAGATACACCATGCAACAATCCCCACCACCACCAAAAAGCAGTTGTCACTAAACTAATATAAGATAAAGCTATCTTTAAGACAAGAACATCATGAGAGATAAAGAGGGATATATTATAATGATAAAACAGTCAATCCACCAGGAAGACATAACGGTTCCAAGTCTGTATGCATTTAGTAATACAGTTTCAGAATACAGTAAACAAAAATTGACAGAACTGGGAGGAGACTAGGCAAAACCTCATAGCGGAAATTGTTGTTTCCCTAAAGATTACAGCCAAGAAAACCTAACAGAGCTCAGTTCTACTCTCTAACACATGGGTTTGCCATGAGTCAGAATCCACTCAACAGCAATGGGTTTAGTTTGGTTTTTTTTGTTCCCCTCAGTGATTGAAGTTGAAGAAAATGCAAACAAGTCCACAAGAGCCAAAGTACGACCCTGAGTATATCCCACCTGAATTCAGAGACCACCTCAAGAAAAGATTCAACACACTGAACACTAATGACTGAAGACCAGACAAGTTGTGGAATGACATCAAGAACATCATACATGAAGAAACCAAGAGGTCATTAAAAAGACAGGGAAGGAAGAAAAGACCAAAATGGATGTCAGAAGAGACTCTGAAACTTGCTCTTGAACGTAAAGTAGCTAAAGTGAAAGGAAGAAATGGTGAAGTAAAAGAACTGAACAGAAGATTTCAAAAGACGGCTAGAGAAGACAAAGTAAAGTATCATAATGACATGTGCAAAGACCTGGAGATGGAAAACTAAAAGGGAAGAACACGTTCGGCATTTCTCAAGCTGAAAGAACTGAAGAAAAAATTCAAGCCTTAAGTTGCAATATTGAAGGATTCTATGGGGAACGTATTAAACAACGCAGGAAGCATCAAAAGAAGATGGAAGGAATACAGAGTCACTGTACCAAAAAGAATTGGTCAACATTCAATCATTTCAGGAGGCAGCATATATGATCAAGAACCAATGGTACTGAAGGAAGAGGTCCAAGCTGCACTGAAAGCATTGGTGAAAAACAAGGCTTCGGGAATTGACGGAATACCAATTGAGATGTTTCAACAAACAGATGCAGCACTGGAAGTGCTCACTCTTCTATGCAAAGAAATTTGGAAGACAGCTACCTGGCCAACCAATTGGAAGACATTCATTTTGTGCCCATTCCAAAGAAACGTGATCCAACAGAATGCAGAAATTATTGAATAATATCATACACAAGTAAAATTTTGCTGAAGATCATTCAAAAGCAGTTGCAGCACTACATTGACAGGGAACTGCCAGAAATTCAAGTCGGATTCAGAAGAGGATGTGGAACAAGGGATATCATTGCTGATGTCAGATGGATCACGGCTGAAAGTAGAGAATACTAGAAAGATGTTTACCTGTGTTTTACTGACTATGCAAAGGCATTTGACTGTGTGGATCATAACAAATTATGGATAACACTGCCAAGAATGGGAATTCCAGAACACTTAATTGTGCTCATGAGGAACCTGTACTTAGACCAAGAGGCAGTTGTTGGAACAGAAGAAGGGGATACTGTGTGGTTTAAAATCAGGAAAAGTGTGTGTCAGGGCTGTATCCTTTCATCATACTTATTCAATCTGTATGCTGAGCAAATAATCCGAGAAGCT
>NW_004443938.1:22090549-22103086 GCF_000243295.1 Trichechus manatus latirostris
GATGGCCCAGGACTGGCAGTGTTTTGTTCTGTTGTACATAGGGTCGCTATGAGTCAGAACCGACTCGATGACCCCTAACAACAACACCAGCGATTGACAGAGCAAATAAAAGTAATTACATACAATACTGAACAGTATGTTTAACTTAACTAACTGACATATTTAGGACATCATATCCATATAATTACAGAGTTTACCTTCTCTACAAGCGTAAATGGAAAGAAACATTAACTAATATTAAGCACATGCTGAACCATAAAGTAAGTCTCAAATTTCAAAGGACTGAAATTATACAGAGTATTTTTCTGATGATAGTGGTGAGACCAGTAAAAAAGTCCCAAATGTTTGGAAATTAAGCAATATACTTGTAAATGACCCATAAGACAAGGAAATATCACAACAAATAATTAGAAAATATCCTGACTTAAATGATAATGAAAATATTTCACAAATCAAAATGTACAGTATTAAAAAAAAAGTATAGGATGCAAGTGCTTAGAGAGAAATTTACTACCATAAATGCGTATCTGAAAATGGGTTATAAGAACACTACATATACTCATATTCTTTATTTCATTTAAATAAAATGATACATTCCAGTGTAACATATCTGTTTTTCTTTAGTTTATACAACTCAAGATAAAAAGGTTAAAAATAAAAACGTTATACTGATAATTCATTTTTCTCTTTATTATCCACAATTATATTAAGCACCACTCCAAGATTTTGACTCTTGCTATTCCATTTACTACCTCTATGCTCATTCTTATACTGACATCTACCTACCAGAAATGCAATTCCATCCAATCTCATGAAAGGAAAAAAAAGAATATTCCAGGAATAACCAATGTAACGTAAGAAGAGTTTTAAACACATTAGTGTTATTATATACTCTAGTAATGATGTGTATTTTCAATTTAAAATGGAAATATATAAAAGCCAAAAATTATGTTTTTACTTATTTAGTATTATTAAAAAACAGAACAATTACGGAAATAATTTAGCAGTACTCACCTATTAAAGTCTGACAGCTTATTCGGGTTACACCATTATTTACAGGGAAGTCATTTACATATACCTGTCCACTCCCATAGGTTATGTTAAGAACAACCTTAAAATAAAGCAGCATATACATTAATTCCAGTGGTTTACAAATGATGACAAACTCTTCATGTCAAAAATAAATTATCTAACTAAATTATATGCGTAGGTAAAAATAAAATAGGCTGCACAATACTTCACTAAATGATATATTAAAAACATAATCAAAAGGAGACAAACCTGTTCTTTAGATACCTGCCCATCATCTGTCAGTGTAGTTACATTAACTCTTATGCTGTCCTGCAAAAACAAATACAGTATTATATAAACTAGACAAATATGCATTTCACAAATTGAGAATAGCTCAGTTTTCTTTTTCCCTCAAATATATTTATTGTATAATCAGTGTAACAACATTAAAAGAATATTTAATGACCTAACTTTTCATTTTTAAAGTTTTCTGTGCCCTTATTCACAAATCCAATTTTTCTTATCTATATACTTTTTCCATTTAATTGTGAAATACGTCACATAAAATGAGCATATAATATGCAAATATGCAGTTCAAAAAAGAACAGATTAACACTCATGTACTCACCGTTGTTGTGTGACTCATAGTGACCCTATGTGACAGAGTAAAACTACCCAATAGGATTTCCTAGACTGCCCTGGAGGCACAGTGGTTAAGAGCTGTGTTACTAACCAAAAGGTCAGCAGTTCGAATCCACCAGCTGCTCCTTGGAAACCCCATGGGCAGTTCTACTGTGTCCTATAGGGTTGCTATGAGTCAGAATCAACTCGATAGGTTTGGTTTGGTTTTGGTTAATCTTTACGGGAGCAGATCGCTAGGTCTTTCCCCCATGGAACCACTGGCTGGGTTTGAACAGCCAACTTTTTGGTTAGCAGCCGAGCGCTTAACCATTGTGCCACCAAACTTGTTGCCATCGAGTCGATTCCAACTCCTAGCAACCCTACAGGACAGAGGAGAAGTGTCCCATACGGTTTCCGAGGAGTGGCTGGTGATTCTAACTGCCGACTTTTTGGTTAGTAGCCGAGCTCTTAAAAAATACACCACCTACTCACTACCTAGGCTAAAAACTAGAATATTACCCACACCTTAGCTTCTGCATGACCCTCTCGTCACATTCCCCTCCCTCCCCTCAGAAGAAATCCCTGCACTGACTTCCATATTAATTATTTCTTGCTTTGCTTTGTAGTTTCCCTACCTATGTATTTTTCTGTAAACAATATCCTTTTAGTTTTATCTGTGTCTGAACTTTATGTGAGTGGAATCATATTGTATGTATTCTTCTAGAACTTGTTTCTTTTATTTAAAATTGTTGATGCATGCAGCTGTAGTCATTTATTGACACTGCTGTGTAATACTGCATTGTATGTTTATCAATTGAATTATTCATTCCACTACCAATGGACATTTCAATTGTTTCTTTTTTAAATGACGTGGCTATGGCTCTTTTTGAATGTGTCTTCTAGTGTCTACAGACAAGTATCTCTAGTCCACAGTTTTAGTGCTTCCCAAAGCAGTGGTCAAAAGCAGTCTACCCAAATATTTAAGCTTATTATTGACATGTTTTCTATAGAGAAGAAAGCACTATTTTAAGAAGTATTCACCACTGTCCATATCAATGACAATTTGTCTTTTATAAATCAAATTCTTTCCTAAGTTTATTCACAGACAGATGGTATCACAGAATAAAAACAGCTCTCTTCTCAAATACTTTTTCTTGGGGTTGTATACTTATCTCTGAAAATAGGAAAATTATTTACAAACATCAAAAATAATATACAGGTGTATTTGTTGGTACTGTGACTTATCACCAGTATTTTATATATTTCCGTCAGATGACAGAATGTGACTGAAGTGATTTTATGAGGTTGAGCTGATTCCAGGGACAACTCATGGAATAGGATTACTAACATGTAAGGCCCATACCAGGCATTCAGGCTGACTTTGGAACACTTCCCAACCCCCATAGGCACCTAGGAATCTTTCAGACTGTGATTCCTCAGAGTTAGCCCAGCTTCTCCTGGCCTACCGTGATCTAGCATTAAGCCTGGGTTAGAACCAATACACTTACCTCTGGAACAAACCAACACTCCTTAAGCCATCAAGATAATGGCTATATTGTTTTGTGTCCAAATGCCAGTAAAACATTCTAGTTTTCAAACGAGAGACTCTGTTAACTGCAGACTATTTGTTCTTCTAACATCCCAGAGATAACCCTCAAATAATGTTGTTCTAAGAAACTTTTTTACAGCTTCTGCCTCTCAGCAGTGAACGTATCCCATAGTCAGTAATTTACCACACTTACATATATTACTTGCCTACTAGGATACAGGGTTTGTTAAAGACAATTAAGATACTCTGTTGTTGGAGGTTGGAGGTTTGAACCCACCAGCCGCTCTGCGGGAGAAAGATGTGGCAGCCTACTCCTGTAAAGATTACAGCCTTGAAAACCCTATGAGGAAGTTCTACTCTGTCCTATAGGGTGGCCATAAGTTGGAAATGACTCGATGGCAACAGGTTTATCTATTACCTTTGTCCTTTGGAAGCTAATTGTTGTGTGCCGTCGAGTCAATTCCAACTCATAATGATCCTATAGCATACTGTATTCCCCAAAAAGAACCAAGTTCAATTAAATTCTTTTTGGCCCTTCTGAATGATTTTATTTCAGAAGAGAATCTGACCCTTACTGCTTCCTGACCTGAGGTTCTCAGCCAGGTCATGTTTCTTGCTCTTCCTGAGAGCCTCTGACTTAACTGAAAGTTCAGGGTTTTGAGCCAGAGTGGTATATACTTAGAAAGTGGGTGGCAGAACTGAAAAGTTTCTCCCCACCCATTTTCAATTCTTTCCTCTAATTCCTTCACTAATATGATGTCCATCTGGGGCACAATTAGCTTCCAAAGGACAAAGGTAATAGACAAACCCATTGCCATCAAGTCACTTCCAATTGATAGCGACCCTATGGGACAGAGCAGAACTTCCTCATAGGGTTTCCAAGGCTGTAATCTTTACGGGAGCAGGCTGCCACATCTTTCTCCCACAGCGCGGCTGGTGGGTTCAAACTTCCGACCTTTTGGTTAGCAGCCGAGCTCTTAACCACTGAACCACCGGGGCTCCTAAAGGTGATAGTTACCTGGTTTAAAATAAATGAGTAAGTCTGAGAGAAATGTATGAAATATATATTTACACATATACAGAAAATAAATATTCTCTGGATGTCTCTCTTTGGTGACCAAGTTATTTTAATATTAGAAGACTGTACTATAAAAACTTACTATTTTGCAATCTTGTGTAACCTCTACTTATGACAACTGCATATTTAAACACAACAGAAAGATGCTTATACTCCAATATATATGAGTCACTAAGGGGAGATGAGAATATTCCTGACTTCATCCAGTTTTCTTAAATTTAGATCAGGTTTGACAGATGGGCACATAATGTGATGAAGCAGAGTAAAATGTGTAGTCTAGATCTGCACTATTCAATATGGTACCCATTAACCAAAGGTGGCTATTCAAATTTCAATTAATTAAAATTAAATAAAGTTAAAAACTCAGTCAGTTCCTCAGTCACACTGGCCACATTTCAAGTGTTTAGTAGCCACAGTACTATAGAGGCTACTGTAACAATGGACAGAGCAGATATAGAAAGATCACTGCAGAAAGTTCTACTGGCCAGCACTTATCTAATATGGGTGACTACTGTAAAATTCTTTCAAATCTTCTGTGTATGTTTGAAAATTTTCACAGTAAAATGTTGGAAAAAAATTAGATCAGGTAGATCAAGCATCCTATATACACATTTCCAAGTAATGAAATACAATCTGCTCAGCATTCACTTAACCTATCAAATTCTGAGTTTAGATCTAGACTTTCCAAAAGTGGAATTAAGGTGTAAAAAGGAAGAAATGAAATGATGAAATCACCAGGAGCCCACAGTACACTGTATTTTGAGCTTGAAGTCAAAATGCATTTTTCTCAGGTTATATGGACAGACACAAATGTTTCTTGGGTTCATAAATGACTATGATGAATCTTTAAAATTTGAAAAAAGGAGGAAATGTCCACATTTCCAGCACTTTAACAATTATTTCATTTTTGTTTGGTTTCTTGGTGTTTGTCCATAGCAATCATAGTTTTAACCAGTTGCAACTGTGGTTCACATACAATTTCAACAAGTGGTTCTCAGAGCCAGCAATGTTGTGGCTTCCTGGAATGCCCCAGCAAAAATGAAATTGAGATAAGCTCATTATTTTCTTGAACCCAGGGAGATTAAGGCCATAACTCTAAAACATTACAATAAGTGACATTTATGATGCCAGTCACACCTGTATTTAGAGTATTCAAGTCTTGACAAATAGGAAAGGTGAACCTATGCAGTTCTTTTTTTTTTGAAACTCGCATTTTAAAATCTTCAACTTTTTCCCTACCATCCATTCATCTGAAGAAAAGCAAATACTGGTGTAGGTCAGCACCACTCCAAGGCAAAAAACGGTGAGAACCAATCTCCAGCCTTTAATTCTATGGCCAATGGTTCTCAAACTTTAGCCTGCATCAGAATCACCCGCCAAAACCAAAAACCCGTTGCTGTCAAGTCGATTCCGACCCTTAGCGACCCTACAGAATCACCCGCTGGGCTTGTTAAAACACAGACTCCAAGTTCCCAGGTGATGCTGATGCTGCTGGTCCCGGGGACGCGTGGAGAGCCACTTTTCTAACATCTGCCAACAAAGTCGGGTCAGCTGTCAGGTCTTCAGCCCACTGGACCCAGCCTGCGTGAACCCTGGGCCCTGCACGCCCGGGAGGCCGTCCTTCTCGATCGCCAGGCCGGAGAAGACACAGAGCTGCGCCGTCCATCAGCAGGTGGCCTAGAAATGCTCTCTAATTGAGCAACTTCCACATTTCCAAGCACTTAAACATTGCCTTGCCCCCGTGCCCGGCTCTACCCTAGGACGGCGCCATTACAAATGATTGAAGTTACTCTTGGTCACGCACTTTCGACAATCAAACTCGTCAGAATCAGCAACACTCTGGACTGCCACAAGAATCTAAAGTTTTGCTGCGCGAGGCTTAATCACACATTAAAGTGCCCCTCTCGATCCCCTTCCCTTTCTCCCTCCCGCCTCCCCTACTCCCCGTCCCCATTTCCTAGAGTGCTTGTCCCCACTCCTCCTTTTGGGGGCCAGGACCCCCAACCCTCGACCGCCGGCCGGGAGTGGGAGGTGTCGCGGCAGACGCCTCAGTCCCACGGTCCCTGTCCAGGCCTCCCGGGAGGGTCCGGGAGCCGGGCCAGGAGCAGCCAGGCCGTGCCGCCCTGCCCTACCTTCGGGGCTTGGGACAGCAGCTCCGATACTCCGGTCGTCAGCCACCCGGCGGTCGGCAGGGCCAGGAGCAGTAGCAGCCGGAGGGCGAACAGCGCCAAAAGAGCACCCTCCATCTTGGACACCCGGGCGGCCGTGAGCGACGGCGAGGTGAGGGCAGAGCCGCCAGAAGGGCGGAGGCGGAGGCGGGGCCTTCAGTGGGGCGGGGCCTATCTGGGGGCGGGGCGCCTGGACCACTGCAGAAGGTCACGGGAGCGGCCGACGTCTGGGTTGTCCCAGCAGCGAGCAACGCGGTGGGACAGAGTTAAATCAGGGAAGATCCGATTTTATCATTAGACTGGTGCTCTTTCTTTGCCATTATTTTAAAATCAGTATACACTATATATACAAATTTCTAAGTCTCCGTATATAAGGAGACCTGGTAATGCAAAGGTTAAGTGCTCGGCTGCTAAGAAAAGGTTGGCCATTGGAACCCACCCACGGCTCAGAGGGAGCAAGACCTGTCAATCTGTTTCTGTAAAGATTACAGCCAAGAAAATCCTATGAGGCAGTTCTACTCTGTCCCATGGGGTGGCTATAAGTTGAAATGATTTGCTGGCACCTAACAACACCATGGTATATATATGTATGAAAGTGACAATATTTCAGAACAATATATCACATGTCCAGGGGGTATTTTTGTTAAATAGGTAGTTCCCAACCTTGGCTGCACATGAGAATCTCCTGGGCAGCTTTTAAAAAGTATGATGCTGGGGTTTCCCAGAGCACCGAGTTTCTGATTTAATTAGTCTGGGTTGAGGCTCCGGCACCGGTACTTTTTAAAGTTTTCCAGGTGATTTTATTGTGCAGCCAAAAGGCTGAGTATCAGACATGCACTAAATAGTCAAGGGACCACTGGAGGGAGTGTGGGGACACACTCTTAATTGGAAGCTGGTCCACCTGGGCCCTTGGGGCCTGTCTAGTCAGTTCCTTTACCTATAAAATGAAAAGGAGTTAGACTGTTTTTTTAATTTTATGAATCCCTCTAAGGTAGAGACTGCCAAGAAATTCAGACATTGCAGATTAACAGCATTGCATATTGATTGAGAAGATCTTGGGGATTTGGCCATTCAGGCAGAATAAGCAGCATATTTAGTCTTTTTTTGTAATAAAACATTTGACATGATAAAGGAAACAAATTTCTGTTTCTCTGTTCGAGCCCATCTTCCCTCCTCCCCTCTCTCCCACCCCATGCCTGCTTTTTTCACTAAGGTAAACTACTGGGTGGTGCAAACGGTTAAGCTCTCGGCTAGAAATGCTGGTGGTTCTAACCCACCCAGAGGTGCCTTGGAAGACAGGACTGGTGATGGGCTTCTGAAAGGTCACAGCCTTGAAAACCCTACGGAGCAGTTCTACTCTGCACACATGGGGTCGCCACGAGTCGGAAATTGACTTCACAACAACTAACAGCAACGACAACAAACTACAAATTGTTTGGCCAAAGTTTCACTCATGCAACTAATATTTACCCCTTGCCTACTCTGAGACACTTGGCACCATTATTAATTTGCAGGTGATTTCTGCAGTAAAGTCCCACTCTTGGGTTTCATCAACCATTGGCCTTTTCACTGTTTCAGATTGTTGGAATTAAAAATGGAATTGGGAAGTGAGAAAACATGTCACATGTATATCTGTATAATTTGAATTAGTAACATATAAAATTCCAAAGTGAGTATTTATGAACACGTAGTTGGGGAAGCTGAGGCAGTCTGTGTTTTCCAACAGAGCCCTTCCCATAGTCTCACCATCATTATTCTTTCACTGTCTGTTTCCTCAGCAAGATGTGAGCTCCAGGAGGGTAGTGGCCAAACTGTAAGGAACAAAGACTGCTAGAGTTGTCCCTCAGTAGGGGTTTGTTGGATTGATATCTTCTTGGATCAACAATCAAAGCCCATAGAAGCAGCAGTCAAGATATCAAGCGACGTTATTGCGTTGGGCAAATCTGCTGCAAAAGACCTCTTTAACATGTTAAAAAGCAAAGATGTCACTTTGATGACTAAGGCGCACCTGACCCAAGCCATGGCTTTTTCAACGCCTCATATGCGTGTGAAAGCCAAACAATAAAAAAGGAAGTTGTTTGCCAAGAATACTGAATATACCACGGACTGCCAGAAGAATTAACAAATCTGTGCATGAGGAAGTACAGCCAGAATGCTCCCTTAGAAGCCAGGATGGCAAGACTTCACCTCACTTAGTTTAGACATGTCATTAGGAGGGACCCATCACTGGAGAAAGACATCACACTTGGTAAAGCAGAGGGTCAGTGAAAAAGGAGACCCTCAATGAGATGGATTGACTCAGTAACTGCAACAATATGCCCAAACATAGCAACGACTGTGAGGATGGCACAAGGACTGGGCAACTTTTTGTTCTGTTATACATGGGGTCCCATGAGCTGGAGCTGACTCAGCGGCACCTAACAACAACAAAGTAGTCTAACCTTAATAGTATTATTCAATAACGAACAATTTTACTATTTTGTATAACATGGTTCTCTATAGGTGGCTGTTTTACTATATGCAAGTACTAGCGCCATGGAATTTTCTGCTAAAACATCTAATTAACTGAAAAAAGTAACAAAACATTAAAAAAAAACAGTGGAGAGTGACATGTGTCATCTATGGGAAGATTCAGCTTGGTACACTCAGCTTTCATATTTATCTGTGAAATAAAAACCAGAAATAACTTGGCAGTTGCTTACATGACAAATCCATCGATGTTAATACGGTATGTACGTTGATATTGGCTCAAAACAACTTGATTTCTTTGCTCATAAAACCCATCCGAAAGAGTTCAGTTTGCCTAGCATAGCAGCCCAGTGTAGATTTTGTGCACATTAAACACTCTATGCTCTTTGTAGATAATCTTTCATACAGCAGAAGCTGTTCTAAAAGATTTCTAATACCTTAGAAAACAAAGATATTTCTATCACCAAATAATTCCCTTTGACTCCAAACCTTGATCTATTTCCTTTCTCAGCAACTGATTTCATTATTATTTCCATCATCCCCATCATCAAAACTTCTATTCATCTTTTTCTACAATTTAAAAGCAGGCTTGACGCCAAATGTAATTCTGGAACATGATCTGTATCTCTTTCCAATTTCCAAGGGAGGGTGAGTCATTGCACTTCTATTACAACACAGTCTTCCCCAGAATTTCCACAGTTATTCTTCTACATATTTTTGAACTTCCTGAAAATGCCCAAGAGCAGGCAAGAGGGAGAGCAAGAAAGAAAGTTATCTCTTACCTGACCTCAGAAACTACCATACAGTCACAGTACTCAAAACAGCCTGGTACTGGTACAAGGACAGACACATAGACCAATGGAACAGAATTGAGAACACACATGTAAATCCATCCACCTATGGTCAGTTGATCTTTGACAAAGTACCAAAGTCCGTTAAATGGGGAAAAGACTGTCTTTTTTAACAAATGGTGCTGGCAAAACAGGATGTCCATCTGTAAAAAAAATCAAACAGGACTCATACCTCACACCGTACACAAACACTAACTCAAAATGGGTCAAAGACCTAAATGTAAAACCTAAGATAATAAAGATTATGAAAGAAAAAATAGGGACAATGCTAGGGGCCCTAATACATGGCATAAATAGTATACAAACCATAACTAACAATGCACAAACACCCGAAGAGAAGCTAGATAACTGGGAGCTCCTAAAAATCAAACACTTATG
Organism: Trichechus manatus latirostris; assembly: GCF_000243295.1. Taxonomy (NCBI): domain Eukaryota; kingdom Metazoa; phylum Chordata; class Mammalia; order Sirenia; family Trichechidae; genus Trichechus; species Trichechus manatus. Next base: position 22,100,675 of record NW_004443938.1, read on the forward strand.
CTCCTCAAAAGACTTCACCAAAAGAGTAAAAAGAGAACCTACAGATTGGGAAAAAACTTTTGGCTATGACATATCCGACAAGGGTCTAATCTCTAAAATCTATAGATTACTTCAACACCTCAACAACAAAAAGACAAATAATCCAATTAAAAAATGGGCAAAGGATATGAACAGACACTTCACCAAAGAAGACATTCAGGTGGCTAACAGACACATGAGGAAATGCTCGAGATCATTAGCCATTAGAGAAATGCAAATCAAAACTACAGTGAGATACCATCTCACCCCGACATTACTAGCACTAATAAAAAATTTAAAAAACAAAAAATAACAAATGTTGTAGAAGTTGTGGGGAGATTGGAACTCTTATACACTGCTAGTGGGAATGTAAAATGGTACAATCACTATGGAAAACAATATGACACCTCCTTAAAAAGCTAGAAATAGAAATACCATAGGATCCAGCAATCCCACTACTAGGAATATATTCCAGAGAAATAAGAGCCATCACACAAATAGACACATGCACACCCATGCTCATTGCAGTATTATTCACAATAGCAAAAAAATGGAAACAACCTAAGTGCCCATCAACAGATGAATGATAAACTATGGTACATACACACAGTGGAATACTATGCAAGGATAAAGAACAATGATGAATCTGAAAAAGATCTCACAACATGGATGAATCTGCAGGGCATTATGCTCAGTGAATTAAGTGAATCACAAAAGGACAAATATTGTATGAGACCACTATTATAAGAACCCAAGAAAAGGTTTACACACAGAGAAAAGTAATCTTCAGTGGTTACGAGGGAGGGAAGGAATGGTGAAAGGAAATTACTTACTAGATAGTAGACAAGTGGTAACTTTGGTGAAGGGAAAGACAACACACAATATAGTAGAAGTCAGCACAACTTGACCAAGTCAAAGTCATGGAAGCTTTCTTGACACATTCAAACACCTCGAGGGACCGAGCTACCGGGGCTGAGGCTGAGGACCCCGGTCTTGGGGGACATCTAGGTCAATTGGTATAACATAGCTCATAAAGAAAACATTCTACATCTTACTTTGGTGAGTAGCGTCTGGGGTCTTAAGAGCTTTTGAGCAGCCATCTAAGATACATCTATTGATCCCATCCCATCCGGAGAAAAGGAGAATAAAGAAAACCAAAGACACAAGGAAAATACTAGTCCAAAGGACTAATGGACCACATGAACCACAGCCTCTACCAGCCTGGGCCCAGAACAACTAGATGGTTACCACCAACAACTGCTCTGACAGGGATCACAATAGAGGGTCTCACACAGGGCAGGAGAAAAATGTAGAGCAAAATTTAAATTCACAAAAAAAAGATCAGACTTACTAGTCTGACAGAGACTGGAAGAATCCTCAAGACTATGGCCCCCTGACACCCTGCTAACTCAGAACTGAAGCCACTCCCGAAGTCCACCTTTCAACCAAAGATTACACAGGTCTATAAAACAAACAATAACACATGTGGGGAACATGTTTCTTAGTTCAATCAAGTATAGGAGACCAAATGAGCAACATCTGCCCAAAAGCAAAGACGAGAAGACAGGAAAACAGGACAAATGGACACAGGGAACCCGGGGTGGAAAGGGAAGCGGGGAGTGTGCTGACACAATGTGGAGATTGCAACCAACGTCACGAAACAATTTGTGTATAAATTTTTGTTTTTTCTTTTGTTTTTTAGGCAACATTTCTCTAGACAGGTCAAGTTAAAAATTGTTAGTTAACCATTTATGTTGTAGTATTGGCAGTTATTTATAAAGTTGAATTAATTGCCATTATGAATGAATTGGATTACTTTCTGCTGTTCTGTTTCCCAATTTTTTATTTTTTATTTTTGGTTTTATTATTAAGTAAAGTCCATGTTTATTCAGATTTCCTTAGTTTTTTGTTTGTTTGTTCTGCTTTAAGTGAAAGTTTACAATTCAAGTTAGTCTCTCATACAAAAATTTATACGTACATTGTTATGTGACCCTAGTTGCTCTCCTTATACTGTGACAGCACACTCCTCCTTTCCACCTTGGATTTCCCGTGTCCATTCAACCAGTTCCTGACCATCTCTGCCTTCTCATCTCACCTCTGGACAGGAGCTGCCCATTTAGTCTCATGTATCTACTTGAGCTAAGAAGCACACTCCTCATGAGCATCATTTTACTTCCTATAGTGCAGTCTAATCTTTGGCTGAAGAGTTGGCCTCAGGAATGGTTTTAGCTTTGGGCTAACAGAGAGTCTGGGGGCCATGTCTTCTGGAGTTACTCCAGTCTCAATCAAACCATTAAGTCTAGTCTTTTTACTAGAATTTGAGTTCTGCACCCCACTTTTCATTCCATCAGCGACTCTCTGTTGTGTTCCCTGTCAGGGCAGTCATTGGTGGTA
>NW_004443938.1:22103626-22106249 GCF_000243295.1 Trichechus manatus latirostris
GACTAAATTCACTCAGCATAATGCCTTCCAGATTCCTCCGTGTTATAGGATGTTTCACGGATTCATCGTTGTTCTTTATCATTGCACAGTATTCCATTATGTGGATACACCATAATTTGTTTATGCATTCTTCCGTTGATGGGCACCTATGTTGTTTCCATCTTTTTGCTATCGTGAACAGTGCTGCAGTGAACATGGGTGTGCATATAACTACTTGTGTGACAGCTCTTATTTCTCTAGGATATATTCCAAGGAGTGGGATGGCTGGATCGTATGGTACTTCTATTTCTAACTTCTTAAGGAAGTGCCAAATAGATTTCCAAAGTGGTTGTACCATTTTATATTCCCACCAACATTGTATAAGTGTTCCAGTCTCTCCACAACCTCTCTAACATTTATAATTATGTGTTTTTTGGATTAATGCTAGCCTTGTTGGGGTGAGACGTTATCTCATTGTAGTTTTGATTTGCATTTCTCTAATGTCTAATGATCGTGAGCATTTCCTCATGTGTCTGTTAGCCGCCTGAATGTTTTTTTTGGTGAAGTGCCTGCTCATACCCTTTGACCATTTTTTAATTGGGTGATTTGTCTTTTTGTTGTTGAGGTTTTATGTATAAATTTTTGAATGAGAAACTAATTTGCACTGTAAACTTTCACATAAAGCACAATAAAATATAAAAAAGAATAAAGATATCCCTTCTGCATCTCCAAAGTCATTCACAAATATAGCTATTTAAGTTTTTTAGTAAGAGATCAGTCACCACTTTTCAGTTTACCTTTGACGATTACCTTATTTTTTCCAAGATATTTAAAAACTGCTTTTACTGTAAACTTGTCTGCATATTTAGAAAAGAATTTCATTAGACTTATGATGATAGGTGACTTTTTTCATATGAAGAACATCTGACCTGTAGAAATAACATCATTGTAGCAGCCAACGTTTATTATGTTAAAGCTTTAAGTATTATTTAAACTTCACAACAATCTAATGACAAAAATATAATTTACTATCCCAGTTTCTAAATACAAAACAGTTTTATAGAGATTAAACATTCTGCCCTGAGTTACAGAGTAAGTGATAAACCCTAGCATTCTAAATCAACATGCTATACTAGTTTGTAATAAAAGTAAAAGGTGACATAGTTCATTTGGTTTGTTTTTATACATTTATAGAGATGATTATAAGAGATGCCATTCATTGACTTTCTAAAAATATGAGCTGGGCTGGGAGAAATGGAGAAAAAAGGGAAAGTGTGGGAGATTTTTGCCTCTTTCTCCCCCACCAACAGCAGCACTGGAACCAGAGGGGCTTCCGGGCCAAGATGCAGCCCCTGCTCCCTGCTTGCCAGCTAGCTGTCCAACAACTATTAAAACAACGGTGGATTACACCGAAGGTGTGCAGAAACATGCCATGACAAAGGATCTTAAAAAACCTGCTGTAAATTAGTGTTCAATTTTTGCCCTGATAAAAATCCTGAAAATAAAAGATTAAAATAAGCATCCCACATAGAGGAGATGTTTTCAGATTTCAAAAAACAGGATATCTGTGACAAATATTGCCAGAAAGATTAAACGGTGGAGGCGAAAATCATTTTGAGGGTATGTTTGGGAATGATTTCATATTCAGCAACCCAGATAAGCAGGTAATATTTTTGTGGGAAAAAACCATTTTCATTTGTCTTCTTTGATCTTTTATGACTTTTTTAGAAATGGGAGAGGCCCCCATGTGGAAGAGAAGCAAAGTGCAGGATGTCTTTCCTCTACCTTCAGTAGACTGTGGCAGCCACTGTGTGTGTTGGTTAATTTTATGTGTCAACTTGGCTAGTCTATGATTCCCAGTGGTTTGGCCAGAAAATGACTTTGTTGCTGTTCTGTAATGTAATGCAATGTAATGTAATGCAATGTGATATAATTACTTTCCATGATGTGATTTGATGTGACCAACCAATCAGTTGAAAGAGAAGTTTCCTTGGGAGTGTGGTCAGCCTCCAGAATGTGAATGGTTATTCTGGCATCCCTATCTGTCTCTTTCTACCCTGCACTCTTCTTGTCACCTGACCTATGGATCTTGGGAGTTGAGAGCTCTCACAATCCCATGAGCTATTTCCTTGAAGTAAATCAATCTTCCTCCCTTTCTACACACAGACACACAGACACACAGACACACACACACACACACACACACACACACGCAGTTGGCCCTCTGTATCCAGTTTCCGCGTCCACAAATTCAAGCAACCATGGATAGAAAATATTCAAAAAAACAGAATTTTTTTCCTTTTCATTATTCCCTAAACAATACAGTATAACAACTATTTACAAAACATTTACATTATATTAGGTATTATATGTAATCTAGAGATGATTTAAAGTATACGAGAGGACGTGCGTAGGTTATATGCAAATACTACATCATTTTATATAAGGGACTTGAGCATCCGTGGATTTTGGAACCAGTCCTCCACAGATACAGAGGGACGACTGTGTGTGTGTGTGTACATATATATATATATATATATATATATATATATATATGCACACACATATACGTATACATATATATAGATGTTATATGCATATATACAGTCATATATATACAGTATATATATACAATCATGTATAT
>NW_004443938.1:22106428-22130556 GCF_000243295.1 Trichechus manatus latirostris
AGGTTTTGTTTTGTTTTTTATATATGTATACAGTCATATACATATACAGTAGTATATAAATACAGTATTATATATCTACCACCCACCAGGGCTCTCTCTCTCTACTAAAACCTGTGAAAGCCAGAAACTGTGTAAGACAGAAACCTGTTAGAGAAGGAAAACTCAAGTATTTTCCACTAAAATGAGCAATAGAATAGTGGTAACACTGCATTCTGTCTAAAGTGGAAAACTTCCAAGACCTGGAAAAACAAGGCAGTCCCATCAAGTTCCGGCTCTCACAGGTTTCACTGCATATATATATGACTGGTTCTGTTTCTCTAGGAAATCCTGACTAACCAGTGGCACTATAAAAATAAACATGACAACATTCTTGGACTTCACAGGCCAGTGAGGAAGACAAACAAGTCAACAGAAAGTAACTGACGCATTCAAATGAAGATATATATTAGGTGCATCTGAAGAAGAGTGGGAGATGAAGACAGAAAGACAGGATTTCCATCAATGTTAAGGAACGTGGTCTTCATCTTCTAGGCTGCAGATTGGCAGCAAGGAGAGTAGTGAGAAGCTTACTTCAATACTCTAAGTGAGAAACGATGAGGGACGAAAATAATGAGATGAGGTGAGAAGGGATGATCAAGAGGTAAGAGGAAAAATAGGACACTGGTATTACTGAAACCAAATAAGAAGAGAGTTTTAAGAAGTAGGGAGTGGTCAACAGGATCAAATGATGCAGATGAATCAAATAAGGTAAGCGCTGAGTTATGTGCATAGGATTTGACAATCAGGAAGTCATTAGAAACTTTAGCGCGTGCTTTCATCGGGGGTGGAAGTCAGGCTGCATTTGGGTGAGGTGAATGGAAGGTGAATTTTGCCCTTAGAGGTTTTACAGTCCAAGATTTGAATTTGTGTATTAAAAATAATAATAATAGTATAAGGTAGCTTGTACTAAGTATTGGATGAAAGGTACAGGTAGCATGTCCTATAGGAATTCAGAAGAAGCAATGTTCACAGAGGAGCCACAGTTGTGGGAGGGTTTGCAGTAAAAATTATTTTCTTTAAAAAATGTGTGTAAGAATTAGAGAATAAAATCCAGTAGGGAAGATAATTTAGGTAGGTATAACATTTCAAGCAAAGGTATAGAAATAGGAATGCTTATGGCACTTTCAGAGAAAAATGAGAACATCAGTTTGTTTACAGTGGAATGTTCCTGGAGGAAAATGAATTTAGAGAGATAAGTAATAAATAAGCCTGTTGCCATTGAGTCAATTTCAACTCATAGCAACCCTAAAGGACAGAGTAGAACTGCCATATAGGGTTTCCAAGGCTGTAATCTTTACAGAAGCAGTCTGCCTCATCTTTCTCCTGTAGAGCAGCTGGTGAGTTCAAACCACCGATCTTTCAGTTGGCAGCTGAGTGCTTAATCACTGTGCCACCAGAGCTCCTAAGTTATAAATAAAATAAATGTAGGAATTTTTGCTTTTTTTTTAAAATATTTTATTGTACTTCAGGTGAAGGCTTACAGAACAAATAATTAGGAATTTTTGCTTTTAAAAGTTATAAATAGAAGCAAAAAATTCCAAGATTTATTTTATTTAACACTTTCTTAGCACCTGCTGTTCTAAATGCTTTACAGGTATTAACTCTGAATCCTCATAACCACCCAATGAGACAAGAACTATGTTAGTTATATTGCTTAATAACATAGTACCAAAAAAGGTAGTGACAAAAACTACTATTGGCTCCTTATGTACAACCAAAAACCTCATGGGATTTGGTTTCTTGGTTTGGAGGTTGAGGGTCCTGGTTTCATGGGACATCTCAGTTAACTGGCCTAATAACATCTTTAGTGCTTCAGTTCTACCTCCTAGTTTGTTGCATAGTGCCTGGGGTCTTAACAGCCTGCAAGTGGCCATTCGAGGCACAACAATTGGTCTCTATTAGCCTGGAGCAACAAAGGAAGAACGAGAGTCAGGGAGTGAAAGGAGGATATGGAATGTGTGGCTAATGGCCTCCATGAACAACTGCCTCCTTTGCCATAAGACCAGAAGAACTAGATGGTGCCTGGCTACCATTACTGAACATTCTGACCAAAGAGTCTATAGAAGAATCCTGATCAAAAGGGGAGACAGAACAGCATTTCAAATTCTCAGAGAATCCATACTTTCTGGTGCCATTGAGGCTGAATGACTCCCTGAAACTATTGCCTTTGAAACCAAAAATATCCACTGATATTTTTAAAACTAAACAATAGTTTAGCTGAACTAGTGAAAAAATGGTCTGCCTTGAGCATTATGCTCTTTTAAGAACTATCTATATGGGAACAAATTGACAACAGCAACTTCAAAGATTAGATAGGAACCTTAGGGGCAGTGTATGAATAAGGAAGCTGAAGAAGAATTGACACCTTTGAATTATGGTGTTGGTGAAGAATACTGAATATATCATGGATTGCCAAAAGAACAGACAAATCTGTCTTAGAAGAAGTACAGCCAGAAGGCTCCTTAGAAGTGAGGATGGTGAGACTTTGTCTCACGTACCTTGGACATGGTATCAGGAGGGACCAGTCCCTGGAGAAGGACATCATGCTTGGTAGAGGGTCAGCGAAAAAGGGGAAGACCCTCAACAAGATGGACTGACACAGTGGCTGCAACAATGGGCTCAAGCATAACAACTATCATGAGGATGGCACAGGACCGGACAGTGTTTCGTTCTGTTGTACACAGGATTGCTATGAGTTGGAATGGACTCGATGGCACCTAACAACCACAACAACAATCTGCTAATTAATAACACAGCATCGTAAATCATACTGTATCATTTCCACCACACTCTATTGGTCAAAGCAAGTCGCAAGGCCATCCCAGATTCAAGGGATGAAGAAAAAGACTCCACTTCTTAATGAAAGAGGCTGCAAAATATTGTGACCATGTTTTCAATCTCTCAGAGTCTGCTCTCTGGCCATAATTATTTACCCTCCTCCCACTTACAAAATATACTTACCTTTCCTCTAAAAATCTCATCCTATTATGGCATCAGGCTCAGGTAGTGTCCAGAATCTCTCTTCTAAATCATGTCCACATGCAGTGTGTTACTTGGGTAGGGCTCCTTTTGATCTATAGACCTACAATCTAAAAAACACAAGTTAATTGAACTCATCATACTCAACATACAATGGTGAGACAGAGAGAGGATGACTGCAACAGACATTCTCTATTTCCTAATTAAGTAGTTAGACAATAGTAGTCACTGATCCAAAGCAATTTTCAAAGCTACCTTGACACATGTTGCCTGGTCCTACAATTCTGGAGGCAGAGTGTCTTGCATTTCCTGGGAGGAGTTCCATAATCTATTGCACTCCATAGCTCTTGTCTCTACCCTCGAGGTTCTTGGTTCTATTCTCTGAGATATCTTCCCTTTTTGATGAAAGTACCCTTACTTTTTCTTTGCATCAGAGTAACTTTCTTGCCCATAGAAAGATAAGGGACCATAGACTTCTTTTCATTTTGAAATATCTCTCTTAGTCCAAGCTGATACAACTCATTTAAAAACATTGTGTGTTTCTTATGAATCTGATTGGGGTTAACATTCATAATTTCTTAATTCATCACAGTCACAATGTGGTCTCATCTGATGTTGGTGTTCTATGAAAATGTAACTGTTCAACAGAATACCAAGGGCTAGCTGTGAGTGCCAGACCAGCTCCTAGTGACACCTAAGGCCTGGCTGATAGTGTCATGTCAGCTTCTGGTTCTCAGGGGCTGCTTTTCTCTTTCTCAGAAGGTACCTGCAATGTGTATAGATTTATCAACAGTATTAAATACAAATTTACAGCAGTTTAAAAATACACCTGCACATTTCCAAAGATAGCCTAAATTGAAAAGTTAAACTTCATGGTAACAGGGATGTTGTAATGGTATCTGAGTACTTGTGCAATATTTAATATTATTAATCAAATTTCATGTTTTAAAAACTCTGTGGATTATTTAGAAGTTTGTTTTTTATTTTATACTGTTTATTTTGAAATATAAAGGATTACTTGCTGAGATTAAGTTCCTGTTTTCACAATCTACTGCAGTGATTAAGGGTTCAAACTGGAGACAGACTTTATGCATTTGCTTTTGGTAGGAAAACCAATACATGCATATGGTTAAAAAATGTGAAGGGTACAAGAAGGTTACCAATGAAAAGTAATACCACGCTAATATCTTGGATATCCATAGTCATCATCCATCATGTACACATATCTATTATCTGTGTACATGTTTTGGTCTTTCTATAAATGGGAGCATCTGATAAACGTTCTTTACTTGGAGTAAATATGTTCAAATATGCTTCTTTCTGAAAATAAGCAAATATATCTGCTGAATAAATTCCTAGGAGTTGAATTGTTGAATCAATGAGTATGTTCATTTTCATAACCATCACTTCTTGCCCTTCAAAGACATTCCATTAATTTATGCTCACACCAATAGTATATGAGTATGTTTCCTACACTCTTGTCAACACTATGTACTGTTTGGCCTTCACCAGTGAAGGAGGGCACCTTCACCAATAACAATAGCAAATCATTGTTATTTTAAGGTGCATTTCATTCATTTATTCACTCAACAAACATTCATCTATTACTTGCCAGGCTGTTATAGGCATTATGGATACAACAGTAAACAAAGTAGACAAAATTGCCTCTATCTTTCTGGAGTTTACTTATAATAACAATAAGGAAATAAATATATTTATAGCATATTAGATGGTAAAAGTGTTGTTGTTGTTGTTGTTGTTGTTAGGTGCTGTTGAATTGGTTCTGACTCATAGCGAACCTATGTACAACAGAATGAAACACTGCCCGGTCCTGTGCCATCCTCATAATCATTGTTATGCTTGAGCCCACTGTTGCAGCCACTGTGTCAGTCCATCTGAGGGTCTTCCTCTTTTTTGCTGACTCTCTACTTTACCAAGTGTCATGGACTGAATTATGTCCCCCAAAAAATGTGTGTATCAGTTTGGCTGAGTCATGATTCCCAGTATTGTATAACTGTGTACCATTTTGTAATCTGATGTGATTTCCTTATGTGTTGTAAACTCTATCACTATGATTTAATAAGATGGATTAGTGGCAGTTATACTGATGAGGTATACAAGATTGGATAGAGTCTTAAGCCAATCTCTTCTGAGATATAAAAGAGAGAAGTGAGTAGAGACACATGGGAACCTCATACCACCAAGAAAGCAGTGCCGGGAGCAGAGCGTGTCCTTTGGAACTGAGGTTCACGTGCTGAGATGCTCCCAGACCAAGGGAAGACTGATGTGTCACAAGGACTTTCGTCCAGAGCCAACAGAGAGAGAAAGACTTCCCTTGGAGCCAGCACCCTGAGTTTGGACTTGTAATCTACTAGACTGTGAGAGAATAAATTTCTCTTTGTTGAAGCCATCCACTTGTGGTATTTCTGTTACAGCAGCACTAGATGACTAAGACACCAAGCATGATGTCCTTCTCCAAGACTGATCCTTCCTGATGACATGTCCAAAGTATGTGAGATGTAATTTAGCCATCTTTGCTTCTAAGGAGCATTCTGGTTGTACTTCCTCCAAGACAGATTTGTTCGTTCTTCTGGCAGTCCATGGTATATTCAATATTCTTCTCCAACACCATAATTCAAAGGTGTAAATTCTTCTTCAGTCTTCTTTATACATTTGTCCAGCTTTCACATGCATATAAGGTGACTGAAAACACCACGGCTTGGGTCAGGTGCACCTTAGTCTTTAAGGTGACATCTTTGCTTTTCAACACTTAAAAGAGGTCTTTTGCAGCAGATTTGCCAAATGCAATTTGTCATTTGATTTGACTGCTGCTTCCATGGGCGTTGACTGTGCATTCAAGTAAGATGAACTCCTTGACAACTTCAATCTTTTCTCCGTTTATCATGATGTTGGTTATTGATCCAGTTGTGAAGATTTTTGTTTTCTTTATATTGAGGTGTAATCCATACTGAAGGCTGTAGTCTCTGATCTTCATCAGTAACTACTTCAAGTCCTCTTCACTTTCAGCAAACAAGGTTGGTAAAAGTAGTACGAGAAAAAACTGTACAGAGAAAAACAAGTGTATATATTAAAAAAAGAAACAAACAAACCTGTTGCCTGTGAGTTGATTCTGACTCATATTGACCCTATAGGACAGAGTGGAACTGCCCCATAGGGTTTCCAAGGAGCAGCTGGTGGATTTGAACTGCCATCCTTTCTGGTTGGTTAGCAGCTGAGCTCTTAACCACTGCACTACCAGGGCTCAAGTGCATACCAAAAAAACCCCAAACCCATTGCTGTGGAGTCAATTCTGACTCATAGCGACCCTATAAGACGGAGTAAAACTGCCCCATAGGGCTTACAAGGAGCAGCTAGCAGATGTGAACTGCCAACCATCTGGACGCTTAACCACTGCACCACCAGGGCTCCAAGTGTATACATGTGGGGTTAATTTTAATTATGGTGGTCAGGGAAGACCTTACGGAGCGGTTGACATAGAACAAAGATCTGAAGGAGGTGAAAGAAAGCTATGCAAATAACTGGGGGAAGACCAGAAGGGACAGTAAGTGCAAAAGCCCTGAGGCTGTAGGATAGTAAGAGAAGACAAGATGTGGTGGGAGAAGATCATGCAGGGCCTTGTAGCACATCATGAAGACTTTGACTTTTGGTCGGATATGAAAAGTCATTGGAGGTTCTAAGTACTGTATATACAAAAAGGTACAAGAGAATGATCAGCTTGTACGGGACAGTAATCTTTGCAAAGAAAAATATTAGCTCTTAGGGTCTGAAGCCATAAAGAGAGGCCAAAAGTAGTTTTGCAGGTCAAACCAGTAGAACCTTGAGACTGAAGCCTATTGTTTCTAAGCTTGTTGAGCTACGGATCCACCACCTGCTGCTGTCATGGGTACAGTCCCTAGCTTAGGCACAATTAGCTAGGAAAGCGCTCCCTGTTAACCACCTTTTTGGGTAGCATGTGCGCTTAGGGCCTGAAGTTGTTGACTCAGGGCAACGACAGAGGGCTGATGAGGAAACCCAGAGAGGGGTTATACAGCAAGAAGGCCGCGGCAAGGTCGCCCTCTGGCTACTCGGATGTCTGCCTGTTTTTGAGATGGTCAGGGGCACAAAACCCTTTACAGAGGCCCTTTTGAGCGACAGGCTTCCGCACAAGCTGCGAAGGGCCTCCCAGCATTTTCAAAAGGGCCGCGTAGGGGTCGTGACCAACAGGCAGCCTCACGTCAGCCGCGGGGCGGGAAACAGCTGTGACCGAGCCGGCCTGAAAGAACAGCCGGAAAAGGCGGTGGCGCCGGAGGGATGACGTAAAAAGGCGTCGCGGCGAGGGTGACGCGTGGCGTAGACGTCGCGGGCTGCAGCTGTCACCCCCACCCCCCACCCCGGGGCTTGTTGCAGAGGAGGAGCAGGCGCCATGGCGGTTCTCTTGGAGACCACTTTAGGCGACGTCGTCATCGACCTGTACACCGAGGAGCGGCCGCGCGGTGAGTCCCGGGCCCTGCTGTCCTCTCCCCGGGTTCCCCATCTTGTCGTCTCACTTTCCCTTCTCTTTCCAGGCGCCAGCATAGACTGGTTCGAGCTTCTAGTCTTTTGGTGCCCGCGACGGGGCTGATTTTATAAGCGGGACTTGCTTAGAAAAGTTTTTGTGAGGAGAATGCGTTTGGGCTTTAGCAGCTCTTCTCCTGTTTTTGTGTTGGCCAGTTTGGTGGCGGAAACTTGTGGTCATTAAATGCCTTTGGGGACGCGTGCGTGTGTGTGTGTGACAGAATACAGATCAGATACGGGCTGTATTATACAATACCCATAGCTTATGTGGTGTTACAAATATTACTTGGTGTGTAAGCAGTTAAGCCTTGATGAAAAGCAGGTAGGCTGTGGCTGGAGCAGTGAGTGTGGGCATACCACCTGGGTGAGAGGAACAGGTTGTACAGATTGTGTACAGAGGCGGAGCGAATGTTCATTGACCGCCTACTCTGCAAGACACTGCTCCAAGCTTTGGGATAAGCGTCTTGTGCTCCAGGGTTTAATTTTCCCTTGGGGATAATAGGCGCGGGAACTCATTTAACTTTACTTTGTAGTGGAAGGATGTGTGAGTTGCTATGGAAACCAGAAGAGGGAGTAATTCCCGGTTGGGGTGGGGAGAAGAGCAAGCAAGGAATGCAGAGCACTTGAACTAACTCATTCAAAGACGAGTGGGAACGAGGTTTTTCTAAGCCGTTTGCTTGGCATTTCCTGGAAACAGCAAGTACTTTGGCATGGCTAGAGGGAATGATATGTGAAGTGGACTAGCCGACTGTGAGTCTGGTCATATAGGTGAGGCCAGATCATGAATAGTCTAGAGTGCCATACTGATGACCAGAGCCTCTGAAGGTTTTTTGTTTCGTTTTTTAAATTGTGGTTATATATATATATATATATATATATTTAAATATTTGCCATTTCAACGTTTTTTTCACGTACAGTTCAGTGATATTGTATTCATGCTGTGCATCCATCACCACTATCTGTTTCCAAATTTTTCCATCACCCTTAACAGAAGCTCAGTGAAGATTTTAAAAGCAGTATTGAGGCAGGGAAAACTTGTTGTTTTAGGATGATAACAGGCAGCTGTTTGGAGAATGTATCAGATTTGGGAGAAACTGGAGACCAGGAAAGATTAGTTACCATCAGGTCCTGCCCTCATGGGAGGCAGAGCCTATCAAAGAGGTAAAACAAGCTACAACATTGTACAATAAGTGCCTCTAGCCATACTATACTGTTTCCCACACTCGGCTATCCCTCCCAAACAGTACACATTCTCCCACATGTCTATGACTTTCTCATACTATTGCCTCTACCCCACATTTCTCTCTACTCTTGTCCTACTGGTGAACTCTTTCTTGATCAGATTTCAGATCAAGCATGATCTCTTTTATGAAGCTCTCCCTTGTCTTAAGCAGAGTTAGATCCTGTTTCTTTTGTTTTGTCTCAGGTCTTTTTGTATTACGTGGTGCATATTTTATAGTAACATTTACCTATTGTCCTGGAATTATTTGCAAGTGTTGTCTCCTATCAAGAATGTAACTCCAAGAGAGCAAGGACTATGCCTTAATTATCTCTGTATTCTGAGCACCTAGTACAATGCCTGCTGCTTTGAGGGCACACACTAAAGTAGAAGGTTCACTATATTGACTAATGCAAATACATGTGTTGTATTAGTTAGGACTCTTTCTGCAAGTGATAGAAACCCAGCTCAAACTGGCTTATGCTAGAAAATGATTGATTGCCTCATGTTACTGGGAAGTTCTGGGGTAAGATTGAGTTTAAGCATGGCCGGATCTAGGGGTTCAAAGGATGTTATAGGGAATTTTATCTTTCTCCTCTTGGCTTTGCTTTCCCATGAGTTTGTTTGACCCTCTCTCCATGTGGAGCAGCACCTGGTAAAATGAGTGGGCTTCTTTCCCCAGAGTTATAAGGAACTAAAGCATATGTAGAGTTATTCCACCTAATTAACACACACTAAAAATGGACAAGGTGCCCTGGATGGTGTAAACAGTTAACACGCTAGGCTGCCAACCAAAAGGTTAGAGGTTCGAGTTCACCCAGAGGGGCCTTGAGAGAAAGATCTGACGATCTACTTCCAAAAAATCCGTTACTGAAAACCCTGTGGAGCACAGGTCTGCTGTGACACACGTCGGGTCGCCGTGAGTCAGAATCTCCTGGACAGCAATTGGTTTTTTAAAATGGGCAAGTAGTGGTTCTGCAAAGAGAGCCTGGAACACCAAAAACATATGTCTACCCCATGTTTATATATTTATAAGCATTGGATTATGTACTTACATGCGTACGTACTTACCAATCTATAGTAAGCATATCCAGACTGACTAGCTTTCTTTCTTTCTTGCTCTCTTTTTTTTCTTTCTTGTTTTCTCCTTTTTCAAACATATACAGAAGTGGAGAGAATCATCTAAGTGAACCATCATGTACCTATGACCAACTTCATTTAACAGTTGTCAACACATAACCAGTCTTGTTTAATTTATTCCTCCACCTCCACTGGATATTTTTGTAAAAAATCCCATGTGTCACAATTTAGTATGTAATTGCTTCAGTGTATCTCTCTAAAAGATAAGGACTTTCTAAAAAATCATAACCAGCCTTTTCCCCTCTTTTATTCTTTAATACCACAGTATTACAGAACTTTTGTCTGTCTTTTGAACTCCCACAAAAACATTTAAATTCCCACCTCCAGGCTTGTTTATGTCTTCCCACCTTGAAATGCTGACTCTAACTCTCTGTCAATTCAGTTCTTTTAATATTCATTTTAAACCTCCGTAAGGTCTTCTAATTTTCCCAACCAGAAACAATCCCTATTTTGAACTCTTACGGCATTTTTTTATTTTTTATTTTTTATTTTATTGTGCTTCAGGTGAGGGCTTACAGAACAAACAGTTTGTCATGAAACAGTAGTACACATGTTGTTTTATGACATTGGTTAACAACCCCACAACATATCAACCCTCTAACTTCTCAACCTCTTTTTTTTTTTGGTGAAAATACACTCTTACGGCATTTTTTAACCACTTTTGACAATTTTACTATTTAAGTGGCACAAATGATATTATCAGATATTGCCCAGTATCGTAACTATTTGTGTTCATGTGTCAGTACCCAGGTTTAGTGTAAGGTCCTAAGGGCAGGGACTGCCTCATGTGTCTTCTGTCTAGTGTCTAGTTTAGTGCTTTGAGAACTTGGTAATGTTCTCTCCGCAACTAGACTATGAACTTGTTGAGAGCAAGGACTATGGTTTAATGACATTTGTGACAGCAGTGCCCAGCACCTAGAAGGTGCTCAGAAAATGTGTATTGGGTAAGCAACTGAATTTATATGAGAAAGCTGGTACATGATAAAAGTATAGATTTTTGTGAAGAGCTCTTTAATCAGTGTTTAAAAAAATTTATCCCCAGAATGTTTCATTTCCCCTCATTTGTATAATCTGCACTCATTTTAATATACTCTGCTAGCTCTTTTCCCATCATAGTATCCTCTTTAATTGTTCTTTCTCTTACAAAACCAATCTATCAGTAAATGATTGCTTATAATAAGTGTTGGTTTCCTGCATTAGCTCAATGTCCAAGAATTCCTAAGAAAGAGATAATAAAAGATAAGTTAAAATATGTTATCTCTTTCTAGGCTTAGTATCTTTTTTAAAAAATGGCTTTGGACATTTAATCTTTTTTGTTTCTTTTATGGTAATTTAGAAATTAAATTATGCTAAGTGTTTTTACTTGCTTAAAAATGTGTATGTGGACTACTGTGGTAAATTTAATATTTAATTTTTTTCAGCCTGCTTGAATTTCCTGAAGTTATGCAAAATAAAATATTACAATTATTGCCTTATTCACAATGTACAGGTGAGTTGGTGGATATTAGTTATGTCCTTTATTATTGAGACCATCTAGCATACTTTGTGAATTAACGAAGTATCCTGTGTATTGTAGAGGGATTTTATTATACAAACTGGTGATCCTACGGGGACTGGCCGTGGAGGAGAGTCTGTTTTTGGGTGAGTTCTTTTATTTTTAAGAAGTAAAAATAGAATTGCCTCTTTTTTTTTCTAGTTGCACTTATTTTATCTGAATTTATCATTTTCCATGCAGATAATTATTAAGAACCATTCACAGATTCTAATAATTATTATCTGCAAAGGCATATGACACACTGATACATGTTCAGACCAGTAATGTGTTCATTCATTGTCAACCAAAGTTTCTCCAGCTTGTGGCCCCTAAAGGGGTTACATTAAAAAGAAAAATGCAGATTTCACTGGTTTTGCAAAATCTCTTTCTCATTGCTCATGAGAAGCTCTCCCATCTTCTTCTGCTTGGACCTCTCAAGGATGTCTACTACTTGATGCTGCTTGTCACTGCAGCCAGTGCCCCTGAAAGAGTGCTGATGTCCCAGGTGTCCCAAAAGTATGAGCTCTTGAGATGCCAAAGTCACATTTTGTTTCCTGAAGTTGTTGTTCACTGTTCTCGGCAGGGATACAGTACAGTGATGCCTGTAACCCGTGTATTCAGAATTCCTCATGAAAATGAGTTCCTCAGCTTCTTCTTAGTCCATCTCTCCAGAGTTCAGACAAGAGTACATGGGACCATGTCAGGGACCCATACTTGAAAGATCTTTTATTTTTAATTATTGTACTTTAGATGAAGGTTTACAGAACAAACTAGTTTCTCATTAAACAGTTAGTACACATATTGTTTTATGACACTGGTTAACAACCCCACAACATGTCAACACTCTCCCTCGACCTTGGGTTCCCTATGCCTTCTAGTCCTTGTCCTTGGGCTGTTGTGCCCGACTAGTCTCATTTTGTTTCATGGGGCTGTCTAATCTTTGGCTGAACGGTGAACCTCGGGAGTGACTTCATTACTGAGCTAAAAGGGTGTCCGGGGGCCATACTCTTGGGATTTCTCCAGTCTCTGTCAGGCCAGTAAGTCTGGTCTTTTTTTGTGAGTTAGAATTTTGTTCTACATTTTTCTGCAGCTCTGTCCAGGACCCTCTGTTGTGATCCATGTCAGAGCAGTCAGTGGTGATAGCCGGGCACCATCTAGTTGTACTGGACTCAGTCTGATGGAGGCCATGGTAGTTGTGGTCCATTAGTCCTTTGGACTGGTCTTTCTCTTGTATCTTGTTTTCTTCATTCTCCCTTGCTCCCGAAGGAGTGACAACAGTGGAGTATCTTAGATGGCTGAGAATTGCCTTTTATAGTGTTAATTAGCATACTTCAATCTGCATTTTTAAATATGGTTCAAATATAGGTTCTTTTTACAAGTTTCCTAAATGTCCATAGCAAAAAAGAGGAATATTTTGTATTATAGTGGCATTTCTATAAAGAGCTATTTAGTAACCCTATATGTTACTAGTACTTCTGTATTTCACTATGAGAGTACTTATATTTTATAATCTAATTATATGTATTTTCAGTCAACTGTATGGTGATCAAGCAAGCTTTTTTGAGGCAGAAAAGGTGCCAAGAATTAAACACAAGAAGAAAGGCACTGTGTCCATGGTGAACAACGGCAGTGATCAGCACGGATCTCAGGTTAGGAAATGGTTGAGAAGATGAGTTTTTCTTTAAAATGAAGGACTGGAAGGACTCCACAAATTATTTTTTTTAAACTATCCAGTAAGGAGAAAATTTCATTCAAAGGTATTTGTTAGAAGAAAGAATTGCACTGCTTTTTTCCTTATTAAAAAAAAAAAACACCTTTTTTTTTTGGTTCTTTCAAATGCAATTCGTGCCTATTGTGAGGAATTTAGAAAATACAGAGAAGTATAGAGAAGAAAATAACATTACTCACAACCCCACCACCAAGAGATTATCACTGTTCACATTGTGGCCTGTTTCCTTTCAGTATTTATTACAGATTTTATAATAGGTTGTGTCGAGCACCTTTTATTAATTGTTTTGTTTAATCCTCACAACAGCCCCATTAGAGTAGGTACTTTTATTTTCCAGTTTACATGTGAAGAGACTGAACCTTGTTTTGTCCAAGTATTTTGAGCAATCAGTGGAATATCCGTGTACATGCTGATACACCTACTTCCTCACTTATCGACTATCTGGTTATCCGACATTTCGCATTTACAGCAATAGTAAAAAATCCATCTATTTTGTGCATTAATGATGTATGTCTAGCAGTAACCCTTTCATGACAAGTGGGATATATAGCACCCACCTAAATTTTCCCACCTCTGGGTTCCAGGGGGACATATGTGTCTCACATATTGTTTTGTGATCTGATGTGGTCATCCTCCATTTTCACGTAATGCCAATTTTCACATAACGACTTGGTCTTTGGAACCTAACCATGTGATAAGTGAGGGGTGGGTGTATTTTATATATAAGCTTTGTACTTTTAACTTAGTGCTGGTAACAAGTGTATAAGGGTAGGTGCAGTTAATGTGCAGTCTTTTGTGTGTTTTTAGTTAGTCCGTAAGTGATTTCAGTTTGAATGATACATGTATTTTTTTACGTGTCTTTCTATATAGTTTCTTATTACTACAGGAGAAAATCTAGACTACCTTGATGGTGTTCATACAGTGTTCGGTGAGGTAACAGAAGGCATGGACATAATTAAGAAAATTAACGAGACCTTTGTCGACAAGGACTTCGTACCTTATCAGGATATCAGGTGTGGTTACAATTTACTATATGAATGTACTAGAATATCTTAATACTGTGATATTTGACATGTAATGGTGATGGCATGCATAGGACTGGTTTTTGGGTAATTCTAAAATGTGAATTAATACAAAACTGTATAATACATTTAATAAAAAGGACCTTTTGTATTTTTATATGTGTTTATAATTACACTTGTTTACACTTATTTATAATTGCTTATATTGGGAGGAATTATTAATACTTTAATTTAGCTTTTAAAAACGCAGATTATTAGAAATAGGGCAAAAGTACTAAGATTTAGATATTTACATTACTTTATATCTTAGAGTAATGCAGAGTAATAAATATAATATCAAGCAATGAAATGAAAAACAGTAATAGTAACTGTGAAAATGTACTCTAGTTTTGTAACATCCTTATACAGAGAAATTTAAGAGATGCTTCTTTTTGGTATTAGAGGTACTTAAGACGCTTATTGTAATCCTCATAAAAATAAAGATTCTGAAGTAACTTAAACGTAACATTTGATCTGGATTTATTTTGTAAGGATAAATCATACAGTGATTTTAGATGATCCATTTGATGACCCTCCTGATTTATTAATTCCTGATCGATCACCAGAACCCACAAGAGAACAACTAGATGTAAGTAGAACTCTCTTGTGATTGAAAGTACCTGCGTATTAATGCTTTGCATAGGGTTAGCTTTTTAATCTGTTAAATGTATTTATTAATTATTATCTTACTTGATCAGTTATACTAGAAAAAGTTTAGCATTCTTTTATCCCATCCACAGAGAGTATTCATTTTTCTAGCTGTCTTTTCACTTCCCTAATTTCCTTTCTTCAGTTTCCATGGAATAGCCTTAGTTCTAGAAGCTTATATGAACACTGGGGAAGATGTTTTTCTTATCTCCTAACTCTAGTTAGGAGTTAGCTTCAAGGTTGAATTAAACTATCCTCTTGTGAGGGAGCTTTTTCACTGGGGATAATCTGGAGCTAGTCTAAAACCCAGAAATTTCTGTGGAACAAGGCAGACGTTCCCCCCAGGTATTTGAAGGTATAAATTCTGCTGAGACAGTTTCTCAAAGCTGAAATCAGTCTTTATAAGTTGGAACTTGGTGCTTAATTTCTAAGATCATTTCTCTTCTGCACTCAGCACTTAGTTATACACCAAGTAGTTTTTATATAAAATGTTTATTTTGATTTTGCAGTAAATTAGAATTTTTGTCTGGGCAATATTTTAGAGTTAATTTAAATCAGTTTTCGCAGATTTGTAAATTTGTTTCAATTGCTGTTTTAACACTTTCGATGGAACTAAGAATAAAGCATAATGTCTTCGATGTTTCTCAAATTTTTTGTTCCTTAAGTATATATATGGGTAACTTCTGCCTTACAGAGTGGTCGAATAGGGGCAGATGAAGAAATTGATGATTTCAAAGGAAGGTCAGCTGAAGAAGTAGAAGAAATAAAAGCAGAAAAAGAGGCCAAAACTCAAGCTATTCTATTAGAAATGGTAAGATAATTATCTTTGCGCCAATAGTTGTGCTGCAGTATATCTAATATATACTCATTGTGGGTTTATCTATTTCTGGATAAATTTCTTTGTAGTCTTAATACATTAAAAACTAAGAATTTTTTTTTTTTTTATTGTTGTGCTTTAAGTCAAAGTTTATAATTCAAGTTAGTCTCTCATACAAAAATTTATACATACATTGTTTTGTGACCCTAGTTCCTCTCCCTGTACTGTGACAGCACACTCTTCCTTTCCACCCCGGATTTTCCGTGTCCATTCAACCAGCTCCTGACCCTCTCTGCCTTCTCATCTCGCCTCTGGACAGGAGCTGCCCGTTTACTCTCATGTATCTACTTGAGCTAAGAAGCACACTCTTCATGAGTATCATTTTATGTCCCATAGTCCAGTTAACTAGGAATTTTATCTGGATTAAATGTTGTATGACATATGTAATAATGTATATAAAAATAAGCAAATTTGGTTTCATTGGCAGTATTATGCCAAATGCCTTTTTAAAAAATGGAAAATGGGTATTCAAGTTACAAAATGGTAATGGAATTTCAATTTTTTGTTTTCCTCTTGAAGCCATGGTGGCATGGTTGCATGGTGGTTTAAGCACTCGGCTGCTAATTAAAAGGTTGGTAGTTCGAATCCACCAGGCGCTCCTTGGAAACCCTATGGGACAATTCTACTCTGACCTATAGGGTCGCTATGAGTTGGAATTGACCTGACGGCAATGGTTTTTGTTTTTATTTTCATGTCACTTCTAAAGAGTGTTTATTGGACTGAAGTTTTTGTATATTAAGGGATAGTTCTTCATTGTACCACTCAGGTATTGAGATTAAATAGTAGGATAGTAGTCACAGGATAAAATAAACTTGAATGGAGATTGAGCACTCTAAAAATATACCCTTACTCTATATACTAACAGTATGAAGTCATAGTCTGCATTTATTCCATTCCTTATTTTTGTGGAATAGTTATACCTATCATATAGTAGTCTCTGGGTGGCACAAATGGTTAAGTGTTTGACTACTAGTTGAAAGGTGGGCAGTTTGAACCCACCCAGAGGCGCCTTGGAAGACAGGCCTAGTGATCTGCTTCTGAAAGGTCACATCTTTGGAAATGCTACTCTGCACACGTGAGGTCTCCATGAGTTGGAATCTACTTGACAGCAGCTAACAACAACAATAACAATCACATAGTAGACGTTCAGTAAATATTTGAATGAATGGATAATAATTAAGTATTATTATTGCTATTTTATATGGTAGAGCTTTCAGATCTGTGGTCTGTTTTAAAATCATATTAGTATCACCAGCCTGAATGAACAAATACTAAAACCTATACCAAATACCAAACCAAACCCGTTGCCGTCGAGTAGATTCCGACTCACAGGGACCCTACAGGACAGAGTAGAACTGCACCACAGAGTTTCCAAGGGGTGGCTGGTGGATTTGAACTGCCGACTTTTTGGTTAGCAGCTGAGCTCTTAACCACTGTGCCACCAGGACTCTGGCGCTAAAACTTATAACTCAAAAAAAAACTTTCTGTTTGACATAAAAAAAAATTTGAAAACACTCATTTTAATGAGTGCACTGTGTATCTGAGATTATTGACCCAGAACAGCCAACACCAAGACAAATTCTAATAAAATTACTGGATGTAAGAGAAAAATGCTTGGGGTAATTGGGTAAAAAGAATAAATGACTTATAAGGGGAAGAATATTAGATTATCATCATACTTTTTAGCAGGAGCTCTTTATACCAGAAGAAAATGGATTAACATATTTTCTAGACTTCTTATTTCAGATAACTTTTAAAGAAAGTTTTCAAAAATAGTGCAGACAACTTCTATATACCCTTTACCCAGAGTCACCAATTTTGAGCATTTTGTCACATATCTGATTCTGTATGCACATATACACATATTGATTTTTCTGGACCATTTGAAACTAAGTTACATATGTCATTCACCTTTGCCTCTTACATCAGTGTGTATTTCCTAAGAGCAACAATATTATCTTATATTTTAACAGTACAGTTCTTAAAATCAGGAAATTTAAAATTGATAGAAATTACAGTCCATATTCCAATTTTGTCAGTTGTTTCAATAATATTCTTTATAGTTTTTCCCTCCTTCAGTCTAGAATCTAGCTCATTATCTATCATGTATTGCATTTAGTTGTCATGTCTCTTTAGTCTTCTTTAATCTGGAAAAGTTCTTTAACCTGTCTTTATCTTTCATGGCATTGATATTTTTGAAGAATACAAGTCATTTATTTAATAAAATATTCCTCAATTTGAGTTTGTCTACTGTCACCTCTTGATTAGATTCAGGTTAAACATCCCCAGCCAGAATACTACATAAGTGATGTTGTGTCCTTCTCAGATGTCACATCTGGAGGCATACAATACCCATGTGCCCTTCATTGGAAGATGATAATTTTGATCACTTGGTCAGAGTAATCCACTGCTTGGTGTCTCCATTGCATAGTTTCTATTTTTCCCTTGCAATTTATAAGCAGTCTGTGCCATAGCACTTTGAAACCTTCCAAATATCTTGTTCCTTATCAAACTTTCACTCTAGATTTCTCATTCATTCAGTATTCTTGCCTGATCCAGTCTTGACTCTGATGGTTGAAAGTGGTGGTTTTCCAACTATACCACTCCCTCTGCATTTATCAGCCAGCATTCTACTGTGAAGAACTCCCCTGCTTTCTTATCTGTTTATCTACTCTTTATCGTATGGACTTGTGGACTTCTATTTTAAATAATGGGTTATAATACATTACTGTCCTTGTTTTGGTGCCAGTAGGAACCCCTTCAAGCTGGATCCTGTGTCCCCTTGATTCTCACTATTAACAGATTTCATCTTTCGTTTTCTCTTCTGAGAACATGTTTCTCTTTATTTTTATTTGTATGTAATAAAATGATAATTCAACTGGTATTTTGTAATATTAATTTTGAACTTCATAGCTGTTAGGACTATTTCAAAGTTCCTTATACTGTTTTAGAGTTAGGTTTAACTGCTGTATAGCAAATTCTTTTTTAACTTAACTTTTTTTCTCGTTTATGTTTCCTTTAGATGTGTTTCTGTCATTGTAGGTGTCTTTTTGGGGATTTTACGGATTTGCTCATTCCCTTATGTGTTGTGATACTTTTTATTGGACATAGATTACTGTTATCTTTTGATAGACATAAGAAACATTGAGCAGATCATACTGGCTTTGTTATTGTTGCTTCTTACTGTTCTTGATGTTCAGTTTTTTAAATGTATTTATCCAAGAGGAGACACTTATATGATAATCTTATCAGAAATCATCTCTTAGAGTTTTTGAATATATGTGTAAGGTACAGTCTGTAGAAAGGAGTATTGTTGATCCATCTAAAGACTCATGGGAAATCTAGTTTTCCCGCTGTGAAATCAATGCCATCATCATTGTTCTGTCTCACTGGTCTTCACCCTCACTGGTTCTTCAGGAAGTGGTATGCCCTGCTCAGTGCTGTAGTTAACTGTGAAATGGACTTAAGTTTGGCTGAAGTAGAAGATGATACTGAGGGAGAGAAAACAAAGCTAGAAACAATATCTAGGAATTGTTGCTGTTCTGTCTTAAGTAATAATGAGAAAAGATTTGGGCTTCACAAGTTGCAGAAGATTACATTCAATGTAACAATAATAGGGTTGTGCAAGTGACTGGCCAAAAGGAAAACAAAAAAGCAAGATATTAGTTCTCTCTGGTGAGAGAAGCAGAGGGATGATGGGATGAGGGAATATTTCAGTTCCTAAGTTAGGTGGTGGCATCATAGGTGTTTTTTATGTTCATGCTTCATTACTTAGATACACTTTATATAAATCCTTCTCCTTTATTTTAATGTATCAAATACTTAAAAAAAAGAAAAAGTGGGGATGAAATTGAGACTTTGAAGCCAGATAGACATGAGTTCAAATCCCAACTCTACTGCTTACCAGTGTGTGGCCTTGGGCAACTTACTTTAACCTTTTTGAATTTCACTTTACTCATCTTTAAATTGGGAATTGCAGAGTTTTAAGAATGTAATGTTTATAAAGTGCCAAGCACAATGTTCACACAAAGTAGGTGTCAGGTGAATATTAGGTATTTTTATCGTTACTACCAGGAACAGTATAGTTGTAAATTTTGAAATCTTATTCACCTTTCTTTTCCTGAGCCTGCGGTTTATATATTGTAAGTTTGGATGTTTTAGGGACATTGGCATTGGGCCTGAATAGGGTGTGTAGAATGGAAACTAAGTAAAGGATTTGATTTATGTTCTTATTTATAATTTAGGTGGGAGACCTACCTGATGCAGACATTAAACCTCCAGAAAATGTGTTGTTTGTATGTAAATTGAATCCAGTGACTACAGATGAGGATCTGGAGATAATATTCTCAAGATTTGGGCCAATCAGAAGGTAATTAATCCCTAGAATTTGTGAAAGGCTTAGAAAAATTAGGCATTAATTGGTCATTTTCTAACATATTTTTGATTGGCTTATGAACTCTAGGTGAATTTTGTGCTGATGAATTCTTTTATAGGTGAGACTTTGGACCGTTGGAAGAAACACCTGTGTGTCTGTTTACCTGTATATAAATGATTGATTTTCCCACTCTCAACATAAAAAATTTCGTTCTAAACCAGGAAATGTATAGAACAATTTAAGTCTAGTTCTATAGTATTCTCAACAAAAAAACCAAACCCATTGCCGTCAAGTCGATTCCAACTCACAGCAATCCTATAGGACAGAGGAGAACTGTTCCATAGGGTTTCCAAGGGGCGGCTGGTGGATTCAAGCTGCCAACCTTTTGATTAGCAGCCGAGCTCTTAATCACTGCACTATAACAAGCATCTTTAATATTTAAAATATTTATCTCATTTAACTTCTTCCTAGAATTATCAGCAATCTATCAAAATAATTTCAATCTCAATTTTCCAAAATTTTTTCTTTTGGCTAATTTTCCTTGTATTATTAATATAAAAGTTCACGAAGCTAGTCTTTAAGAAAGGGAAATTTCTGTAATTGATTAAAAAATATTATTTTGTCTTTAGAAATTCCTTTCATGTTTTTAAAACGAGACTTATGATACATGGGGAAGGAACAAACTGGGTGCTTTCAACTCTAGCTTATTGACCCTTTTACTTGGTTATTAAAATAGATCAGTTCTGCTAATAGCTATACTTAAGGAGCCCTGGTGGCGTAGTGCTTAAGCGCTTAACTGCTAACTGAAAGGTTGGCAGTTTGAACCCAGCAGCTGCTTCATGGAAGAAAGATGTAGCAGTCTGCTTCCATAAAAATTACAACCTTCGAAACTATGGGGTAGTTCTGTACTGTCTTATGGAGTCGCTATAAGTCGAAATCAACTCAGCAGCAGTGGTTTACTAGCTATACTTACAGGGTTAAATTTAAGCTTGATTTATATTAAAATTCAAAATTTCCAAAGCATAAACTTACTAATATTTATATATGTATGCCTGTGCATACATTATTCTACAGTAACATTAGATTTTCCATAATTCGTCTATACTTGGACTAGGAATGCATTATGATTTTTAAAAATTTTTTAGCAACAGTTTACTTTTGCCAAAGGAAAATTAAATATTTTCATTTTATTCTTCTTTTTACTCCTTAGGAATTAAGGACTGTAGGCCGAGTTAGAGTAGAAAGTAGACAATTTAATCTCTGGACTGGTGAACTATTTTTTTAAAACAAATTGTTCGTGAAGAAATATAGTTTCATGAGTTTAATTTTACCTTTTAATAACTGGCTTATTTTGTTCTTCACTTTTGAAGAGTGAGAATGAATGCTTTCTTTTTTTAAAACTCACATTTTTGAAAACTTTCTTGCAGTTGTGAAGTTATCCGGGATTGGAAGACAGGAGAATCTCTCTGTTATGCTTTTATTGAATTTGAAAAGGTATGTCATAACATAGATGTATGAAGTTTGGTATTTATTTTGTTCATTTTTCATATTAAAATATGAAAAATTATAGAACTTCCTCCAGTCTCTAAGATTGGAAAATTAGCTTGCCTTTCCTAGGTGGTGCAAATTGTTCACGCGCAGACTACTAACCTGAAGGTTGGCGGTTCAAACCCACCCAGCAGTGCCACAGAAGAAAGGCTTGGCAATCTGCTTTTGTAAAGATTACTGCCAAGAAAACTCTATGGAGCAGTTCTACTCTGTAACACATGGGGTTGCCGTGATTTGGAATCAAATTGACAGCAGTGGGTTTCTTTAGGCAACTAAGAAAAATAATTTTCTTATATTCAAATAGAGGATACATTCAGTATCTCTTGATGTTAATGTGTATACCTTTACTTTAGGTTCAGAAGCAGTCTGCGGGAATGTATCTTTAGAACTTTTAAAGTTTTAGATAAAGTCCTTCACATTGTAGTAATGATTTTTCATGTTATTTAGGTGGAGATGTAATGGAGTAATAGAAAGAGAACTGGGCTGGGTGGTAAGACCTAGATATTAATCTGAGCTCTGTCACTGACTGGCTATTATATGATCTTTGGCAGTTTATTTAACTTTTCTTTCTAGGCCTTCCTTATACATAAAACATGGGTATAAAATAGTCCGTTCTACATTTGTAATAATGATAATAGCTTATGCTGCTCATATACTGACTCTAAGCCAGGCATTATCCTACTTTATCTGCAGTTAGTCTTCACAACTCTGTGGGATAGGTACTATCCTCATTTTCCAGCAAACAGTGGTAATGTGACTTGTTCAAAATCATGCAGCTAGTAAATGTTATATTTCTGATATGATTCTGTTGCCATTTCTTTTAGCTGCTATGCTATACTATTTCTTTATGCTGTGGACTGATGTGTGTCCAATAGTAGCTCATTCTAAGTTATAGTTACTTCAGAGCATTTATTGAATGCTGTTTGTATTTCAGGCAGTGAGATAAGTTCTAGGAATACAGGATTAATAATACAGGGCTGAGGAAGACAGACATGTAACAAATTATACCTAGATGCCTTGTCAGATGCACCAGTAATGATGTTATATGATACATTGGTGCTGGCAGAAAAGAGATCTCTACCTTTGGTTTGCTATGAAAACTTTTTGTGGACTTCACACTGTCATTCCATCTTTGAAACTCTGGGAAATACTATTTATTTGCTCAAGAGTATAGTTTCATTTCATTTATAGCATCTAGATTAATGACTGCATGTGTTTCTCAGTCTTCTACAGCCATACAGTTTTGCTATGAATATGTAGCTCAGTTCAGCTTTAGAGCAGAGGGTGATAATGGAATTTATGAATTCTGGATCATGTTTCAACATTTTAAAGATGTTGAGGTGGATCTTTTGAGGTTTTTTTCTTCTCTTGAAAATCAGATTAAGCTACATTATTCTGCTTCGTAATTCTGATGGGTGGTAGGCTTTTTGTAAATCTTCATCACTGAGTTTGTATCTTTTGCACATTAGGCAACTTCTCTATACTTTGGACAGTTTGATGCAAAATTTTTTAAAAATTGAATAAAATACATACAGAAAATGTTCAAGTCATAACTAAATAGCTTGATAACTTATCACAAAGTTAATATGCCTGTATAAATTACTACCTAGGTCAAGAACTAAAACTTTAGCAAAAGAAATACCAGCATCCCAGAGGCTGTCCCTGTGTACCCTAATTTTCACTTCATTATCAGCATGGGAAGGAGCCCTGGTGGCGCAATGGCTAAGTGCTAACTGAAAGGTCAGCAGTTCAAACCCACCAGCTGCTTCGCGGGAGAAAAGACCTGGTGATCTGCTCCCATAAAGATTTTGCCCTAGGAAACCCTATGGGACAGTTCTACCCTGTCCTGTAGGGTCACTATGAGTTGGAATCGCCTGGACGGAATCAACAGCAGTGTGCGGGAGTCCCTGTTCCATATCCTTCCCAACTCTTGATATGGCCAGTCTTTGTAATTTTCTCTATTCTGGTGGGAAGAGTCTTTGCCTACCCCAAGGTCATGAATATATTCTCCTGTCCTGTTTTCTAGAAGGCTTTATGGTTTTTACCTTTCACGTTTCAATCTACAGTTTGATTTTTGAGTATTATGCATATTATGTTAAGTTTCATTTTTCTTATATTGGATAGCCAAGTGACCTAGCACCATTTATTTAAAAGGTTATCCTATCTCCACTGCTCTGCAGTGCTATCTTTGTCAGAAATCAGGTGTCCATAGATGTGTAAAGTCTTTTTCTGGATGCTGTAATGCTTCACCAGTCTATTTGTTTATCCTTGAACCGCATTGTGTTAATTACTATACCTTTGTGATGTCATGATGTCTGGTAGTGTCAGTTCTCTAACTTTGTTGTAATTCTTAAAGATTGTCTTGCCTATTCTTGTTTTTTTTTTTCTTTTATTTCTGTTTAAATTTTTAAATCAGGTTGTCAAT
>NW_004443938.1:22131207-22133151 GCF_000243295.1 Trichechus manatus latirostris
CACACACACACACACACACACTATATTATGTAATGCCCCCAATGGGGCATAGGTCAGCATTCCATAATAAATTGCAAACATTTTTCTGTAGTAGGCCTGAATATTCATGCTAAGTGGGGTAACAAAGGCCATAACTCCCATTAGGTCACGTTTTGCTGCCAAATGAATTTTGATGCCAAATTTATGAAAATAGCTTTAAGTTTGGAGGATGTTTTGGATTTTGGAATTGCATAAAAGGGATTGCGAACTTGCATAACATAATCTGTATATGTGTCTTCTGTGATCAGACTGCCTCCTTTCCAGTCGTGGCTCTGACCCTTGCCATGTGTGACCTCGGCAACTTACATGTTTTAAACCTGTTTCCTCATCAGAAAAATGGAGATAATAGATAGTACCTCATAGAGTTGCTATCAGAGTTAATTGAGATAACAGATGCAAAGCATATAACACCAACTGACACATAGTAAGCATTCAAATATTCGTTTTAGTAACAACAGACATTATGTATTTTCAGTATTTGTTCTAGCTATAGAGATCTTTTCCATAAAGATTTATATTTGAATTTTTATAATTACTGTCAGGAAGGAGCCTAGGTGGTGCAGCAGCTAAGCAATTGGCTGCTAACTGAAAGGTTGGCGGTTTGAACTTACCAGCCACTCCATGGGAGAAAGATGTGGCAGTCTATTTCTGTAAGATTACAACCTTGGAAACCCTATGGGGCAGTTCTACTCTGTACTATAGGGTCACTATGAGTTGGAATTGACTTGATAGCAATGGGTTTGGTTTGTTTTTTTAACCAGGAAGAAGATTGTGAGAAAGCCTTTTTCAAAATGGACAATGTACTTATAGACGACAGAAGAATACATGTGGATTTTAGCCAGTCTGTTGCGAAGGTTAAATGGAAAGGAAAAGGTATGTTGGTTTATCTTCCTTTGTTTCTGTTCTGCTTTGTATGCTGTGTGTGTGTGTGTGTGTTTTCTCCCTCTCAATCCTGTCTTTGCAACCCATCCACCCACTGAAGAAATGATATTGCCTGCCTAAGTAGTTTCAATGCAGTTTATTTAGAAGATGATTTTTAAGTGAATTTCTTCATGTTTTTGTTTATAGTAAAATGCCAAATAGGAGATAGATGCTTCAGTTTCACATATGTCATCATAAACACATGGTTTATTGTTCATCTTAGTTAATTTTGAGATAATTTTATATATTATGAATTCACATTTTAAAAAATTGAATGTATACTATGTGTCATTCACAGTGCTAAATATAAATCCTCTCCCTTATAGGCTTGTTTAATAATTCTAACAGCTGAGTGAAATGTTGGGACTATTTTCAGTTTATAAATGAAGAGAATGAGCTTCAGAGATGTGAGGTAGAGCAAGGATTTGAAACCAAGTCCTCCGACTTTAATCTCTTGCCTTTTCTTTTATACCGTAGCTGTCTCATCCACAGTGAGATGCCTCACGACAAGCACATGGCAAACGTTTTTTCAGTGATAAACTGATGCCCATTTGTTTTTAGTATTTTAACTGTCGCAGTGGTCTGTTTCACATTTATATGAAACACTGGCTGTTGACTGCTTTTTGTTTCCAGAGCCTCTGGTACTGGCCAGTACATTAATCTCATCTTTGATGCTTGCCCCCCCACCCTTTTTTTGTTTCTGTTCTCTTCTTCCTACAAGACCCTAGCAATAAAGGTGTATATAGGATTTGCAATCAAAATAGGTCTTTGTATACCTCCAGTTTCCTTTACTTGTATATTTAACCTTGGACCCCTTCTGTAGGAAGCCTTCCCACAAAAGGCATTTCCTAGTTGCAGGTGAGGAATAGGAAAGACAAGTCAGTCAGCAGGTTTGGGGTATGGCTGAGAACAGAATCCTCCTCTGGTAGGAGACTACACTTGAGATTAGAGAAGCTGCGTGGAAGGCTCTCCCCTTCCTGGCTC
>NW_004443938.1:22133251-22138529 GCF_000243295.1 Trichechus manatus latirostris
TCTTGGGAGGAATAAAGGTGCTCCTAAGCCAGAATTTCAAAGCAGAGACAGTTATCTTTGGTGCTCTGGCCAGCACTCTCCTCTCACGTCTGTTTAGTGAACTGCTGGACGTGTTCTGCTATCCCTCTTTGCTTAATGCTGTGTTGAGATTTTGGGGTACAGTATCTTTTTTGACAGACCAGAGGATTTTAAAGCCTCACTACTTCCAAAATTATAAGTCTCTCAGGTCTCTAACTCAGGTTTCAGTCCCTCAGTTTTCTATAACTTAATGTTCTCATTGACTTAATGGCTGTACTTAAACACTGATTCTTTTTTGGTGAATGTGTTCAACGCGTAATTTCGAATTTGAACGTGTGGTGTTGTAATATTCATGTGTATCATTAGGTGGCAGCATATGGCTATCTAGCAAAATGGATATCTGATTTCATTTAAATTAATAATGGCGACTGAATTGCTATGATTATTTTTGTTCTCTTCTCAGCCTTTTCTGTCCTCTGACATATATATGGTTTATATATATGCCATTTATAAAATAGCTCTTATATTGTACTTCTTATGAAATAATTATTGTTCTTGATTAATTAAGTGATTTTTCTTACAAAGTTCTTTTTTCTTTTCTTAATAATAGGTGGGAAATACACCAAGAGTGATTTCAAGGAGTATGAAAAGGAACAGAATAAACCATCTAATTTGGTTCTGAAAGATAAAGTAAAGCCCAAACAGGAGTATCCTTAACAAAAACCAGTTAGTCAACATGTATTGACCATCCACTATGTATAATGTGTGATACATTTAAAAAGACAAGGTTCCTGACTCCAGATAGTTTGTAAAAAAATAATTTATTGTTACCACTTTTCACCATCTTACATCTACTTTGATTTTTCATTATATTCTCTATTGTATGGAGAAAGTTGGAGCTGAAAGAAAAATTTAGCCTAATTCTTTTATCTTCCTACTCTTAGGTTAAAACAGATGGGCACTTTTCTTACTCTCAAAAATCTTCAGGTAAGATTTGTATTTTCTGTACATAATTATAACATTTCAGAATCCTCAAAGCCAGAAAATTTCTTTAGTGCCAAGCTAATTGCCTTATGCTAATTCTCCTCGTATGTTTTACTTCCTTAGAGATGGTGAATATCTAGATAACAAAATCCTGTAGTTTTTAGAAGACTAGGCTGCTTCTTTCTGTGTAGTACATTGTCAGTAGTCTATTAACAAATATTTATTGGGCTCCTGTTGTGTGCAAGGACTGACTTACATAGGATTAAAACGAAATCCATTGACTTGACCATTTAATTCAGGTTCTTCCAAGTTTTAGGTTGAGACAAGAAAGAAGCAATAAAACATACTGTTCATATTATGTCATTTTAAGTTTATTCATTGATATTCTCATTAGAAATCTATCACTCCACACATTGCAAAGGTTATTTCTTTTGTGATTCTTTCTGACAAATGGTTCTTTGTTTCCTAGTTTCTGTTGGTGTTTCAGGGATTCTCTTTTCCCATGCAGTGTAGACATTTCTTTTCCACGTATTCATCAAGGAAAGATGAATATCAGGTTAACCTGTTATATATTCATTTTTAAAAATGTGTTGACTGTCTGAAATAAAGCATTGTGAGGTGCTAGAGCTGGATAAAGTCTGGAGTATACTGATGTAATCAGCCTGAGGGAGAGGCTTTCATGTGCAAACAAGCCAAGATTTGGTCTGAAAAGGTGAACGCTAGAGGAGGTAGGATTGAAATCTCAAAATTATAAGTGGTATGGGTGGAATACATTTGAGATTTATTTACCAAATCTTTAACATTAAATTTAGGCTAACCACTAGTAGCTGCAGCTGGAAGAAGGGGAGTGTGTAGGACAAATGCAAGGAAGTACAATTGTATCGCAAAAGTAGGAGGAGGCTTTCCCCTCAGAGATAGTTCAGGCTGGAAAGAAAGAATAAGTAGTGTTAAAATGTTTTAAATTCAAGATGGTAGGTTACTAAGAGCTAAGAAAGGAAACTAGGCATGTTTGAGAATAAATCTCTAGCTCAAGACTTTTCTAATAAAACTTTCTGCAATGATGGAAATGTACTGTATCTCCACTGTCCATTATGACTACTAACCATATGTGGCTATTGAGCACGTGAAATGCACTGAGGACCTGAATTTTAAATTTTACTTAATTTGCAGTTACACAGCCACATGTGGCTAGTGGCTACTATATTAAACAGCATCGTTTTAGCCTTTTGAACTTGATGCAGAAAACAAACGTCCTGGTACAAACCACTCTTAATCACTGTCAGACAAAATATTGAACAAGAAAAAGCAAATTCTTGAGTCTGAGGCAGTAGGATGGTCTTTATGTTCTTGATATTTGATAGGTTTCTTTTTATGAGGAATTTACAATCTCAAGTAGAATAATAGAGGGCTAGAACAAGAGTTTATATTGTGTCTCATATATATATACATGTATGTATATAGTTTTTTTGTTACTTATGGCAAGGGAAGAGGATTCAGAGGATAATCTAATATGCAGATAAGTTGTCTTAAGTCAAAAAGACTTCATGGAGATATACTTTGTGGGTCTTGAGAAACTGCTGTAAATGTAGATTATCAGTAAGAACATTTAAAAATAGAAGTGGAAGGAGAGGGAAGCTTAACGTGGCCAGACTAGACCTCAGAGAAGAAATTGGGGAAAAGAGGTCAGTAAGATTAGAAATTTGCTTTTTATTCCAAGGATTTTGAAGGGATTTGGCATCTTTTTTAAAACAAGTATTGATTGTAGTGGTGAGAAGATAGTGGATAAGTAAACAAGGAAAAGATGTAGTGTCTGGATGATACAAGAAATAATCAACAAATACTTGTTTAGCATCTGTTACTTACCCAATTAGCAGTGACAGATAGTTAGCCCCGGCCTTCATGGAGCTTACATTATATTCTTAGGGTGGGAGGAGTTAGGAAGAATAGATATTAAATAAGTACATTAATTAAATATGTCAAGTATTACAAAGAAGTACATGGTGATGTGGTAGGTTATAATAGGGGTGGGAGACCCAGGAAGACCCTCAAGTAACACTGGAAGAAGTGCCATTAAGGCTCAGACCTGAGTATAGAGGAGGAAGGGCTGAAGTGGGATGCCTTTTTTTTTTTTTTTTAAACTGCAAACCATCATATAAGAAGTATAGTTTGTATCATGACCCAGTACCGTCATTTACACACACACACAAAAGCACACACAGAAACAAAAATTTCATAAAATAAAAAAAATCTTTAGGTGCCATGCATTTTGTTTTCCATTCAATATTATTTTAAAAAAATGCTGGTTGCGATACACAAAATGGATTACAGTCCTCAGTTGAAAAACCCTGTTTGGAAGCATTTTGGACAGAGGGAGCAGCATGTGCAAAGCACACAGTAAGATGAAAATATAGGCAGGGCTGTTGAATTTGTGTCTGAATAAGGAGGAAGATGGAAGATACTCTGGAAATAGTGTGACAGTATAAAGGAGAAAAGGATTTGGAGATAATGGAGGAATAATAGGATGGCATGGGCTGACTAGCCATCTTTAATCATCTTGTGAAAAGCTAGAGGTGACAATGTTTTCCTATTTGATTCTGCATAGAAGTGAGACACCCTTGAGGAAAGCTTAGAGCTGTGGCATTGTGAAAGCAGTCGTGAAGGAAGTGTGTCTGTGCCTAAACTCCAGCCCTACAAGAAACTAGAATAGCTCTGTGTGCTGGGCTTCCTCATAATCTTTCTTTGGAAAACCACTGTTCTAGCCCCTGTCAGCCTCCCACAAAGTCCCTTTTAGTAGTTGAGATTATTTTCGGCAGAGATCATAATAGTTTTATATTTTTTCTTTATCTAAGGCATTCTAATATATTAGAGAAAATGCTTATTTCTGAATTAAAACATGTTAAAATTTTTATAACACATTTATATTTAATAATGAGAAAAAAAAATTCACTCATAATTCTACCACCTAGACAGATGATACTTTTTATTTTTCTCATTCCTTTTATAAGGTTTTGTAATATCATAATCATTATATGATATACGCAGTTTTGCTTCAAACTGCTTTCACTTATAATTTTTCATAAATACTTTTTCAGGTTTTTTCATACCACTCGTTTGTCATTGTTAATATCTTCCTTCATAATAATATGTTATAGTTGAAATACTATAATGTATTTAAGTATATCTTTATTATGAAGCATTTTGTTATTCCCAGTTTCTGTTATTAAAAGTAATCCTATTATGTGTACCTTTGTTCATTTACCCTTATTATTTTAATTTTTTATATATTCTTTGTAGAATCTTATTGATAACTATTGACATATGTTGCTAACTTTTCTCGTATAGGACTGAACTAATCTCTACTTCTTAAAAAAAGAATCATATGGTTATACTTGTTTTCTTATCTAGCATCTCTGGCATTGGGGATAGTAAGATTTTTATTTTTTTCTAGATAAGATAGTGCCTCATTTTCTAAGTTCAGATTTTTTTCACTACTGAGAAATACGTTTTCCTTCTTATGGTACTTGCGTTTTCATTTGTGGGTATAGTGTTGTTGTTGGGTTTTCTTCCCCCCGCCCCATATTTTTTGTCCATTTAGCAGTTGGTAACTGTTTAGAGATCAAGGTTCTTTCCATTTCTCCCGAGTATGTAATGAAAGAAAATATGAGTTTTCTTTTAGAAATAAACTTAAACTTACAATTTTTAAGTTAAAAACTTACCTTTAGCTTAATGGCCTGCTTTGTTTACCAGATTCTTGTGCTTTGATGTAGTATCGGCATCACTTCTCACATTTGTCCTTAACTAACTGCTGCAGTGCAAAATATGATCTTATATTAGATGAAGAGGCGGAAGACTCAAAATCAAGTCACTCACACACAAGTAAAAAACACAAAAAGAAAACCCATCACTGCTCTGAAGAAAAAGAAGATGAGGACTATGTGCCAATCAAAAATCCTAATCAGGTACTTCTAATTTCCACCCTTAAAAAAAATAAAACCCATTGCCATCGAGTCAATTCTGACTCATAGCAACCCTATAGGACAGAGCAGAACTGCCCCATAGGATTTCCACGGAGCAGCTTGTGGATTCCAATTGCCGACCTTTTGGTTAGCAGTCAGAGCTCTTAACCACCGCACCACCAGGGCTCCTTTCCACCCTTAGCTGTGGACAAATATTTTATCCCTTTGTATTTTAGTTGGTAAATGTAATAGTCCTGAACATGGGTATGGATATACTCCTAATTCTAAAACATAGAATAGTTTCACAGAGGTAATGAACT
>NW_004443938.1:22139318-22141560 GCF_000243295.1 Trichechus manatus latirostris
TTGTAGAAGATAAAAATTAGCAAAAGTAAACTCTGGAGATTATTGTATATTCTTTCAGATCTTTATGCATAATCTGTCTACACACACACACACACACACACACACACACACACACACACACACACAATACAGTCTCAGGGTAGTATCAACACTGTCACTAATAATATGATTACTGAAGATCAGTTATGATTCTTTAAGTTCTTTTTATACTTGAGGTATATCCCACTAGGATATAGAGTCAAATTACTATGTTTTAAAGTCGTTTGGTATAGTTTTTCTGTGTGTGTTATGCTTCCAACTGGGTTCATATTTCAGTTAATTTGTTTAATTTTCCTTTTCATGTTTAAGGATTACATTAAACTTTTTTTTTGTAGTTTTGTAAATTGTTTATATGGTTCTAAACTAAAATCTAGGAAATGGTATGTACAGAGAACCTAGCTTCTGTCCCTGTCTCCTCCTTCTTCTTCCCCCAACAGGTAACCATTTTATGTGTTTTATGGGTTATTCTTCATTTTTAGTTTTTAAGCAAATATTATTTTATATACTTACTGCCCCTATCTTTTGATAAGATAGATTCCTACACCTTGTCATCCAGCAGATGACCACTCTCTTCCTTTCACAGTCTGTTAGCTATTTGAAGATTGCTGTCATTCATACTCCACTCTCCAGTTTTTAAGTTACATGTTCTCAATATCTTCAGGTATTCTCATATGAATCAGTGGTAATAATAACAGTAATAGCTAACATCTCTTGAGTTCTTACAAAGAAAGTGAGCAACTAAAGAGAATGTGACTTACCCATAGTTTTACACAGCTAATAAGTAGTTGTGGAACTGTAATTGAAACTCAGGCTTGTCTCCTAGCTGCTGTACTGCTGCCCTTCTCACCTTGCTTGTGCTCCTGTCAGTTTCCTTTCCTAAATCCTATTCTATTACTCTAATGTAATTTGTCTCAGAATATCATATTCCAGTATGATGTAACTAATGGGAACATCTCCTCCCTCTTAGATTCTCTCCTACTATTAATTTAGCCTAAAATCACCCCAATCTTTCTTATGGTGACTATATACCTTTCTGTACTTAGCATGCTTACCACTAATAATCCTTAATTCCTTTTTTCCCCCCTTGTGCTGCTTTCAGTGATTGCTCCTTATCCTCTGCTTGTACATGGAATGGAATCTTCAGTGAATTTAGGCATAAGATAAATATTGGTGTTTTTGAGATAATCAGAGGTCTAAACAAATTCAGAGGAGCCCTAGTGGTTCAGCACTTGGCTCCTACCCGAAAGGTCGGCGGTTTGAGCCCACCATCTGCTCCTTAGGAGAAAGATATGGCAGTCTGCTTCCATAAAGATTACAGCCTTGGAAACCCTATGAAACAGTTCTGCTGTCTCCTCTAGGGTTGCTATGAGTTGGAATCGACTCGACAGCAATGGGTTTGGGTTTTTTTGGAAACAAATTCAAGATGTGTTGCATTTTAAGCCTCTGATTCCCTCTCTGCCTTTGTGACTCTTTTTGATCCTGCTGTGTATGATCACTTAAAATCTTAACGTGGTAAATACCTTTCTCTTCTACATGGAGTTAAGCAGTGGTTTTGGGAGGAATGCTGTTAATATTTTAAAAGAATTTTAAGGCAGCTGACAACTATAAAATTGTTAAATTCTGAATAATAATTATCTCCTAGCTTTATTTTCTCCCCTCAAAGTATATTAAGGTACATGTTTTTTATTTTATACTTTGATTTAATAATGTAGCTATATTAATTTTCTCTCTTACTTTTTTTCCATCTAATAAAACTCAGCATCAGGATTTAAGATTTTAGAGGTCCCTGATTTTTTATATTATCCTGATTATTTTCCGTTTGATTTTAGTGTCAAAAATATAATCATTAAAGGGAATTTTCAGTAGAGGTAGTAGCTCAGATTTTCCTATTTGTTGGTAAGTATGGTTTCCTAAGAATGTTAACTCATTTCTTTAAACTCTTTGTTTTTTGTGTGTGTGAATGATAGACTTACTGC
The DNA here is from genome assembly GCF_000243295.1 of Trichechus manatus latirostris. NCBI lineage: Eukaryota > Metazoa > Chordata > Mammalia > Sirenia > Trichechidae > Trichechus > Trichechus manatus. The sequence goes on from NW_004443938.1 coordinate 22,141,334, forward strand.
TCAGTTTGAAAACTTCTCTGTTTAATTTTTCCACCTCATGTCTTAATTCCAAAGATGATTACTGAGGTTTGAGTTTTACGGGGGTGGGGGGGCGGGGGGGGCGGGTACAGGAGTTTGAATGGGATAGGAGGTGGGGCCTGGCTTACTGTTGCCTGTTGCCGTCAAGTCGATTCTGACTCATAGCAACCCTATGGGACAGAGTAGAACTGCCCCACAGAGTTTCCAAG
>NW_004443938.1:22142339-22146956 GCF_000243295.1 Trichechus manatus latirostris
TTTTTTCATTTTTCTATACCACTCCCCTTTTTAATTTTATATATCAGGTTACTGATCAATTAAATGTCTCCAACCTATGTAGATCTCTTGAGGCTCCATTTCCTTATTTCTCAAGTGAGGATAACGTTGTACTCTAACCATCTTGTACTTACCGTCTTGGTACTGCATACTTAGAGCATCAATATGACTTCATCCAGCCACCTACCCTTTTTGCCTGCAAACATACAGTACTGTCTTTCTTGCCTTTCACTTTTCACTTATACTATTTATACTAGCCTTCTTGCAGCCGATTCAAACCCAAACCCACTCATCTTTGAGGGTCATCTCAAGTTCTTATTTCTTCCCTCATAATTCTAGCATGAAGAGTGTTTCCTGTCTGACACTTCTAAATGTCAGAGACCATTTTAACCCAGATTTCCCCTAACTTCAAACCTTGTATGTTTTCACAGTAAGCTGCCCTCCCTCCTCTTCTCTACCCTGTCAAATAGGAGTGGTTTTGAGATTTCAGTTCATTCCAGATTTTCAGCTTTCTCAACTTTTTCAAAAAATTAAATACTGCATAACCGTTATCTCTTTTATTTTAAACACTCAAATCATTTCAGTGCCTATTTGTATAATAATAACGTGTTGAGGATTGTATGGAGTTACACACTGACTGAGAGTCCTGCATTTAAAAAATTTATTGTCTCAACTGATAAAGAAATAAGTACTATATATACAGACAGGAGCCCTGGTGGCACAGTGGTTAAGCGCTCGACTGCGAACCAAAAGATCAGCCATTCGAACCTACCAGCTGCTCTGCAGGAGAAAGATGTGGCAGTCTGCTTCTGTAAAGACTACAGCCTTAGAACCTCTATGGGGCAGTTCTGCTCTGTCCTGTAGGGTCACTATGAGTTGGAATTGACTTGAAAGTAATGGACCTATACAGACAGAATAGTAAATATTTATATTTTGTATGTGTTAAAGGAAGCACAAAAACCTGTCTTATCTAGGAATGTCATATTTTGCTAATGAACAATTGGTAAAGGGCTAAACCAAAATACCTGCTCATTTTTCAACTTTTAGGACGTTTATAGAATGCCAGAAACTGTTGGGGCCATGTAGAACATCATGAATCAATTTATAATGTTGTTTTCCACAACATGATTATAACAAACATGTTAGATCTTTTTTTCACATACTGCAAACCATATGCCAGGTGTAAGCTATAGTACCTAGATGGTATATGGAAGGATTAATTGTTTGTTTAAAAACTAGTCCTTAGAAATGTATCTCCATCACTCTGAATTTTAAACTTTGACATTTCCATCTCCTATAATAATGTGTGTGTTGATAGAGTTGGACACCTTGGGAGTTCAATCCTTAGAGTTTTAAAGGACGTGCATAATCACTTAAGAAAATTGAATTTTACAAACTATCTCACGGAAGAGCATTGGTTGTGGTCTCTAGATTTTTGCCAGTTACTGAGATACTTGTTTTAATTAGAGATAGAACACAAGCAGAAACAGACTCATTGTAACTAGTGCTCTTCTATATGGGAAAATTACCACTACTGTTTAATTATTGGAGCCCTGGTGGCACAGTGGTTAAGAGTTTGGCTGCTAACCGAAAGGTGAGCAGTTCGAATCCACCAGCCACTCCTTGGAAACCCTATGGGGCTGCTCTGTTCTATAGGGTTGCTATGAATCAGAATTGACTCGACGGCACATAACAACAACAACATTTAATTATTAAGAATAGAATTAAATGTACCATTGTCTTTGGGCAATGAATTATTCCATTGTTCTTAATTTATTTTTAATAAATATGTAAATAATGATTTAAACAAAAACTTATATAAGCTTAGTCTAAATATAGAAAATTTCTTTGAAGATGTGGAGAGGATGTGTTATAAAAGAAAACATTAAAAAAATTAATCACTCAGGCCAAAGTATGCAGTTATTTCTTTTCTTTTCTTTTTAGACCAATTGACTTACCTCTTAAGACCGCTTTCCTATTATGTTATTTATCTAATGTGTTCCTTATAGGACTCTTGTGGGAATTTTAGTCATTTCGTTGCCTCCTTTCATGAAAGGGGAAGGGGGAGGGGAGGAGTAAACAGATGTCACATGGTTGTACCTGATTGATGAAGGGGGGTGTACACTGCCATGTCTTTTTATTTTTTTCCTAACTGGAGAGTTCTCTTTCTGTCTGGTGTTCAGACTTTACTAATTGGAGTTTCAGGCCCCTAAGCTGGCATCAACTCCAGCCTGTGCTCGCTCTTTCCTTCCACCCCTTTTGTGGGCAGAGAGGAGGGAGAAGTGACCGCACATAACCAGAATTCTTAGTATTGCAATTTTGCTCTATAGACTTGTTCTAATATTAATTGGGCTGTTTCAGTTGTTTTTGGATGTGATCCTTGATTTCAGCTGAAATAGTAGGTGAGATTAATAAGAAAAAGGGTTAAAGCTTTTTCTGAATTATGTTTCCTTTTTAATTTTTAAGATTCTTGGGATTAGTGAGAGTATTCAAATTTGAGCTGTTCCAACTTCTTGTTAGTGGTGGACTTCTCATCTAGGTTTTGTTAATTGACAGTACCAACAAAATTATTACTTTTTACTGGTTCACTTGTAACTCTCTCTCTGTTCCTTTGACAGGATATCTACAGGGAAATGGGATTTGGTCACTATGAGGAAGAAGAAAGCTGTTGGGAGAAACAAAAGAGTGAAAAGAGAGATCGACCTCAAAACCAAAGTCGTAGCCGATCTCGAGAAAGAGATGGCCACTATAGTAACAGTCACAAATCCAAATACCAAACAGATCCCTATGAAAGAGAAAGGAGTAAAAAGAGAGACCGAAGTAGGAGTCCAAAGAAATCCAAAGATAAAGAAAAATCTAAGTACAGATGAAAGATGAAGAATCAGAAATGAGTGGCTAACATATTTACTCTTGTCTAACTTAGAATACCAAGAAAGCAAGTGTTCAGATTTTGTGTCAAAGCAGTTAAAGACTCTGCTTGTTATTATTATTTTTTTCATGTTAGGATTATGGCCCTTTTAGATTAATATTGATTGTTTAGGGCACTGAAAGACAAAAAAGAATTTAACATTTTCTTTGTATACTTTTTTACACTAATTTTATTGTTATATATAAATGGTTGTCTTCGTTGAAGTCACATTTTCCACTCATCTTTTTTTTTAATGAAGTATTTCTTACTTACAAGAACTACATAAACATGTATATATAAGGTATAAAGAATAATAAATACCTGTGTACCCATCAGCCAGTTTAAGAAATAGTATCTTACCTGTGTTTTAGAAGTCTTCTATGTGCCCTCTCCCTCTCAAGTAATTATTCTGAATTTTGTGTTTGTCATTCTCTAGCTTGTTTTTATAGTTTTACAATATATGTATGTATCCATAAATGAAACATTGTTAAGTTTTGTATGTTTTTGAATTTTATATAAATGGTATCATAATGTATGTTACTTCTGTAACCTGCTTTTTTCAACTTAGTATTTTTTTGAATCATTTGTTTTTACTGTATCTTATTGTATGAATATAACATAGTTTCTTTATCCGTTTTTCTGTTGATGGACATTTGGGGTTTTTGCTATTGCAGACAGTGCTGCTGTGAACATTCTATATCTAGGAGTGAAATTGTTTGGTCGTGTGTGGGTATCTTCATCTTGCAAGATAATGCCAAGTTATATTCTAAAGTGGCTGTACCAGCTTATACTCCTTCTAGCACTATGTGCATTACCTTAGTTTCATATCATCTCCAATACTTTTTAATTTTAGACGTTAAAATTTTACCAATATAGTGGATGTTAAATGGTATCTTACTGTGTTTTCCAACAAGAAGACACTGTCATTCTTTGTTCTTCTGTGTATAATGTGTCATTTTTCTCTGGCTGCTTTTAAGGTTCTGTTTGTCGCTGATTTTAAGCAATTTGATTATGATGTGCTTGGTGTAGTTTTTTTTAATTTTTCTTCTGCTTGAGATTGTTGGATCTGTGGGTTTATGGTTTTTATCAAATTGGGAAATTTGGGGCCATTATTTCTTCAATTATCTGTTCTTCTGTCCCTCCCTTCCCCCAACTTCTCTCCTTCCAGGACTCCAATTATATGTGTGTTAGGCCACTTGAATTGTTCTACAGTGTACTGATGCTCTGTTTTTTGTTTTTTAAGCCTTTATTCTGTTTCATGTTGGGTAATTTCCATTGCTACGTCCTTGAGGTCACTAATCTTTTCTTCTGAGGAGATTCACTCCTGTTAATCTCACCTTTGTGTTTTTAATCTTTAGAAGTTCCATTTGGGTCTTTTTTATATCTTCCGTGTGTCTCCTTAACATGTTCATGCTTTTCTGTACCTTTATGAACATACAGAGTGTGTATATGTAATAGTTGCTTTAATGTCTTTGTCCATTCTGTCATCTGTATCATTTCTGGTCTGTTTCTCTTGAACGATTTTCTCCTCATTAAGGAAATCATTTTCCTTCTTTGCATGCCTGATAAGTTTTGGTTGGACGTTGTTGTTAATCGCTGTTGAGTCAGTTTCAACTCATGGCAATCTTGTATGTCAGAGTAGAACTGTGCTTCATAGGATTTTCAAGGCTGTGACCTTTTGGAAACAGATC
>NW_004443938.1:22147742-22155027 GCF_000243295.1 Trichechus manatus latirostris
CTGTTTTTACTATAAGATGATACAAACATCTCAGTTTGTGGCTTTTTTTTTTTTTTTTTCACTTTCTAAATGTAGGCCTTGGAAGAGCAGTTTTAAATCTCCTTTCAGCTTTTTAGTATGAAAATTTTCATACATGCATAGAAATACTGAAAAAATAGTGTGATGAACACCATATATATGCATCTGTCTAGATTTGACAGTTTATTAACATTTTGGTTTGCTTCTCTAGGTTTTAGGTGAACTTCTAAAACCAGGTTCCAGTGATATATTCCACTGACTTTTGCCAAAACTGCAAAAAATTGAGTGGACCGCAGGTAGCAAGATACATACATACATATATATATTTAATTCAAAAGAAAAAAATAGTTATTTTGAGACTGAAATTTCTCATTAATTATAACTTTGCTATAAAGTTTCAGGTTAATCTCTCTTACCAGTTGAATTTTCAAAGATTGTTATTCAAAGAACTATTGCAGGCTAAGAGTGGAGAAACTTTAGATGGGTTAAGCAATTATACTTTCATTAATGTCTTTAAATAAATAGGGTTGCTTTTTAGTTACTGAAATATATATTTGATATCTATATTTTCCACTCATCATAAAAAATTTTAATCTCAAGTTTGACCTTTCTTACCCATCTAGATTGAGTCATAAAGAATGCATAAATAGATAGTAAAATCGAAATCACAGAAGCCTTACCTTCTGGTGACTGTTGCTATGAAACCATGTTTTGATGGGAAATTTCAGAGAACCTTGTTCTTCCTGTTGTTAAATGATAGAATATGGAGATCCCCTTAATTTTCAAAAATATCTTTTTTTTTTAAGCAAGTAATCTCAACTATTCTTTTTACTAATGGAACAATCGTTATTGCTACCCTGTCTTAACTGACACAGGACTACTAATTAGGCTTAATTTTTCTAGGGGCAATGCCGATAGTTAACAGTTTTATGCTTTGCCTCCCCTCCTGTTCCTTTTTCATTTTGTAGATGGACAGGGTTTTTGAGAAATGCTTTCCGTGTGGTTATAAACTTGTTAATTTATTTTGCCTAGAGCATTGGGAAGCTCAGCATACAAAAGATTGCAAATATGGTAGCATATTGTATAAAAAGAAGTTAGAAAAGTGCTGTTTCTCTGCTTTGTTACCATAATTCTAGAATACGACCACAGTGGCCTCTGGCTCCTGAAAAAGAAAAGTTACCTTATTTGTTTCCTCTAAAGGCAGCTTAGTGTGGTGGAGAGAGCTTGGGATTCTGAGCCAGAAAACTTAGATTTAAGATCTGGTTCAGCATCTTACCATCTAGGTTATCCTAGGAAGTCACCAAACCTTCCTGAGTGTTGCTTTCGTTGGTTATAGAATGGGAGTAATACTTCTTCCACCAGTTTCCGAGGTTGTTGTTTCCTAGAGTTTCTGTGGTTTCATGTACTGTGGGATGTGGAGTTGGTTCAGAATAGGACGTTTCCCTAACCCTCCACTATGAACTCAAGAAAGAGTTAAACACTGATGACATTGGAATCTGCCCTCAGCCACCATCTGTATACAGACCACTGTGCTAGACTGGGTAGATCAAAAAGTAAAAGTGCAATGCTAGTTAGAAAGATAATTGAGAAACCGTTTTATAAGGAGATAGCCTTGCACAGGAACATGGACACTTCCGTGAGTTTACAGCGAGACTGGATAATCTAGGGAAAAATTAAACAACTAGAAATGGGTTCTAAAATGACTTTAATCAAATAATTGCCAAGTGATATTGAGACAATGTGTGTTAGTTTCCTGTGGTTGCCGTAACGCATTACCATAAACTTGGCTTAAAACAGAAATTTATTCTCCACAGTTCTAAAAGCCAGAAGTCCAAAATCAGTATCACTGAGCTGAAATCAAGGTATCCATAGGGTTGTGCTCCCTCTGGATCCTTTGGGGGAGAATCCATTCCTTGCCTCTTTGAGCTTCTGGTGGCTGCTGGCATTCCTTGACTTGTGGCTGCATCACTCCAATCTCTAGCTTTTTAGAAGTCAATTGACAAAGACATGAATCGAATATACAAAAATACCTTCACATCAATGCCTGAATTAGTGTTTGATTAAATAACTGGGCACTATAGCCTAGCCAGAAGGCCCTGGTGGTGCACTGGTTAAGTGCTCAACTGCAAATCAAAAGGTCAGTGGTTCAAACCTACCAGCAGCTCTGTAGGAGAAAGATGTGGCAGTCTGCTTCTGTAAAGATAGATTTACAGCTTTGGAACCCTATGGGGCAGTTCTACTCTGTCCTACAGGGATGCTGAGTTGGAATTGACTGATGGCAGTGCGTTCGGTTTGGTTTTATAGCCTAGCCAAGTTGACATATATCGCCATGTGAGATAGCTGACAAACTATGGACTAATGGAGTTGTTGTTAGGTGCGGTCGGGTTGGTTCTGATTAATAGCGACCCTGTGTACAACAGAACAAAACACTGCCCAGGGCTGCGACATCCTCACAATTGTAGGTATGTGTGAGCCTATTGTGGTAGCCACTGTGTCTGTCCATCTCGTTGAAGGTCTTCGTTTTTTTTGCTGACCCTCTATCAAGCATGATGGTCCTCCAGAGATTAGTCCCTCCTGATAATATATCCAAAGTATATGAGACAAAGTCTTGCCATCCTTGCTTCTAAGAAGCAAGCTGCCTGTAATTCTTCCAAGACAGATTTGTTTGTGTTCTGGCAGTCCATGGTATATTCAGTGTTCTTCACCAACACCATAATTCAAAGGGATCCATTCATCGGTCTTCCTTATTCATTGTCCTGCTTTTGAATGCATCTGAGGCCATTGAAAATACCACGGCTTGGGTCAGGTACACTTTGTCCTCAAAGTGACATCTTTGCTTTTTAAGACTTCAAAGTGGTCTTCTGTGGCAGAATTGCCCAGTGCAATCTGTCGTTTGATTTCTTGACTGCTGCTCCCATGGGCATTAATTGTGGAATTAGGATTAGGAAATGGGATTAAGAAATACATTTAAGAGATATTTCTTGAGGTGAGTCCTAAAAGAAGTGATGAACAAGGGGATTGATAGAGATATGAAGAGCAAAGGCATATGAAGGTGACAAGAAGCCAGACAGAGGGAGAGCAATATGATGATCTGACTGAAGTAGAGGACTGTGGAGAGTAATGAAGATGGGGAAGGAGGACGAGATTAAGGACGGGGTACACAGAATGCAAAACTGAGAAGCTTGGACTTGACTTTCCAGGCAGTAGAAAATCAGAGCATGTTCCTAAGGAAGGAAGTGGCATTGGCATAGTTAAGGAAAGTTATGGAGTTTTGTGTAAGATGTTCACCAAAGGTTGGCACCAAATACCTCACATGACACTATATGATCCATGCAGTATCCATTCCACATGTGCAAAGATGAATCCGGACTTAAAGTAGGTTTCCCAGAGGAGACGATGCATAAACTGAGACCTTTGGCTCAAGTTGGTGCAGTGCTAGAACACAGAATGACCATCACAACAGCACAACATTTAAAAAGCCACAGGTAGCTACATAATCACTCCTTTGACATTATAGAAGATAATTCAGATATCTTTGGAATGGTCATGAATAGACATGCTTTTAATAAAACATCTTTCATGTGATCTAAGAGGGTGTTAATGGATTGAATTGTGTCCCCCAAAAAGATACGTTGAAGTCCTAACTCCTGTTACCTGTGAGTGTGACCTTATTGGGAAATAGGGTCTTTGCAGGTGTAATCAATTTAAGATGAGGTCATACTGGATTAAGGTGGGCTCTAATCCAATATGACTGAAGTCCTTGTAAGAAGAGAAGAGACACAGACACGGAGGGACGATGGCCATCTGAAGACAGAGGCAGAGATTGGAGTTATGCTGCCACAAGCCAAAGAATACCTGGGGCTACCAGAAACTGGAAGAGACAAAGAAAAATCCTCCTCTAGAGACTTTGGGGAGCCCCTGGGTGGTGCAAACAGTTAACATACTTGGCTGCTAACTGTAAGGTTGGAGGTTCGAGTCTGCCCAGAGGCCCCTGGCAAGCTTCCAAAAAAATCATCCATAGAAAACTCTATGGAGCACAGTTCTATTCTGACACACATGAGGTTGCCATGAGTCAGAATCAACTTGATGGCAACCAGTTAGAGGCTTTGGAGGGAGCATGCCCCTGCTAACACCCTGATTGCAGACTGTAGCCTCCAGAACTGTGAGAATAAACTTGCTGTTTTAAGCCCCCCAGTTTGTGGTACATTGTTATGGCAGCCCCAGGAAACCCAATATAGAGGGGTTGGAAGGAGACCCTCCCGGTTGACCGCATTAGTGAGATATGTAGCAGAGGGCTAGCCTGGGAGCATCTTGAGACAGGCACCTTGCCTGTTTCATTTTGCATGTCTGGCATGCAGGAGAGTGCCTCACACAGTAGAAAACTGGCCTCGTGAATACTGCCATCTCAGCAATGACAGTGATGTATATATTTTTAACTTTATCATAAGTGATATTTCACTATTACGTTCATCACACTTTTGTCTACTACTCATTCTGTGAAAACAAACCAAAAACACATTCATGACCTTTCCCTCTAGAAAATGCTTATGGGAAATACCGTGAAGGGCTTCATCGTAAAACTTACTGTCGGGTCTATCCCAGAGGCAGACGGTGGCTCCTTGCCTACCAACCAATCCTCAGGCCCAAGGATTTGCTGCAGAGTGACCCCTACCTTTCTTCCTGTCTTCCCATTACATGGCAGGAGTGTGCTTATCTGAGAGTAAGGAGTCACCAGATCTAGAAGCATATTTTAAGAGCTCTGAAGGATAGTTGTTTTGGGGGTTGAGGAGTGAAGAGTTTGCAGAACTCAAGAGAAACCTCTGCAGCAACTTTGGACAGAGGCCAGGGAGGATGTTGTTGAGCAGAATAGTGAGCCTTAGAGCCCATATTTCTAAACACAGAGAGTTTCAAGCATTCAGTGTGACCAGTTACATATCATTTATTCCAGGCATAGGTGCTGTATCTTAACATGTGTATCAACTCTCACCATTATTCTTTGCCCTCTACCTCAGTTCCTCTACCTGTTTCATATAGTCGCCTTGTCTTTTGATTCATAGTCTCTCTTCCTAGCAATGGATTGCATGTTGATATAGCCCGTCTCATATATCCCTCATATATATTTTTGTGAGAAAATTGCAGAAAAGGTAGGTCCCCCAGAGTCAATTTCAGTCCTTAGGAGCTGTGTGTTGCAGCAGCTTTAGGGAGGTTTTTCCAAAGTGCCAACTTATGTAGGTTATACAGACACAAGCTCTAACTTGTAGAGGCTTGCCATCTGTCTTAGTTATCTAGTGCTGCTATAACAGAAATACCACACGTGGATGGCTTTAACAAATGGAAATTTATTCTTTAACAGTTTAGGAGACCAGAAGTCCGAATTTAGGGCACCAGCTCTGGGGGAAGGCTTTCTCTCTCTGTTGGCTCTGGGGGAAAGTCCTTGTCTCCTTTCAACATCTGTGGGCCTGGCATTCCTTGGAGATCTCCACATGCCTTGGCATCAATCTTCCTCTGTGTCTAGGAGGTTCTCAGTGCAGGGACCCTCTATCCCAAGGATGTGCTCTGCTCCCTGCTCTCCTTTATTGGTGGTAATGAGATCCCTCTCCTCTTGGCTCACTTCTCTCTGCTTTTGTCTTTTGTAAGATAAAAGGTGTGACTCATGCAAGGGTGTGACTTGAGTAAGGGTGTGACTTGAGTCACAGCTTCCTTTGAGACTGTGACTCAAGAGACACCCCACACTGATCCTGCATCCTTAACATATGGAGGTTAGGATTTACAAGGTGCCACAAAATTGAGGATAATTACATCAGATCACAAAATGGAGGACAACCACACAATACTGGGAATCATGGCCTAGCCAAGTTGACACATATGTTTTGGGGACACAATTCAACTCATGACACCATCTAAGTAGAAAATGTCTCCAGGACCAAACACAAAGCAGGCATTGAGCCCTGGGTCACCAAATCAGACACTAAATAACAGGGCAGGGAATTCAGTAGCCAAGGTTGGAGAAAGAATAGAGTTAAGAGAGTGCCCTGGAAGATCATTACTCTCCTTACAGTTGGTTGATAAGAACTCTGAGATCCTTCACAATCTTTGAAAAGACCAGGCCCTTACCTTGATTAGGGTCAGTTTATCAACTTCGAGCACAGTAAGACAGTTGGATTTTCCCAACCTGGAAGATTCATGATGGCCCAGAAATAGAAATCATTTTGTTTCAAAAACCTTTACAAAACAACTTGTGTGTGAAAAGAAAGTATTAATTAATAATTCAATTAATTTTGTTTTAAATATTGTCTAAGAGTAAGAATGCTCACTTCTGTTAAAATAAAGAGATTTATTGAGGGTAGTATAATTTGAGAACTGGGGAAACACAGGGAAGAGAGGAATCAACAAAGTACTCTCACCTTCCAAAGGAGAGGTGAGTCTTTTATATAGTACGATGGGGTGGGTAAACGTGTGATAGCATCTGACTAGTAGTAAATTAGGGAGGAGTAGGGAGAGCTCAACAACACCATAATCTCTTTTAACATCAGCAAACTGGGGAGGAGCATTGAGAAACCACAACATCATAATCTCTCCTATCAGCAAATCCTTCCCACATTCTCACCCCCACCCTTATTTGCTAAGAGCAGTTAAGCTTTAGGGAAGTTGCCGGCTACATTCTCAGGAATGCAGAGGCAGAGGCTTTGGTCAAATGGAGTCTAGTTGACAATATGGAGTTTAATTCAAACCGGGGTTAGGTATCTTGTTCAAGCCAGCTGCCTCAATTGGGAATATTCCTACACAATATGAAAATGCTTTAAGATAAAAGCTTTTTAAGTTTCTCCTGAGCTGAGTTATTCCACCCTCTGAGCCTGAGTCCCATCCAGTCGGATCATGCCCTGCTTCCTAAAGTATTATAATGACATATGCAAAGAGCTGGAGTTAGAAAACCAAAAGGAAAGAACAAGCTTAGAATTTCTCAAGCTGAAAGAACTGAAGAAAAAATTCAAGCCTCGAGTTGCAATACTGAAGGACTCTATGGGCAAAATACTGAATGACTCAGGAAGATCAAAAGAAGATGGAAGGAATACACAGTCATTGTACCAAAAACAATTGGTCAACATTCAGTCATTTCAGGAGGTAGCATATGATCAAGAACCGATGGTACTGAAGGAAGAAGTCCAAGCTGCACTGAAGACATTGGCGAAAAATAAGGCTCCAGTAATTGACGGAATACCAATTGAGATGTTTCAACAAACAGATGCAGTGCTGGACGTGCTCACTT
>NW_004443938.1:22155521-22161970 GCF_000243295.1 Trichechus manatus latirostris
GAAGAGGACTTGAAGCACTTACTGATGAAGATCAAAGACTACAGCCTTTAGTATGGATTACACCTCAACAAAAAGAAAACAAAAATCCTCACAAGTGGACCAATAAGTGACATCATGATAAACGGAGAAAAGATTGAAGTTGTCATAGATTTCATTTTACTCGGATCCACAATCAATGCCCATGAAAGCAGCAGTCAAGAAATCAAACGAGGTGTTACATTGGGCAAATCTGCTGCAAAAGACCTCTTTAAAGTGTTAAAAAGGGAAGATGTCACTTAGAGAACTAAGGCGCACATGACCCAAACCATGATATTTTCAGTCTTCTCATACGCATGCTAAAACTGGACAATGAATAAGGAAGACTGAAGAAGAATTGATGCCTATGAATTATGGTGTTAGTGAAGAATGTTGAATATACCATAGACTGCCAGTAGAACTAACAAATCTTCCTTGGAAGAAGTACATCCTTGGAAGCAAGGATGACGAGACTTTGTCTCATGTACTTTGGACATGTTAGTGAGAGGGACTTGTCCCTGGAGAAGGACATCATGCTTGGTAAAGTAGAGGGTTAGTAAAGAGAGGAAGACCCTCGATGATATGGATTGACACCGTGGTTGCAACGATGAATTTAAGCATAACAATGATTTGAAGGATAACACAGGACTGGGCAGTGTTTCGTTCTGTTGTACATAGGGTCTCTATGAACTGGAATCGACTCAATGGCACTTAACAACAACAACAACAATAATAGCTAATGAACTCAAGCATTTCTCCACATGTTTGTTAGCTGCCTGAATGTCTTCTTTGGTGAAGTGTCTGTTCATATCCTTTGTCCATTTTTTAATTGGATTGTTTGTCTTTTTATTGTTGAGATGTAGAAGTTTTCCACAAACTTTAGAGATTAGTCCCTTGTGGGATATGTTGTAGCTGAACAGTTTTTCCCAGTCTGTAGTTTCTCTTTTGACTCTTGTGGAGAAGTCTTTTGTTGAGCATAAGTGTTTAATTTTTAGGAGGTCCCATTTATCCAGTTCTTCTAGTGCTGTGTGTGCTTTTTAGTTATGTTTGGTACTCTGTTCATGCCATATATTAGGGTCCCTAGTGTTGTCCCTATTTTTTTCTCCGAGATCTTTATAGTTTTAAATTTTATATTCAGGTCTTTGATCCAATTTGAATTAGTTTTTGTGTATGATGTGAGGTATGGGTCTTGTTTGATTTTTTTACAGATGGACATCCAGTTTTGCCAGCACCATCTGTTGAAGAGACTGTGTCGTCCTCATTTAATGATCTTTGGCCCTTTGTCAAAGATCAGCTGACCATAAACAAAAAACAAACAAACAAAAAAAAAAACCAAACCCATTGCTATTTCCAAGGAGCAGCTGGTGGATTTGAACTGCTGACCTTTTGGTTTGTAGCCAAGCTCTTAACCACTGCACCACTAGGGCTCCCAGCTGACTGTAGGTGGGTGGATTTACATCTGGGTTCTCAATTCTGTTCCAGTGGTCTACGTGTCTGTTGTTGTACCAGTATCAGGCTGTTTTGACTACCATGGCTGTATAGTATGTTCTGACATCAGGTAATATGAGGCCTCCCACTTTGTTATTCTTCTTCAGTATTGCTTTACTTATCTGGGAACTCTTTCCTTTCCACATAAAGTTGGTGATTAGTTTTTCCATGTTGGTAAAGAATGTTGCTGGAATTTGGATTTCATTATATCTGTAGATCACTTTGGGTAGTGTTAACATTTTCACAATGTTGAGTCTTTCTATCCATGAGCATGGTGTGTTTTTCCATATATGTAGGTCTCTTTTGGTTTCTTACAGTAGTGTTTTGTTGTTTTCTTTGTATAGGTCTTTTATGTCCCTGGTTTAATTTATTCCTGAGTATTCTATCTTATGGAGGACGGTTGTAAATTGTATTGTTTTCCTGATTTCCTGTTTGAAGTTCTCTTTGTTGCTGTATAGGTAAAATAAAATTTTTGAGATGTGCAGTGTTCGTAATGTGTTTTCTTTTTCCTTGATTCCTGCAACTATTTTAAAGGCTGTTATGTTTGACTTGAGAATGGGATTGTAAACAGGTCTAAATATTCTATTTCAGAAATACTTTATTTTAGGTAGTGGATAGTTTTCCTTAAATTCTGTATGTAAATCACATAATAAATTGAAATCATAGAAACTTTATTCTTTCCTCAAAGTTTCAACTAGAACTTTCCTTTGAAGCCCTCTCTGACTATCCCAGACCTTTCTGACTTCTCTCTTCTCAGCACCCATATGTTTCTCATCTGTACCACTCAGCCCGCATGGATTATATAGCTTGAATCATTCCTTTCTCCCTTTGGTTCCTGGCTTTTCTAGGTTGGACCTATCTTCTGTCTCTTTGAATCCCTAGCACTGGCCACCCATCGCTTTGCCCACAGAAATGCTCAGTGGGTGCTTGAAGAATGAGTTAGGGTGCTTTCAACTTCAAGAAACAGAAATACCCAACTCAGCTGGCTTAAACAACAGGGAAAATGTATTCCTCACATAGTAAGATGTCCCCAAAGAGGGAAGCTCCAGGGATGGTTAATACCGTGTCCCAATGATGTCATCAAGGGTCCAGGTTGTTTTCATGGTTCACTTTGCCTCCTCAGCTCATTGGACTTTCCCTTGGCTATCTACTTTCATTGTCGAAAGATGGCTGTTACAGCTCCAGGAAGAATAAAGACTGTTTCCTCCTGGATGTTCCTTTCTATTAGGGAGGAAACCTTTCTCAGAAGTCCCCAAGAAGATGCCTCCCACGTCTTGTTGGTCAGGATTGGCTCACGTGCCTCTTCCAAACCGAATTACTTGCAAGGGGAACAAGATTACCACAACTGGTTTAGACACCTCGGAGTTTGCCTCTGTGTGTCATGTAGAGAAGAGGTGGGGATGCCCCAGAACCAATGCTTTGCCAGGAAAGAAGGACCTGACTGTTAGCAGTCAGACAGATGCCACCAAAGCTCAATGTATTTCTGACTGAGCTTCTGCTGACAGCAGTTCCTCACAGTTCAGTGTTAGGAATTTTGCCCTTTTTAAAGAAAGTCTGTATGGACTTATTTTCTAGTAAGAAATTACCCTTAAGTTGCCTGTTTTATAATTTTCATGAGGCTTTTTTTAAAAGCAGTCACACCTGGAGGTAACTATTCTCCCTCAAACTTCCTCAAGAGGGTTCTCAGAGGTCAGGAACTGGGTCTTATCCCTTTCTGTTCCCCTCACTGCTTTGCACAGATGTCTTTTAAAAGGCGAACTGGAAAGAGCCAGAGCCCTGAGTGTCAGTATGACTCTGGCACTTTCTAGCTCTAGGACCTTGTGTGCCCTGAAGCTGCCCGGGCCTCACTGTCTTCATCCAGGACAATGGTGGGGGAAGGGCCTGCTCTATCTCTCAGGGTTACTGTGAAGATAGAAAGACATCATGGCTATGAAGGAATGTCATAAATTGTAAAACACAGCAAATATAAGACATTATTCCATTTTAAATATGTCAAGCAGAGGCATGGATAAATACATCCATTGGCTTCACACAGACACTAAAAAACTCAGCTTAGCCAATGAAGACCCTGCTCCTGCCAAGCTTTTAACTGGAGCTTCTGCAAAGTGGCTGAAGGGGCGGTTTTGACTTATGTGACATGCCCTGATAACTCTGATTGTGAAGCTCCCTACCCTTGTGCTCCTCTCTAGTGCTGAACAGTGACACCCACCCAGTGAAGATGGGCAGGTGCTAGTAAAACCCACTCTTAGTACAATAGACAGCTATGAGACCTTAGGTCATCCAAGTTTTCCCTTCCCCAAGGGGTGTTCTGAGCATCTCTTGGGGTTCTGTTAAGCCTGTCTTTGACCTTCTTAATCCCCACATGACTCATGTTCCACCTTTAGAAGTCTCCTTGGGCCTGTGAGGAAGGAGCCAATGGAGGCACTTCTCACCCCTGGGCAGCTGGCCTCTCCTCTCCTTTCTGTAGGCGAACAGACTCCCTCTTTCTAGAGCTGCTGCACACAGTGGCACATCATCCTCTTTGGAATCAGCTGGAGGGGTTTCTAAAGTAAGGAGATGGTTCTGATGTCAGCAAACTCCTCAGTATCACAACATTGCAATAGACCTCACCACTCACTCCACTCCTGCTGAAATAAAAAACAAAATACACCTGCTGTCCTCATAGTCACACTTCCAGTTAGTCACAAGAGCACAAGATCCCGTGGTTCACGAAAGGAGTTACCACAAGGTTTCTTTAAATTACAAACTTCTGAACAACCTTTGATCAATAGGCCTGTTTATCTCAATCAGGCTCTTATACCACTTCCTGGGAGCACACCTACTCTACATGTGCTCACTTTGTGATGGTTTGAGTTGTGTAGTATTTAACAAACGTTAAAGCCTTCACCTCTCCACGCCTAAGTAATAGGGACTGGCACCCACATCTCTTGGATGGATAGAGACAGTTAAGAAATGAAAAAGACTCAACTAGTGAGAAAGACAACATCTCCGGTGGAGCTCAGAGGAAGTGACACATAGATTTTATTTAATAGACTCAATTGGTTTTAAACCCACAATTGTTTTAAATGAGATTTTTGGGCTAAGTGAAGGACCCAGCTATCCAGGCTCATGACCACTGGCTTCTCTGTGTGAACTGTGGACTCACACATTCCTATGGATGACTGGGAGGGTTGTTTGACTTGTCTCTACAACCCTCTGTTAATTTCTCAATGTTTTCTGAATGCTAGACTTTGCCCTGATAAGTTATAGCAACCCTATCTTTGTTAAAACTTGCGCTCAAAATAAGAGCAACCAACTCTTGGGCATTTAATATGTCCCAGGCACTGTTCTAAGTAGTTTACTTGCATTAATTAATATAATTTTCACAATATCTTTATGAGGTAGTTAAGATTATAACCCCCATTTTATATATGTGGAAACGGAGACATAGAGAGGTCAGATAGTTTGCTCAAGGCTACACAGATAATTGGCAGAGAATTCTGGCTCTGTGTTCATGACACCAATCTACACATCATAATAAGATGAGATCTTTTCTCATATCATTCACCAAAATAAATTCCAGATCATGATTGAAGACTGGATTGTAAAAAAGAAAACTTTACAACTTCAGAGAAAATATAGAAAAATATCTTTACTATCTCAGGATAGGGAAGGCTTTCTGAAACAAGAAACAAAAAACAAAAATATGAAGGAAAAGCTTGATAGTTATCACTGAACAAAAGTAAAAACATCTGTAGGCCCAAAGACATCATCATAAACAAAGCTAAAAGACAAGTGTTAGGCTGGGAGGGGATATTTATGACCTATCCAAAAGATAAAGAATTAGTATGAAGGATATATAAAGGTTATTACAAATCAATAAGAAAAAGACTATACAACAGGAAAACGGGCAACAGATTTGAAGAGGAGAATTGCATGGCCACTGAATACGTGAAAAGATCTTCAAGTTCCCTAGTAATCCGAGAAATGAAAAGTAAAATGATCATTATGTACCATTTCTCACACAACAAAATGGCAAAAAGCAAAATCCCCAATGTTGGCAAAGATGCGGAGAAATAGGAACTCTCACTGCTAGCAGAGGAGTAAATTGGAAAGCAGTTTACCAGTATCTAGTGGGACTGAACCTATGCATGCCCAAGCCACCACTGCAAATGGCTATACTCTGTTTTATCTCATTGAGAAAACAGATTATTCACATCAGACTCTTCCCGGTGCCCACTGATGCTGTCTGTAGATGGAAGGAGGCAGCCAAGCCAGGGGCTCCTAATGGGGGCCCATGCGTGGGTTTCTAGGCCTCCCTGAACCACTGGGACAGTGGCAGAAGGTGTTAGATCTTCGTGTTTGTGTATTTCTCTGCTGAGGGTCTGGACCCACATGTTTATGATCCACTGTCTCAACAACTCCCTGGCTGCTTCCTGAAAGCACAGACCTCCACTTCCTGAATGCACAGACCTCAGTCTCACCACAAAGGCCAGAGTGGGCAGACCTGGAGTTGGGGCAGATCCAATGACAGTTTTAAACAGGGTTGAAGAGAGAAGTATGCTGGCGTGCTCTCTTCTAAATACTTTAATCATTTGTAGATATACCATGCCATATACCAGTTGCCATCAAGCTGGTTTTGTCTCATGGCAACCCATGTGTGTCAGAGTAGAACTGTCTTCTATAGGGTTTTCATTGGCTAACTTTTTGGAGGTATATCACCAGAACTTTCTTCCAAGGTGCCTCTGAGTAGACTCAAACCTCTGACCTTTTGTTAGCAGCCGAGCACATGAACTATCTGCTCCACCCAGGGACTCCAGATATACGTAGAAATGTGCTGCCTTCTCTTAAGTCCCTCAAAGGCAGAACATAGTTTTGGGTTGTGATATTGTAACTGAAACTGTTGCTTATGGCAGACCTTATTTCTCATTCAAGCGGGCAATGAATAGCCTAAGTAGTGGTTCCAT
>NW_004443938.1:22169135-22170841 GCF_000243295.1 Trichechus manatus latirostris
AGCTGATAGTTGAAGTTAGGCTTCAGGTATAAACCCTGTTGTACTGTAGTAATGAGGGCCTATGCTGTTGAAATGGGCCAACACAAGTCTATGCAGGGATGAAAGGCATTCAAGGTCTGTGGACCACTTATGCATATGCCTAGGCAAAGGAGCTGCGCCTACCCTAAGTTCCCAGCTTAGGGGAGCTGGCATATTATTTATTCCTGTTTGTTTATTTGTTCCCTCTCCAAGGCCAGGAGAATGACTCAGGGCACAAGACTGATCCTCACTTATGGCCCAGAAGACACGGCAATGGCTGAAGTCAACCCAGGACCCAGTGCAGAGTGGGAGGGGGCAGGTAAATGGGAGAGAGGTTTTTCCCAAACGTGGTGTTTTTTGATCCCAGTGGTAGGTTGGATGCATCTACTTATCTTTTGCAGATGGAATGCCACTTTTCCCTGGTTCTGGAGGATTGAGCCAACTCTCCGTGGCTTGGTCTCTCCCAATGTGGAAAACTTGTCCTGAGTGCCACTGCTTGCCTCATCATGTGCGCTGGCTGCAAGGTCAGGTCTGGCAACTCCTCCCTGCTTCTGAACTCTCTCTGTCCCCCTGCCGCTCAGTCTGATTCCTCAGGTATGCCTTTGATGTTCAGGGCTCTTAGATTGTCACAGATAACTGATTCACTTGTTTTTTCAGTTCTTTGTTGTAAGAGGGACCACAGGGAGCATCTGACTACTCTGCCATCTTGGCCTTGCCTCCTGAGTCAAGATTCTTAACTTTCATTACTCAGATTTATCTTTTATCAAGTGCACACCATGGTGGCACTTGGCAGTCTCCTCAAACAATCTCTTTTTCGATTGGTTGCTCTCCCATATCAAGAAAATTTTATCTTCATTCATCCAATATTTAAAAGAGATCATCCAAAGAACCTGTAGGCAACACGTATCTTTAAGTTCTAGCTCTTTACTCGGCTAGACAATCAGAGGACAAGGCTCTTGGATGGCGCTATCTCATTTCCCCATAAAGAAGCCCTCACTGAGTTGAGGTGTAATATTATACCCTCAACTTCTACTGAGGCTTCCAGTGAAGAATGGGCATTGAAGATCACCCCTGCATCTTCTAGAGGACTTGAGCTAAAGATGTTGTCAGACATGTTATTCAACATAAAGGTTTAGCTTCCTCCTAAAATTTAGTACCAAAAAAATATTAATTTCTCTTGAAAACTCTGCATATTTTATTAGATCTCTGATACGGGAGATGAGAGACAACATGTGATGATGAAAAGAGCCTATTTTGGAGCCTGAGGGTCCTGCGTTCCAATCCTGACTCAACCACTTACTGAGTGATCTTGGGCAATTTACATAATCTTTCTGAATACCAATTTCCTTATCTCAAAATGGGAATAATAATTCTTGTCATAGATCCGTGGTATGGATTGGAACACTTGGATGTAAAGTACCTACTATACTGTAGATGCTAACAAATGGTGTTTGTTATTACAAAATCCATTGTGCCAGAAAGTTCAAAGTTCCTCTTTTTTTCCTCTAATGATTTCTGATCATGCTTTTAATTTTTATTTCAATTATCCTAGTCTATATTTGTCTTAATAGTCCAGATTGCCTCAAATCTTCTTTGGGCAATAGGTGGGGAGGAAATAAAGAAGAGCAGCAAATTCCAATTATCTTGTGCCATTCTTATTTCCCTAACATCAACTCCCAGGTTCTAAA
>NW_004443938.1:22171655-22179254 GCF_000243295.1 Trichechus manatus latirostris
CATGACCTCATTAACATAACAAAGAAAGCCCTATTCCAAAGGGGATTACATCCACAGTGTAGGGGTTAGGATTCCAATACATACTTTGGGGGACACAATTCAATTCATAACATGTGCCATCTCTGTCCTCTCCCTTGCCCCAGCGCTCTGCCCTCCTCCACTCTATTTTTGTTGAGTTGTGAATACAGCCTTCCGTGTGAGCACCTAAGATCAGGGGTGCTTCTGAGCTGAAGGCATGAATGGGAACTTGGAATAAAAGTTCTCCTCCCCAGACTGTTCATGCTTCTTTTCTCTGACTTTCCTATGCAGCATCCACGCTGCCCAGCCAGCCTGTCCCTCCCACAGAGCATGTTTTGCATGTGGTTGTTAAACTTTGATTCGGTGACTCACACTGAAGCTCAAACTTCAGGTCCCCCTCCCTCATTTGATTTCTTCCTTCCTTCCTTTCTTTCTTTTTTTTTTTTAAAAACCCAAAGCAAAACTACCTTTGCCGCTGAACGTGGCTCTGGCGTCCAGGAAGTGGAGTGTGGGCATGAAGTGACTCGTAACGGCTGCATGGCCCAGCAGGCTGCCCTCTTGTTTGCCCCCTGAGGACTCCAGTGACACCTGGCTAGCCAGATCTCTCCCTGGGAGGAGAGCGGCTGTGTGTGAAGGTTGCAGGCAGTGTCCTCTGTGAGGGCAGAGCGACATACCCAGTGGGAGACAGGGCCCTGATGGTGAGTGCAAGTCCCCTGGCCCCCAGTCATTATGGCCAACACTGAGCAGACTTCAGTCCGGGGTGGGAGGAGAGAGACTAGAATATACCGGACAGGGGCAGGGGAAGGCTAGAGAGCAGTATTATCCTGAGCCATTTGATTTCTCATCCCTTATTTTTTTTTTTTTTAAGTGCTTAGATAAAAAAAATAAAGTAAGCATCTTTAATTTCATTTAGATGAAACACTTAGCAAAATTGTATTAAATCTTAATGTGGCTTTTGTAGGGCAAGATTAATCAGAGAAAGCTCTTCAGTTTAAGTAAAATTCCCACTGTGGTCTTTGGAGATATTTTTATTTTATGAACTCAGAAAGAGTAGAACTGTTAGGAACATTTTAAACCTGTTTGCATGCTCACAAAAGTGTCCCCTAGACTGGATACTGATTTGTGGGTGTCTAGTTTCCTGGCGGAATGCAAATCAAGAATGTTTGGCGGCAGCCCCAAGCACCATCTCTTCTGTGTGGGCTTAGAGAAGGCCTATGAGGAAACTGAGATAAGTCTTAACCTAACTGCAGTGAAGGCGATTTTGGCTACTTCCTTGTACCCATTAGGGGTGCTAACTTCTGGTCCATGAATAGGTTATAGTGTTTAATATCATATGTAGAGGGTTGCTTTATTTTATTACATTTTGATTCGGAGTTGCTCTGGCATATGGATCAACGGTGTAAGTACCTGTGTACACACCCCTAATTAACCTAGAGCAGTACAAAATAACAGGGGATAATTTCGAGGAGAAAACAAAAGGCAAAGCCATAAACTTAAGTCCTGTGGACTGAAGCCTTTGCCTCTGTGTGACTTCCTCAAAATCTAACCGACAACTCCAACTCCACTGAGGACCTTCAGTCTAGCTCTGAGCTGATCGAGAGTATTTCTGCTTGGACTCTGTTTAGAAGCTGGGGGCGGGACCATTTTCTCCTCCTCATTGCCGGTGACTTCTGGTGGCCGGAATATCATGGATTTCTCTGGAACTGGCTAAGGCGACCCGGGAACGGGCTTGGGGGTGAGGAGGGATGTGTTGATTGTGCTCATTTTGAGCCTGGCGCCTGGGTGCACTCTGCTCTGTGCCGCTCAAGGCCGCGGCCGGCCGCTGCGGGGCGCCCGAGCAGCCCTGAGTTGCGCTCTCCGGCCTTGACCACTGCGCGGCCCTTGGTGAGTCTGGTCTCTCCCAGCTGTGCAATCCCGGGTAAGTCACCAAAACCTCTCTTTTCCTCATATTTTCACCTGTAATATGAGTAATGAGGTAGACCTTTCAACCTCCTGGGGACATTGGGATTTCCAAAGATAACATATGAGGAAGCACTTTATAACAATAAAAAGTGAGAGTATGAGTTACTAGTTCTCTCCATATCTCATCCCTCTCATTTTCTCCTCTTTCAGTTTATCTTTTGTTCTTTCCCTCAGGGGATCTTCCAGTTACAGGTTACAGAGCTTTAGCCTTGGAGCCCTCAACCTGGATCAGACGATTCTAGAAGAAACAAATCAGAACTGATTCCCATTGTTTCACCTGTGAAATATCTTCTCTTTTTGTCTCACCCTTGCTCCCTTCCTTTCACTCTGTTTTGTTAGACCACCTTAACAAAAGGTTCAGTATTCAACCTGAGCACATCTCTACAGTTGCCCTGCCTACTAACCTAGGAAACTTAGCTATGCTGATCATTGTAAAACCTCATGAGGAGACTTTGAAGATTTTCAGTGTTCCTAATGATCTCTGCTGTTTGTGACTTCCAGTCAAGATTGAGGAAGAAAACGGAAATGAAATTGTTCATACTTTTAGGTCTTAAAAATAGAAAGGAAGAAGCTTCTGGTGGTGCTCTGGCCCAAAGACCATCACATCTTTTTCTGGAGGGTTGTGACCTGAAGGCTGGACGAGGCTCCTGAGAACAGACACCCACATCCCTGCCTTTCTCCCTTATTTAAGAGAAGTTTTAAAAGGAAATGAAGTTGATTTTAAAGTCTCAAGGGGAAGAAAAAAATCTCTGAAGTAGGTGATTTTTTTTCCAGTTAATTTTGTGTGAAAACAGCCCTCTTGTTTCACACATAACCTTTCGAAAGTTTCCTCAGAAAAGTAATGTGAGTTATGACTGGAGGGTTCTGTAGAGCTGCAGCAGACAAGGGCATCACAAGGCCACGCCCCTCCCCCAGCCCAGGTAACAGTCCCCCCCACCTTTTTTTCCATTTTGAAAATGTTCACATTTCTGCCACACCAGAATGCATTGTTACAAAATAAAGTAGCTGCTACTGAATGGCTTTGTGACCAAAGAGGTCACCTAACCCAGTCATGTTTTGTTTTTTCCATTTCTGCAGTAACAAGATGCTGCCTCTTTCCTGATTACATGAAAAAACTCAAATCAGCAAATTATATTCAGCACCTGCTGCCTGTCAGGCTCTGCCATTTACTAGTTATATAACCTCTGTACTCCTCTGAGCCTCGGTTTCCTCACCTGTGAAAAAGGTATAATTTTATCAACCGTGTCTACCCAACAGTGAGAAAGGGAAGTTTAAGTAAGAGTCTGTATATGAAAGCAATGTGGAACCTAAGAAGATCCACACGAATATGAGCTTTTATGTTCATGTCACCTGTCACCATCTTTCTTCTTTTCTCTTCTCTTTCTTCCAAACTAAAATGCATACTACAGTGTAGGGCGGGGTGAGGTGGGAGTGTAGATAGGGCTATCAGGATTGGGAAGGCTTTAGGATGTGGCTGTGGGGTTAGATCTGGTGGAGGGGGCAGGTGTTCTGGGCAAAGAGAAGAGCCTGAGTAAAGGCCCGGAGGCCTGAGGGTCCATGACTCTTTAAGGGTCAGTGAGCAGCAGGCAGTGGTGTGAGACTGGTCTACTGGGCCGGGTGAGTGTCCTCTTCCTCCATAGAAATTGGACCAAAGTTGGACTCCAGCCCAAGGCGTCAGCCAATCTGAGAGGGAAGGACTAGTCACTACTCAAGGAGTAGAGGTGAAGCTAGACTAGAGATAGGTGGCCAACAAGATGGAGGGTGGGCCAGGGTCTGATTGTGAAGGGCATTGAGTGTCATGCTGAAGAGCTGACATTTTCTCTGGTCAGGGTGGGGAGACATGGGCATCTTAAAACAGTGCGGTACCGTGATTAGAGTTGTTGTTTTGACATTCCTCCAATGAGAGTGCAGTGAACTGGACAGGAAGTGGGAGACGGAGCTGTCAGGAGACCAGCGCAGGAAGCCACGGGAGTGATGATATGTTGCATAAACCGGCTTCTTCTTTCATTGCCCAGTTCTATCACATTTTTTCTGGTCTTTCCTTTCCCCTCAAAGGAAGACAAGTCATTCCTTCTCCTGTATTTTGAAAGCTCATTTTCAGAATTGAAAGCAGTATGCTTACCATTGTTATTTATGGCTTGTTTACGTTTTTGGTGGTGCAGTAGTTGAGAGCAACGGTTGCTAACCAAAAGGTCTGCAGTTTGAATCCACCAGCTGCTCCTTGGAAACCCTATGGGGCAGTTCTACTCTGTTCCATAGGGTCACTATGAGTCAGAATTGACTCAATGGCAACGGGTTTTTTTTTTGGTTTGGTTTTCCTGAATAGATTGTGAACAAATTGAAATTAGATTGTGTATTATTTTGTTTTTATAAAACTGCCTGATAGGTGATCAGTAAATGTTTGTTAAATGAATAAAAGAATCAACTAGCACAGTGGTAGTGTGGATGGAAAGGAGAGGATGGCTATGGAAATAGAACTAATGACCAATTGGATGTAGAAGTGAGGGAAAGGGAGGAACCAAAGATGACTTTGCAAAAATGTAAATCAATCAAAACTTTTTATTTGGATCTCTGGTTGATGCCATTCAGTGAGATCAGGATCGAAAGGAAGGACGGTAACTTCAGATTTGGACATTTACTAAAGAAAAACATACTCAACTCCTCAAATATACTAGGCACCATGCCAGGTGCTGGTGATTCCAAGGCAAATAGCTCAGAAATCATGAGTAGTTCAGAGTCTCATGAGAAATAGACAACTGACCATTCAATGTGTCATAACAAAGGTGTACGCAAAGTGTTGTGGGAGATGAGAGGACAAAGCCACCATTCCGTCTGTGGAGTCAGGGATGACCACTTTGGATTTTGAGATGAATCTTGACATTTACCAAATAAAAAAGAGCATTCCAGGTAGAAAGGAAAGCCTATGCAGAAGCACAGCAATGAGAATGTTCTAGAATATTTAGACAACAGTGAGAGATTCAGCGTGGCTCTCGAGAAAGGACTAGGTGGGCAGTGGTGGGTAGTGAGGTGGACTGGGTCTAGAGCAGTTTGCTCAGGGAATTTGATTTCTTTCTTGTAGTCAACAAGAGATTAGAGGATATTTCTAAGCAGAGAGGTGATATGGTTAGACTTATTTTTAGAAAGACAGTGCTGGCTACATATGGGGGAGGGACTGGATGAGAATGAGAAAGGGTGACCCTTTAGGAGGCTGTTGCAATTAATTAGGTATGTATGGGATGATGAAGGCCTGGACTAAGGTGGGGCAAGTGGGCAGTAGGAGAGGAATTTGAGAGAGGGCAGACTGAGGGAGGGAAAGACAGTGGGCTTTCTGAACTGGGGACCTGTGAGAAAGGTGACATGTCTGTAGGCTACCAATATGGAACCATCTACATGGAAATACATGTTGGAAGTGCTCTGGATTTAAGAAGAAACTTTTTGGTTAAGGACGCCAAAGAGCTTTTACGTTGGTTATATGTATCTAGTGATACGTACCTTATTAAAAATTAAAACTAAGAACTTTAAAAAATGTTTATTTAAAAGAATAATAAATCAATTACATTAACATAAATGATATTTTTAATGAAAATAATTATATTTTCCAAAATAAAACAAAATTAGTCATTTTTATTTACACTTACATTTTTGCAAATCTCTTCAATGCCTGGCTTAATAGAAGACAGTGGGATTCTCATACTTGCTTCTGCACTCAAACTGTTGCAGTATCACATGACCTGTTGTTTCTGGAATAGGTCACTGTGTCCTCATGAGCGAATGAGAGTGAAAAAGGCAAATAACACCTTAGTAGTATTATGAAAACGGTTTTTACCGAGCAGATGCCCTGAAAGGGTCTCAGAGTTCACCTAGGGTTCCTAGACCACACTTTGGGAACCGCTGAAGTAGACACTTAGCAGATGTCTGTTGAATGACAGCATTGAGTTCCTGTAGCATTTCATTCAGACAGTGAGCATGGCATTAGACTCATAGATTTATGACTGCGTGTGCCTGGTACTCAGGGGGCGGTCAGAGCCAGGTGAACAGTTCTGGAACTCCTCAGAACAGAGAGGCTGGTGGAGGCATGAGGATGGAGAGAAGAGGAGAGGACTTGGGCAGGACCCCACCACTGAAGGGGTGAGCAGAGGCTAAAGAAAGAGGTGGAAAGGCCAGAGGAGAAACAGGCCAAAACTGTACAACCTAAGGGAGTAGTTTCAAGAAGGGGGAAGCCAAACATTTTTAAATGTAAAATAACAAATAAGGGAGCGGTCCACAGTGTCAAAAGCTGCAGAGAGGTTGTATAAGGGGAGGAGTGTGAAGATGCTGTTGGCTTTGGCAGTTAGAAGGTCACCAGTGAATTGGAAGGGCAGTTTCTGTGTTGTAGGGTGGTGGGAGCCGAGGAGGGAGGCTGCAAACAGGCTCCTGTTCCTACACTTGTCAGACCTCATTACTGTTAGTGCTCTTCCGTCTCCAGCACTACAGGGAAAGGCCCCGCAAGAGAAAAAAAAGCCAGACTGGGACCCTAGAAGAGGGAAGTGAATGCTGTGAAGTGTTCAAACAGGAGAATAGGAACTGAAGGTGAAGAAGCTGTCATTCTGAGAAGAGGATGGAACGAAAAGATAGATGTGGAAGAATGTTGGTTGAACATTATTTGTAATAGTGAAAACCTGGAAGTAACCTAAGTGTCCATTGTTTGACATATTGTTAAACACTGGAGAACACCATTCATTCAACAGATATGCATAGAATTATCCATCACTGTTATAGATGCTGGTGGTACAGTGGGCAGCAGAACAGATATGTTGCCATGGAAATATTTCCAAAATTCAGTTTTAGTAAGGAAAACAAGTTACCAAATAGTACATATAGCTTGACAGCATTTTATAAAAAGAATTACAACAAACCCCACTCTATTTCTGTTAATCATGGTGAAATAATTTGGAAAAGGATAGTAGTAATGGTTGTACAACATGATGAATGTCATGCTGTCATGTCACTAAATTATGCATGTAAAAATTGCTGAATTGGAAAATGTTCTGTTATGTATATTTTTACCACAATATGAAACAACATAAAAAACAAACCAAGACAAAAAACACCCAAAAGCAATATAAGGAGCCCTGGTGGCACAATGGTTAAGCTCTCGGCTGCTAATCAAAAGGCTGGTGATTCGAACCCATCCAGTGGCTCCACAGAAGAAAGCCTTGGCCATCTGTCCCATAAAGATTACAGCCTAGACAACCCTATGGGACAGGTCTACTCTGCCACATGGGGCCGTTCTGAGTTGAAACTGACTCCATGACAACAACAGCAAAGCAATACGGTGTATGTGTGCATCTGTTAAATGCAGGGAAATGCATAAAAACAGGGCTGGAGGGATGCAAACAAGTAGCAGTGGGGGTGAGTGGACTTTGGGGTATATGTGAAGAGGTATTAAATTTTTTTAATTCCTTATGCTTCTGCATTGTTTGGATTTTTCACAGTAAATATGCCTTCATTATCTCTGTATTTTAAAAATGCCTTTGAAAAGATGGAGGTCTTTTCCAGTAGAAAAGAAAGGGGGACTCAGTCTTTCCAAAGGATTCCAACTGATTTACTCATCTTCTTTTCCCAAGGTCTGTCAAGCTG
>NW_004443938.1:22179620-22181623 GCF_000243295.1 Trichechus manatus latirostris
AGCCTTCGAGCAAGATGGAGTTTTTCCAGAAGCTGGGCTACGGCCAGGAGGACGTGGTCAGGGTGCTGGGCAAGCTGGGTGAGGGTGCCCTGGTCAACGACGTGCTGCGGGAGCTGATCCAGACTGGCAGTCGCCCCGCGACCCAGGGACGACCAGCAGGGGGCGCCGCCGCCGCCGCGGTCCCACTGCTCGTCCCTCGGGGTTCCTGTGGCCGGTCAGACTCTGTCCAGTGCAGGCTGGGGACAGACCCCGAAGAGGAGTGCGGAAGCCCAGCGGGTGCCTTGAGACCCATAGTGATTGACGGCAGCAACGTGGCCATGAGGTAGCATTTCTTCACCCTGCAGGGAATGGGGTGGGAGGGTCCATTCTCAGGAGCCGGAGCACGGTCCCTCTACTCTGTAGTTTGGTCCAAAGAGCTTTGGGGCCAATGGATCGGGGTTTGAATCCACGTTCCACCTCGTAGGAACTATGTGGCCTTAAGCAGATCACCTAGCCTGTCTGAGCCTCGCTTTCTCCGTCTGTAAAGTTGTGATAACGCCTCCCTGGGAGGTAGCTGTAAGAATCAGTGGCTGCACAAAATGCCTAGAAGAGTGCCTGACACGGAGCATGGTAGCTGTTATTTTACTGATCCTTGAGTAATGGCCCTCTCCTGGGGAAGGCATCTGGTGACTGGGAGGAGCCCAAGGTCAGGACTGGGCAGACGTGGCCTCTTGTCAGGAGTCTGTCCCTGACCAGTTGTGTGACTCTGGGAGAGCCCTAGCATCTCTGAGTTTCCTCTTCCGTGAAACAGGCCAATCAATACCTCTTCTACTTCGCAGATGAGAATCAGATGGGAAATGTACTTGACCTGCATTGGCAGCCCTCTGCTGGGGGTGTGGGTGGGGGGATGGTGGTAGGAAGTTACCTCCCCTAGCTAGGTTTGAGAGATGTCTTTGTGGCCTCCTGGTGGCGCAGCGGAGCCCTGGTGGGGCAGTGGTTAAGAGCTCGGCTGCTAACCCAAAGGTCGGCAGTTCGCTCCCTGGAAACCCTATGGGGCAGTTAGTTCTACTCTGTCCTATAAGGTCACTATGAGTTGGAATCTACTCAGTGGCAATGAGTGGCGCAGTGGTTAAGCGCTCGTCTGCCAATCAAAAGGTGGAAGATTCGAACCCACCAGCTGCTCCTCGGGAGAAAGATGTGGCAGTTGCTTCCGTAAACATTACAGCCTTGGAAACCCCACGGGGCAGTTCTACTGTATCCTTCAGGGTCGCTATGAGTCAGAATCGCCTGACAGCAACTGTTTTTTTTTGTCTGGCAGCTGCAGGTAAGAGGGCAGCGGTGGTTCACTGATAGAATTCTTGCCTTCCGTGCAGGATACCTGGGTTCCATTCCCAGCCAACGCACCTTAAGCTCAGCCACCACACATCTATCAGTGGAGGCTTGCATGTTGCTATGATGATGAACAGTTTTCAGTGGAGCGTCCAGACTAAGATAAACGAGGAAGAAAGGCCTGGCGATCTACTTCCCAAATTCAGTCAATGAAAACCCTGTGGATCACTTGTACATGCGGTTGCCGTGAGTCGAGGTCTGACTCAATCGTAGCTAACAACAACAACAAACAGCTGCGGAGACGGTTGCGTCCACACTGATGTGTGGGCATGTGTGTGTGTTTTGGTGAGGACAGCATCGAAGTCTCTCTTCACTAAATGGAGGAGAGACTCCCTTGTTATCTTATCCCGCTTGGCCAAGTGTCAGAATCTCTGCCTCACCATACTCCCCGCTGGGCGAGGAGAAAACTCTGCCCAAACGAGTGGAATATTCTGTCAACTTGGCTTAGTTTCAGAGGGCAAAGTGCATAACCATAGGAAATTGTCCACTCTCAGCTGTAAGTATATGCGCCTGCATTTTCAAAAGGAGAGCCACAGTGGGGATCCAGAAAAACAGTGTTATCTGCAGCGCTGAATGGCCCTGGCCCGTGGCTTCCTGGGGATTTGTCAGTGTGGAACGGCCGCTCCTTGGGCTAC
>NW_004443938.1:22184451-22185353 GCF_000243295.1 Trichechus manatus latirostris
GTGGTACACAGGGTCACTATGAGTCGGAACCGACTCGATGGCACCTAACAACAACAACGGTATTTGCCCAAGGCCCATGTTTGGGGACTATTGAAGGCTTTGCTTGTCTCCAAAATGCTCTGTAAATTCTAATTATCGTGAACGTTTCTCTCTGACTAGAGTCCTCCCCTTCAGCATTCTCTCTTTAGGGACCAGAGTTGTTCAGGAATTGTTCTAATAAAGATATGATGGAGGTTTTTCTTTTGATGGAAGTCTCTGTTGCTGCTTAGAATTCAAACTTAAACCACATCCTCTATTTGCATATGACCGTGGTGTATCCTGAGTAAATCCATTAAGTTCCCCTCAACTGTAATCAGTTTAATCACTTCGTTCTCAATCTGTGTGAGTTACAAGTAGAAACTATCTCTCAGACTTATTAGGAAGAATGTGTCAAAACATAAATGCTTTCACACACTTGCTAAAAATATCTCAATTAACCACAGTATGTGTGTCTCGGTAACTTCTGGTTATGTGCGTACATATATGTACGTTGTTGTTAGCTGCTGTTGAGTCAGCTCCGACTCATGGCGACCCCATGCACAACAGAACGGAACATTGCCCGGCCCCGTGCCATCTTCATGATCATTGATATGCTTGAGTCCATTGTTGTGGCCATTGTGTCTTTTGACTGCCTTACAACATAGGGGGGCTCATCTGTCAGACTGTAGAACAATATTCTGTTGTGATCCAGAGGATTTTCATTGGCTAATTTTCGGAAGTAGATCTCCAGGCTTTTCTTTCTAATCTGTCTTAGTCTAGAAGCTCTGCTGAAACCTGTCCATCATGGGTGACACTGCTGGTAGTTGAAATAATGGTGGCATGACTTTCAGCATCACAGAAACACTCAAGCTACACACACTTAT
>NW_004443938.1:22187860-22210036 GCF_000243295.1 Trichechus manatus latirostris
CTTTGGTCCCCTTTATTCTTCCTCTCTCCGGACCAGTAGTTGTGTCTTAGATGGATGCTCGCAAGCTTTTAAGACCCCAGACGCTAATTACCAAAGTAGGATGCAGAACATTGTTATTATGTACTGTGTTGTGCCAATTGACGCAGACGTGCCCTGAGTCTATGGTCCTTTGTCTTCTAGCCTAGGAACTTCATCCCGAGACGTATTTATGTCTAAGAGGCTTTCCTGACTATGCCCCTTGTGTGCTCTAAATGAGCCACACCTACAGTCATGTATGTAGAAATATTCACGATCAAACCTATATTTGCTGATGGGTGTATTCCCTTATACCCTCCCACACCTCTTGGCTTATCTATCTGCCTGTTTGTCCATTTATAAATTACCGTTTGTTAATACTATTGCTGCAGGATTGTCTAAGCTACGGTAGTTACCGTAGTTGCACTTTATTCTTGTGTTCCTCAGTGTCCTCTCTTGCCTTGGTCAAGTTGTACTGACTTCCCCCATATAATGTATTGCCTTTTCCTTCACCAGTATTGACTCATATCTTCTATCTAATTGGTAATTTTCTCTCCCTCTCCCTTCCCTTCTTGGTAACCATCAGAGAATGTTTTTTTCTTTTTTTCCTGTGTGTAAACTTTTTGTTGTTACTCTATAGTAGTGGTCTCATGCAATATTTGTCCTTTTGTGATTGATTTATTCCACTCAGCATAATGTCTTCCAAATTCAACCATGTAGTGAGATGTTTCATGGATTCGTCATTATTCTTTATCATTGCATAGTATTTTATTGTGTGTACCTACCACAGTTTGTTAATCCATTCATCTGTTGATGGAACTTGGGTTGTTTCCAGCTTTTTTCTATTGTGAATAATGCTGCAATGAACATGGGTGTGTGTATGTCTATTTGTGTCACAGCTCTTATTTCTTTAGGGTATATACCTAGGAGTGGGATTGCTGGATCATATGATATTTCTAATTCTCGCTTTTTGAGGAAGCAGCATACCATTTTCCAAAGTGGTTGAACCATTTTACATTCCCACCAACGGTGTATAAGAGTTCCAATGTCCTTGCAACCTCACCAACATTTATTATTTTTTGTTTTTTTTGATTAGTGCGAATAAAGTTGGGGTGAGATGATATCTCGTTGTAATTTTGATTTGCATCTCTAATAGCAAATGACCGTGAGTATTTATTCATATGTTTGTTAGCCACCTGAATGTCTTCTTTGGTAAAGTGTCTGTTCATATTCTTTGCTCATTTTTTAATTGGATTGTTCGTCTTTATTGTTAAGATGCTGAAGTTTTCTGTAAATTTTAGAGATTAGTCCCTTGTCGTAGCCAAAATCTTTTTCCCAGTCTGTAGGTTCTCTTTTGACTCTTTTGGAGAAGTCTTTTGTTGAGCATAAGTGTTTAATTTTTAGGCGGTCCCATTTATCTAATTCATTTTGTGCTGTGTGTGCATTTTTAGTTATGTTTGGTACTCTGTGCCATATATTAGGGTTCCTAGCATTGTCCGTGTATTTTCCTCCATGATCTTTATAGTTTTAGGTTTTATATTTAAGTCTTTGATCCAGTTTGAGTTAGTTTTTGTGTATGGTGTGAGATATGGGTCCTGTTTGATTTTTTTACGGATGGACATCCAGTTTTGCCAGCACCATTTATTGAAGAGACTCTTTTGTCCCCATTTAATGATCTTTGGCCCTTTGTCAAAGATCAGCTGACTATAGGTGGATGGATTTATGTCTGGGTTCTCAATTCTGTTCCACTGGTTTATGTGTGTTTCGTTGTACCAGTACCAGGCTTTTTTGATTACTGTGGCTGTATAGTATGTTTTGAGATCAGAAAGTGTGAGACTTCTATATTGTTCTTCTTCCTCAATGTTGCTTTACTTATCCAGGGCCTCTTTCCTTTCCATATAAGGTTGGTAATTAGTTTTTCCATCTCGGTAAAGAATGTTGTTGGAATTTGGATTGGGATTGCGTTATATTTGTAGATCACTTTGGGTAGTATTGACATTTTCACAATGTTGAGTCTTCCTATCCATGAGCATGGTGTGTTTTTCTATTTATGTAGCTCTCTTTTGGTTTCTTACAGTAGTGTTTTATAGTTTTTTGTTTGTATAGGTCTTTTATGCCCCTGGTTAAATTTATTCCTAAGTATTTTATCTTAGGGGGGGCTATTGTAAATGGTATTGTTTTCCTGATTTCCTTTTCAAAGTTCTCTCAAAGTTTTCCTGACTTTAAACCACACAGTATCTCCTTGTTCTGTTTGAACCACTACTTCTTGATCTATGTACAGGTTCCGCAAGAGCACAATTGAGTGTTCTGGAATTCCCACTCTTCGCTATGTTGTTCATAATTTGTAATGATCCACACAGTCGAATGCCTTTGCATAGTCAATAAAACACAGGTAAACATCTTTCTGATGTTCTCTGCTTTTAGCCAAGATCCATCTGACAACAGCAATGATGTCCCTCATTCCAGGTCCCCTTCTGAATCTGGCTTGAATTTCTGGCTGCTCCTTGTTGATGCAGTGCTGCAATCATTTTTGAACTACCTTCAGCAAATATTTACTTGCATGTGATATTAATGATATTTTTTGATAATTTCTGCATTCTGTTGGATTGCCTTTCTTTGGAATGGGCACAAATATAGATCTCTTCCAGTTAGTTGGCCACTTAGCTGTCTTCCAAATTTCTTGGCGCAGACAAGCGAGCACTTCCATTGTTGCATTCGTTTGGATCACAATAGTTAGGAAAAACAGATAAATTGCATAAAGAACACCAGACAGTGAGACTTAACTTGTTTCTTTTAAAGGCAAGTTCTAGGAGACAGGTAGGGTCTGAAGTTCGACTCTGTCTCCTCCCCCTTCTACAATAATGTCTATTGTGCCCTCCAATAAGAGTTCCAATGGGATCATGACCCTCAGGTGCCACCAGGTGCTCAGCTGTGAGAGACAGATGCAAATGTGGGGCTTACCCTTTTAGAAAGAATAGATGGTTGAAACCCAAAGTGGTGTCTAGCTATTTGTCTGTTAACTTGAAAATTCACTTAACCTCAGAAACATTGCTTCTGAAAATTCTCCTGCATCAAGGCTTTGCAGTGTTGCAAACATTGCTGTTCTCGATTTGTTTGTTTTGCAAATTTTTATTATGGTAATATATATATAACGTAAAAGTTGCCGTTTTAACCATTTTTAAGTGTACATTTCAGCGGTATTAATGACATTCACAATGTTGGGGGGCAACTGTTACCACTATCTACTTCCAAAAGTTTTCATCACCCCAAACAGAAACTCTGTACCAACTAAGCAATAACTCCCTACTTCCGCCTCCTCCCAGCCCCTGGTAACCACAGGTCTACTTTCTGTCTCTTTGAATTTACCTATTCTAGATATCTCATCTAAGTGAAATCATTTAATATTTGTCCTTTAGTGTCTGGCTTATTTCACTTAACATAATGTTTTCAAAGTTCATTCATGTGGTAGTATATATCAGAACTTTATTTCTTTTTATGGCTGAATAATTTTCCACTGTCTGGATATAGCACATTTTGTTTATTCTTTCATCTGCTGATGGACACCTGGGTTGTTTCCATCTTTTGGCCCTTGTGAATAGCGCTGCTGTGAACACTGGTGTACAAGTATCTGTTTGAGTCGCTGCTTTCAATTCTTTTGGGTATCAACCTAGGAGTGAAATTGCTGGGTCATATGGTAATTCTATGTTTAACTTTTTGAAGAACCCCCAGACGGTTTTGTTCTCTATGTTTGAAGGTGATACTGCTTCGCATGCTGTCTGTTACTGGGGATGAGTGGAAAGGAGCTTAAAAGACCAATTGGGACCTTGTGTCCTTTCCCCCCTGAGCAGACGAGAAATGCATCTTTTATTGGCAGCAGCATGCTCTAGGGTGCCTG
This sequence comes from Trichechus manatus latirostris, assembly GCF_000243295.1. Lineage (NCBI taxonomy): Eukaryota > Metazoa > Chordata > Mammalia > Sirenia > Trichechidae > Trichechus > Trichechus manatus. The sequence goes on from NW_004443938.1 coordinate 22,191,771, forward strand.
TAGCCGATTGTGGCTCTGTCCCCTGGAGGCTGGGGCAGCCTGTGCCTTTGCTCACAGGCAGCAATGGCCTGGCTTTTCAGGGACTGTTTTTTTCTCATTCTTGGTGCATCCTTACAGACCAAAACCTATTGCTGCTGTAACAAATTACCACAAACTTGGTGGCTTAAAACAACACAATTTACAGTTCTTATAGTTCTGGAGTTCATAAGGCTATGCTCCTTCCTAGAAGCTTTAGGGGAGAACCTGTTTTCTTGCCTTTTCCAGCTTCTATAGGCCACCTGCATTCCTTGGCTCATGGCCACCTTCTGTTGGCAAAGCTGACAATCGCCTGATATACAAAATATGGGAAGTTGTGTACGTATATATGTATTTCTCTGGGAAGAAGATCCGTAGCTTCCATTAGATACTTCAGGGGTCTGTGATCCCCAAAATGTTAAGACCCACTGATGCAGAATGAGAAAGTACAGAGAATGTCATGCATTAAGGCCAAGAACTTCTTTCTCCTTTACCTTTTGGGAGATACTAAGCCACATGTCCTTCGGTTAGCACAGAGAACATTGGAGCGGATCATCAGTGCTTTGCATCTGAGCCTCTCAGTCGAGAGGGAAAGAAGCACAGGAGGGGCTTGAGGGGCTTGGCCAAGGTCAACAGCTGGCCCAAGCAGACCCCTGGCCTCCATCTGTGTGCTCCTGACCGTGCCGTTCTGTGTAAATATTCCATGGGCTGCTCTCCCCCATGCTTCAGAATGTTCAGCCCAGTGCTGTTTGTGGAGGTGAACTCAGGAGACCTGGGCTGACTGTTCTCCAAGGTCACTTTGTAGAAGAAATGGAAACATATTTGTTCAGAGCACACAGGAGTTCGCCTGTTTTATTAAACACATTCTGTCCTCAAGCCACTGAAACAAGAAAACCTAAAAAACCTTTGATCTCCTCATTGTAACAACAAAAGGAGTACAGTTGGATCTTATAAGCAGGACTAATGGCTTCATTTATCACTTCCTAAGAGGTGGGTCAACTTGAATGAGAATTATCAGATGCAACGTGGGGAGTGCATGAGACAGGGACCTGGGAAGGCAGAACTTAGGCCACCATGGTTTTGTGGAATCTCTTGTTTTAGCCCACATAGAATGCCAAAGAGGTCGGAAGCAGAGGGCAGAGTCCAGGGCTTAGAGCCTGAAGATCTGAGTTCTGATGTCTAGGCCAGGGCTGCCCACTAGAACTCTCTGAGCTGATGGGCGTTTCTGTGCCTGTGTGGTCCACTAGGGTGGCCACTCACCACATGTGGCTATTGAGCACTTGAAATGTGGCCAGTGTGACTGAAGAACTGAATTCTTAAAATGTTATTTAATTTTGATGAATTTGAATGTAAATGCAAAGAGCCACATGTGGCGAGTGGCTGCCATAATGGACTGCAGCATTAGCTTTCCAGCCTACCGGCTGTGTGATCTCGGCAAGTCACTTGGCCTTTTTTGAGCCACGTTTATACAAGTAAGGGGTTGGACTAAATAATCTTAAATGGCTTTTTTGTCTCTAACGTTCTAGAATTTAAGGTGGTTATTTTATGCGTACTTAAATAAAAAGAGCCCTGGTGGAGCAATGGTTAAGTTCTTGGCTGCTAACCGAAAGGTTGGTGGTTCGAACCCACCAGCAGCCCCAGGAAGAAAGACCTGGCAATCTGCTCCCATAAAGATCACAGCCTAGAAAACTCTATGGGGCAATTCTGTCACATGGGGTTGCTGTGAATTGGAATTGACTCGATGGCACACAATAGCAACAACCCCAAACCCATTGTTGTCGAGTTGATTCTGACTCCTAGTGACCCTATAGGACAGAATAGAACTTCCCCAAGGTTTTCCAAGGCTGTAAATCTTCACGGAAGCAAACTGCCACATCTTTCTCCTGCAGAGCAGCTAGTGGGTGCGAAGTACCAACCTTTCAGTTAACAGCCGAGCACTTTAACCACTGTGCCACCAGGGCTTCTCCCAAAACAACAAAAGAAAGAAATTCATTTTTTCTTATAAAGGAATGTCTCTTCTTGCCTAGAGATTCAGAGAGAGTATGGAACTTGTCCAAGGTTGTGATAAGGCACCAGGCTCCAGATTCAGTGCTCTTTCGAATGCCCCATATCACATCCAGCAGTCCCCATACCTTTGGGTCGTCCCCCGTTCAGCCCTGAAAAGGATCACAGAGCGAAGACTCTGACCCCATAGGCCTCCGTCTTGGGGCCAGAGCCTGCCTGTGCTGACCACAGCCCTTTCCAAGCAGAATGAGCACTGGATCTGCCCCCTGGATCTCTTCCCCAGGCCCAGTGCTCTCTGCAGGTCTCAGGGCCCAGGACACCCCTCTGCTGGGGCTCTGAGCTCCGGGTGTCACATGTGCATTGCATAGTGGCTCTTACTGTGTCCTCCCTAAAAGGTATATTGAAGTCCTAACCCCTGGTACCTGTGAACATGATCTTGTTCGGAATTAGGGTCTTTGAAGATGTGATCAGTGAACATATGATCATACCAGAGCAGGGTGGGCCCTAATCCACTATGACTGGTGTCCTTATAAAAGAGGGGAAGAGACACAGAGAGACACACAGAGGGAAGATGGCTGAGTGAAGACAGTGGCAGAGATTTGGAGTGCCTTATCTACAAGCCAAGGAATGCTAAGAATTACCAGGAACCACCAGAAGCTAGGAGACAGGCATGGGACAGATTCTCCCTCATAGCCCTCAGAAGGAATCCACACAGCCAACCTTGATTTCGGACTTCTAGCCTCCAGAACCTTGGGATAAGGAAGTTCTGTTCTGATAAGCCACCCACTTGGGACTTTGTTACAGTCCCCCCGGAAGCTCATACAGTGACTGTTCCACTAGTAACAGAAAGACTAATTTTCCAAGTACAGTCTCCAAATCTTCAAAGTGTGTATATACATATGTGCTTGGGTCACTCAGCTGAATCCGTGAGTGCTTATATATTTGACCTTTAGAAAAATGTCCAGCAAGTTTTAAAAAAGACTAAGGCTTTCACTGAAAGCATGTTAAAAGCTTCGTCAGGGAGTTTGGGAAGAACATTAATTCTCATGTGCCAACTGTTGCAAGCATTTCCTTGCCTGGGGCAGGCAAACTCAGAAGGGCCTGGGGTTTACATTCTGTAGACAAATTTAGAAAAGGCGTGATTTGAAATTCTTAAGTTTGGGGAAAACCACCTGATAATTTCACACCCTCTTACTGCCCCAGACAAGGGTTTCATCTGAATGTGTCCTCATTTTGGGGGTATACCGAGTTTTTTAAATTTGTTTTGGGTGTAGTTGTTTATATTTTTAAACTCTTAGAAAACCCAGCCGAATCTGGTTTATTCTGGAATAATGACTTTTCAATGAAGAGAGAGCTTAGGTTTGAAATCAGAGGTTTTCATCATGACCCTCTCAGTGGGTTACCGGTAAGCAGTAAAGAGAGTTGTGGGGGGTTTACAGCTGGGCTGGGGGTCAGACCGGCTTCTGAGCCCTGAAATCAGTTCTCACCAACTTTGGTTTTAAGCTCTGTATTAGTTTCCTAGAGCTTTTGTAACAAAGTACCACAAATAATTTTAACTGCTGTGAAAATGCGTGTTAAATGCATTCATGAAAGCGTGCTAAAAGCTGCATCATGGTGTTTGGAAAGAACATTAATTCTCATGTGCCAACTGTTGTGAGTATTTCCACAAATTTTTATTGTATCACAGTTCTGGAGACTAGAAGTCTGAAATTAAATTGTTGACAGGGCCATGTTCTCTCCGAAGGCTCTAAGGAAAAATCCTTGCTTGCCTCTTCCTAGCTTCTGGTGGTTCCTGGCAATCCTTGGCGTTCCTTGGCTTATAAACGCATCACTCCAATGTCTGCCTCTGTCTTCACATGGCCGTCTTACCCCCATGTCTCTGTGCTGTTGCGTCTCTTTTCTTCTATAAGGACACCAGTCACAGTGGATTAGGGCCCACCCTACTCCAGTATGATCTCATGTCAACTGATAACATTTTCAAAGATGCGATTTCTAAACAAGATCACATTCACAGGTACTGGTATCACCTCCAAAAATAGAATTCAGTATATCTTTTTGGGGGCCACAATTCAACCCTTGACTTGAGCTAGGTCTGTTGGTGAGAAGGGCTATCAACTCCAGGTTCAGAGTGTTTACAATTTAACCCCAAATAAGAAACAAAACAGAAATGATGATGTCCACTGACATCTCATACCCTAAGGAAATATAACTCTTCTCTTCCTTTCCTCCTTCCCACAACCACAACCGTCACTGCCCATGGGATTATCGGGTGAGCCCCTAACTTCTACAGGGACTTCCTTGGCAGTAGTTAGGGATACGGTGGTGTTCCAATTAGATTGTCTGGCCAATGTACATGGCTGACACTCTAACTGTAGCTGCCCTGGACACAACTGTCACTGCCCTGGGCACAACTGTCATGTATGCAAAATTTGCCTCAGGCTTCAACCCACTTCCCCTTTCCATCCTCCCCTTTATTCAAAACTCCTGTTTCCTTTTCCCACATGACCTAGCTATCAGCTTGCTGTTTGATAAACTAGGAAAGACCCTTGCTTGCCTCTTTCTAGCTTCTGGTGGTTCCAGGCAATTCTTTTAATAAACAATCAAGGGTCTGTCTGCAAGCGTGAGCATTTTAATGGCAGGTGATGTCTTGCTCCAAAGTTGCTGCCATCTGGATCCCAGGGGCAGAGCCTGGGGAGGGGGAGAAAGAAATGATCTTTGGGAAGCTGGGGAGGAAGAGTTTGCAGCTGAACAGATTAAGCATTGAGCTCTCCACTGGATCAGTGAGCTGGGCACACTTCTGTGCCTCAGTTTCCCCAAGGGTAAAATGGGGGGCTAAGGTAACTTCCTCAAGGGCTTGTTGTAATGATTAAATGAGGTAAAACTGTGTAAAGTGGCCTGGCACACAGTTGCTATCTACAAATCTTAAATATAAACCTAAAGAAGCAGGGGTCATGCTCTCTTCTTAGCACTGAGTACCAAACCAGTTGCCCTCAAGTCTATTCCAACACATGGCAAGCCAATGTGTGTCAGAGTAGAACTGTGCTCCATAGGGTTTTTAGTGGCTGTTTTTTCGAAAGTACATCATCAGGCCTTTCTTCCAAGGCAGTTCTGTGTAGACTCAAACCTCTATCTTTTCATTTAGCAGACAAGAACATTAACTGTTTGCACCACCCAGGGACGTCAGCATGGACCACAGAGTCTGGTTTTTAGTCCAGAAAACGAAACCAAACCCATTGCTGTCTGGTTGCATTCTGACTCGTAGCGACCCTATAGGACAGAGTAGAACTGCCCCGTAGGGTTTCCAAGGCTGTAAATCTTTGTGGAAGCAATTGCCACATCTTTCTCCCAAGGAGCAGCTGGTGGGTTCAAACCCCTGACCTTTTGATTAACAGCTGAGTGCTTAGCCACTGTGCCACCAGTGCTCCTTTGGTTTTTAGTAGATGCTCATAAATAGATGTTCAGTTAACGAAGGGATGCACAAATGAATGGATGCCTTTGGCTTTTCTATTTTCCTGTTGCATGCCACTAAGGGAGCTCCTGGGGTGACCGTAGATGCTTATTGCCTGACTGGAAGCTTTGTGGCTTCTTCAGGTGGACTTCTGCTTGGTGAGGAGGTGGCCCCTGCTGTAGCCTCACTCCTGCCATTGCCCAGGGCATTCTTTAGTCAAAAATAGGGCAGCCAAGATGGGGCTTCAAGGTTGATAAAAAATGTGGAAAGGATTGGAAAACATCATCTTGACCTCTCAAAAGAGACCAGAAGACTCATGAGGAAAGGTTGGGTGGGGTGTGTGGGAATCAAGTCCTACAAAACAGTAGGCCTGGATGAAAAATCCTCCATTCCAGAAAGATCAGTTTAGGCATCCTGAGAGTCAGTCCCTAGCCTTTCTGTGCCTAGAATCAAAGCTGGACGGGAGAGGACTTCTTAGGGAGAGAGGGCAAGTGTGGGCCAGAAAGATGTGCTATGGGTGGATGTGCTCTTGCCTCATCTTTCCCTGGCCTTAGTGGGTCTGTATCTGCCATTCGTAGACTCTTGGCTGAAGATCCACCATCTTGTGTCTTTTGTTAGAGACCTTGGAGTTGGTTTTTGCTGCCTGAGGCTGATGGTGGCGCCATTCCTCAGCTCTTCTCTTCCTGAACTCGGGGACTACCAACCTCTCCCTTCCCCATGCCCAGGCCAGGGTTACTGTGGTTGTCTCTTTTCAGACCCTCAGCAGAATCCACAACCCCTGCATACCCTGCCCCCTCACAGAGGTTGGGTTCGATTTCACTTCTACTCTACCATCGCTTGTCACCCCCGCAAAGGTGTCTGTCAGGATAGAAAGGTGGCTTTTGAAAAGCTGAAAACAGATGTATTAAGAGTCCCAGGAAAGGGAGCAATCAAGAAAAAATGTTCAGAAGAGTTGAGGTAGTAATGTTTTCACTTGAGAATTAGCTGAGGGTAGACTTTGCTGAAGTAAAGAAGTGCTTGTGTTTGGGGGCAGGGTGTCATAAATTGTTCATGTTTCTGCTCAGATGTGTGAAGGAAGAGAGACCTTATTATTTTCTACAATGGGTGCAATCTCCTGCGCACCTTTCTGGGCAGTAGGGGGACGGGGCATACCTTACACTTGCCAATTTACAGTATTTCGGTGTATTCTATGACTCAGTCTTTGTGTTTTTTTCTCCCTCCGCTCAATCTTCTACCAACCGGCATCTGGGTCTTTGAGACCTGGTGGGGGCTGGAGAGAGGGCTGTCAAGGAAGAAAATCTCCTACTCTATTAGGAGTGAAGGAAAATGAGTTTTATTGTGGAATAATACAGCTGGAGCTGGGCAGTGCTAAGTAAAATTACAAAGCATTCCACCTTTTGTGGGAGTCTGAGGTTTTTATTCATAGAGAACAAAGGAAAGGTAGGGGGTTAATGACTGATTACAGATAAGATCAGCTTCAGCTTTGGAGTCCTTTGAAATGTAAAGGCAGGCCATTTGGCTCAAAGGGAGTGAGATACTCCCTAGGTGAATGGTGCCAGCGGTTCTGTTATACATGATTGCAGTCATAAACACATTCTTCCCAGGAACAAATTATTTATGTACTGACACATTTCTTTCCATAAACAAATGGTTTACATCCGACCTTTTGCTTCCTGGGAATGCATGTTGACCTGCCATTCTTACGTTCTGACATGAGTGCCTCCATTTTGAAACTTTCAGTTTACAGGGTCTTGGACCCACACTGGGCTCTGCTGCCCTCCCTCTGGGGTGGAGAACATGGAGACATCATGGGTCCCATTTGGCCTTTCAGGAGACACGCTGGCTTCATGTGCCTCGTCATGGGGTCCTATTTATCCATCCCCCCGCCTCGGACAATCCATCAGTCCTCAGGGTATGGAAAGAGTCCAGAGGTGTTATTTATCTGGCACTTTTCTCCAAGGTAGCCCTGCAGTTCCAAAGCCCTGTTAGAAGCTGAAACCAGGATTTCTCTGAGGGGCTTGCAAGCTGCCCAGGCTCTGCTGAGGAAGGAACCTTCAGCCTCCTGTTTGTGTCTGCCTTGATGCTTGTATGATTCCCCCTTCTCTTTTGGCTCAGTGAGTAAAGTGGGGGCGGAGGGGCAGGATGAGGAAAGGGGAAGGACCCTGGTGATTGACCTCCTCATTCTCCCTCCATTTCCTCTTTTTTTTTTTTTAATCAACTTCCATTGGAATGAAGGGTACTAGCTTTCCACTTCCTCTTCCCTTTTAACACAGACATTCCCATTGATGTCATCTCCATACTGTTTGCATAAGCCTCATAGCTCAGCCTCAATGGCCAAAGTGGTATTTTCTGGAAGAAACTTAAGATCTAGGCAGCTAGACATTGCTTATGATATGTTACTGGTGCTAAGGGAATTTAGAAAGTTCTCTTCTACTGTGGACTGCCAGAAGAGTGAACAAATCTGGCTTGGAAGAAGTACAGCCAGAACACTCCTTAGAAGCAAGGATGGTGATACTTCATCTCATGTACTTTGGACATGTTATCAGGAGGGACCAGTCCCTGCAGAAGGACATCATTCTTGGTAAAGCAGAGAGTCAGTGAAAAAGAGGAAGATCCTCAACGAGATGGATTGACACAGTGGCTGCAACGGTGGGCTCAATCATAGCAATGATTGTGAGGATGGAGAAGTACTGGGCAGTGTTTCATTCTGTAGTACATAAGGTCATTATGAGTTGGAATTGACTCAATGGCACCTAGCAACAACAACCTCTACCTTCACAAAGCCTGACTTGATTAGCATTTCTAAAGATCCCCTGTAACTATCCTAATCCTCTCCAGGTAACTAGATGCCTCCTGAAGAAGAGCAGGAAAGGTCACCCACAAGACAAACTGCAGAACTACAGTTTTTAAAAATGATTATTTTATTGCATTTTTGGTAGAAGTTTACAGAGCAAATTAGATTCCCATCGAACAATTTCTATACATATTGTACAGTGACATTGGTTACATTTTTCACAATGCGTTAGCATTTTCATTATTTCCATTCTGGTTGTTCTGTTTCTGTGAATTTAGTTTCCCTTTCCCCCTTACCTTCTCATCTTTGCTTTAGGGTAAATATTGATCATTTGTTCTCATATAAATGATTATTCAAGGGAGCACAGTACTCACGGGTGATATAGTTTATTTTATGAGCTCATCTATTATTTGGCTGAAAGGTGACCTCCGGGAGTGGCTTCAGTTCCAAATTTAAAGGGTATCTCAAGGCAATAGTATTGGGAGATCCTTTAGTCTCTACCAGTTGGGTAAGTCTGGCCTCTTTTTTTTTTAGGAATTTGAGATTTGTTCTGCATTTTTCTCCCATTCTATCCGGGACCATCTATTGTGTCCCTGGTCAGAATCGTTGTTAGTAGTAGCTGGGCACCATTTAGTTCTTCTGGTGTCAGGATAGATGAGGCCATGGTTCATGTGAGCTATTAGTCTTGTAGACTAGTTTCTTCTTTGAGACTTTTGTTTCCTTCTTTCTGTTTTGCTTCCGGACGAGTACAGACCAATAGTTGCATCTTAGATGGCCGCTGGCAAGCTTTTAAGACCCCATACACTACTGACCAAACTAGAATGTAGAACAATATCTTTATGAACTATGCTATGCCAATTGACCAAGTTGTTGCCCCCAAGACTATGGTCCCAAGCCTTCAAACCTAGTAAAATAAACCCACAAAGTGTTTGGTTATGTCTAGGAAGTATCCGCAACTGTGCCCCCATATGCTTTATTATATATATAAATATATATGCAGCACACACAAACATCTGTATACATGTGCCTACAGATATGCCTTTACATGCACACCCACATACTCACACGTGCCTTCCTATACACAGATATGCATACATATCTACCTGTGTCACACACGTATTTTTTGGTTGTTATTACTGTTGTTGCAAAATTGTATATGTTATAGCATTTGCCAAAATTGTCCCTTATTCTTGTGTACTTCTTTGTATCATCATTTACCTTGGTCGGCTGTGCAGACTTCATCCATATTGGGTATTGCCTTTCCCATCACCAAAAACGACAAGTGGCTACTATCTAGAGAGTGATTCCCTCTCTCTCCCCCTTCCCATCCCTGGTAACCATCAAAGAATGTTGTTTTTTGTGTGTATGCCTATTTTTGTCTTTTTAGAAAAGTGAGACCATGTAATATTTGTCCTTTTGTGATTGACTTATTTCTCTCAGCATAATGTCCTCCAGATTCATCCATGTTATGTTTTGATAACTCATCATTATTTTTTATGGTATTCCGTTGATGTATGTACCACAATTTGTTCATCCATTCATCTGTTGATGGGCACTTAGGGTTGTTTCCATTTTTTTGCTATTGTGAATAATGCTGCACTGAACACAGGTGTTCATGTATCTATTCGTGTCACTGCTGTTAGATATCTAGGGTGTAGCCTAGGAGTGGGATTGCTGGATCATAAGGTAGTTCTAGTTCTAGCTTCTTGAAGAAGTGCCATACCATTTCCCAGCAGTGTATAAGAGTTCCAATCTCCCCACAACCTTGCTAGCATTTGTTGTTTTCTGTTGTTGTTTTTTTTTTAATCAGTGCCATTTTTGCAGGGGCGAGATGGTATCTCATTGTATTTTGATTTGCATCTCTCTAATAGCTAATGACCTCAAGCATCATTGTTTGTTAACCACCTGAATGACCTCTTTGGTGAAGTGTCTGTTCATGTCCTTTGCCCATTTTTAAATTGGATTATTTGCATTTTTGTAGTTGAGTTGTTGAAGTTTTCTATAGATTTTGGAGATTATAGGTCAGATATGTTGTTCACAAAGATTTTTCTCCTAGTCTGTAGGTTCTCTTTTTACTCTTTTGATAAAGTCTTTTGGTGAGCATAAGTAATTTTTATGTGGTTCCAGTTATGTAATTTGTCTTCTGTTGTTCGTGCGTTTGTAGTTGTGTTCGATAGTCTATTTCTGCCAAAAATTATGTCCTATAGTTTTGTCCCTATGTTATCATCCAGGAACTTTATAGTTCTAGCTTTAACATTTAGATCTTTGATCCATTTTGAGTTGGTTTTTGTGCATGGTGTGCATATGGATCCTGTTTCATTTTTCTGCAAATGGATATACAGTTTTGCCAGTACCATTTGTTAAAGAGACTGTTTCTTCCTCATTGAATGGACTTTGACCTCTTGTTGAAAATCAGCTGCCCATGGATGGATTTATTTCTGGGTTCTCAATTCTATTCCATTGGTATATGTGTCTGTCATTGTACCAGTACCAGTCTGTTTTGATTACTGTGGCTATATAGTACGTTTTGATACTGGGAAGTGTGAGGCCTCCTACTTTGTTCTTCTTCAGTATTGTTTTGGCTATGTGGGGTCTCTTTCCCTTCCATATAAAGTTAGAGATTAGTTTTTCCATTTCAGTAAAGAATTGTTGGGATTTGGATTGGGATTGTATTACATCTATAGATTGCTTTGGGTAGTATTGACATTTTCACAGTGTTAAGTGTTCCAATCCATGAGCATGGAAGATATACAATTTTAAAGTGTGATCCTCATGTGGATGTGGGCTGGTGGCTTCAGGCCTGCCTTCTCGGGAGAGGCTAGGAGTACCATGGTGACTGTCATGTTTCCTAGTGCTGCTGTAACACAAAATACCACAACCAGTAAAGAATAGAAATTTATTTTTTCACAGTTCAGGAGGCTAAAAGTCTGAATTCAGGGTGTGGCCCTGGGGGAAGTCCTTCCTTCTTGGTGGCCCTGGGAGTTCCCGGGAGTCCCTTGGAGTTCCTTTGCATTCTTTTGCTTGTAGACAATTCTCACATGGTGTCTGCCTTCCCCCATCTGTGTGTCTCTGTATCTAGTCTAGTCTTTTTATAACTCAGAGGTGATTAGGTTTAGGATCCACCCTACACTGGTATGACCTCATTAAAATATCAAAAGAAAGCCCCTATTTCCAAATAGGATTACATCCACAGGTACAGGGGCCAGGAATTCAGCATGTATTTTGGGGCAACACAGTTCAATCCGTAGCTGTGACCTGTGGCTGTATAAGAAGGGATCCTTGCCTCCCTTTGCTGCCTCACCTCGTGTAACTCTCCCCTTTGCTCACTTGATATACTCTAGTCACACTGTTCTCTTTTTGTTCCCTACAACATGCCAAGTCTGTCCTGTGTTAGGGCTTTTGCCTGAGCTGCTGCTCCTCCAGCTGCTTACAAGAGAGGTTTCTTCTCAGCCATTCATTATTTAACAAATATTCATTCTTGTTGTTGTTAGGTGCCGTGGAGTTGGTTCCGACTCATAGCGACCCTGTGTACAACAGAATGAAACACTGCTTGGTCCTGCCCATCCTTACAATTGTTATGCTTGAGCCCATTGTTGCAGCCACCGTGTCAATCTATCTCCTTGAGAGTCTCTCTTTTTCGCTGACCCTCTACTTTATCAAGAATGGTGTCTTTCTCCAGGGACTGATCCCTCCTGATAACATGTTCAAAGTATGTGAGACATAGTTTTGCCATCCTTGCTTCTAAGGAGCATTCTGGCTGTATTTCTTCCAAGACAAATTTATCTGTTCATTCTTTTGGCAGTCATGTTATAGTCAATATTCTTCACTAACACCACAATTCAAAGGCGTCAGTTCTTCTTTGGTCTTCCTTATTCTTTGTCCAGCTTTCATATGCATATGAGACGGTTGAAAACACCATGGCTTGAATCAGGTGCACCTTAGTCTTCGAGGTGACATCTTTGCTTTTTAACACTTTAAAGATGTCTTTTGCAGTAGATTTTCCCAATGTTCATTGAGCCCTTATCAATTATCAGACACTGTGCTAGGCACTGGTGGTGCAGTGGTTAAGAGCTCAGCTGCTAACCAAAAGTCGGCATTTCGAATCCACCAGCCCTCTCCTTGGAAACCTTATGGGGCTGTTCTACTTTGTCCTATAGGGACACTATGAGTTGCAATTGACTCGACGGCAATGGTTTTTTGTCTGTTTGTTTGTTTTTTTGGTGCTAGGCACTGGGAATTCAATGGTGAGCCAAGGGAACTCATTATCATCGGACGGGGTGCAGAGGGGATGGGGGGGCTGAATGCGACGCAATTCAAATCATCCCACTCATCAGTATTGAGCTTGTAATAGGGGATCTGACTACGTCTCGGAGGTCTTGGATTCTTTCCTGAGGAAGTGAAGATAAGGCTGAAATCTGAAGGAGGAGGAGGAGCTAACTGGACCCAGAGAGGAGGAAGTAGCTAGTGCACAGGCCCTGTGGAGAGAGTGAAAGACAGATAAAAGGCTGAAGGAAGGGCAGGTAGCTGGAGGGGAGCAGCAAGAATGGTTTAATCTTGTGGTCAGATTGTGTCTAACTGCTTTTACCTTCTCAGTATCTCAAATATACCCACTGTACAACTCCAGTACAACCCCACCGACCCCCATGGACTAAGTTTGAGATATGCTTTCAGACTTCATCAGCCATTTTTAGCAGCATTTGACTACCTTGTTCCCTTGGTTACCGTGATGTAGCATTCTTCTGGTCTTCTTTCTACTTCTCTGAAAGATCCTTTTCTGTCTGTTTTGTAAGATTGTCTTCCTCTATCTGAAACCAACTACTAAATTTCAGACTTCCCCAAGGTCCAGCCCTAGGCGACTCACTCTCCCCCCAGGCAATCAGGCAATTCTATCTACAGTGTGACCTCAACCATGGCTTAAACAACCATGACTCATAAATATTATCGCCAAGACCTCTTGTCTGAACCCTTGCTATTTATTAAACATTTCCACTTAGAGGTCACAGAGGCTCCTCCAACTCAATATGTGTCCAAAACCAAACTTGCAATCTTTCCCTCTAAAGCCTGTCCCCTGTCTCTGTGAATGGCCCACCATCCAGCTATATAAGTCAGAGATCTGGAAGCATCCACAGTGGCTTCATCACCCCATATCCAATCAATCACCAAGTTCTGGATATTTTACCTTATAAATATCCCTCAACTTCACCTACTCTTCTCTATCGTCTACTACTAGCTTGGTGCAAGTCTCTGTCATTTATTGCTTTGACCACTACAGCAACTTCATAACTGGTACCCCACACCCACTCCTGCTCCCTTCCAATTTATTCTCCTCTTTGCTGCCACAGTGAGCTTTTAGAAGCATAAATCTAATATATCACATTACACGTACCCCCAATCTTAAAATCCTCCCATGACTTCTCACTCCTTTTTGGAGAGAAAAAAAAAATCTTTAATAAGGCCCACAAGGGCCTGCCTGGTCTTAAAACTCCTTTCACACTACCCTCCTCTCACTGCCTCCACTGATGTCTTAGGTGGAATTTGGAGGCACATCGGCCTCCTTGCTTGGACCTGGGAAACCTAATAACACGTTTCCAATCATCTCTTAGAGTGACAGCTACTCTTGTCCATTTTATGTTGATCCTCATTAGCTTCAATTAATGAGAGGATTTTGTGTACTAATCTTTGGAATTCACTCTCCTTGGAGCTCGAGACCACTCTCCATATTTATCACAAGCTACGTTCTTCTAGTTAAAGGGATATAGTTCGTGCAAAGAATGAACTATTTTTAAAATGCAGATTTACCTGGCTCCCTCGTGTTTATATGACTGTGACCCAGAATATTCCCAGGGGAAAATCACTCTTTAGGAATCTTTTCTATGCCGCTACAGATTTCTTTATTTTTCCCTTGTAGCCATGGAAATAAAGAAGCCTTCTCTTGCCGGGGAATCCAGCTGGCTGTGGACTGGTTCAGGGACAGAGGACACACCGCCATCAAGGTTTTTGTCCCATCCTGGAGGAAAGAACCATCGAGATCTGATACCCCTATTAGAGGTATGCTGGAGTAGAGATACGCTCAAGCGGTTATCCACCTTTCCTTAGTAGTACTCCTCACAATTGCAGCCAGTTATCTATTTGCTTACTTATTTAATGGTGTCTGCTTTCCTTGTTGGACTCTAAGCTCCATGAAGGCACTGACTATGGGTGTTCACTGCTATAGCCCTAGCACCCAGCATAGTACCTGGCATAGTGTAGGTGTTCGATAAATAGTTGTTAAATAGATGAATGAGTAAATTACTCCATCTTCTAGCATCAACAATTAAATTTAAAAATTATCATGTCTTATGACTTTTAACACTCCACAGAAAGATTGGATCTGCATCCCACCCCTAATAGGTTCATCCCTAATTCATTCAGTCAGGTAATATTTATTTAATGAATACCTAGTCCAATATCCTCACTTAAAAAAAAAAGAGAAAGAAGAAAGAAACTAAGACCCAGTGAATTCTTTCTTTTTAATTCTTGTATCAGTTAGAATAGTTTAAGCTACAGATAATAGAAAACTCTGGTTTAAAGAGTATTTTCTTTGTTTTTTGCTTTCTGTATAAGAAGTCAGATGCTAAGCCATTGTTGGTATTGTTTTAGCACATCAAAGATGGGAGGGTTGGCCTCTTTGTGATTCTGCGAGATTTTCTTGACTTTTTCTTCCAGGCTTTTACCAAAGATTTGTTTGTTTTCTTTTGTTTTGTTTTTATTTTGATGATGGTTACCAATTGCTTCTTCTCTCTCTGTCTCTGTTTCTTTCTTTTTAAAATAAAATGATATTCTTGTTTTATGGCTGCAGTATCTTCTTGACTATTTCTCTACTAATATAGATTTGAGAGGGTAGTGGTGGTTCAGTGATAGAATTCTCGCCTTCCATTCGGGAGGCCTGGGTTTGATTCCTGACCAATGCATCTCAAGTGCAGCCACTACTCATCTGTCAGTGGAGGCTTGTGTGTTGCTGTGATGCTGAACATCTTTCAGTGGAGCTTCCAGACTAAGACAGACTAGGAGGAAAGGCCTGGCAATCTGCTTCTGAAAATCAGCCAATGAAACCCCTATGGACCACAACAGTCTGATCCCGTTGTGCATAGGGTCCCCCTTGAGTTGGAGGCCAACCCCATGGCAGCTAACAACAATTTAAACTTAAAAAAGAAAGTTCTCTTAAGTTCCATGAATCACATATATTTTTTCTGAGGTCAGTTCACTTTGTTCATCTTAGTTCCTCCTTTTTTGGTGTGTGTGCCTGCTGTTGGGTCTTCCTCTCGAAAGTCTGATGATCCTTGGTTGTCAGTTTTTATTTGTGAATAAAGAACCAGATTGGTTAAATACATACATGACTGCATGTGTTTTCTCTCCTAGTATGTGGATCTTTCCCTGAATGGCAGGGCTGACCATTTGTGGTGACTAGCAGATTTCACTTTAGCTGAGTACCTCTGCCTGCCATATAGTCGAAGGCCAGCATGATGATAGTTTTACTCTAGGCAGTCAGTAGCCATACTAGGAGGCTTCCCTCTTCCTAGTTAATATCTTCATATTCTTTATGGTGCTTTTAATCCAAGGGCAGGAAAAGAGTGGTGGTCCAGACCCCTGGACGCAGCTGCTCTGTAGACGGTCCTTCCATTAGTCATCCTGATTCTGCCTGACTTCCCACTCCCTCTCCACAGGCTTCTGGGACTTTTCAGGGAAAATGGCCTCTTCTACCTCCTGTCAGCCTTTTACACACATTCTGGGCTATGGCTCCCTCTGCCCTGAGTTATCTAGTAATATGATCCCACCTGCTTTCTGTCTTCTTAAAATTTGTCAAAATCCTGGGTTGGCTGCTATCCCCAAGCCTATTTTTAATGTGATTATGGGTTTCTGCTCCCCTCTTTAAACTTCTTTGCTGTCATTTTAGTGGGATTTCAAGAAGGAGGGGGGATAAATATTTGTGTTCGGTTCTCCACTGTGAACTGGTTGCCCCAAATAATTTTTTATGGTCTTAACATGGAGAATGGTGGCTTTCAACAGTTGAGCAATATTTAAATAAATATACTTTGGGTAAAGAGGAGGGAAATCATTTAGGGGTAGGAAAGGAATTTTTAAACAAGCCACAAAACCTATGGGGAAAAGATGACTGAATCTGACTACATTACAATCAAAGCATCTGTTCATTAGCGGATACCATAAAAATAAAAATATGTAAAGACAAGCCTCAAACTGGGAGAGGTCATGTATTACTGACAAAGGATTATTGTCCAGAATCTATAGAGAACTCTTCCAAATTAATAAGACAAAGACAAAGGACCAATAGAAAGATAGGCTAAAGCATGAATAGGCCTTTCACAGAAGAGAAGACATCAGTGGCCAATAAGCATGTGAAAAGATGCTCAGTCCCATCAGTAACCAGAGAAATGCAAAATAAAACCACAGTAAGAGGCCATTTTACACACACCAGGTTGGCAGAAATTCAAAACTCTGAAAATGCCAAGCGTTGGCAAAATCCAAAAAACCAAACCCATTGCCATCGAGTTGATTCTGACTCAGTTGTCCTATATGCTGTGCTGGGTATGTAAGTGGGTACAACCTCTTTGGAAAACAATTTGGCATTATCTTGTAAAGTGCCCTTCCCTATAACTCAGCAATATCCACTCCTAGAGATGGATATACCCCAGAGAAACTCTTACACTTCTACACCAGTAGACTTGCATGCCAAACGAATACCAATGAACCTAACGCAATGTTAAATGAAAAAAGCAAGTTGCAACTGTGTACAGTATGATTCCATTTATGTAAAGTCTAGAGGTTCATATTCACATTGGAAGTGGTTCTTCTGCGGGGGTACATACATATGTGGGTTTTTTGTTTTTGCCTTTTTAAGGGTTTTTTTAATTGTGGTAAAAAAATATGTAACACATTTGCCAATTCAACTCATATATATGTGTTTTTAAAAATAAAAACAAGGGAATTATAAACACAGAATTCTAAAAACTGGTTATCTTTAAGGGAATGGAGAGCAACATAAACTGGGAGGGGCAATGGGGACTTCACAAGCATGGACCATGCTCTCTTTCTCAAAAGGAGTGGTACAAATGTGGCATTCTTTTTATTACTCTTTGTAGCATCTATGTATTAAGGAATTTTTAAAGTCTGGGAACCATGTCATATAGGAAAAGACTTAGACTTGCCGAAAGAAACAATTTATAAAGAATTTTGCTGATACTGTTTCCAAGTTCTGAGTAAGTATGATGTGTAGAGTGATTTTCTATGCATATTTTCCAAGGCAAAACTCACATCAGAGCAGACCTTCCAGGGATGTGATTTCGGCTCCTGATAAGAAAGACCTAGTGAAATTTGTACCACCTCATATGTGTTCACTGTCTTACTAATTTTCATAAGAGCTCTCACACATGTGAGCTTATTCAATGTGTAGTAAGTAAAGGAGGTATTAGTATCCTCATTTTATAAATGTAAAACCTGAGGTTAAAAGAGGGGTAAGATACTCATGACCTGGGGCTGAGACCAGAGTGTAGGCTGTTATATTATTTTCTTTCTCCAAATTTATTTTATTTTATTTTGTTATTGTTAAGAACATACACAGCAGAACTTACACCAATTCAACGATTTCCCCATGTACAATTCACTGACATTGATTACATTCTTCAAGTTGTGCAACCATTCTCAGCCTCCTTTTCTGGGTTGTTCCTCCGCCATTAACATAAACTCACCACCCCCTATGTTTCCTATCTAATCTTTCAATTTACTGTTGTCAGTATGATCCCATGTAGATAGAACTTAAAAGAGCACAATGCTCAAGGCAGACATTCTTTACTAATTAAGCTAAACTACTGTTTGGTTTAAAGAAGACTTCAGTGAATATTTTTGTTTTAAGGTTTAAGTTTTAAAGATTATCTCAGGGCAATAGTCTCAGGGGTTCATCCAGCCTCCATGGCTCCAGAAAGTCTGAAGTCCATGAGAATTTGAAATTCT
>NW_004443938.1:22210136-22216059 GCF_000243295.1 Trichechus manatus latirostris
GTACCAGGCTGTTTTGACTACTGTAGCTGTATAGTAGGTTCTGAGGTCAGGTGGTGTGAGTCCTCCAACTTTCTTCTTCTTCTTCTTCAGTAGTGCTTTACTTATCTGGGGCTTCTTTCCTTTCCATATAAAGTTAATGATTAGTTTTTCCATCTCTTTGAAGAACGTTGTTGGTATTCAGGCTGTTAAAGATTCTTAATCCCAGGCTCTTCCTATTACATTTTTCTATCTGATAGAGACATCAGCTACAGATATTCCACTCCCGAATGTGTCTCAAGCAAATTCCTATGTGGAGGGGCGGAGGAGAGGGACAGACCAGTGCCTGTCGGCCAAGGGCTCCCCTAGGGAACTTCCCAGGTGGATGCAAGGCTCCTAATAATTCGTATGACACATTGCTGGATTCCATTAAAAATATGAATGCCTTTCCCCTGGAGAAGGCCTCTTGTGTCTACTTTGGTGGGATCCTAGTTCTTTGATGGGGAATTATGGGAGGTAACCATCAAAAGGACAAGAGCTGGGGCTTAAATCTTCCTTCTACAGTTACTCCCTCTTCTCGGAGACCATACTCTGGACTCCTATCATGACATAACCAGTTGCCATCAATCACTTCAGACTCTCGGCAACCCCACGTGTGTCAGAGTAGAACCGTGCTCCATAGGGTTTGCAATGACCGATTTCTCAGAAGTAGATGGCTAGGCCTTTCTTCCCAGACACCTCTGGGTGGATTCAAATCTCCAGTCTTTCTGCTAGCAGCTAAGCGCATTAATGTTTATAGCACCCAGGGACTCCTTATCATGACATAGACAGGGCAGAAGCTAAAAGCCCTCTTGACCCCAGGCTGCTGGTAAATTCTGTAAAATTCAGTGAAAGACACAAACATTATGGCGGGGAGAGAACCCTCCCTGCCCCTCATCTGACCTGCGGTGGTGGTGGTAGTGGTGGTGGTGGTGGTGGGGTGGGGACTGGCTCAGGGAGGATCTCTGGGCTGTTGGGAATGAGCTGTGCTCCGATTTCCGGGTGGTCTCGGGTCAGAGGTCCCTCGGAGAAGGCAGTCTGTGCAGCCCCGTCTGCCCTGTGGCCCCCAGAGCGGCACGTGCTGGAGGAGCTGGAGCGGCAGGCCGTGCTGGTGTACACCCCGTCCCGCAGGGTGGGAGGCAAGCGGGTGGTCTGCTACGATGACCGCTACATCGTGAAGGCGGCCTACGAGGAGGACGGCGTCATCGTCTCCAACGACAACTACCGAGACCTGCAGAGCGAGAACCCCGAGTGGAAGTGGTTCATCGAGCAGAGGCTGCTCATGTTCTCCTTCGTCAACGACAGGTGCGTGCGGGCCAGCAGGGCTCCTGACGCGGGCGGTAGGGGCGGGCCGGGGGTCGAGCGGGAAGCCACCCCGAGGAGCCTAGGCAAAGCGGGCGGGGTCACGGGCACACCAGGCAGGGAACAAAGTACCCCCAGTCCCGGAGACAGAGCCACACGGTCGTCTCTGTCTCTCGCCTCTCCTCTCTTCCTTGTTGGCATTTTCCCAACAGGGCTGCTTTGTCCCTAGGTCCCTGACCTGCCGGTCCCCGTGCCCACCGTCATCTGACTCAGCACTGAGTTACCCAACAGGTGGACTAAACACGTGCAGAGAGCACCATTAACTTATTTTTGGAAAGAAATTAATACTTCAAATAAGAGCATCGAAAAAGTCCTCATGGGGAGAAATCTGAACTTTGTGGCACTTTCACTTATTTTATGTTTTGTCTTTTTTAAAAAATTTGAATTATGTATGGGGGTAGGCAACATAACCTTTTCTGTGCTCTAGACTGTAAAGATCTTAACCTGCCTGGAACTGACTCCATCTCAACACCTGTTAGTTCAGAGTTTCGAGAGCAGCTGCTTGGTCCACCCGTCCTCTAGAGCGGTTCCCCAGGGTCAGGTCCACCCTGGACTCACCAGATCTGGCTGGGGCAGGGAGGGGGGGACAGTCACAAGACAAAAACAAGTTAGCGGGTGCTGAGTGAGGTCCCCTAGACGGAACTAAGGTGGGGGAAGAAATGATTGGTGTGTTTGAGCTTGCTGAGGGCAAACACAGGGGCCGGGCAGAGTGGATGTGGATCTGGAGACATGAATAGGGTGGGGCAAGGTGAGGAGGGCACTTCTCACATCAGCAAGCCGAGACATCACTCCCATTTCCGTTTCTGTCCCAGGCAATGCTAGCTCCACCTCCTACTGGGCTCTCCATGTGGCTTGAGACAGGCCCCTCAGCTCCCTGAGGGCAGGGACTCTATCTTGTTTGCCATATCCCCAGCATGCCGGGCACATAATAACCAGTTGCCATGGAGTCGATTCCGACTCCGTAGGGCTTTCAGTAGCTGATTTTCTGGAAATAGATGTCAAGTTTTGCTTCGAGGCACCTGAGTGGACTCGAACCTCCAACCATTTGATTAGCAGCCAAGCACGTTAACTTTTTACACCACCCAGGGACTCCCTGGCACGTAATGGGCATTCAGTAACTATTTGTAGACGAATGCATGAATGCCTGTGGCCCTGGCGAAGGGGGATGGGGCAAGCGGAGAAGACACTGTCCACTGGGACAGACCACTTGCATGCACTGACCAGCTCCTTATCCTGACGCTGGGGAGGCAGTGTGGTGCCAGGGAAGGAGGGAGGACTTTGAGCCACCGGATGAGGTTTTAAACTGAGACTCTGTCAATTACTGGCTGAGTCCGTGGGCAGTCACTCACCCTCCCTGAACTGAACTGTCTTCTCCTTGAAAAGGATTCATAACACTTTCCTCTGAGACGGTGGTGGGGATTAGAAATAATTGTACCCTAAGTGGGAGCAGTTATTCCCAGGCCTGACCAGGACATGGTGCCCCCAGGGGACGCTATTGCCCCCAAGACCACCTGCCTCTGCAGCCTGGAGGTGGATACTGCTCCTGAGGCCCAGGGCAGCCGCTGTCCCTAGTAGCCCCCACTGTCATTTCCAGATACACAGGCCAGCAGCTCTCCCTATCCAGTTTAGGCCCAGAGGGATCTGGCAAGCCTGGTATCTGTGTGTTCCAGAAAATGCTCACTGTGGTCTGATGGGCCATTGCTGCCTCTGGCCCGTAACAGCCTGGGGCTCAGGCCAAATCCTTTTGACACATGGGCCTCTGCTGAGGGCCTGCCATCCCCCTGTGGGCCAGGGCACCCGCCCCGGCGCCCCGGGCGCGTCCACAGGGCCCTCTTGGCACAGCTGGCGGTGGCCGGCTGAAGCCTGTGAGAGCAGGAGGTGAAGTCTTTGGAACTTGAATAACCGCACTGGCCGCTCCCAGATTCTTGGCCCGGGCCCAGCTCTGAGCGGGCTGTGTAGCTGGAATCTGAGCCAGAGGCTGCACAGGACCAGGGACGGCCCAGCTCCTGGGACTGGGCTGGTCGGGGTCTGCAGGGTGGACCCCAGCATGACTCTTAGAGGGATCCCAGCCCAGAAAACAGGCCCCCACTTGGAATCCACAACACCCCCAGAGAACCTTGTCTGATCTGGACGCGTCTCCAGGGAACAAAAGTATTCATGTAAAAAAAAGCAGATCTCGCTAAAGGAGGAGAGTTTTCTTTCTGAGGAATTTTGTTTTCCCCTTTGAGCCTTGGACACCTCCGTATTTCCTGCCTTGTTAGGGCTTAATGCTAGGGAGGAGAGGGGGACAAGGCAGAGTCGGCCGAGTGTCAGAGAACAGCGTGTGCAGAGTCAGGGCGCCCGGGGGTGCTGAGACCAAACACAGAGCCTCTCGGGGTTGCAGAGGAGTGGGCATGGAGGGTTGGCAGCTGGGGCAAGGCCCCCTGTGCTTCTTCACTGACCACTGACAGGTGCTTCAAACGCTCTGTCACTGTCTGTGTCACTGACATGTGTCCAGAGCTGTGTTAGGCACAGGGTGAGGTGTGCTAGCAATGGGATTTAAGCCTCAGGGAGCTCACACAACTCGGAAACCTTCGAGGAACTGGCTCAAGAAAGTAGTGGAATCCCTGGGTGGCGCAAACGTAGACTACTAACTGAAAGGTTGGCAGTTTGAACCCACCCAGAGGTGTCTTGGAAGAAAGGCCTGGTGATGGGCTTCTGAAAAGTCACAGCCTTGAAAACCCTATGGGGCACAGTTCTAATCTGCAACACATAGAGGTGGTTTGGTGGTTAGGAAGGCAGCTTTCAGATCAGGACCCAGGGGAGCCCTAGAGCAATTGTGCTTCAATTGCCGTAGGTAAGATTCACCTCTGAAGTTGTTAAATGCAGATTCTGGAACAGTTTGAGATTCTGATTAAGTAGGTTGGGTGTGAAGCCCTGGGGCTTGCATTTTGAAAAACAAGCTCCCAGGTGATGCAGCGCTGACCCTGCTGCCCTGACCCACACCAGGGAAACCCCAAAGGGCCCGGGCGGCCAGCACCCTGTGATCTGTGTTGGGTTCTGCATAAGGGCCCCTGTGAAGGACAGGTTTTGCTGCTTTAAAATGCTACAAAAGCCCCCTGGGGGGTGGGAAGAGCCTGAGTCCAAGCCTGGAGCCGCCTTTAGCTCGCTGCGTGGCCTGGGCCAGCTCCTCATATCAGTGTCAATGGTGAGTTTGTTTTGATGTCGCCTCCCTGTGCTTATTTCCAGGTTCATGCCTCCTGACGACCCCCTGGGCCGCCGCGGACCCACCCTGAGCAACTTTCTGAGCCGGAAGCCCAAGCCCCCGCCACCGTCCTGGCAGCACTGCCCTTACGGTGGGTGGTGCCCAGTGCCTCGTGCACCCTGTTCAGGGACTGTGTCATGGGCAGCTCAGGGGAACAGTCATAAGCACTAGCCCGGTAGTCAACAGCCTAGGTTCTAACCTGGATTCTGCCCCTGACCAGCTGTGTGACCCTGGAGAGGCAACTTAACCTCTCTAGGCCGCAGTTTCCTGATAGGGTAATTGGAAGGATGAAATGACTTCATGGATGTCTTTTGCATGGGAGCGTCTGTGAGGGCCAGACGCAGGGTCACACACAGGGCAAAGCTATGTCCAGGAAACAGGGAGGCTGTGGGCACCCCCACACTTCCTTTTCTCAGTCCCTTCACCTTGCATCCTGGCATCTATGTCCTCATCCTGCACCACCTCCCTCCACCACCCTTAAGGACTTCGGTTAATTAAGGATTTTATCCCTTCTGGGACGCCAGCCTCTAGCCAGCTCTTTCACTAACTTTGCTCTGGCAAGTTACATAAGGTCTCAAGTCTTTGTCTTTGTGCCTACAGAAAGAAGCTCAACAAAGCCTTGGGTGCTATCACAGTCACTTCTTGTTAGAATGAGGTGAACACGCATACCTCCAGGCTGGCCCATTCTGCCCCTTTCACTCTCAAAAGTGCCCCGGTTTGGATGATAATTTGATCACCTTTGTTAGAACTGTCTGTACAGAGGGGGCAGTGGTTAGCACAGGGACGTCAGTGGTGGAAATTGAGGCAGCACCAGCGGTACAATTCCATGGGCAACTACGCCCCACTGCCCACCCCCAAGGCTGGCCCTATCCACAGGGTCCCTGGGAAAGTGGACATGGAAAGACATTGGACTCAGGTTTGGTCTCAGTCCTTGGTCAAAAGGAGTTCCCAGACCGACCCACTCTTCCTGGCACTGGGGCTGGTGGGCACCACACCACGGGGGAGGGGGCGTCTGAACCCCCACCCCTCCATCTCACCCATGCCGAGGGCACTTCTCCCCACTTCGGAGTAGGGCCCCCATTCCGAGGCCTTTCGGTGGAGTCTGCGGAGGCCAGGCAGCCTTCCCGGAGGAATCTCCCGGGGGCAAGGCCAGGAGGGACATGGGCCTGGCGCCCTGGGGCCGCACGGCCTCTCCCCGCCCCGGGTGTCACCGGCGCCCTCTCTCCCCGCCCGGGGTCTCACCGGCGCCCTCTCTCCCCGCCCGGGGTCTCACCGGCGCCCTCTCTCCCCGCCCGGGGTCTC
>NW_004443938.1:22216361-22219456 GCF_000243295.1 Trichechus manatus latirostris
GACGACCTGGGGCTGCTCGGGGTGCACTTCCCGGCCCCCGGCTGCGACCTCGCGACAGGGCTTCGCTGTCCCGCCTGGGTATCCCCTGACGGCCTCCTCTCCGGGGCCTCGCCGTCCCCGCGGGCAGGACCTCCGTGCCCCGGGGCGCCTGGACCAGCCCTGCCCAGCCTCCTAAGCCCCCAGAGCCGGTTTGCCCTCAGCGACCACGCACCCCTGTCCGACCCGCAGGGTGGATTCTGCCCCACGGACCTGCAGAGTGACCTGCTTCCCCCTCGCAAGCAGTCCAAGGAGGCGTGGGTCCTTCCACAAGAGTTGGACCGTTTCCCGGGCCGCTCGGCCTGGGCAGAGTCGGGCTGGGGCGACTGCACCTTTGGGGAACCCTCTGGGTACGCGCCCGCAGCTGCCGACTGTATGTTGGACAAGCGCACCCAGGTGCGCACTGTGCTCTGCTGCATCTTCCCGCCAGAGCAGGTGGACCGCGTGATGGCCTTGTTCCCTGCACAGTCTGACATCACCAGGCTCATCCTCCTCATCCAGAGATTCCAACGGGCTGCTGCGCCGCTGGGAACCCCCTAAGGAACTCGTCTAAAGGACTGCGAGTGATGTCCCAATCTCCCCTGCAACGTGGGCCGAGTGGGCCGACGGTTACAAGCGTGAACCTGAGCCAGCCCACCCTGTAGGGCCCCCTTTTCTTTAAAGATACTCAGGGAAGCCTATTTCCTCATCCTCAGCGCACCCGTTGTGGCGCTTGGTGACCCTCACTGACTCTGGCCGTGCTGCGTTGAGGTCCATGTCCTGGGGGAAGAAGGTTGACCACATCCCCAGGGGAGTGGTTTCTTAACGGGGTGGCAGACTACAAGCCCCACTGCAGCCCCAAGGGTTTGTGGGAAATAGTTCATGGCTGTTTTTCTCAAACGGCAAGTGAGACCCACAGGAGGGTCACAACGTGAATTTAGCGGGTCAGCACCAGAAATGGAATGGAATGGACCAGTGGGAGGACACCCCAGGTAATAAGGCTAGGTATTATTTCCTAAAACTTATGTTTGTTATCTACATATGTGCGTGTCTGTATACCCTTGGTAGCCTTGTAAAATTTTCTTAATGTGGGTCGTGGTCACAAGTTTGAAAAAATACTGGTAAATGGTCTTAAATTTCACTGCATCAAGTAATGCTTGAAATATGTAGTCAGATGGCCAGTGGTGGTTTGGTACCTGGAGGTTTTCATGTTTCTAACCTCACCCACAAAGGGAATCAGTGTTCTAACTTTGATGTGGGGGCTCCCCTGTGGTACCGAAATCTCCTAGTTGTGCGAGTCTGTGGAGGTGTGGCCCGGCACTTTGTCCTGAGGGCTTGCCTCTGGGGCCTTTACCTTCTTTGAACATGCATACCACACACGTCCCACAAAGATATCACACACATAGCACATACACATACACCACATATCATATACTTACCACACACACCACATGACCACACACAAACATCACACACACACACACACACACACCACACACAGACACCACACACACAGCACACACATACACATTGTGCACACATCATTCACATATGCCACACACACCACACACCACACACATCACACACACGCATACCACTTATACCATGCACAGAGACACATACACCTATTCTTGGCTCAGGACTAAGCACCTCCACTTTTTCAGCCGTCCATTATGGCGGCTTCTGGCACTGGAGCCTTCTAAGCCCCACCTCACAGCTAAGCCAAGGCCTAGTGAGTCAGGACTGTTGCTCAAAAACCTCTAGTGTGCCAGCAAGAGAGCTGGGATGAGCCTCGAGCCCAGAGGTTTATTGCTACCTTCCCCCATTGCTGTTTCTTCCAGCCGGCCACTGCTTTGAGTTTTTGCAGGGGGGAAAAAAGGGAGAAGAGGACAAGTCATTCTCAATAGATAAGAAATGAGGATGGTTAGCCAGGGCAGGGACCCACCCCCCCCACCCCATCTTCAGGGGGCTGTCGCATCTCTAGGCAGCACCTGCCCATTCCTGGGCACGATTCTAGCTCTCCAGGTCTCGGCTCGTTTGTTAGTTAGGGGACTTGTTAGCTTGGCCATTCAGGGAGACTGGGAGGCGCTTATGGTGGAAAACCAGCCCCCACCCCACCGCCCCGTAAGCTTCCTGGGGTCTTGCAAGGGCAGAGGAGACTCTTTTTAGTTTATACTAGGCTGCCTGTAATGTTGCTACAGCCCAGGGGGCACCTCAAAAAAATCCATCCCCAACCACCTTACTCATGGCAAGCATTGTCGCCGTTGTGTGCTGTCGCGTGGATTCTGACTCATAGCAACCCCATATGACACGATAGACTGATACTGCGTTTCCCTGCGGTTCATCTTTTTTTTTGTTTTAAATAACTTTATTGTGGTAAAATATATATAACAAAACATTTTAACCATTTTAACTACTTTTAAGCATGCAACTCAGTGACATTAATTACATTCATCATGTTGTACAACTATCACCATTATCCATTTCCAAAATCATCTTTATAAACTATATTCTTTGCATGACTTAAGCCAGCTTTCTCCCTCACCCCCCTTTTCCAAAGGGGACTCTGCACCCACAATTTTGCCTGATTATTTGGGGACCTGACTCCTGAAGAGGGCCTGCTTTTTCTAAATGAACTGGATTTTCCTTGTGACTTTTTATTTTTTTCTTTTGATAAGACAAGCTTTCTGTTTGGCCTGCTTTCTGTCCGTCAGGTCTGTTTCCTGCCTTGGAATTGTTGCATTGCTGATTTATAGTTGGAAATGTTTAAACTGCTTCCTTTGAGGCCAAGTTTGAGTTTTAGTAAGCTGTAAAGCTATTTTTATTTGGTTCACTGTAATTAAGACAAGCACAAAAACAAGTGCAGAAACAACACTTTTCAAGTGTAATCCCCTTTGGAGTTTTTTTTTCCAAAGTCTTTGTATGTCTTTGTGACACAAAGCATGGAAGGGACAGGTGAATGGAATGTCCCTAGCTGCATAGCTCTTCGCGTGCTCCCAAAATAAATCACTTTCACCCATACCTGGGCTCTTCACTGTGAAATTGTATATCCAGTTTCTCTTTCGTCAGCTCTTTCCCCC
>NW_004443938.1:22219607-22347306 GCF_000243295.1 Trichechus manatus latirostris
CTCTGACACACATGGGGTAGCTATGAGTCAGAATCAACTTGATGGCAACTGGTTTAGAATCTTCCTTTTCAAGGAGAGGCAATGATGCCCAAGGGTGTCCAGCAGGTTGTTCCCAGAGACAAAAGCTGCTAGCCTGTTTCCTAGGCTTTCTACATCCTTATCACAGAACCTTGAAGCAGTTCCATCAAAGCCAACTTCTTGCTTAAACCTGCAGCAGAGTCCTTGAGTATGCAAATCCGAGGAACCCTGGGCTGGGCTGTGTTTGCCTCTGGTGAGGCCTTCCCAGAGGCCTCTGCCTGGAAGGTGGTTTGAGGTAGAATTGCAGTATGTGGGGGCTCAGCAGGGGCAGTTGAAGTAAGGGGAGCCATCCATCTTGGCATTGTTCCAGATAAAATGGATCCTGGTGGTGAGTAGCGCCTGGGGTCTTAAAAGCTTGCGAGTGACCATCTAAGATACAACTATTGGTCTCTTAAGCACCCGAAGCACAGGAGAATTAAGAAAACCAAAGACCCAAGGGATCAATTAGTCCAAAGGACTAATGGACCACATGAACAGCAGCCTATACAACTCTGAGACCAGAAGAACTAGATGGTGCCTGGCTACCACTACTGACTGCTCTGACTGGGATCACAGCAGAGGGTCCTGGACAGAGGGAGAAAAACTGCAGAACAAAAAGTCAAATTCACAAAAAAGACCAGACTTACTGGTCTGACAGAAACTGGAGGAACCCCCCAAAACTCATGGCCCCCAGATGCTCTATTAACCCAGAACGGAAACCATTCCTGAAGCCCACTCTTCAGACAAAGATTAGACAGGAGTATAAAACAAAAAAAATACACGTGAGGAATGTGCTTCTTAGTTCAATCAGATATACGAGACCAAATGGGCAGCCCCTGTCCAAAAGCAGGATGAGAAGGCAGGAAAGGACAGGAACTGACTGAATGGACATAGGGAACCTGGGATGGAAAGGGGGAATGTGCTGTCACATTGTGGGGATTGCAACCGATGTCACAAAACCACTCTGACTGGAATCACAACAGAGGGTCTGGACAGAACAGGAGAAAACTGGAGAACAAAAAATCAAATTCATGAAAAATATCAGACTTCCTGGTCTGACAGAGACTGGAGGAACCCCTGAGACTGTGGAAGACACCCTTCTGACATGGAACTAAAATCATTCCCGGAGACCATCTCCCAGCCAAACAACAGGCAAGTACATAAGATAAACAATAACACCCAAGAGGAGCTTACTCCTTAGAACAGTTAATTATAGGAGATCAAAAAGGCATTATCTACATAAAAGCAAAGATGACAAGGCAGGAAGGGGTAGAAAATCAAGAGAAAGGAAACAGGGAACCCAGGGTGGAAATGGGGAGAGTACTGACACATTGTGGGGAATGAAACCAAGGCCATGAACTACTTTTGTACAAACTATTGAATGGGAAACTAGCTCGCTGTGTACATTTTCACCTAATGCACACACACACACACAAAAGGATCCTGGCTCTCTTGATTTTACATAGAACTCAGACAGGAGCAAGGAGCCAGCCAACAGCTGCAACAGGTACAGCCTGGACGAGGCCAGAGGCCATAGACCCTGCCTGCCTCTTGGAGAAAGGCCCGCCTATGAGGGGGAAGAAGACTACAGGGGTGTGGTGGAGGGGCATTAAGGAATGGGGAAGACCCCAGATGGGGGTGATGGGGACATTTATCCAAAAATAAAACACACACTCATTATAAAAGATTCAGGTAAGCAGAGGGAAAAACCAACCCTTGACATTTGGTAACACTGAAGTGCTGATCTTTCCAGATCTCTTTCCACACGTGTGTGTGTTTCATTGGAAGAATCTGCTTGGGACAGGTCCCTGGGTGGCACCTGGCTAGTCTCAGCCTGAACCTGTGTTCGCAGTCCAGATGAGTATAAAGCCCTGGTTCCTGGGAAGGCTGAGCAGCCTGGGAGGCCCCTCCCATGAGCTCCAGGCCTGCCTGCTGCAGTAGCTCTTCCCAAAAGACCACTCAGCCTTGGGACTCCCTGGGCAGTGGTGTCATTAAGGGGATGTGGGGGGTGCAGACTGCACTGGATAACACTGTCAGAGGGGGTAACACCAAAATGACTGCCTAAAAATATCCCTGTAGTTAGTTATAACAACAAAAACATTTCTCATAAGCCCAGCTTGCATGTTATCAGTATACCTACAAGGCTAAAACCCTATGCTAATATACTTTGGACATGTTATCAGGAGGGACCAGTCCCTGGAGAAGGACATCATGCTTGGTAAAGTAGAGGGTCTGTGAAAAAGAGGAAGACCCTCAACAAGATGGATTGACACAGTGGCTGCAAAAATGTGTTCAAACATAGCAACAATTGTGAGGATGGCGCAGGACCAGGCAGCATTTCGCTCCGTTGTACATAGGATCGCTATGAGTCAGAACCACCCAGAAGGCACCTAATAACAACATTGCACTCTGATCAGAGCTGTCATTATTACCCAATTACAATGATGTTTTGAATCACGTGGTTTCATCTGCATGCACTACAAGCATGCGCTGTTGTTTTCATGGCTGCTGTTGTGTTTTTATAGTTGCCGATTTTGTCAAATTTTCTGGTGTTTTAGTTATAACATTGTGGTAATTAATATTTGTGAACCTATGTCAATAACTTTTTTGAGAATGAAGTAGTAATTAAAGGAAAAGAAGCAGTGATGTATAAGAATTACGACTTACGAGTAACATTAGTACAAAAAACATTGCTAAGGATTCTGTATCGTCTGGTATGGGAGGAGGCCCATGGGGGAGGGTGGCACCATGAGTTACCCCACTGACTGATACCAACCCTAGTGGTGCCACTGTCTGTGGGCCCCTAACATTTGGGATTATGTTGTTGCAAATGAAAGGGTCAGACCTCTCCAAGGAGGCTTGAGCTCTAGGACCTCACAGCCACCTCTCCTGGGAGAGGAGGAGAAAGATGGACAGACCAAATTTTCCTGCTCTCTGGTTGTGCTCTTTGAGTTGATTCAGCTCCAGGGAATTTTTTAGGCCAAGTCATTTTCAAAATAACTCTTCCTGATGTGTTTGGTGCAAACGCAGTTGATTTATGGCTTTGTTGACCTTTGATTTGTTGGCAAAGCTCCGCCTGGGCCCAGGGGAGGCTTCCCTTTGCTTGTTTACTCAGACTGATTTAGAAGCCACAGGGCCAAGAAGATTTCCCTGTTTCTTCCGCTGGGAGACTTGACTTCAAGGCCTTGCTATCAGGATTCACACCCTGGTTGGGGCTCAGCCCTGTCTTTCATACAGAATGGCAGTTACCCTTTCGACGGCTTGGGCCAAGCTGCCATATTCTCTGGCCTGCAGCCCTTGTTGAGACTCCCCAGAGAGATCCCCCAGAACTCCGCTATCCTGTGCTCCATTGCCTACAGCCTGGTTTCTTTCCCACCCTCTGTTAGGCTCCTGCACCTCCATTGCTGAGGGGCATGAGCAAGAACAAAATGAATTATTACCGACTCTGATGGACTGGTCTCGTTATAGAGTCCATAAGCACAGCCAGACAAGGCTGGGCTAGTTTGTGAAGAAGGTGGGCTCACGCCAGGTCTCCTTTCTTTGGGCCAGGAGGTGACACCTGTGTTGGAGCCATTAGAACTGGCTGAATTGACTTTGTACATTAATGTTATGGTAGAGCAGGAAGACAGAAGAAGAATTGATGAATTTGATTTGTGGTGTTGGTAAAGAATATTAAATATACCATGGACTTCCAGAAGAATGAAGAAAATCAGTCTTAGAAAAAATAGAAACAGAATGTTCCTTAGAAAAGAGGATGGCGAGACTTTGTCTTACTTACTTTGGACATGTCGTCAGGAAAGATGGATTGCTAGAAAAGGTTTGGTAAAGTAGAGGGTCAGGGAAAATGAAGGAAACCCTCAATGAGATGGATTGACATAATAGTCGCAACAATGGTCTCAAAGATACCAACGATCATGAAGATGGTGCAGAACCAGGCAACATTTCATTCTGTTATAATAAAGTCTCCATGAGTTGGAGTCGACTCAATGGCAACTAGCAACAACAACAGAGCAGGAAGGACGCTCAGAGGTCGTGAGAGGACTCCTGTTCAGGGAGGCCTAGTCACCTTCTTTAGGCCACAGGGGGCACTTGTGGCCTCAGGGCCATTCCATTAGTTTGAGGATTTCTGAAAAAGACTCTGGCTCATTTATTCCTTTATCCAGCAAGTGTATTAGGTGTCTGCTATGTGCAGGCACTGTTCTGGGCCTGGGGACATGGTGATGGACAAAGGCAAATCCTACCCTAAAGAACGGACCTAGTTAAAAACAAAACCAGGGTTCATTGTGCTGTGCTATTGTGTATCACCTCACTTAATCCTCACAACAACCTTGGAAATGGGTACCATTACTTCCACCTTCCAGAGGAGGAAACTGAGGCACAGAGAAGTAATTTGCCAAAGGTCAATTTTATATTTTCTTTATCGTAATTTACATTAAAAATGATTCCATGTAAATAGTGGTATGTATGCATATATAAGTAACTAAGCAACCTATTCATAAGGTTTTCACTGGCCAATTTTTCAGAAGTAGGTGTTGGTGAAGGATATTGAATATACCATGGACTGCAAGAAGAAGGAACAAATCTGTCTTGGAAAAAATGCAGCCAGAATGCTCCCTGGAGGTGAGGATGGTGAGACTTCGTCTTACGTACTTTGGACATGTTATCAGGAGGGACCAGTTCCTGGAGAAGGACATCATGCTCGGTAAGGCAGAGGGTCAGCAAAAAAGAGGAAGACCCTTGATGAGATGGACTGACACAGCAGCTGCAAGGATGGGCTCAAGCAGAGCAAGGATTGTGAGGATGCCACAGGATCAGGCAGTCTTTTGTTCTGTTGTACATGGGGTTATTATGAGTCGGAACCAACTTAACAGCACCCAACAACAACCACCACCACCATCTACACCCAAAGGGTGGTTGGTTAGCATTTGAAGATCCTTCATTGAGCATTTTCTCTCAAGAGGCAGTATCTGAGATGCTTTAATGATTGTTTTAGATATCAGTACCAGAAGCTTGTGAATTAGCAAAAGGGATGTTAGAAATAATTGTTAATTGATGAAACGAGAGGTGTTCAAAACATATGCTAAGTTAGAAAGCCTGTGCAGGCACTGGGCCCACACAAACGTGTCAGGACCTTCTTCTTTGCTGGGAAACTTTGAATCTGCCTCTCTCAACCCTCCCCATCAACCTCAACTCAACAAAACAACCCAAATCCCATTTTTGTTTTTTCTAAACTGCCTCTTCCTATTGCAACACACACAAAACCACCCCGCCCACTCCAGTGACTTGCTAAAATGACACCACAGTATCTGTAGGCCTTGAGAGTGTTGAAGGGGTTCTACCAAGAGGTAGGTGTAATAAATGCAAAACTCCATCTACAGTTGTGACAGAGTTTCTGTTAAGTCTTTCTTCATTTATTTATTTTTAGTGGCAATATACACAACCAAGCGTGCGTCCTTGCACAGTGTCTAGCTGTGTGGTTCCAGGACGTTGGTTGCGTACTTCACAATGTGTCTCCATTCTCACTATCTCTATGCATAGTGTCACAACACCATTGATTTAGACTCTCTGCCCCTTGAAGTTCTCATCTGTGCTTTAGATTAAATTTTGGACTTACAATGAGTAGTTTGGACCCCCTCTTCCACCTCATTCCAACCACCATTTCTACCTCCACTGGAGCTTGGAGTGGGGGCTTGGAAAAGCTCAGAGGAAGATTAAAGTCAGATCCAGTGGAGACCCATCTGCTTAGTTTGCTCTTTATTAGCTGCTCTGATCCATCAACACCCCCCGCCCCAGGCCCACCGCTTCTTTCTTGGGCCCTCAAGGAGTTTGCAGTCACTGGAGCAGCAAGCATGACACCAAGCCCTGCTGTGCTACCATTTCTCCCTACTCTCCTTTTCCCTCTTTTGTAAACCATGAGTTCTTAACCTTAAAAAAAAAAAAAAAAATTCTGTTTTAGCAGTCTGGTAAAGCCTGTCCACCTATTCTAAGATTACAAAGGACATTAATTAAATTGGATTTCAGTTATCAAAACATTGAAATGACAAATTTAAAAAAAATTTTATTTTGTTGTTGAGAATATACACAGCATAACATACAATTCAACCATTTCTACATGTACAATTCAGTGACATTGATTACACTCTCACCCTCCTTTTCTGAGTTGTTCCTCCCTCATTAACATAAACTCACTGCCCCTTAAGTTTCTTATCTAATCTTTCCAGTTCCTGTCGTCAGTTTGATCTCATATAGATGGATCTTGAAGGAGCATAAAGCTCAAGGCAGACATTCTTTACTAGTTAATCTAAACTATTGTTTGGTTTTAAGACTTCAGGGGATATTTTTGGTTTAAGGTTTAAAGCTTGTCTTAGGGCAATAGTTTCAGGGGTTCATCCAGCCTTCATGGCTCCAGAAAGTCATGAGAATTTGAAATTCTGTTCTACATTTTTCCCCCTTTGATCAGGATTCTTGAAATGACAAATTTTGGTTATAGTAATATATTGCTATTGTGTTAGTGCATTAAATAATAGGACCTACTGGGGAATCTAAGATCTGTTATTTCAAAGTAGTGATGAGCATAAGTGATATTTCCAGATTTCTATGCCACCTCTAATGTGATATGAAAATATCTGCAAGTTGGTGACAAAGCCACAGGTATTGCTAATGAATACGACTGTGGTTTGTTATCTATATTCATAATGGAAGAAAATGCTAAATTTCACTTGGAAATTGGGGCAGATAAAGTTTCTGAACTGTCTCTGGCCAGGGGAAGGGAACAACTTTGGCTGAGACCAACCAAGGCCTGGAGTCCCTGGGTGGTGCAAACGGTTAAAGTGCTCATTGCCTACTGAAAGGCTGGAGGTTTGAACCCACCCAGAGGCTCCTTGGAAGAAGGCCTGGTGATCCACCTCTGAAAAATCTGTCTTAGGAAGCGGGGATGTAGTCAGCTTCCCCTGAGCCTCATGGCAGTGTGAGAGATTCCTGAACAAAATTGGGCTTCTAGCAGGGAGGAGAAAGTGGGGAGTGGATGTTGTGTGGGTAACCAGCAGCTTCTGTGAATCTAGACAGGGAAGGGGAGAGAGAGGCAGTCCCCCTGTGTGCCTGTATCGTAAGAACTCAAATGCGAGCAGTCACCTTTTACGGTGGTTTGAGAAACAGAGAAAATAAGTGCAGAAAGAGAAAAATGAAGACACACAGATGCAGAGATGGAAGGCAGAGAGAATAGTCCTGTGTTCAAGATCTCCTAAAGTCTAAGTGCCATATCCAGACATGTGTGGTTTGGAGAGAACTTTCTATGAGCTCTGGGTCTTGTATGCAAATAAGAGAAGAAACCCTCTGAACTTGGCTTAACCAGAAAAAGGAACTTTATTATCCAGTCACAGGGTCCTTCACTGAAGCTGGACCATGGGGAATTAGACCCTTGGCCAGGGCAGCCCGGCCTCAGGCACTGGTCTGCAGCCAGGGCCATCCTGCAGGCTCAGAAGGCCAGAGATGAAGTTCACTGTCCCTGATGGATTAATTCTCTCCTTTTACAACCTTCATGTGAAGTATGCAAGTAAATGGCCAAGGGCTGGGTCATCACCAGCCCTGGGCAAGAGTGTGACATTGGAAAGCACTTTGGGCTCCTTAGCTGACCTCATTCTCTCCCCACTGTTCTCCTTCATGTCCTTGTCAAAACCTGCTCTCAACGAAGACTCTGAAACTCACTCACCTAGAAGCGATAGAAATTCAAGTGCAAGTTCTGTGCAGTAGGTGGGAGGGGGGTAGAGTCATCTGGAAGAAGCAAAACTTTCAGATAAAGGAATGGAGCTTTGGGGCAAGGTGTCAGGGGTTGACAGGTATTAGGAGTGGGGGGTGGCGGTGATGAGTTAGGGGCAGGGAGACTTCAGAGTCCTGGAACCACACCCCTTAAGTGAGAAGGTGGTTCTGCTCTTCTCTCTATTCATGTGAGCAGAGGTCCCAGTGGCTCGTGGGCTCCCTGCGCTGTGCAACGCGGGAAATGTCTCAGGTCAATGCACAGAAAATGCAGGTTTAGCAGCCACGATAACAACAACAATAATAATTGTCTTACATATATTTAACACAACACTGATTTTTAAATTATACACATTACTTTATCTACTATGACAAATGGCATTCTTACCATGCCACGCGTCCCAGGCCCAAGCTACCCTAGTGGATCAACATCATCAATTTACTCAGTAATGGGTCTATTTCATTATTTTTTAAGAAAGAGGTTTAGTGATAAGACTATCAGACATTAATGAGAAAAATATGAAATAAAACACCCAGTTCGTCCATTAATCCCACCATCTTCACAGCTCAATGGCATATTGGCACCCATTCAGAAATAAAATTAAGAGCCACTGCAAACCTTTTTTGCAACATTTTATTTGATTAAAATGAATCAACACCGACTGACTTTTAGATTATCGCATACCTGACACAAAGTGTACACACATACAAACATTTCGTAAGACCACAAATAAGTGGAAAAAAGCATTCAAAGTGCACCTGAGCTTTGACAGGAAAAACAGCAACCTTTACTTTTGGAAAGGAGTCAAAAACGCAGTCTGAATTCTCTAACCTAGCTCCGGTCTTGTAGAGGGCATTCATCTGCTTTGGCTAATGCAGAGAGGCGCTGATCATCTGTACTCCACACCAGTCCTGAATCCTTCGTTCTCTTTCACATAAAAGCCACTAGAAGAACAGACCAGGAAACACAGCTGGTCTTACTGTGCTGGTTTCCAGCCCCTCAGAGCTAGAACGCATGTAATACCAAAATCGACCATTAGGTGTCACTGTTGTAGCACAGCATGCATTGACCTGGGCCCCATTGATCTGATAGTGCGCCAAGTTTATCTTCATTGGCTTTCTGCATCATCGCATGGTTCCCAAAGGCCTAGTTCTGCAGAGTCAGAAGCCAGTAGCCGGTAAACAACTGATGACGATTATAAAATCTAGGTAAAACTCACCGGCACTTGCTCTCTGGCAGCTACAGCCTTTTGTGATGGAAGATGTAAGTGCTGGAGGGCTCACCTACTCCTGACAAGGCAAATCAAATACATTTTTATGTCATGTTTTTAAATTCATAGTAAACTGTTTCGAACGTACACAAAGTTACAGAGAACACTTTGACAAACAACTGAATTGAATTTTAACGTTTTGCCATGTTTGCTTCAGTGTTTTATTTTTAAGGGAATAAAACATTACCGATACATCGAAGCCCCCAGAGAGCCCACTTCCCATCCCGTTTTCCTTCCCTCCCCATACACAACCACTATCATGAATTTGCAGTTTATCATTCCCGTGCATATTTTATACCAGCACTACATTTATATGTGTTCATCAACATTATTTAGCATTGCTCTGTATGTTTTCAAATGTTATGTAAATGTTACCCTTTACATTACATGCATTATTTTGCAACTTGCTTTTTCTCTCTCAGCCTTTGTTTTTCTTCTTGGAGATTTATTCA
This sequence comes from Trichechus manatus latirostris, assembly GCF_000243295.1. Classification (NCBI taxonomy): domain Eukaryota; kingdom Metazoa; phylum Chordata; class Mammalia; order Sirenia; family Trichechidae; genus Trichechus; species Trichechus manatus. Next base: position 22,229,140 of record NW_004443938.1, read on the forward strand.
TGTTGATAGAACGAGCTTGGGTTTATTTATTTGAACTGTTTTATATTATATTCAATTGAATCTCTATAATCAATTTACAAAATTATTGGCTGTTTATAATTTCTTATCATTATAAATAAGGCTGCAATGACAATTTTTAAACAATTTTATTTAGTTATAATCTGCATACTATATAATTTACCCATTTTAAGTATGCAAGTCAATGATTGTTAGTAAATTTACCGAGCTGTGTAACCATCACCACTATCCTGTTTTGGAACATTTCCATCATTCCAATAAGCTCCCTTGTGCCCATTCACAGTTAATCCCCATCCTCTCAGTCCCAGCCCAGGCAAGTACAAACGAACTTTCTGTGCAGTACTATTCGTACACACATCTCTTTGTGCTCATGTGCAAGAGTTTCTGTCTACATCTGAGGGTGGAATTGCTAAGGCCATTATATGCTCATTTTCACTTCTCAAATTTTGCCTGCTGTGCTTGTGTGGTTGAATCAATTCAGTCTCTCACCAGTGGTGTATAGATTTCTTCTTGGTCCACATTGTTCACATTATTTCCTTTCTCTTTCCTTTGTTCTTTCTCTTGCCAATCTGATTTGTGTAATTGTATTGTTTTAATTTGCATTTTCCTAATTTCCATCTTTTGGTGTTTATTGGCTTTTTGAGTTTCCTCTTCTGTAAATTGCCCATTTTTATAAAGTATTGTTTTATCTTTTTCTTATTAATTTGTAGCAATTCTTTATATATGCTGGATAATAATTCTTTTTCAGTTATATGCTCTGGAAATATCTTCTCCCAGTCTGGCTTATTTCAATTTTACGGACTTTTGTTGAACAGAAGTTGTAAAACATAAGGTTGTCCAATTTATTAACAATTTCTTAATGGTTTGTGGAAACCCTGGTGGCATGGTGCTTAAGAGTTCAGTTGCTAACCAGAAGGTCGGCAGTTTGAATGCACCAAGCGCTCCTTGAAAACCCTATGCGGCAGTTCTACTCTCATACGGTGTCGCTGTGAGTCGGAATCGACTTGATGGCAATGGATTTGGTTTGGTTTTAATGGTTTGTGCTTTTCATGTCACAGAAGACATATTTCCTTGTCTCAAGGTCACAAAGGTATTCTCCTATGTTTTCTCTGAAAAGTTTTAAAGTTTTGCATTTCACTTTAGGTCTTTAATTCTCCTAGAATTGGGTTTTGTGTGTGGTGTGTGGTGAGGAATTTTTTTCCACTATCAAACATCATTTCCTACTATCAAGCCCTATCAAATGTCAAATTTCTATCTCTGGGCTGTCTATCTGTTCCTCTGTGCCCGTGTCAATACCACAACATCTCATTTATTACAGCTTTAGAGTAAGTCTTGATATTTCAAATGTTACTGAGCTCTATACGAGCTATTTTGTTAACGGCTGTTAAAATTTCCAGCATCTAAAACTAAATCACATAGTAGGTCCTCAATGAGTATTTGTTAAATTAGTGAATGAACCACAGGGCAATTCTCCCTTCTGCTTTTTTATTCTTCTTTACAAATGTCTTAACTATCTTTGACCTTCTTTGTTCTCTGTAAAAGCTCAGGTCCAGCTTGTCAATTTCCACAAAAAACCTGATCGTAAATTTTATTAGAATTGTTTTGAATTTGCAGATTTATAGAATAATTTGTAGAGAACTAACATCTTTATAATATTGACTCTTCTCATCTAGGAATATGGCATATCTCTAGATTTACTTAAGTTGTCTTTTATGTCCTTTAATAATGATTTGTAATTTTCTCTACAAAGGTACGGATATAGTTTTATTAAAATTATTCCTGGGTACCTCGTAGTTTTTATTGTTGTTGTTATTATGAATGGGTTCTTTTTTTCCTCACACCTGCCCACAGTCTATTATTGGTGTATTTATTTTTGAATTCCCTGAATGCTTTGTCTGCCTCTATGGAGATGGTTCTGTATTTTTCCTTTAACCTGTTGATGTGTATTTCTTTTATAACTTTTTTTTAATGTTGAGCCATCTTTGCATATGGGTAAGCCAGTTATTTTTCTCCATTAGTGCTGACCAATAGAAGTTTCTGCAATGATGGAAATGTTCTGCTCTGTTCATGATGGTAGCCACTAGACATATGTGGCCATTGAGCACTTGAAATGTGGCTAGTGTGACAAAGGAGCTGAACTTTAAATTTTGTTTTATTTTAATTAATTTAATTACAGGCATAAATAGCCACATGTGGCTCATGTCACCATACTGGGCAGTGTGGGATCCTGCAAAATCCAGCTGTGCACCTGGGACTGGATGGTTTGTGATGTTTCTGGGGGTTTGTCTCCTGTGTTCCCTTCATTTGAATATGCTCTTTGCTGGTTGCTTATTGACACCTGAACGTGAAGAAAACAAAAATCCTAACAACTGGACTGATAAAAAAGTCATGATAAATGAAGAAGAAATTGAAGTTGTCAATGGTTTCATTCTACTTGGACCAACAATCAACGTCCATGGACGCAGCAGTCAAGAAATCAAACGACGGACTGCATTGGGCAAATCTGCTGCAAAAGATCTCTTTAAAGTTTTAAAAAGCAAAAGGTCACTTTGATGACCAAGGTGCACCTGACCCAACCCATAGTGTTTTCAATCGCCTCATAAGCATGCAAAAGCTGGACAATGAAAAAGGAAGACAGAAGAAGAATTAGTGCATTGAAACTGTAGTATTGATGAAGAATATTGAATATACCGCAGGCTGTCAAAATGAACAAATCAGTCTTGGAGAAAATACAACCAGAATGCTCTTTAGAAGTGAGGATGGTGAGCCTTCACTTCACTTACTTTGGACACATCATCAGAAAAGACCAACCGTTAGAAAAAGTTAGCATGTTTGGTAAAGTAGAGGGTCAGCGACAATAAGGGAAACACTCACTGAGATGGATTGACACAATAGCTGCAGCAATGGACTTGAACATGCCAACGATCATGAAGATGGCACAGGACTGGGCAACGTTTCAGTCTGTTATACATAAGGTCACATGAGTCAGAACTGACTTAGCAGACACTAACAACAACAGCAACAGCAACAGCTCCTGTGTCCCCTCGCTTGAATGGGCTCTTTGCTGGTGGCTTATTGAACCACCCTCCCATTCATCATCTCAGTGTGTCCTCGTGAAATGTGGTGAAGAATGCAAGACAATTGCTTTCACTAGGGAAATGTAAGAAGCAACTGGAGTTGAACTCAAAGCATGAGGCAGTGAAAAGGTCACATGATGGCTGGAGCATCCGCCATTCCAGGTTTTCCCGCTTCGTGTTCCTTTTCATAAGCAGGAGGAATCATACCCACCTCCCTCTATACCTCACCATACCAAACCAGGCACAAGTCCACATTTGGAGCAAAAAGCTCTAACATGAACTTTTCTTCTGAAAATAATGCGTATGTGTATGCCATTATTAAAGAATTACACATTCATTATAAAAAACACAGAAAATGTAGAAAAGTGACAAAAAAAAAAAAAAAATCAACCACTTAAAGATTTTGGTGTATTTTCTTCTGATATGTTTTCAATATATGGGTTTTTTGGGGGGAGGGGTTGGTACTCAGGTATACAGTTATCATTCTGCAGATATAATTAAAAATTCTGTTATTTTCTTATATTATATAACATGAACATTTTTCCATTTTATTATAACCTTTGTAAACATCATCTGTTAAAACCATATAATATTCTTCCCAGCAGAGAGACTATAATCTACTTAATATATTGCACATTATCTTTTTTTTTGCTATTATAAATATCTTTGACATAAAGCTTTCTCAAGTATTCCAGAATTTATCCAAAGTGGAATTATTAGATGCAAGCAAAGAACTGCCACTTTAAGGCTCTGACCCGTTGCCGTCAGTCGATTCTGACTCATAGTGACTCTATAGGACAGAGTAGAACTGCCCTATAGGGTTTCCAAGGCTGTAATCTTTATGGAAACCCACTCTCACATCTTTCCCCCGAGGAGTGGTTAGTGGATTCGAACATGAGGGCTCCTTAAGGCTCTGAAACATTCTGCCAAATTGCTTTCCAAAGGGTGGTGCATACTTACACTCTCGCCAGTAGGGCATGAGGCCCTCCACTTTTACCACCCCCTCACCAGCAAGAATTAATTAAAAACAAACCAAAACCCACTATCATCAGCAGCACATCAGCAATCTGATAGACAAGAAGTTTAAGCTCTGTATCTTTAATGAACCATTTTCCCACGTTTGTTAGTATGTTTATTTCCTCTTTGGTGAATTGTCTGTCCATGTATTTTACCTACTTGGTTATCAAGGTCTTAGGGCTTTTTAAACTCGTTGCTGTCAAATCGATTCTGACTCATAGCGACCCTATAAGACAGAGGAGAATTGCCCCATAAGGTTTCCAAGGAGCAGCTGGTGGATTCAAACTGCGGACCTCGGGCTATGGGGCAATTCTCTTCTGTCCTATAGGGTCCCTATAGGGTCACTATGAGTTGGAATCAACTCGACGGCAACAGGTTTGGCTTTTGTTTTTTTCAGTGCTTTTTATTAATTCACTGTTAGAACTCTGTGTATTAAAAACAGTATTCTTTTGTCCGTGTTTTCTGTTGTGGACATTTTTCTCAGTTTGTATGCAGTTTTGGTAGACCGACATTTCAAATTCTTCCTATCCCAGCTCTCTCTGCTGTTCCACCTGGCCCCGGAGCACTGGAGAGCTGGCCAGGCTGTTCTTTCCTCCCTCCACACACTTTCCTTTGGTGATCTTCCTGACTTTGCGCATGAATCATCATTCACAGGGAGCTGCCTCTCCTGCCTAGAACACACCTCCGGGTTCCAGTGCCCACCTGACAGCTCTGTCTGGATGACTTAGCGGCACCTCAGACTCAACACGTTCAACCTGATGCCATGCCTTCCCCGTCATCTGCCACTCTTCTGTAAAGAGCACCACCATCTACCTGGCTGCCCCACCAGAAGCTGGATGACATCCTTGATACTCCCTAATCCACCTTTACCAAATATCCTGTCTACCTGCTTCCTACCTGTCTCTAGATCTGCCCTTTTCTCAATTCTTACTGTATGTAGTTAAAAAAAAAAAAACAAACCAGTTGCCATTGAGTCAATCCCAACTCCTGGAAGCCCCATGTGTGTCAGAGTAGAACTGTGCTCCATAGGGTTTTCGCTGGCTGATTTTTCAGAAGTAGATGGCCTGGCTGTTCTTCTGAGGTGTTTCTGGGTGGACTCGAACCTCCAACCTTTCAGTTAATAGCCAAGTTTGTTAACAGTTTGCACCACTCAGGCCCTCCTCCACTGTGATGACTCCCGTGGAATTCTCTCTTGGATTACTCAAAAAGTCTTTTTCCCAAAAACTTTCTTTATAAAATATTTTTAAACATATAAAAGTGGAGAAAATGTTATCACATATATCTATGGATCTACTACTCAGATTTTATAAATGCTAACATTAGCCATTTGTACGCATCAAATTTTTAAAAAAATTAGAATATTGTAGAATTGAAACCTTCTTTATGACTCTCTAAATCCTGTCCTTCTTCGTCTCTCCCTCGGGGTAACTAACCAGTATTCTAAAGCTTGTGTGTATCCTCACACATTAAGCTTTTGCTACATACGTATAAGTCTGAAAATACATAGCATTTTGTGTTTAAATTTTTATATAGTGGCACCAAAAGGAAGAGTGTGCTGTCACAGTATAGGGAGAGCTATTAGAGTCACATAACAATGTATGTATAAATTTTTGTATGAGAGACTAACTTGAATTGTAAACTTTCACTTAAACTACAACAATAAAAAAATAAATAAATAAAAAGAAAAAAATGTCAAAGTATAGTGTTGAACACATGGTATACTCTCAATAAGAACCTGATATTCTTTTAACTAAAGAAACAATAGATAATAGAAATTAAAATCTTCTATCCCCAGAGTGTTTTAATAACGTCAACATCCAAAAAACCAAACCAAACCCATTGCCGTGGAGTCGATTCCAACTCATAGCGACTCTGTGGGACGGAGTAGAACTGCCCCATAGGGTTTCCAAGCAGCGCCTGGTGGATTTGAACTGCCAACCTTTTGGTTAGCAGCCACTCTTAACCACTACGCCACTAGGGTTTGTAGCCTCAACATAGAGAGGCTCAAACGCACAGCAATGATTTTTAAAAACTGATATTAAAATTTTACATTTATGTAAAAAAAAAATTTATATAGTGGCACCAAACGTCACATCTCCTTCCGCCTGCAACTTGCTTTTTTCACTTATATTTTGAGGTTTAGCTTTGTTAGTACGTGTGGCTCCAGTTTATTTTAATTGCTGTATAGATTCCAAGGTCTGAACATGCCATGATTCACACATCTGTTGCCCCATTGGTGGACAGTTAGACTATTTCCTTTTCGGGGGTGTGTGTGTTATAAAGCATGCTTTCGCAAACATCTTACACCCATCTCCCTGGGCTGGTGTGTGAGTTTCCCTGGCACGTCCAGAGGAGCAGAGCTGCTGAGTGGGCACGTCCTCGACGTGATCAGACTCTGCTGCATTGTCCTCCTGCAATGTCTGAGGCATGTTTTCCCGTTTCTCTCCAACAAGGCACTAGTTCCTTCTGCTGCTGACTTGATGGGCGTGAATCGTGGTTCGCTGTGGTTTTAATTTGTGTTTTCCTGTCTACCAGAAAGGGTGAGCATCTCCTCTGTTTATCTTTGTTGTGTTTCCCTGTTCTGCAAATTCCCTGCTCTGTCAATTGCCTATTCACGTCCTTTGCTCCAACAATAGCTTATTGCCCCCTCCGATCCATTCTCCACACTTAGAGAGCCGTCTTATAGCAAAGGAAGCTCTGGCCAGGCACCCGCCCTGTTGAATAATCCCTTGACGGTGTTCCAAAGCCTCAAATGCATGACACAGCCTAAGGCATGATCTGGCTCCTGCCTTTTCTGTTCAGCTTCCTTTCGGGCTATGCACCTTCTATCTCTTTGGACTCCAGAGGGACAGTGCCTCAGATGTGCTGGGCTCTTTCCTGCTTGAAGGCCTTGAGGCACCGTTTTCTCTGCTTGTGCCCCGCCTCCCCTCCTGAACTACAGTAATTCTCAAGCCCCAGCTATATGCCCCTTCTCCAGGGAAGCCAACTCCATGGCCTGGGCACTGTGCTCCCAGAAGCCTCCCTGCTTCAAGCCCTTGCTCTCCCTCTAACCCTAGATGGTGGCCATGACAGGGATGTTCAATGGTCAGAGACATGCCCAAATACCTCCTTTAAAATAAAAAGATAAGCTGCTGTATGTCCACTACAGAGACCAATGCCGAACTCTGATACAGTACTATTCCCAGAGGACAACAACCGACCCCTTGGTAGAAAGTCAGCAACATTTGGTTCATTCTGTTCTGGAAGGGTCAATGGCTCTTCCTCACAAGGATAGATACCTATTCTTGGTATGAGTTTGTCTTTCCTGTCCATAGAGCCTCAGCCAGTACCACTATCGGAGGGCTTCCTGAATGCTTGATCCACAGGCACAAAACCCCACACAGCACGGTATATGACAAGGGGATCCACTTCACAGTGAAAGAGGTGCAGGAGTGGGTCCTTGATCATGAGATCCATTGTTCGTATCACATTCTGCCCCATCCAGAAGCAGCTGACTTCATAGAATACTGAGACAGCCTTTAAAAGTCACAGCTGAGATGCCAGAATAGAGGTAACATTTTGAAAAGATGGGATGCCATCTTTCAGGAAGCAGTTTAGACATTAAGTCAGAAATGTTTATATGGTGCTGGGTCCCCAGTAAGAATACATGGGTCTGGGAACCAAGGGGCAGGAGTGGCTCCATTTGCCATGATCCCAATGCCTCATTGGGGGATTTTGTGCATCTCTCCCCCACAACTTTTGGCTCTGCAGTGTTCTAGGTCCTGGCCCTCAAAAAGGGTACACTCATACCAGAGTCCACAGCAAGGGTCTCATTGAACTACATGCTACCTTTGCTGCCAGGGCACTTTGACTCCTTGTGTCCCAGGGCTAGCAGGGAAGAAGAGGAGTCTCCATCATGGCAGGGGCAATTTGTCCTAATCAACAGGAGGAGGTAGACCAAAACCCAGATCCATTGCCATCGAGTCGATTCCAACTATAGGGACCCTATACACAGAGTAGAACTGCCACATAGGGTTTCCAAGGAGCAGCTGGTGGATTCGAATGGCCAGTCTTTTGGTTAGCAGCCATAGCTCTTTAACTACTGTACCACCAGGACTCCGGGGGAGATAGGGCAGCTTTTAAAAAATGAGGTCAGAGGAATATGTGGCGAACCAAGGTGACTCACCTGGCCACCTCTTGGTACTCTTGCCTCACTGTAACTGTGAATGGACATGTGCAGCCACCCTGGACTGTGATGGCTATGCTTGCCAAGGACTCGGAACCGTCAGGAAAGAAAGGTTGGGGTCACACCACCAGCTAAGCCATCAAGTCCTGCTGAGGTGACAGCTGAGAGAGAGGGGAGTTTAGAATGGATAATGGAGGAGGGAGAGGATGAATACCAGTTGGGGTCCTGAGACCAGCTGTGGCAACAGCAGCTGTAGTTTGTCCTACCAACGTCTTCAGGAAGGGAGGTCTATGGGAGCTATGGAGGAGCTGCTTCCCATACCTATGTGAAGAAATAAAACAGATCTGGGAGGCACAACGGATGGATATGGCAGCCATGAAATGCAATTTCAGATGTCCTGCTGAGTGGAGTGTGGTTGACTGATGGCCCCAGCTGCTGCCCATGTTTGTGCTGAGGTTTCCTGCAGGTTGTTTCCAGTCACTGGCTGAGCAAGTAGGGTACCAGTTCAGGCCCATTCCTGTGAGACAATGGACTCCTCTGACAGGCAACTTTGGTTTGATGACACTCCATTGGCTGAAGCTTTCTTAGAACTGCCCTGTAGTCTAGACTGCCTACCCATGTCTGCCTTCCCCTGTCCTTCATGGGGTCAGACCTGCCTTGTGCTCTGAAGGTGTTCTCCACCCTCTTCCAACCCCTCCCCTGCTAGTTCACAAGCACTTCCCCCAATGAACCTCTTGTATCTCTAATCCAGTCTTGGGGTCTACTTCTTGGAGGATGCAAACTATGCTTTTTGGATTGAAGAGCTCTACTGTTGGGTCCTTCTCAAGAGTGTGAGGGTACATAAAAAAGTTTAGACTAAAAGGCAGCCTTTAAAATGAAATCAGTCTAGCTTTATGAAAATTTAGTACCTTGTCCTCATTTTTCTTGCTTTGCTACAGATTAGTGAAAAAGAAGATCAGTTACAGACTGGCATTTGGTAACCACAGGTATGAAAAAATCACCCCCTTGGGCTCTCCTGGTTCCCCTCACCACAGTTGCTGTTCCTTCCTGTGACAGCCCCTTGTGCTAGGTTTGTATTTATATTATGGGATGGGTCTTATTACCAGATGCCATTGAGTCAGTTCTGACTCATTGTGACCCCATATGTGTCAGAGTAGATCTGTGCTCCATAGGGTTTTCAATGGCTGATTTTTTGGAAGTAGATCGCCAGGGCTATCTACCAAGGTGCCTCTGGGTGGACTCAAACTGCCAATCTTTTGATTAGAAGCTGAGCATCTTAACTGTTTGCACCACCCAGGGACTCCTGGGATGGGTCTTATTCGAGTTTAAATGCCCTAACAAACTAACATAGGTGGTCAGTAAATACCTATTGTAGAGAGGACTTCATTCTCATGGAAGGGTCTGGATGCAGAGAGCCCTCTCTCTGGCTCAGGACTCCCCCCCCACCCCCTACCCCCCAACGCCCGCCTCCCCGGGAGTTGCTGCTGCCTCAGCGTCGTGCTCATTTCCTGTGATCAACAGTCAGGTGCTCTGAAGTCTGCGGACCAAGTTCGTGCTGTCTTTTGGGATTAAGGAAAACTTTAATCCCCTGCTTTAATAGTTTCTTTTTAACTGTGGAAATATCAGCCTTGTAAGAAAATATTTCTGAAGGGAAAACTAAAAACATCTTAAACGTTTCTCTGCAAAGTTTTTCCGGGTGAGCAATGTTTTCAACTTAGAATGTTCCCTTGTAATTATGCCTCTGTCTGTATTTGTGCTTTCCTTTTGCTTGATTTCTATTCTGTTTACTCAGCAGTTAAGAGCCATGCCACATAGCAATCAGCTGACAGAAAGACATTGTCATGATGTGCTTGTTGTTGTTGTTAGGTGCCGTTGAGTCGGTTCCAACTCATAGCGACCCTATGTACAACAGAATGACAGTGCCCAATCTTGTGCCATCCTCACAATCATTGCTATGTTTGAGTCCATTGTTGCAGCCATTGTGTCAGTTCATCTCCTTGAGGGTCTTCCTCTTTTTCGCTGACCTTCTACTGTACCAGGCATGGTGTCCTTCTCCAGGGACTGGTCCCTCCTGATAACATGTCCAAAGTATGTGAGATGAAGTCTTGCCGTCCTAGCTTCTAAGGAGCGTTCTGGCTGTACTTCTTCCAAGACAGATATGTTCATTCTTCTGGGCGTCATTCGTATGTTCAATATTCTTCACCAACACCATAATTCAAATGCATTAATTCTTCTTCCTTATTCATTGTCCTGCTTTTGCATGCATATGAGACAACTGAAAATACCAGGCTTGGATCAGGCACACCTTAGTCCTCAAGGTGACATCTTTGCTTTTTAACACTTTAAAGAGGTCTTTTGCTGCAGATTTGCCCAATGCAATACGTCGTTTGATTTCTTGACTGCTGCTTCCATGGGCATGATTAGAAAGCAAGAAAGTGGAGCCCAAGTAAAGAAACCCCACATGCGTTGTCTCCCTCTGTGGCACAGGTTTTAAGGTGCAAAGGAATAATCTTTTTGAGATCCCCCTCCGTTCCCTCTTCCCTATTAAAAAGATAATTTAAAGAGAAAGAAACAAAAAATGGTATCAGATTTAGGAATCTATCCAGCCTAAAAAAAGAAAATCAGATGCTGCTAAGCACGCCACAATTGTAAGATAAAACTAGCCTAGGATCTACAGCAAAAACAACCAGTCTTTAGGGAGTTGCGACTCCAAAGCTGTTTACTTGCCCGTTTCCCCTTACAGTCTGGCCTCAACAAGAGCAGCAGCAACAAAATGACAACTAAAACTGTACTGAAATGATTAAAAGTTTTTTTGAGCATTTAGCAACACTCCTTGACTAATGAGGTCCCCTAGTACATCACCAAAGCAGAACCTAGAAAAGTATTAAAGTTTTAAACTTATAGTTTGTTGGTAAAGATAAGGCTCGCTCACATTTATAATTTTATTTATTCTTCTGAATTTGAGCATATGCTCCTAACGAGAACATCTGAAATTAAATTCTAACAAGACCACTCAAAGCAACTGGGAAGCATACAGAGAAGGGAGGTAACAAAGGCAGATGGCACGGGGTCAGCCCAGAGCCCAGGAGACGAAGCAGGCAGGGGGCGGAGAGCACAGGGGAACATTGCTCCTGTTCACTGTTGTGTTCCCAGAGCCCAGGAGCATGCTGGGCACATAGGACTGCACTCTGAATGAATACGTAAGAGAGGAATGCTAAATCCAGGTTTAATTCCAGACAGCAGAAACATCTGATAGTTGTTGGGGATGAGTGGACAGCGTAAGATCCTACCTAGTATGTGTAACCAGAGATTTCAATTTTACATACAAGAGAATTACTAGAATCAGACGAATATTTTAATGAAAATGAGAGATGGGCAGCTTCCTGGAGTACACATTTGTACTGTGAGTTCAAGCTGCAAGAAGGCCAGTGGCTGTGCCCATGGATGTCCAGCCCTGAGCCTGGTGACCCTTATGGAACATCAGGTGGTGGCAGTGGTGGGAGTGTGAACACTCCCAGGACAGGGCACTTCTTTCCTATCAAAGAATGGTCCTTTGGAAGGACCAGAGAAACCGAAGTACTGTGACAGCACTGATCTTGGCATATACATGGTGGAGTATTTGTTCACTCAGCCACTTGCCAAGTGACTCATATGCACTGAACTCCCCAAAAGAAAAAGACAACACATTGCTCCTAAGACAGGGTGGCTTCAAGCAGGCATCTTTCTTTAGCATTAATAGTGTTATGGTTTGACAAGGAAACTGTCCAGATATGTGGCAATATATACTAGAGGAATCGGTATATATACTAGTGGAATTGGTATATATACTAATATGAAATAAGTTTTAAATAAAATACAAGCTACCAATAATATACTGGAAGTTTTCAAATAAGATATCTGTCAGTCTTTAGCTTTAGATATGACAAGGTTTTTGCTATTTGATATTAGATAGAATTACACATTGGGACATAATCACAATCATGACAAAAATCACGTTATCATTCATGAGTGAATTTTGGAATGAAAATGCACGAAGTGTTTCTCATTCATTAGCTTAGCAGCCTGGGTTAGTAAATCATGGTTTTAAGGTGTACATACTGTTCTACTATGAAAAGAATCTGACACTTTAGTAACAGGGTATGTGAAAGAATTACATTAAAAACCAAAAAGGTAGTAAATAAGCTTTCAAGTCAAGTCATGTAACAAGACTTAGGCTTGTTTCATGTCATTCATAGTAGTGTCTGGTTATACTTACCTTATTTACACTGGTTGGCATAAACAGTTAAGTATTCAGCTACTAGCCAAAAGGTAGGAGGTTCGGATCCATCCAGAGGTACCTTGGAGGACAGGCCTAGCCATCTAGGTCGAAATGGTCACAGCCTTGAAAACCCACGGAGCACAGTTCTACTTTGCACACATGGGGTCGCCACGAGTTGATTAACAACTAACCACCACCACCCTGCTCTCTGCAATTCTTTAGTGAGCAGCCTCTCTTCTCGTCCTTCTTGGAGGGGTGGGTAAGGTTATTACACGCTTTGCATTCAGTTTTCTTGTCTTTCTTCTTATTTTGACCAATTTCCACTGCTTCAATTACTTAAAAAAAAAAAAGAAAAAAAAATGACCCTCATCATGTCAAAGAATGGGAAGGAACTCAAACGGCATTATCCAAGAGGCAAATTTTAAGCTTTGAAGTGAAATCTGACGTAACAGAATCAGAAGCATCAGCTTCCAAAGCCAATTTCTGAATTCTCCAGAATAACCACAAAGGCCTTTACTTCCCCATTCTCCTTCATCACCACATAGAAGAGAATTAAAATCTTCTTAATTTTGTTATTATACTTACCAGTATCCCAAAAGTGCTGTGCCTAATTTCAGTATTGCAAATACAGAGCATCCCAGCTAATCAGTGGTCTGGTCTGGGAAGCCATCATTTGTATTATTGATTCTTTGGGAAAATACATACTAAGTTCAGAATGGCTGTATCCTCTGGTTAACTAGAATAAACATTAGACATTAACTCGGCATTCAACTTAAGAATCATCACCACTCGTTAATTACTGACCTCTTACTATGCATCACCCTGACACGTCTGTCAGTTTGTTGTACTGTGGGGGCTTGCGTGTTGCTGTGACACTGGAAGCTATGCCACCCTGCTGGTATGCCACCATTCAAATACCAGCAGGGTCACCCATGGTGGACAGGTTTCAGCTGAACTTCCAGACTAAGACTAGGAAGAAGGACCTGGAGGTCTACTTCTGAAAAAATTAGCCAGGGAAAACCTTACAAATAGCAGCAGAACATTGTCTGTGTGCCTCAGGTTGGAAGGCACACAACGTACAACTGGGGAAGAGCTGCTTCCTCACAGTCGAGCTGACCTTAATGACGTGGATGGAGTCAAGCTTTCGGGACCTTCATTTGCTGATGTGGCACGACTCAAAATGAGAACAGCTGCAAATACCCATTAATAATAGGAACATGGAATGTACGAGCTATGCAGCTAGGAAAATTGGAAATCATAAAAAATGAAATGGAACCCATAAACATCGATATCCTAGGCATTAGTGAGCTGAAATGGACTGGTATTGGCCATTTAGAATCAGACAGTCATATGGTCTACTATGTTGTGAATGACAAACCGAAGAGGAATGGCATCACATTCACTGTCAAAAAGAACATTTCAAGACCTATCCTAAGGTACAACGTTGTCTGTGATAGGATAATATCCATACACCTACAAGGAAGACAAGTTAATATGACTATTATTCAAACTTATGCACCAACCACTAAGGCCAAAGATGAAGAAACGGAAGATTTTTATGAACTTCTGCAGTCTGAAATTGATCAAAGATGTAATCAAGATGCATTGATAATTACTGGCGATTGGAATGCAAAAGCTGGAAACAAAGAAGGATTGGTAACTGGAAAATATGGCCTTGGTGACAGAAACGACACTGGAGATCGCATGACTGAATTTTGCAAGACTAACAACTTCTTCATGGCAAATACCTTTTTTCAACAACATAAACGGCAACTCCATGTGGTTCTCACCAGATGGAATACACAGGAATCAAGTCGACTACATCTGTGGAGAGACGATGGAAAAGCTCAATATCATCAGTCAGAATACGGCCAGAAGCCAACTGCGTAAGAGACCATCAATTGCTCATATGCAAGCTCAAGTTGAAGCTGAAGAAAATTAGAACAAGTCCACGAGAGCCAAACTACGACCTTGAGTGTATCCCACCTGAATTCAGAGACCATCTCAAGGACAGATTTGACACACTGAACACTAATGACTGAAGACAAATCGTGGAATGACAGAAGGACATCATACATTAAGAAAGCAAGAAGTCATTAAAAAGACAGGAAGGAAAGAAAAGACCAAAATGGATGTCAGAAAAGACTCTGAAATTTGCTCTTGAATGTAGAGTAGCTAAAGCGAATGAAGAAATGACGACTAAAAGAGCTGAACAGAAGATTTCAAAGGATGGTCAAGAAGACAAAGTAAAGTATTATAATAACATGTACAAAGACCTGAAGAAAAAATTCAAGCCTTGAATTGCAATATTGAAGGATTCTATGGGCAAAATACTGAACAATGCAGGAAACATCAAAAGAAGATGGAAGTAATACAGAGAGTCACTATACCAAAAAGAACTGATTGACGTTCAGTCATTTCAGGACGTAGCATATGATCAAGAACCCACGGTACTGAAGGAAGAAGTCCAAGCTGCACTGAAGACACTGGCGAAAAACAAGGCCCCAGGAATTGACGGAATAGCAACTGTTTCAACAGCGAGCAGATGTAGCGCTGGAGGTGCTCACTGGTCTATACTAAGAAATTTGGAAGACAGCTACCTGGTCAACCAAGTGAAGAGATCCACATTTATGCCTATTCCAAAGAAAGGTGATCCAACAGAATGTGGAAATTATTGAACAGTATATCACATGCAAGTAAAATTTTGCTGAAGTTCATTCAAAAGTGGTTGCGGCAGTACATCGACAGGGAACTACCCGAAGTTCAGCCAGATTCAGAAGAGGACATGGAACGAGGGATATCATTGCTGATGTCAAATGGATCCTGGCTGAAAGCAGAGAATACCAGATGTTTTACTTGTGTTTCACTGACTATGCAAAGGCATTCGACCGTATGGATCATAACAAATTATGGACAACGTTGCAAAGAATGAGAATTCCAGAACACTTAATTGTGCTCATGAGGAAACTGTTCATAGACCAAGAGTCAGTCGTTTGGGCAGAACAAGGGAATACTGCGTCGTTTAAAGTCACGAAAGGTGTGCATCAGGGTTGCATCCTTTCACCATATTTATTCAATCTGTGTGCTGAGAATGAGGCATCAGGATTGGAGGAAGATTCATTAACAACCTGTGAAATGCAATGATACAACCTTGCTTGCTGAAAGTTAAGAGGACTTGAAGCACTTATGATGAAGATCAAGGACTACACAGCCTTTAGTATGGATTACACCTCAACATAAAGAAAACAAAAATCTTCACAACTGGACCAGTGACATCATGATAAAAACAGAGAAAACACTGAAGCTGTCAAGGGTTTTGTTTTACTTGGATTCACAATCAATGCCCATATAAGCAGCAGTCAGGAAACTAAATGATGTATCGCATTGGGCAAATCTGCTGCAAAAGACCTCTTTGAAGTGTTAAAAAGCAAAGATGTCACCTTGAGGACTAAGGTGTGCCTGACTCAAGCCATGGTGTTTTCAATCGCCTCATATGCAGGTGAAAGCTGGACAATGAATAAGTTAGACTGAAAAATTGACATCTTTGAATTATGGTGTTGGTGAAGAATATTGACTATACCATGGACTGCCAGAAGAATGAACAGATCTGTTTTGAAAGAAGTACAGCCAGAATGCTCCTTAGAGGCAAGGATGGCGAGACTTTGTCTCACATACTTTGGACTTAAGAATGGATCAATCCCTGAAGAAGGACATCATGCTTGGTTAGAGGGTCAGCTAAAGACAGGAAGATCCTTTAACGAGATGGATTGACACAGTGGCTTCGACAATGGGCTCAAGCATAACGATGATTGTGAGGATGGTGCAAGATCGGGCAGTGTCTTGCTCTGTTGTACACAGGGTCGCTGTTGAGTCGCAAGTGACTCAACAACATCTAACAATAAGAACTATGCACGAAGGTATTCACTGTGGGGACACAGAGGAGTAGGTCATAATACCTACCCTTTCAGCATACATATAAATAGAAAGAGGTCCGAGTAGAAATGAATGCCAAGAGGGCAGAAAATATAAGTGCAGTTTGGTAAGGCCTTACATAACCTTGATTCTTGACCCGATTACTAAAGCTGTAAACTTGAAAAGGGAAGAAAAAAAGTACACTGGTGATTTGTGCAAAGTCTATTCAGCTCAGGCCAAATTAGTTATGACAGCATTCTGTTGGAAAGTGACAAATGATAATAGGTGGGTAAGGGGCAGAATCTTACAAACAAGCCCAGTGAAGTTTGGTTTTATGCTGAAATTAAGGGGGAAACAGTATTTCTGAACAGGATCGTGGTAGATCTGGTGTTATATCCTCAATCTAGCTGCCATGTGCAAGGTAAAAGAAAGAACCTGAAGGTAGGGAAACCAGTTAGCACACTGTGCAAGGGCACTAAGCCTAAGACCTCAGGGTGGGCTCCAAGGTGGGAGTGAGGGTTTTATCTATCTTTTGAGACCTCTGGAAAGCATTCCCATGCTGAAGCTACTACAGTATTTGTTCACTGTGCTATAAGGATCAATAAACATTTTTGGGACAAAGATCAATAAATTATAAAGGTTCTGCTATGTTGCTGGGGCCAGAGGAAAGATGTATTCCTGCCCTGGGATGAGAAAAGGAAGCAAAAGGAGGTAAAGAAAGGGATCTGCAGAGAGGGAGGCACTAGATGGAAGTGTATCATGAGTTAATTTTAGGCATGAAACAAATATGCAGATGTGCAAACACTGGAGTAAATTTTTTGAAGGAAGTGTTTACTTTCCTGGAGAAATAATCAGTTATACTCCATCATAAAATGTATATTCTTCAGATAGCTGGACATGCAACAGAAATATAAATACACTTGATCTTCATGTCAGCCTTCTATAGTTTTATCATCTTTGCAAAGCAACCAAATCTTTTGACATCAAAAGGGGGAAAGAATTCAATCTCAGTGACTGAAGCACCAAATTTGGAACCATGGAGATGTCCCTAGGCCAATTCAGAGAAATAAATAGCAAACCTACCTGTTAATACTGGTAAGAAAAATTCCACAAAACCCATTCTTGCAAGAACCTGATGCTGTTCTGGGATAAGACAGCTCCTAGCGACAGAAGGGACTGGCTCAGATACTTTCACATTAATCCTCACAACACCTCTGTGGGGTGGGCTGAACATAATTATCTTCATTTAACAAGGTAGGGGAATAAAAGCTACAAAAAAGGCAAGGGAGTATCCTGGGGTTACAGATTTATCTGTGGAGATTCTTGAATTGGATCCCAACTTTCCTTACTCTTAAGAGTTGAGTGGTGTATCTGGAGAACAAGATGCCCTTGGTGTTAAATGCTGTATATATATGAGTATATTTCTAAAAAAGAATAGTGGTAAAAGTGCAACTGCTTTCATAACTTTTCTAAATGACTAGGTAAGTCAACTGATTATTTTAATGTAACATGGCAATTCCATTTTTGCATGGTAACCTATAAGGAAGAAATTTATAGTTGCAAAGACAACGCATAATGAAACCATTTTTTACATGATTAACTACACTCCCTTAGAAAAATCAGTCTGCTACCTACTGAAGGGGTAAAAACCTAATTTAATAAACATAAAAATACAAAACTGTGTTTTCTTTAGAAAAGGACTTTTCTCTCAGTTGCCTAATTGTATTTTCAGATGCAGGCAATAAAAATTAAAATGTAGCCCTGAGCCATTTCAAGTAAAATGGACATAACTGTAGCTTTTTAAAAGTTGGAGCCAAAAATATTTCACTTGTCATGGAAAAACAGAAATATTTTATAATATTTTATGAGAAACTATGCTAATATCTAGTGTGTAGATATTAAATCTGGAATGGCCTTTGGTGACACTACAGATTTGCGATAGAGAAAACTCATGAAATATCAGTTAATTTTGCTACTTATAAGTGCTGTGATTAAAATATAAAGCTAATAGCTAATACAGTTTTGGACTATCTGTAGATATAATTTTCTGCACAATTTCAATTCTCAGATATGAAGTTAATTAATATAAGACTGTAGACTGATTCAGATTCATTTAAAAATGTAAATTCTAAAAGTATTTTCATAAAACATTGCAATGCAACATGCAATACAACATCTTTGTATACGTATTAGTTAAGACAGACATTAGCTGACATTTTGTTACGCTTTCCTGACAATTCCAGTTCACGTAATCTGTCAACTAATACCCTCCCCTCTCTTTTAAATACAGAGAATGTTAGCACCCAAGGATAGTTAGTGACAAGAAACAGAAGTCCACCTTTCCATGTGGGATTCTTAGACTTGTGCATTCCATTTTTGTGCAATAATTCCTTAAGGTGATCTCTAGGCCACCAACACGTGCAGGTCTCATGTTCCTTGACAAAGAGTATTTCCTTCTCACTAAAAAACTAAAAAGAACAGTCAAGGAAGGGCTTTCTCTAGAAAGAGATGAGGAAATCCAGCTTTGCTTTTTTCAAGCTCAGAAAAACAATGAGTCAAATTTTTGAAAAGTCTGAATATAAAAGTTCCCTTTAGGGGAACACCACCAGCCTCATCATCTACACATTACAGAATAAAAATTAACTAAATGACTCCTTAGGCTAAATAGTTCAAGAAATCACATTTGTTTTCAACAATGCGGTACACTTTTAAAAATCAAGAAGAAATGAAAGGAAAAGCTGAACAAACTGTGAAAATAAAAACAACTTCCATTTTCCTGGCTCAGTTGAAACATGGCTGCTTTCTTCCATCAGTTAAAAAGAAGCCTGGGGAAACTGAAATCCAAGAAATGCAGCTGAATGCCATGATATAACAACTGGTCACCAGAAGCCCACAGAGAATGAGTTTTCTCTGATTTCAGCAAACTATCGAATGTTTGCTGGGGTGCACAGTATCTCCTGCCCCACAAACTAAAAACAAGTCACAAAAGGCAAATTAGAATATAAGTTTTTTAATTTTTATAAATAACTTATCTGTTACAAAGATAGTTTACCCAGCTAAATCACAAAACCATCCACTCAAGATATCCAAATTACGTTTTATTAATAAAACAAGTAAAAACTGATTTATCAATCTTCACATAGAACTGCAGATGAAGCTGAAAAAACAAGGCCTATGTTTAAAACAAAATGCATCAAATGCAAGGGCTCTGGGTCTATTGTCTAATTAACTAGGATTGTCATATTTCTGTCCATATACAAAAATGCAAAGCCTGGAAGTCAAGGCTTTGGCATTCATCTAGATCACCTGTAATAATCCTGTTTATTTAAAAACATCCACTTGCAAACATGTACAGTGGGTGACAGTTTACATGGTCTCCTATCTTTTGCTACATTTCAGCATTTCCCTTAGCCCCATTCCTAAGCACTGACATACAATTTCATAATTCTGTCTTTTTAAATGCATACTGTTCTTTTTCTTGATTTTGTTTTGTTATATACATTCCTGATCATCTGAATATTTATTTTCCTTATAAAAATATATCATCAAAATACAGAGATGCTTGAGGTTGCTTCAGTGTTCAAGTCTGCTTTTCTTTTTTCCAGCTTTTCTTCAGTTGTCCTCAATATGGCTAGCCTTGTTTTATAAATACATACAATACTGCCACCAGGTCAGGTTTAGAAACCGACTGCCAGAACAGTAAAGCATTTAAACTGTCTGTAAAAAGGGCTGCGGGTACTGCTGCTGTTGCTGCTTTTGAAACTGTACTTTCCCCATCATAATCTCTTGTGCAAGTTCTGCAGGACACCAGGCAGATGAAGCCAGCTCAACCTTGTTGCTCTGTCAGTGGGTTAAACATATGTCCTAAGCTTCCCTGTGGAAGACAAAACACTGTATTGTGTCACTCACCGCTGAAGTCAGTGTGTGACCTAGAGGCACGATTCTTTCCTACTTTCTGCAATCCACTGTGCAGCATCTGCATGTCTTCACAGAACACTGGCACGTATGAGGGCCAGTACAGAATAAGGAGAGGAAAGGGATTTTGTGCATAGTTTCATTTCATTAATGCTTTTTTATTTTAAGGCATTGCTTCTCTCAGGTAAGGCATAAAAAGGGACATGATCGTGCTTAATCACTAAAAGGAAAAAAGAAAATTAGTTAACAAAAGACTATTACACTATACATATAGAAATATAAGAAAATAATAAAGAAGCAAAGAAATCACTTAAAGCAGACTTGAGAGATCTGTACAGTAAGAAAAGCTCTGGGGTGTTTCACTGCGCGTTTGTACAGACAATGCGTGCTGCTCTCCTTTTCATCTTTAGACCCTAGATGCTGGCTTCACAGAGTGAAGACATTTTCAGGGAAGACAAAGACAAGGCCAAGAGTACCACAGATGTGTGAAGTCCTTCCCCTATCCATTGGCACTATGCGGCAGCAAACAGTTTAAATAGTTAAACCTTGTTCCTTTTCTTCGTGCGTGTAGTGTTTCACTGAAAGCTTTAAAAAGAAAAAAAAGCGATCATTCTATTCCTTCCTCCTGTCAAAATTCAGTAGTGACATGAGGGGGAAAAGGTACTGGGAACACCCAAGCATTAACATATTGAGAATTATCCATGATGGGATACTAGTAACACTGTACACGGTTAGGCAGTGGGCAACCAAGTCTTTCAGCAGATTACCCTTCATGTGATGGATTTCACTGCCTATGACATTCTACTGAGGTATTATTAGCTCTGTGGGCTGACTTTTAACATTAGCACACCACCATCTTGTCACACCTTCAATTTGACAAAATCCTATGTAGCAGTGAAACTTTTCCCCCGATGACAGACTAGATTCTTGAACTTTAGATGTGGATTTAGAGAAGATATAGGGCCTTTTGGCTCAGAAATGCCTTGGCATCTCACACTGTTCACAACGGATTAAGGCTGGATGGTTCAAAAAAGTACAGGCAGTGCAATTCCACTGCGCTCCCTCATCATCTTCTGTGTCTTGATTCTTTGGTGTTTTGATGGTGGACCGCTGATCTGCAAGGAAGCAAAAAAGAAAATTACTTCAGAAGTCAAAATCACAAAGTCTGATACAGTACTGGCAACTGTAAACACTATCTGTACCAAACAGCATGAGGTAGCTTGTTAACCAAAAGGAGCACCTAGCTGAAACTGACACATGCTTGATCATCATCAACTTCTATCAAGCTAGTACTTTTCCTCTGGGATATAATCACCTCAATACCGTCATAAAAGGGAGAAGAGCATCCTTTTCTCCAATTTATAGCAGGGGAAAAAGGAAATCAATTTCATATGGCAAATAATAGCAAAGATTCTCATAATGTCACTTAAGATTGTGAAAACACTGATAGTGTATTTAAGGCTCATTAAAGTTAGAGCTTCATTTTCCACTGAAATAGGATTTGCATTTCTGTTTTCAATCAGGAATGGCAGTTTCTGTTGAATATTCTCTATCCACTGAAAGTGTAAGCTTTGTGCAACACAAATAAAATATAAACTAATTTCTAAAGTCTCAATTATATAGCAACAACAGACTCTGGAGAAGTAAGTTCATGTAAAAATTTCACCTTACTTTATTTCTTACCCTATTTAGTATGTGGTGTCAGAGGAAGAATACCAGATCAAGAGTCATGAGAATTGGGTTCTGTTCCTGGCTCTGCTACAAACTTGATGTATTCTGTGCATCTTTGGTAAATCACCTATCCTCTAGGTCTCATCATTTTTGATTTTACAATAAAGAGACTGACCTAAATCTGCAAGGTGACTGCAGCTCTACAAGGCCAGTGTTCTAGAGTGCTTGAATAGACGGAGGTGTTGTATGTAAATGAAATGATGATGCTCCTCAAAGGTTGTCTGTAAGGTGAAATTACACTTAAACTACTTTCTTATTTGGGTCCCATTATACATTTAAAATAGTGTTCTTATAAATTATTTTTCGGCAGGTTTAAGGTGAAAGGAGCATGCATTATTAAATTTCTCCTGTCAAGGTTTATAATTTGAAGCAATGGATATTAATTTGCAAATTCCAAGTAATCTACTGAGTTGCTAAGTAAATATCTTTTCTGTTATTTTAAAAGAGAAACTATTGTGCTTAGTAGATAAAAAATAGAAAGTCAATTTTTATATCAAATTTAAAACAAGTAGTGTTTACTACTTAATTTGCCAACCGGGAACTGTTACTGTTGCTGCTGAATTGATTCCGACTCATGGAGGCCCCATATATGTCAGAGTAGAAATGTACTCCATAGGGTTTTCAATGGCTGATTTTTTGGAAGTAGACTGCCAGGCCTTTCTTCCAGTGCACCTCTGGGTAGACTTGGACCTCCAACTTTTTGGTTAGCAGCCAAGCACTAACCACGGACAAGGCAATCGATAGTGCACTTAATTTTTTTAAAATGAAATGGGTTTCTTACATCCACACAATCTCATTTGATACTCAGACTTAAAATATTTTTATTAGAGGTATTTGGAAACTAAGTACCAACCAGAATTGAGGAAAAGAGGAAGTTAGATTGCAAAGGATGACACGTGATTTCTACATTTAATTTTAGCTGTTAAAAAACTGCACAAAGCAGAACTGATTTCAAGAACTAAATCTCTGTAAATGAAACTAATGTCTCCTTATCTTAGCTTCAAGGCAAAACATGACTGATTCCTTATTTCCCAAAAAACAGACAGCATACAAGTGTCTATCTTTTGTGAAAAAGCTTTTAAGTAATCGATTTCTTTCTTCTTTTTACTATGGAAAATTACTCATGAAAAAATAAATTTCCCTACGGTGTCTTCCTCATCATTTAAAATTTTAAAGAATACAATTTTTTTGCACCAAGATTTGCTGCTTTGGGGAGTATATAATGACTCCTGAGGGATGCATACTATGAACCCATCCAAGAATGTCAAAGTTTGAAGTACTTCTACAGTAGAAGGTGGCTAAAAATAAAAATTTTCTAAAATCTCATTTTTCAAAATGTAAATTTTCACATTTAATGGATACACTACCTTTGGGTTTTGGTGGCACAGGACCTACAAATCCAATATTGTCATAAAAGTTATGAATAGCGCTGGGATTAAAATGTGGTCCTGAAATATATAAAAAGTAAATATATCAATGTTTATAGCTCAAAAATACTTAATTTTATTTTTTTAAAAGCAAGTATTTTCTTTCTAAAAAGTATCACAGTATTAATAAAGTCAATGCTCTTATTTAGCACTTTTAATCTCAAATTACATGTAAGACTTCCCAAACAGCTGAGGTCATTATATTATTCATAAACAGAGGCAAGTGGTAAATTGGGAAAGAAGTCAAATTAATGTGTTAAGACATTAATGGAACTAGAGCCCTGTTCTATGTGTCAAAATAACTTAAAATTTAACAATTTAAAATATATCTTTTAATTATCAAACATGGACTTCAGCAACTAAATAGTTTTCCCCCAAGTAAGTATAAAAACCTCACACTAATGGAATGTAATGGTTCAGATTTTAAAACAAAAGGAGTTCAAGGATTCAATGTAGTTTCTGGACCAGTACTTTCTTTTCTCTCTGAAGTTAAACTATGGCATTTTTTTGTGAATGTTTCAAGATAAAGAGATTACCAACATTTTCAAGGAAATAAATAAAGCTAATCATCTTTCAGTTTAGTGGATTCTGGAATATACTCAAAAGTGTGATCAAGGACTTGTTTTCTGCTGGCTTCCTCCTCTTTCCTGCCTTCTTCATTTTACGTATTTCTATTACTTTCCCAACTTTAGAATTATGGTTAAATTACTAAATTTCCTTTTAGTAGTCTATAGAACTGAATTAAATTGTAAACATTTTTTACTACACTTAAGTAATTATGGCTTGTCACTAATATCTCAAGTATAAAAACTGTATAAGCCATATTTGTATTTGTTTTCTTCTCTATTTTATCACATAAGATAGTGCCATTGATGTGGAGGTGCCTTTTTAATTATGTTCTTAAAAGCATGATTCTTGAAAGGCAAAAGAAAAAAATGAAAAAATAAAAAGGTATATGAGTAAATTTTATATTTTGATATTAATAAGTATTATCTTAACAGATTCCATTAATACATAAAAGCAATACTTTTGACAGTACACCCAGACAAACTAATCACTGTCTTCTCTTAATACATAACAGAAGTAGGTTTGAATGATACAAAATTTATCAAGTTACTCTTTAGCCAAATATATATTTTTTGGGAAAGAGAAAACAAAAACCCAATAGTTCTTTAGCATGATCTGGCTCCAAAGTCAAGTATTCTGAGACAATAAGCCTATGACTGACAAGTTGGTTTTCAGCCACAGGAAAAGAGTTGGAAAATCAATACAATGAATTTCAGCTGAGTATGCACTGGACTACTTTACCTCGGGCTTGAAAAAGATCAATTTCTTTGGTCAGGCAGTCAATGTCAATTTGCAGTTGTCTATTACAGCTTCTCAACTGCTGCATTTCTTCAAGCTGAAAAATAATTCCATGTAAGAAAGGTCTGCATTTAATTCTCATGTCATTAATAAGAAAGAGTGATGTCTGGCAGAAGGGAAGGACAGAAAAGTGTGAGTTAAGAGCATTTCTAGAAAACTGTATCAATGTAAAAGCTATACCGGAAGGACCTGGAGCAGGCACTTGACCAGTGTTTGTGGACAGAGGTGGATTAAGACCCAGCTATCAGGTAAATGATGTCACTGAAGTCCAGCTCCCTTTTTATAACTCTCAGGGATAAAAATATAATAATTTTCAAAAGTCTCGGTAAAGGCTAGGTTTTACATGGTAGAATAAATTATTTTTAATTTTAAGATTGAGAAGACTAAGTAAGTTGTAGCAAATAATATGAGTTACAAATGTAAATGAATTATATACCTATATAATTTGTTAATAAAACTGCTCTTCATCTAAAAAAAAGAAAAAAAAAAAAGAAAACTAGATCAAGTCTTTCCACTCTTGCTGCCTGCCTCTCTCCTGCTCAAAGCATACAGGACACCACAGTTAAAGAAAGACTTACTGAAGGTATCTGGGATATGGAATTCGATCTTTTCAGGCGCCTCCGAGTTAGATTATTTTCCATTTCATTGACCTCAGATTTTAGTTTATCCAGCTTTTTCTTTTGAATCTCAAGCTCTCTTTGAAGTCGTTCCATCCTGGCCTTCTGGTGTACCAATAAAGCTGCAATACACATTAATAAACATGAGGACCCACCCACTTGAGTCAGTTAACCTTTAAAAGCAGTCTCTGCACAATAAAACAAATGAACAGTTTTGTGATAAACAATTTTCCAAGAATCCCAAAGCCACATTAAAACAGAATACTGTGAGTTTGAACATTCAAAATTTCAAAAAGTTTAACTTGAAAATTGTTTCAATTATTCAAACAGACAAATGTCACTCACTTTAATTTTTATTTTAGGGTTTGGATAAACCCACTTTATGGCTGAAGACAGCATCTTTAGCCTATTACTTTTCTAACGGCTCTAGTCAGCTCAACTAATTTATTCACTGCTAGTTAATTCATATCTGAACCTCTGAAAGGACAAGTCCTTCTACTCCAAAGAGTCTGAGATGTCTGGTCTAGACAAGAGGTATTCTAATATGAATGTTTTTTAATTTTATATTTTAGAAGGGAATGTGGAATAGGTCAAATCCATTTTGGTGTATGCAATAAATAAAGCAGACTAATTCAACCCACATAAATGTTAATGTTAAATGGTGCAAACTGGAAAGTATCAGATAAATCAAATATTCATATTTTCTTATACTCAGATTACATTTCGTGAAAATATTTCCCCAAGATTTTTAAAGAAACAAAATAAGCAATCCATCTTGTAGCATGAATGATGAACTACTTGGGAAACCTTATTAAACCATAAAAATTGGTCTTGTGTTTTTGTGACCCATCCCTGGACAATGTTTGAGCCTCTTCCGTTACGATACTGGACTAGATGTAAAGAGATCTCAGTCTACTTCTATAAAAAAGATAGTTTGAGATGATCTACCATGAGAAAATAGGTAGATATGAAAAAGTATGATACGCAACCTTTAAAAATGAAAAAGTCATTAAAATGAAAAAGTCAAATAGATTAGACAGATTCGATTAATGCTGAATAGTCATCTTCAATTACACTCAAATTTCTATGAATCAAAAAAATACAAAAAAATGCTTGCTTCAGCAGCACATATACTAAAAAATAAGGAAAAAGCTATGATGTACTAAGGTATTGCAGGTCATTCAGTCCAGTAGTGTATTTTAGAGACCAGAATCAGGGTCTGGAGTGGGGGAGGATATTAGGCTCAAGCAGTTCAAAATTAACTTCAAAAAGAAGATAATCTTTCTCGATAAATATCTGATGCTAATATAATCCACAGATGTGTCCCTCTTACTTTCCTCTCTTATTTATTGAAAGAAATAAATACTAGGGCATTATTCTTCAAATTTTAAAAACCATGGCCTATTCTAATAAACATTAAAATTCTGCTGTCCCTTCTCCCATTTTAACATATTTTCTGTGAATGCAGGGAGGTGTTTTACGGAGGCACACACAGACCTGGTTGAAAATTCACTATGTCTTTATACAACCCCACCTAACCAAGCTTGTTTTGTCAGGCTTTTATTAATATGGTTTATTTTATTTGAACTGCAGAGTTTTGTCCCTCTATTTCTAAAATATGAGATTTTGTACTAGGAGTTATTTATTCTCCAAAAAGAAGTATGAGGATGTGAGCTGTTATTTTTTGAGTGGGACAAGAAGAGAAGAAAAGATGGAGGTAGGAAGAGGGAATAAAGAGCAACGCGAAGGAAAACCAGAGGAGGAATATACTTTCCTTCATTTCTAAACTCCAGCCACCTACCAATATGTCTCAAATGGCATTAACGGAAATCTGTTTAAATGAACTATTAGTTTATTTTAAAGCATTTAAAAAAATTAGTGCTGTAGATTTTTTTCCCTAGAAGTTTATTTTTTTAATACGTAAGAAAAATATTAAACACATTTATTGAGCAGTTCTAATTACTAAGTGATGGTTTATGTTCACGTTGAGCATGGCATCCATAAAGGAAAAACCCTCAATGAAGAGAAGCTCCCTAAACAAAAAGATTATACAATAGTCTGAAAGAAGATATGAAAGTTTGTTTAAAATGATTACAGTGATAAGAGAAGGAACAAAAACCATAACAAAAGACCCTATGAATAAAAGAAGGGCAGATTTGAAAAAGTACCATAAGCAATCTCTAGAAATCAAAAAGAGTCACTGAAATTAAAAAGTCAAAAAGACAGGTTAAACAGTATATTAGATGCAGTCAGACACTACTGGCAACCTGCAAGGTAGATTTAAGAATACTACACAGAACACATAGAGATAAGTGAGAGAAAACAGGAAGGAGGCGTTGAAAGATATATGAAAGACCCTATATATCTAAAACATATATATCCACAAGGAGACAACAGATAGAATGAAGGAGAAGCAAAATTCAAAGACATACTGGCTGAGAATTTCCCAAAATTGAAGAAAGAAAAGAAAAAACAAATTCCAGAAAAAAAAAAATGGAATGATTTGTTCAAAGTGCTACATGAAAATAATTTAACCCAACTAAATTATCAGAGTATGGATGAAAACTCTTGATCCCCGAGGGGCAATACATTCCACTTGAATTTAGAGACCATCTCAAGGACAGATTTGATGCATTCGACACTAATGACCAAAGACCAGAGGAGTTGTGGAATGACATCAAGAACAACATAAAGAAAGCAAAAGGTCATTAAAAAGACAGGAAAGAAACAGAAGACCAAAATGGGGGTCAGAAGAGGACTCTGAAACTTGTTCTTGAACAAAGAGTAGCTAAAGTGATTCAAAGAAATGAGGAAGTAAGAGCTGAACAGAAGATTTCAAAGGGTGGCTCGAGAAGACAAAGTAAAGTATTATAATGACACGTGCAAAGACCTGGAGTTAGAAAACCAAACAGGAAGAACACGTTCAGCATTTCTCAAACTGAAAAGAATTAAAGAAAAAATCAAGCCTCAAGTTGCAATATTGAAGGATTCTATGGGCAAAATATTGAACAATGCAGGAAGTATCAACAGAAGAAGGAAGGAATATACAGAGTCACTGCACCAAAAAGAATTGGTGTCAACCAATTCAACCATTTTAGGAGGTAGCATATGATCAAGAACCCTTGGTACTGAAGGAAGAAGTCCAAGCTGCACTGAAGGCATTGGCAAAAAACAAGGCTCCAGGAATTGAGTGAATACCGACTGAGATGTTTCAACAAACGGATGCAATGCTAGAAGCGCTTATTTGTCTATGCCAAAAAATTTGGAAGACAGCTACCTGGTCAATCGGCTGGAAGAGATCCATATCTGTGCCCATTCCAAAGAAAAGTGATCCAGTAGAATGTGGAAATTATCAAACAGTATCATTAATATCACAACGAAAGTAAAATTTTGCTGAAGATAATTCAAAAGTGGTTGTAGTGGTACATCAATAGGTAACTGCCAGAATTCAAGCTGGATTTAGAAGAGGACGTGGAATGAGGGATATCACTGCTTATGTCAGATGGATCTTGGCTGAAAGCAGAGAATACCAGAAAGATATTTATCTGTTTTTTTATTGACTACGCAAAGGCATTTGAATGTTTGGATCATAACAAATTATGGATAATATGTGAAGAATGGGAATTCCAGAGCACTTAACTATGCTCATGAGGAACCTGTACATACAGCAAGAGGCTGTTGTTCCAACAGAACAAGGGGATACTGCGTGGTTTAAAATCAGGAAAGGTGTGCATGAGGGTTCTATCCTTTCACCATACTTAATCAACTTGTATGCTGAGCAAATAGATCTGAGAATCTGGACTATATGAAGAAGAATGCGGTGTCAGGATTATCGGAAGACTCGTTAACAAGACTCATTAACCTGAGATATGCAGATGGCACAATCTTGCTTGCTCAAAGTGAACAGGACTTGAAGCACTTACTGATGAAGATCAAAGACCACAGCCTTCAGTATGGATTACACCTCAACATAAAGAAAACAAAAATCCTCACAACTGGACCAATAAGCAACATCATGATAAATGGAGAAAAGACTGAAGTTGTCAAGGATTTCATTTTACTTGGATACATGATCAACGCCCATGGCAGCAACAGTCAAGAAATCAAATGATGCGCTGCACTGGGCAAATCTACTGCAAAAGACCTCTTTGAAGTGTTGAAAAGCATAGCTGTCACTTTGAGGACTAAGGTGTGCCTGACCCAAGCCATGGTGTTTTCAATTGCCTTATATGCATGTGAAAGCTGCACAATGAATAAGAAAGACCAAAGAAGAATTGATGCCTTTGAATTATGGTGTTGGGGAAGAATGATGAATATTCCATGGACTGCCAGAAGAACGAACTGGACTTAAAAAATCCATCTATACATTGTTTGTAAGAAACACACTTAAAACATAATTCACTCATCTATTCATTTAATAAACTGAGGGACTACTACATTGTCAGGTGCTGTTCTAGACATTTGTTAAATCAATGAACAAAACAGGCAAAAATCTCTGCCCTTATGAGCTTACACATCAGTGGTAGGAGGGAAAGAGGAGGGGGAAGGGTGGAAAATAAGACTGTAAACAAGGGGTACACAAACTATGGCCAAAGCTGTGAGTCAAATCTGGCCTGCTGCCTGTTTTGTAAATAAAATTTTATTGGAGTACAGCCATGCTCATTGGTTTATTTATTGCTATGACTGTTTTTGTGCTACAACAGCAGAGTTGAATAGCTGCAACAGACACAATGTGGACTGCAAAATCATAAAAGATTTACTATTTTACCAGATCATGTATAGCCTTGTTGATCATATTAAAGTCTCTGAGTAAAACAGAGACCCACCAAAGCACAGAAAGGTTCAAAGTAAAAGGATTACAGTAAAACAGGAATCCTGCACTTTAGGTGCCATTCTAGGAGGCACAAGGCAACAGCAGCCAGTTGCTGGAGGCTCTGAAGGCTGTGGTGCACTGAAGGTAACAGTAAAACACCAATCAGCTCCACTCCTGACTAAACTGACTCAACTCCCCACACTGATGACCTGACAGAAAAAGAGGTGTGCCCATCTGCCTGTCTCTGCTGTTCTTCTACAAACAATACTTGGCACTTGATAAAAAAAACTGCAAAACACACAGGAAAATACGAGAAAAACCCAACCCATCACCAAGAGATAAACTGAACCATCAGACAGGGGATTTAAAATAATGACGATTATTATGAAATGGATCTAGCTAAAAAGGTGGACAACATGCAGTAACAGATGGAGAATTTGAGAAGAGAGATGGAAATTATAAAAAAGAATCAAATGCTAGAAAGAATCCAGTTATCAGAGAAAAAGAATTCCTTAGGTGAGCTCATCAGCACAGCAGGACATAGTCTAATACACGTGTAACTGACCAAGCAGAAGGAGCAGAGAAAAACAAGGCAGAATAAATAAGGAACAAAGCCAAAATGTTTCCAAAAAGACAAGAAATCACACATCCAAGCCGCCCAGATATCTCCAATTAGTGTTTAAAAAGCCAAAAAACAGAAAGCAACACCTAGACACATCATAAGGAGCCCTAGTGGTGCAAGGGTTAAGCAATCGGCTGTTAACCGAAAAGTTGGCAGTTTGAACCCACCCAGAGGCTCTGTGGGAGAAAGACCTGGCGAGCTGCTTCTGTAAAGATTACAGCCAAGAAAACCCTAAGGGGCAGTTCCTCTCTGGTACATGGAGGCACAGTGAGTTGAAAATCGACTAGACAGCACCTAACAACAACAACAGAGACACGTCATAATCAAATGGCTGAAAACCAAAGACCAAGAGAAAATCTCGAAGGCAGGTGGAGAAATGAAATTGACACACTAGGCGAATATAGAACTAAAATAAAGCTGGTATAGCAATACTGATTTCAGAAAAATCTGACTTTGAGGCAAAACGTTATGAAAAAGAGATTCTTAATGATAAAACAAAAAAGTGCTATTATACAACTCTTATCCTGTATGGAAAGTCATAGAGTATACTAGTTTATTTTCCAATGAATGCATCTCAGACCAGGGGCTGAACACTCTCCCAGTCACCTACAGCTCCATTAGTAATCCCCAATCAGATATGTTTTGGTGGTACTTTCAAAATAGGAAAGTAAACCATAGAGTTGAGAACTACATCACCACCACCACCCATAACCATTAAGTCGATTCCTGCTCATAGTGACCCTAAAGGACAGGGTAGAACTGTAAACCTCTAAATCTTTATGGAAGCAGACTGCCACATCTTTCTCCTGCACAGTGGGTGGTAGGTTTGAATCACTGACCTTTCAGTTAGCAGCTGAGCTCTTAAGCACTGCACCACAAGGCTCCCTGTGAACTACACAGAAGGCCAATATTAGTAGGAGACAGCCTTTAGCATCAGGCAGAAATCTGATGCAAAGATGATTTAGGAGAAATGAAGGAGCCACAGTTACTGAAGATATTATTGTGGGAATGTTTTTAAAGCTGATGAATAAAGTCTTCAGAATGTTTCTAAAATAGACAAAATATTACATCCTTTTACAAAGCAAGCAGTTTTTGCAAGGGCTGAAGATGTGGCTTGCCTTTGGGAGTAAAGGCAAGATTGCCTCTGCTTAGACTGAAGTTCTAAAGCAAAATATTTCAAGTCCATTGTCTTTCAACTTATTCAACAGATATTTCTTTCCAGTAAAAACAAAATGTTAGAGCAGAGTTATAATGACTGTATTACAGAAATGACTTAGACAGTTTGTAGACTACTCAGCATCTCTTAACTATGTCTGACTGAATTATAAACAAGCTAAAATGCTCTGCATACAGTAGGAAAAAGATCTCATCTCTGTTTCTTATAATTCTTTCTCCTAAGCTTCTGGATATTTACGTGTTCAGTTCACTTTTTCTCTATGGTTTGAGATTTTTAGATAGAAATCTCAGAGTCAAGATCACTTTCTAAAAATCATTATGAAAATTCAGCTAAAGCTAAACTTCTTCCATTTTCACAGTCCAAAAGAAAAAGAGAGCTTAGAGAAAGGACTAAGGAAGGTTTATAAAATATGGGCTGCAGTTGTTGGGTGAGGCTAGAAATTTATTTTCACCTCTGTTATGGAAAATAAGTGTGAACAGATTTGAGAAAATCCCTTGTACTTTTTTTGTGCTTGTTTGTTTTGGCTTGTGAAGAAACTGTTATAAACACAATCAGTGAAGTACATTATGGGTGACTATTTGGACAAAAGAAATACAATGCCAACTACACACGCAGATAGACTAGGCTCTTGTGCAATCAATCCAGTAGCGAATACTTATACAGGAGGAGGGGTGATCTATTACACAGGCTTGAGTGGATTAAGCCGAAGAGAAAATTCAAGCCATCCCCACCATTTATTTATATACTGACCAACACTTAAAAGCCAAGCTATAAAAATTTAATTATATTAGCCAGGACTTTTATTTAAAGATGGTTGACTGAGCATTGCATTTATATCATCTTCTCCCTCCTGAAACCCCATGAAAATGACAGGAATAAAACTGGCACAATCTAACAACAATAAAGAATAAGAAAGAGGCAATTAATGGACAAGAGATATCAACACGTTTCTAGAAGACTGAAAGCAGATGAAATGTCATAGACTAATGAAGCGGAGTGGAGAAGGCGGCAGTCCCATAGACAAGGAGCGCAATGCAGACAAAGACAGCAAACTTGCCTGCAGAAACCTAGAGGCTCCAGACATTGGAGACTGCAGGTAACAACAGGAGGCAGAGTGAGAAATGGGCCAGAAAACAGGAGGCTTAACTGGATATCTGTATATGAAACAGTCAACTTCTCCCCAGCCATGTGTTTATTCTTAAGGTTCCCCAAACATACATCTGCCTGTCTAGCCCCCATACACACACAACACTAGGTGGTGATGGTGGAGAGTTGTTTTGTAACAGCTGGATCCTCACCTATTCATCACAAAGCAAAGTCTGCGAAGTGACAAGTCTCGCTTACATACAAAGGGCTTTCAGTTAGCCTTTACAGCGAAGGCACTTCACTGTTATTACGAACTAACAGTCAAGGATGACTACATATTTGAGGAACACCTGACACATAAACTAGATGAAGATTAGAAACTAAACCCATAAAACTCAGGAGAGAGAAGATAACTTTGATTCTAATTAGCACCATTAAGAGATTTGAGACAACATATTGTACCCATAAAACAACAATTCGCCATGAAAAAAGAACCAGAGAAGAGCTACCTCTTAGAAATTAAAAGCATTGCTGCTGAAAGTTTCATACATGGATTGGAACAAAAATTAAGGAAATCTCCTAACATGCAGGAGAACAGAAAGATAAGGATGTGAAATATACTGAGGAATAAGTCAATGAAATATCAATAAAAAGTTGGTCCAGGACGTTACATCTGAACAAGAAGAGTTCCAGAAATAGACAAGAGAGAAACTAGTGGGGATCAAAAATGGATTTTCTGGGGCTATCTTTAAAGTGAAAAGAACATTCATTGAATGTGGGACAGGATGATTGAAAAAAAATGAAGACCTATACCTAGACATATCACTGTGAAAGTTCTGACTACTAGGACAAAAAGAAGATCTTAGATGTTTCCAGAAACAAAAAAACAGGTCACATATGAAGGCATAAGAATCACATTGACACAAGACTTCGCCTCAGTGACACTCAACCCTCAGTTACATAATAGGAAAATATTTGAGGAGATGTTTTAGTAAAATGTGGGCATAAATCAAGCACGATGATAATATAAGATCCAGGAAATGGTGGCTCAGATTTATAAGAGCAAAGAAAAGAAATCCCTGGATGACGGCTGTGCAGTAAGCCCAGTAAGCAACCAGTCATACCGTAACAGGGAAGGAGGAAAAAAAACTAACAAAAAAACCCCGCTGCCATCGAGTCGATTCTGACTCATAGTGACCCTACAGGACAGAGTAGAACTGCCCCATAGGGTTTCCAAGCAGTGGCTGGTGGATTCAAACTGCCGACCTGTTGGTTAGCAGCCGAGCTCTTAACCACTGCGGCACCAGGGATCCTATTGCAACAGGGAAGGAGAAATCTTCTGGAAAAAGGAATACACAGTACTGGAGATTTAAAGGATATGATAAAGGCAGTGAATGAAAAAGAAAGCAACAATTAAAAATTCCAGGGAAAACAAAAAGCTGTGCAAGAAACACATAACATGGCTCTGCAGTGAACATTTACAAATCTATTACATATATGTCATTTATTAACTTTCAGCTTTTATAATCAACCTACAGAGCAAGAATAAAAATATATAATTATGGTTATGAACAAAATGTAAATATTTACTATGAAAATACAAGTTACGTAAGTTAAACATGATACAAGCTGGGATGAAGAGAGGTGGTCTGTTTGTTATCAGTGAGCTAAGAGAAGTTAGCAGAAAAAAGCTTAAAAGCTTATAAATAAAAAACAAACTGTACATGTAAAAACTGTTGGATTGGCAAATGTTTTATATATATATGTGTGTGTATATATATATATTTAACACACACACACACACACACACCAGTATGAATGTATTTTTAAAGCCATATCAAAGTAACAACAAAGACCAAAAACCTAGAAATGGTTAAAAGTGGTTAAAGCTGAATGGGTCTGGGAGAAGTGAAAATTATATTATTATACTCTGTACCACTGTGTATGACTGTGATATATACATAATATGTAAGCATACAAATATGTATAACCTTGATAAAAATTAAAATAATATCTAATTATATACTATTAGTCAAACCAGCCTAGGAAACCCTATGGGGCAGTTCTACTCTGTCATATAGGGTCGCTATTAGTTGAATTGACTCAACGGCACACAACAACAGTTAATAATAAGCCATAATAATAATAATAATAAGCCATGATTAAAAACCATGCTACAGTTTGCACTGTAATGATATTTTAGTTACTCAGCCAAAAATACATTAAGTTTCCATTATTTTAGAATTCAAGATAATCTGGAGAATAATGGGATTTATGTTAATTTCTATACTACCTGTTCAAAGGCCCTTAGATAAATTAATATCATGAGTGAAGTGGGAAGGGAAGGAACAAAGTTAAGGGAACAAACTATTTCAAGAGCTTACATACTGTTACTTTGTATTTATAAATCATTATCACACTAAAGGAGGAACTTTTTTGTTAGACTATTCGTTTTGTACTTGGAAAAATTCAGCACTTTAGATTTTTTATTATCAAGTACATTCCTTAATTAAACCTCAAGCTCTTTGAAGATAAAAACTGAATTCAATTTTGGACTAGATGGTATCTAGCACTGCCTTAAAAATTGTAGGGACTTGATAAATACCTATTAAATATAAAATAATGACAATGAGTTGATTTTTAACAGATAGTAAAATTCTAACTTTAAGTCCAAGAAATAGAAATACTGATAAAACAAAAACTTTTTATTTCTGAAGTTTTCTTGAAGGTTTAGCTTTAATGTTTTTCACTATCACTTAGCAAGATTCCATACGTTATGAAATATGGCAAGATTTCTAGATTGCTGACATTGCAGATGGGTGGTATACGCATCTCTATTGTATACTGATTTCTTTTCTTTCTGAAATTTTCTACACCTAGCTGTCTACCTTGCCCTCCTAAACAGATGAAAAGAAGGAATTAAAAGTAAAGGAAAAAATTTTAGTCCCTTTTAAATCCTCTTTCAGACAAAATTAAATTTTAATGGGATAAAGGTAATTTAAGCATGCAACTCCCTCTTGTGGTTGTTAAAATAACTGAGTATTAGTAAATTTAAATACTACCTAGAGCTCTGAAACCACTCCTACTGGCATTCTAGATGTTTTACACAGCAATTTCAGAAAGCTTAGTCTTTATCCAACTTCTGTCAGCTTCCCATGAACAATGAAGATAATTTCTCAGTTGCTGTTGTTAGGCGCCATCAAACTGATTTCGACTCACAGTGACCCCATATGACAGAGGAGAAGTGCCCCATACGGTTTTTTAGGCTGTAATCTTTATGGGAGCAGAGAGCCAGTTCTTTCCTCCTGTGGAGTTGCTGGGTGGATTCAAACTGTCAACCTTTCGGTTAGCAGCCACACGCTTAACCACTGCACTAACTAGGGCTCCTTAATTTCTTAGTTACTCGACTTTATTTGTAATTATAAAAATGTATCTGAAGTTCCAGATGGCATTACCTTTACTAATTTTAGGCATTGTCTAGCTCGACAATAAAAAAGGAAGACAGAGGAAGAACTGATGTACTTGAATTGTGGTGTTGGCGAAGAATACTGGGTATACTGTGGACTGCCAGAATAATGAACAAATCAGTCTTAGAAGAAATACAACCAGAATGCTCCTTAGAAGCAAGATGGTGAGACTTGGGCTCATTTACTTTGGACACATCATCACGAAAGACCAATTGCTAGGAAAGGACATCATGGTTGGTAGAAGGTCAGCAAAAATAAGGGAAACCCTCAGTGAGATGGACTGACAGAAGAGCCACAACAATGGACTCAAACATACCAACAATCATGAAGATGGTACAGGACCAGGCAACCTTTTGTTCTGTTATACATACAAGGTCACCAAGAGTGGGACTCGATGGCAACTAACAATAGTGTAAATAACATCTAATTTTTCCAGAAGTTAAAATAAAGGATAGGGAATGGAATGAACATATTTAAAAAAATACTTTTGCCATTGGAAAATGGTACCAGGTATTTGTGGATACAAAGATCTTATTTAAAAAAAAAAAGAGAAAATTTGCCATTGGGAACATAATAATATAAATAATACTTATTTATAGTGCCTCTTCAATTTTTATCTGTTATAATGATTTATATGCCTAAGTCTTTTAGAGAGGTCCCTGGGTGATGCAGTTTTTGCTTGACTACCGACTGAAAGGCTGGTGGTCTGAATCCACCCACTGTGCTACAGAAGCAAGGCCTCGTAATCTACTTCCACAAGATTACGGCCATTGAAAATCCTATGGAGTGCAGTTCTACTCTGAAGTACATGGGGTTGCAAGAGTCAGCATCGACTCAACGGCAACAGGTCTGATTTTTCTTTAAATCTTTTAGAAGGTACAATGTCAGATTCTAAAATAAATCAAACTTTTTCTAGACTAACTTTATTGATGGCAGGAACCATATCTGTTTTATATACCACTAACTGCACTAACTTATTTGTTGACTGAGTCACAAAAGATCCAAAGATGGCAATACTCTTTAAAGTAGCCCAATGTTTTAATCTATTTTGCTATTTTTAAGTTTGAAATCATATCCTGCCCATAATTTGGGCAAAAGATATAAACAAAAAAGTATGAGGAATGATGCTTCACCTCTGTAATTATTTTTAAGAAATTTAGATTATTTATACATTAATAATAACAACAGACGAATGTTAAGTCATTTAGGCATAACTGATGGGGTCTCTGCTAGATTATAATTTGTAGAACTTACTCGAACATAATTAAGATTATACGTGCAATTTTATGGCATTAAGGGTAGATGACGATGTCTAAAACTTTTGTTTTAGAGATAAAGAAACTGAAATGTAGAACCACAAAAAGGTCTCAAAGAAATACAACCGGATGAACCACACAGGAACGGGGGATGTTTATAGCTTAGAAATGTTTAGACTTTAAAAGGGGATATGGTAGCTATTTTCAAGTTTTTAAAGGGTTGCCGTAAGAGAAATGAGACCAGTTCAATATGGTCTCAAGGAGTATCATACAGCACAAGATTTCTATTTTCTTTTTTCGAAAGGACAAGCTTTCTAAATAACATACACACAAAACAAAGAAGTCATACAGAAAAAAGATGATAAATGTGAAGATATAAAAGTAAAAAATTTATAAAACAAAAAAATTTTATTGACCAAGTTAAAAGTATAGGCAGTCCCCAGGCTGTGAATATCCGACTTACATACAACCTACAGTATCGAATCAATCTCCGTAAAGCCTATTATATTAAAAATTCGAGGTACATACAATGGTTTGTAATAACAAACAGGTGCTACTTTGTGACACACAACAAAACATTATTATGATTATTACTGTATTACTGTGTAAAACATGTTTTAGTATATCTGGAAGTGTTTAATGTTTCTCATGCACAGAAAGGTACTCTATATACAATATGCCAAGACAAACATTTGACTAACCTACGTTAGATACGAATTGTACCTAACTGCTCTGACTTAATGTACAAATTCAACTTAAAGACTTAAGAACAGAACTTGTTCATAATCCAGGATGGCCCATAATGACAAACTAGAAAAACCAGACTAGGCAGCCTACAAAAACAGGCAAATTAAAAAAAAAGACACACAAATGGCTTAAAAATGAATACATGAAAAGAGGTCCAACCTCACTCATATTTAAAAAAAAAAAAAAAAATGCAAATAAATACGTTTTTACCTACCAGACAAAGATGTATTATTTCACCTACATAGTGATGGGTGGTGTCAAAGGATATTCTTATAAATGTGGCCAAAAATGATTCCCCATTTATAAATGTGGGAGCATAAACTGGCATTGGAAACATCTACTGTGGTGGTCATTAGTGTCGTTCACCAAATATTTCTAACTCTCCGCCTTTCAGGTATG
Organism: Trichechus manatus latirostris; assembly: GCF_000243295.1. Classification (NCBI taxonomy): domain Eukaryota; kingdom Metazoa; phylum Chordata; class Mammalia; order Sirenia; family Trichechidae; genus Trichechus; species Trichechus manatus. Next base: position 22,268,209 of record NW_004443938.1, read on the forward strand.
TGGCAGAACTGCCCTTCCTATTCCCTCTGAAGTTAGGTGTTTCCATGTGATTTGCTTTGGCTAAAGAAGAGCATACACCTGGGCAGAAGCTTCAGGTGCCAGTACTGATGTGGCATATTTCCTTTGCCTTGCCTGAACAATCACGGAAGCATGGAGATGGGGAGCTCTCCTCGTCCTGGGTCTCTGAGTGAGATGATATAGAGCAGAGCTCACCAGATAATCTATAACATGATGGACAAGGAGTGTGAGCTAGAAATAAACCTTTGTTGTTTGAAGTCATGGTTTGTTACTGCAGCATAACCAAGCCTAAATGATACATCTATCAAAATTAAAAATACACATATCCTTTGACACAGCAATTCTACTAATAATCTCTTCTGCCAACATATGGACATGGGCACAACTGTGTATACAAAAGGATTTTTACTGCAGCATTGTTTGTAAAAGTAAGATTAGTAACTACCTTAAGGGCCATCGAGAAAAGACTGGTTAAAGAGATTACAGTATAAAAAGCTATGCGGCCTGTTTTTCAAGCAGTAGATCTCCACTTACTGACAGAATAATCTCAAAAATATACTATGATAAAGAAAAAAAGCAAAATAGTATGTTTCATTTATATAAAAGTAAGTTTAAATATATATGCTTGATATATACTTTCAATTTCTAGAATAAAATATGAAGTGTTTGTGAATATTTACCAGTTATCTCTGGTGAGAGGAACTGTTCATTATACATCTTGTTCTGGTTGCAGTTTAAAAAAAATCAAATACATGCAGAAAAATAATATTCTAACACAATCCCCCTATCAGAATGCCAGCTGATTTCTCTGTAGAAATTGACAAGATAATCTCAAAAGACCCTGAATAGCCAAGACAATCTTAAGAAAGAACAAAGTAGGAGGACTCACACTTTCTGATTTCAAAACTTACTACAAAGCAACAGTAATCAAGACAGTGAGGAACTGACATAAAGATCAATAGATAGAACTGAAAGTCCAGAAATAACCCATGTGTCTATGGTCAACTGATTTTCTACAGGGATGTCAAGAGCATTCAATGGGGGGATGAATAGTCTTTTCAACAAATGGTGCTGGGACCCTGGATAGCCACATGCAAAAGAATGAAATTAGACCCCTACCCTCACACCATATAAAAAACTAACTAAAAAATGGGGTAAAGATCTAAGTGTAAGGGCTAAAACTATAAACTCTTAGAAGAAAACACAGGAGTAAACCTTCATGATCTTGGATTTGGCAATGGCTTCTTAGATATCACACAAACAGCATAAGCAGCAAAAGAAAATTGGTCGGTAACCTGACTTACTCATGACAAGCAATTTTCTCTTAGGTAAAATAAGAGTCTTCTTCATATCTAAAGACTTTACACTGAAACTTCTCTCTAACCTTATTTTTTTTTTTTTCCTATTTGATACTCATTTTTGTCTCGAGTTTCTGTAGTACTTTAATGATGTAAGTTTCTCTTTTTTAGGGGGATAGGGAGTGCTGGACTTGGTGCTAATATGCGCAGAGTCCTGGCAAAAGTTTCATTAATTTACTTCTTTTTCTTCTGATCACTATATGGCAGAGAGTGTATGAAAAATTTATTTTTTATAAACATACTTTAATCTTTGAAAATTTCTAATGTAATATTTTCATTTTTAAATGTTAGACTAAAAGAAAATAGCACATTTTAGTTACCAGATTTATTTATGTATGTTTCTTCCTCAATTTGGGACAAATATTTTCCTATGATTTCAGTATCTGGATCAACTTATTTTTCTACTCTGAAACAGTATGTACCAGGAGCTTTGGAATCATCAGTTTTATTATAGGAGGCAGAGAGATTTCTTTTCTCTATATTATCCACACCACACAAATTAGAGTTCAGAAAATACCCTTGCTTAAAGATCAGAATTACCTGGGCCTTCTCATTTAGTATTGTCTGTGTTAGGTAAACTAAAGCTAAGATAAAAGCATAAGTAGATGCATTTTTCAGAAAAGAATCTTTTCATTTGACTTGAACCAAGTCAAGGAACACTAAAGCAAGATTTTAATTGGTCACTGGATGATATGAAAGTATGGGTCACTATCAGTTCCACAGCAAACAGAAGGAAACCAGACGAAAGCTTGCAGAACAGCACCCACCCAATACAGTGTGCACACACAGGTACTATGGGGGTCATATAGTACATAGCTCATATGAACATAGGTATATTTAAAGGAAGTGATCACAGTTGTTACAGCTGTCTGAAGGCTGATAGTGAAGAGAAGCAATTTGAGCGGCAGATTCTTGGGAAACCTACTGGCTTACTTTTTGGTAGGCTTTGAGCTCTTAAACCAGACCCTTCTTTTTTTTTTCCTGTTAGGTGCCTTTAGAAGGTGCTCCCAACACTTATCTACTCAGGGTATTACTTTATTGTTTAAAATTATTTCTAATTGTCTCTATTTATTATAATTTTTTCCCCTTAGTGCCTGTTTTTTTTTTTTTTAAATTTAATTGAGTGATCTTTTGGCTCCAAGCTGCTCATATAGCAGGGGTTATATGAAGCTACAAGTTAAACCTGAAGTGTCTTTCCAGAGGATTTATTTTAAAAATCTGGGAAGAAAAACATTATAGAGTAGTGGTTAAAAGTGTGGGCTCTGTTGTCAACTTCCTAGGTTAGAATCTCGACTCTGCCACTTGTCCTTCAGTAAGTTACCTAACCCATCTGTTCCTAAATGTTTGAATCTGAAAATAGGGATACTAATGCCTACTTTATCATTGGTTGTGAAAAATAAATGAGCATTCAAAACAGAGCCTAGCACATAGAAAAGCTTTTAGCAAGCACTTAAAAAAGGCTTTTAGCAAGCTGATCCCAGGCTCATGGCTATCCCATGTGTGTCAGAGTAGAACAGTACTCCACTGGGTTTTCAATGGCTGATTTTTGGGAAGTAGATCGCCAGGCCTTTCTCCTGAGGTGCTTGCCCCTGTGTGAACTTGAACTGTCAACCTTTCAGTTAGGAGATGGGTGCATTAACCATTTGTACCACCCAGGGAGTTACTGTATATTTTAATACTAGATTATTCAATTTTTTTCCTTGAGCAAATACAAGTAGCGAGAGACAGAACATGCTGGGGCTGGGGGAAGGGGTCTACACTGAGACCAGGGAAGGCCTCACTGAAAAAGACTCAAAAGAAGTTAGGGCGCTAAGTGTGGATTTCTGGGAGAAGAGAATTTCAGATAGAGGGAATAGCAAATAGAAAGGCGCTAAGGTATGCCTTCTATGTTCAAGGAATAGCAAGAAGGCCAGTAGGGAACGGAGTGAGTGAGTGGGGTGGTGAGTAACAGGAAAAGAGACTGCGGGCAGGGGGCAGCAGACCATGCAAGCCTTGTAGCTTTTACTGTAACAGCCATAATGTGCAGAGGATGATATGACTGACTTACGTTTTTAACAGTATCTCTCTGGCTGCTGAACTGAAGGCAGACTACAAGGAGGTAAGGATGAAAGCTGGCATATGAGTTAGTAGATAACCCAAAAATCCACCTGAGAGATGATGGTGGCCCAGACCAGAGTGGTGACAACGGGGGTGGTAAGAAGTGATAGAATTGTTGATATATATTTTGAACACTAAGAGTTGACAAGATTTGTTGTCAAATTAGATGTGAAATGTGAGAGAAAGAGGGAAGCAAGGATGTTTCCAAGGTTTCTAGCCTAATAGCTAGAATAATTAAGTAGTCATTAACTGAGATGGGAAGACTAGCTGCAGGATCAGTGAGTTGTGGGGAATGTCAGAAGCTGTTTCAGACATAGTAAGTTTGAGATGCTTATTAAACATTCAAACGGAGATATTATATAGGTAGTTAAATAAACTGGCTTAGAATTCAGGGAAGAAGTGCAGATTAGAGTTACAAATTTGGGAGCCATGAAGCTGAATGAGATCATCTAGGGAACAGTACAGACAGAAAAGACATCCAATAATTAAGCTTTGAGGCTTTGATCTCACTTGTTAACAGAAGTGGAAGACAAAGAGACGGCAAAGAGGTGAGCGCAAACTAGCAATGAAAAAAAGGAGAGGTGGAAATCCTGGTGCAGTACCCTAGAGGCCAAATGAGCAAAATGTTTTCACAGAAAAGGGATGATGGATTGTGTCAAATGCTGCTGATACAGACCAGAGAAGATGAGAGTTGAAATATGACCACTGGATTTTAGTAACAATGCTGTCACTGAGGATAAGAGCAGCTCTGGTCGACTGTAGGAGGTAAAATCCTGAGAAGAGTGGATTCAAGAGAGAATGGGAAGAAACTGGATAGCAAGTTTAGGCAACACTTTATTCTCACATTCCAGTTAAATATGAATATCTTATGCCTACTTCACCTGAAAATCTTCCTTATCAAATTATCTTCATAAAAATTTTACTCTCCAGTTAACGATCAGCAACTATCTAAATATATGAAATCTGTTATTTTGAGAGAAGAAGAGAAGAGGACTTGGGGGGAGAATAGGAATTAAAAATCAGTAGAATAAATAATGCTATATTAAAATTCATGTACTGCTGAAACTAAACAAAGATGATTCCAGTTAGTCGCAGATATACAGAAAATAAAGTTTTAACAATTCTGCAATTGGAATCACCCAGGATCTTGAACACATACACATGCACACACACACTTGCAAGAATCTATGCCTCACCATTCAGAGACTCTGAATGGGCCAGGGCCTGGGTATTTTTAGCTTTTGAAAGCTCCATAGGTGATCACGTAATTTGAAAGCACCACAGCCCAGCTTGGGTTGAGAATCACTAGACTATAACTGCTTAAAACATAAAATAAACCGAAACAATCAGACCCCACTAACAAACTCAGCAGTAAAGTCACTGCATTAAAAGTTTTTAAAAGGACAAGTGGTATTGGAGGCAGTGGGGGAGCTGCATGCTGAATGGGGGTGCCTTTATATTTTCCAAGCTACAATTACACTTGGAACAACTCAGTGGGGATACAAATATGACTAAGATATATCCTTGCTCTAAAGGATTCAGTTAACCTACAAACTTTCATCAATATTCAAGAAATACTTATCCTCCAACTTCTGTTCTGAATGAAGTTTCCAACTGAAGATTAAATTATTTCAGGAGTTAGATAAAACATAGCACGGAAATTGTCTCTACTTGAATCAACACAGATATAATTTAGTATTATCCTAATACCAACTAGTCTATTTCAGAAAAGGATAATCAACTCAGACAGATTTAAAACCAACTTTCTTATCCACAATTCCAATTAAAAAGGAACGTTGCATTAACTGACATTTAAGGGAAAGTGAAAAAGACAAGTATAAGCAACAGGAATTCAAATTTCTCTTTGAGTTAAATTATTCCAGGACTTATACAGCAATTTTGACTTTGATATGACTATAACATTATAAAAATAAAGAGAATTCTTGGTTAATTCTTCAAATATCTGGTCAAAAAAGGTAAACTTATCATAGTAGTCAACAGTCAACTAATCTCTTATTAAAATCTATGTTTTTTTAAATTTAAAATCTATGGATTTTTATTTGCAGAAATTTTAAAGAGAAAGTCAGCATAACCACAGGTAAAAGATTAACGTAAAAGAAAGTGTTATAAACATAAACACCCCAAATGCAGAGTTGATTATTAGGAAGATCTGATAACTCTATTTTTCAAACTTCATTATATGATAATAAAATTCAAATCAAAAATTTATGTGGATACTCTCAAATGTTCTTAAGATAACATTATTTGGGGCAACACTTAAAAAATATCATTAAAAGATGAGATAATAATGCTGATCTCCATTTCTGCTGTGAAATCAAATATATGCCAGTAATCCCAACATGGAAAACTATCCCACTTTGTGTTAATTACCTTGTGTGTAGGCGGCATCATCAGATCCCATACTCAATTTCCGGGCTTCACTTATTCTATCCACATGCGCTAAAGCAGGGTCCGCGAGGTGCTGAATGTTTTCTGTTTCTACATAATGATCAGGATGGTTTAAAAGATTTGTAAGTTCAAAGGTAGGGGACACCACCCCTGGTGAAACTGCAGGGGGCTTATTGGGAGAAACTGTAATTTTGAAAGTATACTTTGTATTGGGTTGAGTGACCACCACTCGAGGAGAAGTTGCAGAGTTATTGCCTATTGCTCGACTTTTGGGAGGGTGGTGATGAATAAAGGCAGGACCCATGCTCACTTGCCCAGACATATTCCTGGAGGCAGCAGATGCTCCAGAGTTTGTGGATATGAAAAGGGTGGGCTGATTCCGCATGACCTGTTCCTCTCCTGCAGTGGCATTGGCTGAAATATAGACCTTGGGTTGACCACGGGACATCACCTCATCGGTATTTGGGGGGCTGGCAGCTATGTAAACAGTGGGCTGATTTCGATTTAAGGTCTGGCTGTTGACCGAAGAGGAACTGCTGGAGGTTCGAGATCCAGAGGAACGCAATTTTGAAGAATTGTTTCTTTGTGGGGGTTCAAGTTTGATTTCAATCTGGTTTTTTCGAGGTCCTGTTGAAATATTCTGAATGTTGTATTGGCTGTGGGCAGAAGACTGAGAGCTACCCGATGAATGAATCGTTGGTGGTTGTGGCGTAGTAGGTGAACTGATGGGCATGTAGACGTGAGAGGTCTGGTGGCCTTGCTGATTTGGCTGCTGGGCTGAGGTATGTGACAGAGGATTAGATGTAGGGTAAGTAGTCCAGGGACCAGGTTGTGAAGGTTGATAGACTTGCTGAGGGTTCATGGGATTAAATTGAGATACCCAGCCAGAATGCTGTTGTGTCTGTCGAGCTGTACCACTAGGAGTTGTAATATAAGGCCTAATATAGATAGAATTTCCCTGTGGACTGTTAAGTACAGGTGGAGGTACACCATGTATGTGCAAAGATGTAGGAGTATTACGACCAGTCTGGATATTTGGGGCTAAAGTTACCATAATGGGATTAAATCTGGGAGTCTGTTGAGAAAGATTAGATGTTCCTTTGCTGCCTAAGTGAAATCCAAGATGTGGTGCTGAATTTGAAGCACCAGATGCACTGGACATTCCAAAAACATTAAAACCTTGAGGAACTTGAGCTGGTGCTGTCTGTGGCTCCTGCTGAAATAGTTCATTATTGGACTGACCACCTTGAAGTTGTCCATCACTGATGCTGTGCGTTAGGGTCCTACTTCCATTCATTCTATTTCCTTCTCTTCCATGATGGTAAACATTCTGTGATTGCAAGTCCAAGTTGAGAGAAGTCATGTGATTGCGTAGACCAGAAATTCCAGAATCATCCGAAAAATTCAAGTCTCCTTCACCATAAAGATATCTTGTACTCTCCTGAGAGAGAACTGCACAGCAGGCATCCAGGTTATTATTATTCTATAAAACAAAATAAAAGCAGCTTGATGTTAACAGTCAGAAGCTAATGCTTACACTGTTATCACTACTAAAATATTATGTGATTAACAAGGGATGGGTTAATACAATTATAACAGATGTATCTGAACCTTTTTTATTTGAAAAGAACTATTTATATGCAAATAGTTGAATTAAAACTTCTCACTAAGTAATGGAAAAGCTCTCTGACTAGCAATAGCAGAAAGTGAAACAAATCATTGTTCTGTTTTAGGAACTATTTTTGAGTAAAAATGGATTCATGAAATACAGTAAATTATTGGTGAACAATGTAATATAAATATCAAACAAATCATTCAACTTTAAGTATATAACACTGTATAATTAAACTTTAAAAAAAAGTTAACAATATAATTTAACATTTCTAAAAGTATTTGGAAGAAAATGTTCTATTGGTGCTTGCATGTTCAAGTGCTATATAAACTCTTTTAAAGTAATGATCTTTAAAAAAATTATATTTGTAATATTTAAATTAAAATATTTAAACCTAAAATCCATACCAAAGTCATCTCAATTCCTCAATGCTTCCTCTTGTGTAAAATATAAATATATATGTGTAAATATATATATGAAATACAGGCTCAAGGCAGCCTCCAGCATAATTTAGTTCTTATCTCTACCTTTAGATAGCACCATACAAATCTACTCCAAAGAAATGAAAAACCAGACTGTTTTGAAAAAATCCTCAAAAGAGACTGTTAACCACTAGTCATAGATCATCCATAAAAACATTTACTGAGCACTTATATGGGCAGCACTCTGTTCAAGGGCATGGAAGACTTAATGACATATAAAGCCTAACTTTTCCCTTAGAAAAGCTTGAAATTGAACTAGGGAGACAAATCATGCATTCTTGAGAAGGTAACATTATTAAAATGTGAGTATCTGCCAAATAAGAGGTGGCAGTGAAGTTCAATAAAGAGAGTTAATACTTTAGGCCACTGTAGAAAGGACTGGGTTAATGAAGGAGGAATGGCCTGATGGGTTTCACAGAATATATTAGATTTGGATAGGAAAAAAAAAGAGGAAGAATTCTTCGTGAAGGGAATGGCATGAGTAAAGTTATAAATGTGATAGTAAAGTAAAAAAAGCAAACACATGTTTTGAACAAGATGGTTGGAACAGATATGGCTGGAGTTAAAGGTTCACATCGAAAATTCTGTGGAACAAACTCATGGACAAACAAATTGGGATTAAATAATGAAGGATTCTGAAAAACGAGTCACACTGGAGTTTGGACTTTATTACAGGCAGTGGGAAGTGCCACTGAAAGTAAATGGACCAAGAAATAAAGACATAAAGGATATTTTGGGAAGATAAGTCTGTTGATACTTAGGATGATTAGCAGAGGGAAAACCTTTTGACAAGAAGACCTCAGAAGACATGAAATAATGAGTTTCGCCAGGGGAAATGAATTACAAAAGCAGTCAACACAATTTGGCCACAAGACAGAAAAATTCAGAGAGGACTGGAAGATCAGGAGCCTGATGGGAAGAGGACAATGTTAGACATCAAAAGTGAATAACCAAATCAAAACGTCTACAGGTTTGATATGAGACAAAATCTTATTAGAAAGAATTGGACTAAAAAGGCATCTCAAAGTCTTGTTAAGAAATAAACAAGTAACACAAAAGAAAACATTAGTGAGTAAGGCTTAACTTTGAATAACCAACAATTTAAATGTTCCGTGTTACCAAAATTCATCTATCTTACTCACAACTCTGAACTGATATATCCTAGTTTTTGAAATAATATTTAAAAATTGATCACAATCTTTATCAACGGATTACTCCTCGATCTAGGCAGGCCTTAACTTTTGCCAAACTTAATTGGTGCTTTTTACTTCAGGCTAACTTTATTGATATTCCTAGTAAATTCTTTTCCCTTCTTAGCCATAACTTACAGAAATCCCATTCTTCCTCTAACCTCTCAGTCAACAATGCCTAATTAAAATGTATATTCCCTATCAAATTAAATCCCCCACTTTGTTTTTAAAAGCACGATGCTCACATTTTCAAAGTCTTCCTTTCATGCTCTCGTGCATCACACAAAGAGGCACACAATGTCTGCCTGTCTCTTTGCGATATTAAAACTGACTGGTGGATTCAGATGTTGCAGGCTTGATCCATCTAATGATTTTAGCAGCCACATCACTGTTTAGAACCCCTTCAGGTGGACTCCTGTGTACATATGGCATGAACCTAGCAGTCTTTCATAGCTTCCTTGCTTTCCGATGATGACAAGATGTCCAAGCTCATCTTGTACATTTCCTGCCTTAGATTTGATATCAGCCATTTCTCTAAGGATCCCTGGTTACTTTTAGTGGGAAACTGTATTTTGAGAACTCCCTTTTAGTGTATCAAAAGGAGTGGGATACGAGTTTAAAAAAAAGGTTGAGAATCTTTTTTTCTTTTTTTAGCCACCATCTGCATTCCCTTCATAGCTACAAAGTCTGTATCATTATTTCCAGTTCCTCTTTAATTTTCCCCAACCTCCTTGCACAGACACAGAAATTACACATAGTATCACAGTATACCCTACGATCATCCTTCTCAAACTGTGATTCATCTACTCCTTTAACCAACATTCACTGAGTATCCATTAGGCAAGTAGAAAGGAACATAATCCCTGTTCTCAAGGATCTCAGTCTTGTGTACACAAATAAATGTAAGGCAGAATGACAGATGTCATTATGTTGTTGTTAGTTGCTGTTGAGTCAATTCTGATTCATGGTGACCCCATGTGTGCAGAGTAGAACTGCTCCATAGGGTTTCCAAAGCTGTGATCTTTTGGAAACAGATCACCACGCCTGCCTGGGGTTCTGGGTGGATATGAACTGCCAACCTTTTGGCTATCAGTTGAGCACTTAAATATCTGTGCCACTCAGGGACTCCTAGGTGTCATCAAGAAACATATATAAGGACTAGGAGTGGAGTTTATCTGAGAAGGCTTCAACTAAGGTGATGGCACTTAAGACACCAAGTTTTACAAATAATGAATAAACAATATTTAACACGTTATTCTGAAAAGATATATAAAGTAGCAAATTTTAAACATACAGGTGTGATCATATTTAAAAAGTAAAAACAGCAAAATAGAACTCAATTAAAAAAATCAAAGTGCCAACTACACAATATTTTCACACTGTCCAAGATTAAGATTTAATTACCAAATATACAAATAAATTTTAAAGATATAAATTACATCTGCTGATAATACAGCTATCTTAGAGAATCTATAACATAAGGAAATGATGTAAATAGTTCCAAAATGGGGGGTCTAAGCAGTAAATAAAGCCAAGAAGAGAACAACAGAGGATGGATACTTCGGTTCTCCTAAGAAGCAAATCGTTTAAGAAGGAAATTTATATACAGAGTGAAATGGTAGTATGGCATGATCACTTAACTCTAATTTCTTATATTGTATGTACTATGATTTTTCATCTAGAAAAAGTTCCATATCAGAATACTTATGTGGGGATCTCTCGATAGAAAGGACAGAAGCCTGATCAATTGAAAAGGGAGAGCAGTCCCTAAAAGTGAGGCTATTACCAAATAAACAGATGTTTATACAATTAGAGAGATGAATTTACCTTTACAGGTAACACTGAGTTTCTGTTTATGGCGATGGAAAATTTGGCAATGGATATAATGGATACTGGTGATGGTTACACAACATGATTAATGTAATTGGTGTCACGGAATTGTACACATGAAAGATGATGAACTGGCAAATGTGTTATCTATATTTTCACAATTAAAAAATACACCAAGTGTGATGTACATATACCCTAGCTGTATCCCCAGAGGAGCCCTCCTCATTCCTTTGTCATATTTCTTGTTATATCAGCTAAAAAGCACATTACCTGGATACCCAGATGATTATGAACTCAATTTAGAAGACTGTGGTCGTCTCATGGGTAATTTGCAAGCAAACAGATTTCATTTCATCAAGCATACCATAGGGGGTTTGTTTTTGGTAAAATCAGCTTAACACAGTGATATTACTGGATGCCCAAAGGAAATTCAAAATGATCTATTTTCTGTTTTTTGGTAAAGCTGAAAAACAGGCTTAATCACTTTATTTATTTTTTGAATAGGTAATTCATTTACACAGATCAAAACAATAGAAAAAAATACACTGAGAAGTTTTATGCCGAACTGTCCCCATCAGGCCGGTTCCCTCTTGCCTACTGTAGGTAGCCATCTTTATTAATTTTATTTTTGATCCTTCCAGTATTTCTTTGGATCAGGCAGTGTTTCGTTCTGTTGTACACAGGGTCGCTATGAGTCAGAACTGACTCGACGACAATGGGTTTGGTTTTTTTTTTAGGTTTTACTACTACCACTGCTATTAGTAGTGGCTGCTAACAATTACTGAGCACTCATAATGAAACAGGTACCCTAACAGCTGCTTTACATGCATTGTTCATATTTAATTCTCTGTGAAGCTTTTTTTACTCCCATTGTACAGGTGAGGAAAATGAGGGTCAGGGAGGCTAATTAAGTTACTGCTAGTAACTGTCAAAATTTGAACTCAAGTTTGTTTACCACCAAAACATATGCTCTTAGCCACTATACTATAGAAATAGCCAGGCATGTCTGGAGAATGCCAAGTAGTTCAGGGTGACTAAGAGGAGGAGGGACTGGACAAGAGATCAAGCTGTAGAATGCGACAGGATTCCAGACCATAGCCCTAGCCAGGATATACAGACTTTATTCTGAAGGGTATGGAGACATAAAATTTTCATTTATAAAGACACTCTGGCAGAAGTGAGGAAGATGGATCCAAGAGGCCAAAACTGGGTTACACTATAGGTGGGTAGAGCAAGTAAAAGTATAGATAAGGGTAACAGGAGCATGAACAAAATGTAGCCACGTGGTAGCAACATAGATATTGAGCCTCTTGGAAATTCCACACAATTGTAAACTTCAAAAATCATCTGTCCAGAGTAAATACATCTGACTGAGCCCAAAACAGTTTTTATGACTCTGTTTTAACAAGCTGAAAAATCATTTTTGTTAGAAAAATCTCCCATTTAATTAAATGGGAAGACACATCTATCACTAAGTATTTAAAATTACAGGGTTTCTAAAATTTTGTATACCAAGAAGAAAGTAAAAATTTATCAGAAGCTTAGTGACATTAATTGGAAAACTTACAAATTAAGTAAAAATGATAAAAACAGGTTTCTTCTTTAGAATTGGGACCTTCAGCACCATCCAGTCAAACTCCTTCATTTTATACAGTAAAGTACAAAGACAGCATGTAACTTGCTGACTACACCTGGGGTGTGCATTCATTAGAATCCAAGTTTCCTGACTCATTATTTAATGCTTTTCTCACTTTCATGTGATGATCTGGAATTTTAAAAAGTTGTTCAGGCAAAACAGGAGGGAGAGAAGTGAAGTGAGCTCACAGCTAGTAAGCATCGACCATATATCAATGCTTACATTTGGATCTATATAAAAATTCTCATACCTATGGTATTAGCCATAAAGTACACATGGGGTACGGAGAGTCTAAACAACCTGCCAAAGGCCACCTGACTGCTGGACACCAAAGCCCACATCTTCTCATTATAGCACACTAATTCCAACAAAGAGATAAAAGAGTTTTCTTCCAGTATCTAAAATAAATACCAGGTTTGTATTAATAAATGCAGAAATCATTGAACACTGACCTGTAACATGCACCTGGATACAACAACTTCAGGTACTTCAGGAAATTTTTGTCGCAGGTCATGTAAAACCTGAAAATCAATTTGGTGGCTTCCTTGGGCCATTCGTATATTGCCTGATCAGGACTATTGTATAGTAGGCAATTCTAGGCCTTAGTGGAAACAGTACTCATCTCTTCTGTCCAAGCATTTTCTGTGAAAGAAAAAAGAAATTTTAATGAGCACTGATTACAGCATAAATATTGTTGTGGATTTAAAATTTCAATACAAAAGGATATGTGCCTTAGCATCTAACATTTACTATAAACTATAAATATATTATTTAGGTCTATAATGTTTTCCAGATAGTTACAGTCTTTTCAGTTTGTAACTCCTGATGGCAACTTTTATACTGTCTAATTCCTTGATGTCCACACCCTCTATAATGGCTATGCCAAAAGGCATTCATATATGAAATTACTGCCAAGGTTGTCCTCCCTCATTCTTTTAAAAGGGAAGAATGAATATCGATTTTTTTTCTTAATGATTAGAGGACAGCCTGAGCTGAGTAATTCAATTTGCTTTATTTAAAATTCTTAGTATGTATCCTGAAAACATGCGGTTCTACAAATTACTTTGCAGGTTTTGTCTAAAACTTAATGATCTATAACACAATAGTTTGAAATTTCATCTTAACTTTCAGATATATTTAATACTTAAATGCATAATCAATTCACTCTAAGCGGCTTAGCAGCATTTTATTCCCTCTGCTTCTATTAAATCAGTATTTAAAAATACTAATGCTTGGGCCCCAACCCTAGAGACTTAATTGGTCTGGGGAGTGGTCTGGGTATACTGACTTTTAAAAGCTTCTCAGGTAATTCTTATGTGTAGCCAAAGTTGAGAACTACTGCCTTATTTTTATTTCTAATGATCCTAATGTAAACCATGTTTAATCTTAAAAGTTCCTTTGGGATATAAATAAGACATAAATACATTTAACCTAAATAACATTAAAAATATTTAAAATCTATGTCATTTGATTAATAATTAAAATACATTTCATATCAGGGTTAAGAAGCTAATCTTTTTAAGGTGAATTTTGTATCTATAATATTTCTCTTTTATCTCTTTAACATAAGCTTAAAAAAGTAAAGACTGTAACTCACAGCTCCATGAACATAGAGATTAGGTCTCTCTTGTTCATTGTGTATCTAGCACTTTGAAGAGTCTTCAGCGTAAGAGCAGATATTCCACTTTTTTTTTTTAAAGTAGACTTAGTTATGATAGAACTCCTGAGTCCTCAACGGAACAAAAGCTTATTCAGATATCATGTACAGTCAACTTTAGCTCTTTATTCTCAGTTGACTATATTTTCTTTTCTCTACGTGACTTCAGCTTAGTTACATCTCATATGTTTAAAACCACTGCCAACCAAGTTATCTGCATTATAAATTTCCCAAACCACTTTATTTCTATGTAACACACACACTCTCTCTCAAACACACACAATTTTAGCACTCAAAGTAGTGTTTCTATAAATAGGCTGCAGGAGAAAGGAGATGTAGTACTGAAAATTAGTAAATAATACCAAAAAATAATAAGGGCTGATACACATGCTACAATATTGCTCATCTTAAAAACCTGCCCTTGACTCCACCACCCTCTCCAGCTATCAGCCTATTCCTCTGCCCACATCCTTTTGGACAAAAACTGCTTGCAAGAGTTGTTTATACTCAGCGTCTTCACCTCCTCCCCTCTTAACCTCTTTTAAACCTATCCCAATCAGGCTTTCATAGCCTTTCTCCACTGAAATTACACACTTATCAAGGCTGCCAGAATCTCCCAGGTTGTCAAATCCAATGGTTCCCAGTCTCTTACTAGATCTCTTGGCAGTTTATGACACAGTCAAAAATTCCTCATTCTTTAAACAATTTCTTCATATGACTTCTGTGATTTATACTCTTCTAGCTGTTCCTTCTCAGTTTTCTTTGCTGCAGCCTTCTCCTTTCCTAGACATCTGTCATGGATTGAATTATGTCCCCCCCCTCCCCGCCCCCACAAATGTGTGTATCAATTTGGCTGGACCATGATTCCCAGTATTCTGTGATTTTCCTATATGTTGTAAATCCTGCCTCTATGATGTTAATGAGGGAGGATGGGTGGCAGCTGTGTTAGTAAAGCAGGACTCAATCTACAGGGTTGGACTGTATCCTGAGGCAGTTTCTTGAGACATAAAAGACAGAATAGAGCAGAGAGACAGGAGGACCTCATACCATCAAGAAAGCAGTGCCGGGAGCAGAGTGCGTCCTTTGGACAGGGGTCCCTGTGCCGAGAAGCTCCTAGTCTGGGGCAACATTGATGAGAAGGCCAAGAGAGAGAGAGAACCTTCCCCTGGAGCTGACACCCTGAATTTGGACTTTCAGCCTACTTTACTGTAAGGGAATAAACTTCTCTTTGTTAAAACCATCCACTTGTGGTATTTCTGTTATAGCAGCACTAGATAACTAAGACAACACTAGATAACTAAGACAACATTTAAATGTTGGAGGCCTATGGAGTACAGATCTAGGGTTTCTTTCCAAGTACACCTAAAGTCCTCTTCAAAGTAATTTCATTCAAACAGTACTTTAAACAGCATCTATATTCTGAGATTTGGCAAATTTATATCTCCAACCCCAATCTCTCCCTTGAGCTCCAGACTAATATATCCAACTGCCTACTTGACATCTCCTTTTGGATATCTAAAACTCATTTCAAACTTAGTATGTCCAAAATTGTACTTTCATTTCCCCTCCCCATTCAATCCAACTCTTTCCTTGTCTTTTCCATCTCAGTGAATGCTACCATTCATCCAGTAAGCCTTTCTCTCACATCACACAGCTAATCCACCATCAAGTCTTGTTGGCCGTTTCTGCAAAAATATTCTGAATCTGACCATTTTTCCCCACCTCTGTTGCTGCTCTTGTCTAAGCCACTATCGTAACTCACCTAGACTACTACTGCAAAGGGGGCAGTGATGGTGCAGTAGAATTCTCACCTTCTATGTGGGAGACCTGGGTTCAATTCCTAGCCAATTCATCTCATGTGCAGCTACCACCTGTCTGTCAGTGGAGGCTTGCAAGTTGTTATGATACTGAACAGGTTTCAGTGGAGCTTCCAGACTAACATGAACTAGAAAGAAAGTCCTGGTAATCTATTTCCGAAAATCAGTCAATGAAAACCCTGTGAATCACAACTGTCTGATCTGCAACTGATCAGGGCATGGATGGTGCAGGACTGGGCCACGGTTTATTCTGCTGCCGATGGGGTTGCCAGCCAGTCAAGGCTTACTCGACACACAGTCGTCAACAACACTACTGCAAACTGGTCTCCTCTCTGCCTTCACTCCTTGCTACCCTCACCGCCTACCCCCATAGTCTTTTCTTTACCTAACAAAGTGATTTTAATATAAAAGGTACATCACAGCAATCATTCCCTTTACTCAAAATTCTCCACCACAAGGTTTCTGGCTAACTTAACCCAATGCTGTCGAGTCGATTCTGACTCATAGAGACCCCATCATACCCTAACTTCATCTACCACTCTCCTCTTTGTTCCCTCAGTTCCAACTGGCCTTCTTTCTCAAAGAAGCCAATCTCATTCCTCCCTTAGGGCTTTTGCTCTTGCTGTTTCTTCTGCTGGGGATAGTCTTCTCTCAGAAACCTGCGTGGCCCCCTCTCTTACTTCCTTAGTATTTCTGATCAAACGTCACCACCTCAGAGACAGCTTCCCTGGCCAACCTATCTCAAATAATGCCACACTTCTGCCCCCAATGCCATCACCTCCTCCTACCCTGCTTTTTCTTCACAGCAGTGGAAAACGCTTCTCTGGAAAATGAAGATTTAGCTTTATAACTCAGTCGCTACCCACATATACCATACTTCCCCAGTGCATCCGCCCAATTACTTCACAGTTTTTTGCTTAAATCAGTATTTAGTCTGAGGAAGTTAAAAGAGAGAGGAGAAAAAAGTGAATTGGATGGCAGATAACAGAAGGACAACCAGAAAGCAGCACAGAAATAAAGCAATGAAGAAACATATATTTAATAGAGGATTTCCAGATGGAAAGAGTCAAGAGAACGAGGGAAAGGTAAAATTCAAAGTGATAATGGCCGAGAATGTTTTTAGCATTGAAGACATGTCCTCACATTGAAAAAAATGCATTAAGTTCTAAATAGAAAAAATAAAAACATATTTGCACCTACACTGTAGTGAAACTACAGAATGCTAAAGACAAAGATTCTATCTTAAAAAACCACCAGTGAGAAGAATAACTAGACTGATGAACTCCTAATCAGTAACAGTAGATTCCAGAACATAAGGGAATAAGATATGCACATTCTGAGGGTAGAGGTTTAGCTGCCTTTTCACTGATAAGGAAGTCCTTCTAGAATCAGGGCTTATACAACAACCTTACTTAATGATGTGTTCCTCATGGAGACCTACAGTCTATCTCCTTTCCACATAGATAACTGCTTATCTTATAATTGAAATGTGCTGACCCTTTGACCTAGCAATTCCACTTCTAGGGATTTATCTAAGGAAACAGACAATCATGCAAAGATGTACATAGAAGGATTTTTATTATAGCATCATTTATAGTAAACTTAGAAACAAACAGAAGATTGACGAAAAGTTATAGCATGTTCATACAATGGATTAGGTAAAAATGCTGTGAAGTATGAGATTCATCTAAATGTACTGACATGGACCATAAACACTGCTGCGTGGGAAAAAAACGTATTACTGAACAATGTAAATGTGATCCCAATTACATACTGATAAAAAGAGATTTTATTTTACTTTATACATTTTAAAATTGTTTGTATTTTTTACATTGAAAACATATTAATTTTAAAAATAGTAATAAAGACATTGTCATTTTAGACTATAAAAACAGGGAGGGGCATACCTCCGACTATCTTACGTTGTAGAGTGCTACAAATGTCATAAATACCGACAAACGGAATAATCTCTGAATACTCAAAGAATCTGTAACACTTTTGAAATGACAGATGTGTTTTGATAAATTACTATAAAAAAAATCTATAGAAAAATGAAAGCCTGCTTGCTCTTAATAAATCAACTACACAAGATATTTTCTTTTAATACTGAGTTCATTTCAGACCCAAAAAAAAACAAAAATAAACTCCTAAGCCCCATACTACAATAGTGAATATCCTACTTAGCATTTGATGCCAGGATTTTCTTTTTAAGGTTACTTATGATCTTATAAATGAAGTCTGGAAAGATTTTTTTTTTTTGCTTTAGATCCATCCTCACCTTATTTCTGCAGTCTGGTTTAATTATTCCTTTGAACAGCCCATACCTATGCGTGTAATGTGAACTTGTGCCTTTATTTCGGTCAATCCTGAATTTTAGTCACTGTGTAATTTGGATATCCAGCTTTTAATAAGGCCACATGAAGTTTTTAATAAATACCTACTGAATGGCAGTCTCCTATATTTCTATGTGGTAGGGTAGTAAGAAATAAGCATTTGGAATTCTCTAACGTGTTAGAAAACATTATGATTCAATTAAGAAGTACAAAAATACGTTCAACAATTCCAATTTCAACAAATATACTTGAAAACTCAATGTATCATTCATCTTGTCATATATCATCCCTCAAAGTGCATTTCAAAGGCCGTTACTAAATGTTACAAATAAAAACTTGTTTTTAAGTTTTTGTGGCAACACGTTTTAGATAAATGCTGTGAGGAAGTTTCTTTACTGTGAATCTTGAGTGGGGGTGGCAGATGCAATACTACCCAAACTTATTTGCGCATGATCCCTTTTATACTGAAGTATCTTGAAGTAGAAAACACACGGGGAATACCATCATATAAATAAGGTAATCTAAAGGCAGTGATGCCTTTCTTTGTTAGGAATTTATCTTAAGGAAACAATTCAACATAAGTTTAAAATATACATAAAAGAAAGGTCAATACCTAATTTTCTAATAGCGAAAACCCAGAACAACCAAAAAGCCTAACTTTTGGTGAGCTGCTTTGTAAACTGTAATCCACTAATACTTAAATGTTATACAAACATTAAAACTTATAAAAACATCAGAAAGCACAAAGAAATGGTCATAAAATTTTAGAAAACAGAAAACACATTATCATTTAAATCATTAAATGATTAATGATCATTTGTCACTGGGGCAAAAATTAAAATTGGAGGCAACAGAAACCCAAAGAACTATTTATATAAGGGATCATGGGAACTCTTGTCTTATTAGAAAACAATGATCCTTAACCAATATAAAAATGTTTGTTAATACATCATTTGGTGAGTGTAAAGGAAAGCAGCATTTACATGCATTGATAGTGCAATCTGTACGGATGTTAATTTGGCAATATCTATCAAAATTAAAACCACATACATCCTCTGACTTTGCAATTCTACTTTAATGAATCTGTTCGGTAGATATAGTCATATGGATGCAGAAAAGTATGCAAACTTACTATAGTGCTGTAATTACAAACCACCAACAACTACCTAATTATCAGTTAACGGCAGACTATATGTAAATTATGTTCATTCATATAACAGAGTACTATAAAGCCATTAAAAAGGACTGGGTGATAATACAGAATCATTCCCAAAATACACCATTCAGTTAACACAAACAAACAAAAAAACCAAAGTGCAGAACAATGTTTTGCTGTCTCTCATTTGTATGTTTCTAATAAAGCATATGGAGCCCTGGTGGCGCAGCAGTTAAGAGCTTGGAAGAGGCTGCACAGGCCTGGCTCACTATTATTTACTCCCCATTGCTAACCGCCACATTGTCTCATGATCTTGTTTCTCCAGTCTCTACAAAAGGTTTAAGATAAACTGATGTTCCTCCTTGGAAGGTGAAAAACAAGTGATAAGGATCTAAGGATAAAAACCAAACAAAGCACCCATCTTGTGACAAGAAAAAACCAGGATGTCGCCAGATAATCCCCAAGAATACCAGTAGAAGATTTACTCATCAAAGACATCACCACTGCAGGGGGAAACTAACACAAACTTCTAAGATCCATAATCCTGTCCCTATAAAAGCCTTCAGCCATCTCTAGTGGGGGAGATGGGTTTTTTGGAGGAATCTATTCCCCTGTCTCCTATATACTGATTTATAATAAACATCTTGCTAATCACCTCACCCGTCTCAGAACTGGCTATTGCGGCAGGCGGCTCCAATCCCGTTATTGTGGTAACAAACTCATCTGCTAACCAAAAGGTTGGCAGTTCGAATCCACCAGCCGCTCCTTGAAAACCTATGGGGCAGTTCTACTCTGTAAAATAGGGTCACTATGAGTCGGAATTGACTCGATGGCAATGGGTTATTAAGTCATATGAGGAGTCCCTGGGTGGTGCAAAAGGTTAATGCACGTGGCTACTAACTGAGAGGTTGGAGGTTCGAGTCCACCCAAAGGCACCTCAGAAGAAAGGCTTGGTGGTCTACTTGCGAAAAATCAGCCAGTGAAAACCCCGTGAAGCACAGTACTAGTCTGAAACACATGGGGTTGCCATGAGTTGGAGCTGACTCAATGGCAACTAATTACTAAGGTGTATATATATACGTATATATATATATAGAAGAACACATACTTTTACATGCACATACAGTATTATCTCTGGAAGGATACATAAGAACTGGTAATACTGGATGCTCTGGGGAAAGCAACTAAGGGAGATTTACTTTTCATCATATACCTTCTTGAACCTATTAAAAAATACAAATAATTTAAATTAAAAAAAGTAACCTGTTACATTCAATTAATGTTATATTCTGTATTAAAAAAAAAAATTCAATAATGAAAAGGGGCAATGATGTGTTTTATATCCAGGCTTGCAATTTAGACTTGGGGTGGGGGAGAAAGATGCTTAAAAGTATTATGTAGCGCACAGTTACTTGCAGTTCTAAAATCAAGATTAAATTTTATGACATGGTCAAGCTTCCTAAAATGTTAAGTACTTTAATAAATAAAAAGTTGTGACATCTTCACAATGCAAAATGATGCCTTGCAGACTGCTCATTTACATATTTATCTTTTTATTTTAGAATTAAATCAACAAACTGTTGTAACATATCAGAGAATACAGATGTAAAAGTAACTATACGCGCCAGGAGCATGATCTCATTTTGGATAGCAAGAGATGGGACCAACCATATGAGTACAATTGGAGTCACTGGGTGGTGCAAATGGTTAAGTGCTTAACTTTGGTGGTTCAAATCCACCCAGAGGCGCTTTGCAAGACAGGCCAGGTAATCTGCTTCCGAAAGGTCAGTCTTGAAAACTCTATGCAGTAGTTCTACTCTGCATACATGAGGTCTCCACGGGTCAGAACTGACTTGAAGGCAACTAACAATAACACAACAAAATCAACATCCAGTGAAGAATACTGTGGAGAAAGTTAAAAGTTAAATTTTACCTAGACATTTGTCAACACTGGGAAGAAAATAAACAGAAGAGGAGGATTTAACTTTCATGCATAAATATAATTTGAACTCCTAAGTTTAGTGGTGAGCCATATGGGCTAAACAATATATGCATTTGTATATATATAATACATACATTTATACATATACTTGAAGAATTAGAAAATAAGCATTATTTAAAATAACTGCATAAAATCATTTCATCAAGTACATACATATACCATAGTTTATTTAGCCATTCTTATAAACAAACAATTAAGATGCTTCAAATCCTTCTCTAGAAAGCTACATTAAATTTTTTTGTACATAGAGCATTTCCATATTTGGATTGTTTCCTCAGCATATGAATTTTATTTTAAATACTATCAATGTCAAAGTGAAAATATGACATAGGCTAACCTTTACGTTTCATTTTTATTTTAAGTCTGAGAGGGGTCCCCACGCCCATCTTATGTATGTACTTTTGGGATTTTTTTCCTTCTAACACTTGTAGAGTATCTTGCTTGCTAGCACTAGTGGATTTCCATCCTATGTGCACACACATCAAAAATCACTTGTAAAAAACTGGTAACAATGATTATCTCTGAGAAAGGAGAAGAGGGTATCTAAGGGGAATAAGGGTCAGGGAGACAGACCTAAGAGATCTTCCTTTCACGGTACTTTTCTGTGCATGTTGAAAGTGTGTACTATATTCAAAAAAGGAGAGAAAGAAGGATAGGGGAGGGGGGAGGGAAAAGAAACAGAAGCAACAAAAGCAGAACCACCACCAACAGCAACATCACCATCAGCATCTATGGAGCTTTGAAAACTACAGTCCAATTTGGAGAGGTGTCTCAAACCTAATGAATTAGAACTTCTAGGCATCTCTGTTATTTAAAAAACAAAACAAAGCAAAACAAAACACTTCATCAGTAATTCTGATGGGCAGTCAGCGTGGAGAACGAAAGAACCATTAATTCCATTCTGACAGGGCTGATGACGTTCCCAACAGGTAAATCTTAGAACAAACAAGCTGAGTGTAGAAGTATGGGGAAAAAAAGTCAAAAAAGTTCCTTCAGATTTCTTTAAGATACACATTTTCGTACAAAAACTGTTGACTCTCCTCATCAAGAAAAGGATGTTTCCTAGGCCAGTATTTTTCAAAGTTTGATCTGTGAATCACCTGTATCAGAATCACTGACTTCATCTTAGACCTATGGAGTACCTGAGTTAGGGCCCAGGTATGCTCACTGACCCTCCTTTGAACTCAATGTAGTGGACCCTATGACGAGAACTGCTCGTCTGAATGTTTCCTCAAATAAAGTTTGTTCCAGACCCTGTAAGACTTCTGGTTGATATTACATGAAAGACAGGGAGAGGAATAATCAGAAATCAAAATGACTGTGGTCACATGATCATGTATAAGAAGAGTCTGTAGTATTAATAAGGTTAGAAAAAAAGAGGCAGGGAGGGTTGTGAATTTTGTGAGTTAAAAAAAAAATGGGCTAAAGGTAATGAAATAAAAAACTCGTTGCCGTTAAGTCGATTTTGACTCATAGTGACCCTACAGAACAGAGCAGAACTGGCCCAAAGGGTTTCCAAGGAACGGATGATGGATTTGAATTGTCAACCTTTTGGTTAGCAGCCAAGCGCTTAACCACTGCGCCATCAGGGCTCCTTAATGAAATAAAAAGGTTATTGAAATCAGTCAATGGCCAAAAAGACTCTACCAGGAATGGTTAGAAATTTTTATGCAATTGGATGCAATGGGAAAAAATAAATGACGGAGGTGAAAATTTCCTCTGAAAATGTACGCAAAGTAGTTTCTGCAACTATATATTTAGGAGCTTGGCACAAATGCATTTGTACAATGAACACATGTGGATCATCTTAGGTCAACTAAAGAGTAAGATTACACAGCATAAAATACCAACTGCTTTGGGCCAGGTCAGTCTCTGAAAAATCTTTGTTTACTGTCAAGGAGGTACCATACAAAGTAAATGGTGGAGAAAGCTAAATTCCCAGAGATCCATTTCTTTTAAAATAAAAGAAATAGTGGGTCATTTTCTTCTATAAATGACTTAAGACGCACACAACTTAAACTTGAGAGCTAAATATTGACCTTTGCTACTGAAGTCTTATTAAAAAAACAAAACCAAAATCAATGAATAAATAGTGTCACTTTGAGATAGGCTTCAATTTTCCTGAAACTGGAGAGCAAAATTTAAAGAAACAGTATCTACTTTAGCCATTTTTGTTTCTAAAATTTTCTGATGAAGGAACATGCTAATAGTTAAAAACAGAAAAAACCTAATACTGCTAAATATTTCAACCTTGGTTCTATAAAAGTGGACATTATCTCATTTAATGAGATGAGAAAATTAAACAAATGAGATAAGGTATATAAAGCACAGTATCTGACACACAGTGGTAGCTGGTTAAGTGTAAATTCTAGGATTCTATAATTTGTGTTCATTTATCTAAGAAATTCAATCTGCCACTTACTTGCAGTGCAATCTTAGGCAAATCATGACAGAATAAGAGACAATTATTTATTCTACATATCTTGAATTTCTACAAACGAACAAAACCTTAGCAAACAGGGTTGCATGCTCTCCTGGCCACAGAACACTGAAAGAGTTAACTGACCCTTTTAGGCCTTCCTTTTCAATGAATATGGGACAACCTGTGTAACTGGGGAACTCTGACAATGCTACTTGAAATACTAAACAATACTAGGTTGTACATAAGTGTCAGATTAGTGACATAAACTGTGCTACAGATGTTTATTAAAGGGATCTTTTTGGGCTGAAGGAGGGAGTGGGAAGGTTCTGAAGCCAAACCCATTGTCATCCAGTAGATTCTGACTCATAGCGACGATATAGGAGAGACTAGAACTGCCCCACTGAGTTTCCAAGACTGTCATCTTTACAGAAGCAGACTGCCATATCTTTCTCCCATGAAGCGGCTGGTGGGTTCAAACTATCAAATTTTCGGTTAACAGCTGAGCGCTTACCCACTGCACCACCAAGGGTCCTTTCTGAAGCACAGGTACTTAAATAAGGTTATAGTATGAAGCAAGGCAACCAAATAGTAAGCAGATTCTGGAGACAGTCACTTTATCTCGTTAGAGTAAAGAGGGGCAGGGTAGAAGACAGGGATTATGAAGAAGGAGTTCAGAGTGGGGAGTAGAGGAGAAAGGGTGATGAAGGCTGCAATCACTAACACTGAAGTTTTAATATTATTATGTAAATCTATGTACACATCATTTAATCTTTGCCCATTCTAACATATGATTTTCAGTTTTACTGGAACACATTTAATTGTTAACAAAGAAAAATGTATTTCATGTTATTAAAGAGAAATAGTATAAAACTAAAATTCATTTCTCAAATGCATTAGGATTCTCTTTCAGTTTATAGACAACAAGGTAAGAAGATGGTCTATTATATTTTAACATACATGCCAACCTAGAATTCAATGCTTGTTTCTAAAATAAATTACTAGAGATGGTAATTTTTTCTGTAAACCATAGGCTCTTAAGAATTAGACAGAATCCTAGAGAATTATCTTCTAAAAGTATATAATTTAAGAGGATAGAGAAAGCATTTTTATCTAGTAGGTTCATTGTTAGACTTCCTCTCCCACCTATCTATCTAATTTTACCTCTTAAAACCAACCCCTGTTCACAAAATTCTTCACAAGAGTAACGTTAGTTTCATTGTGGAGACCATCTGCTGTACCCTAAGTTCTTAGAAAGTGTATGACAAAGTATCTAGAAACATTTGTTGCAATAAATTTCTAAATAAAGATCATAATACATCTAGTTTTTAAAGACTACTACATAAACTGTTATCCAGGCCCCCTCCCAATGATAAGGTAGAGGATCCCAGAAAATAAAGGAAACCCCTAACGAGATGGACTGCTGCAACAATCAACTCAAACACAGCAACGATCATGAAGATGGCGCAGATCTGGGCAATGTTTCGTTCTGTTCTACAAAAGGTTGCCGTCAGTCAGAGCTGACTTGAGGGCAACTAATAACAAGCCCCCAAACTAAAGAGTTTTCCTTACCCTAAGCTATACAGTCAGTTCTGCTACAACTGTTTTGATGTAACACTTGGTTTGAAAATGTAAATTTGTTCCCATGCAATTGATATATTAGGAAACAACTTGCGCATTAAGTGAATTTTGCTGAGATTTCATCTGTGAGAAATATTAGGTGAATGCTGAAAATCACACCCAGGTGAAATAAGCTGCATATGAATACACAAAACGTACACTGGAACACACCTCCAACACCTACCAGCTCACCGTGTCTGTGTGTGATTTGCTGTTAAAACTTTGCTTCTGATTTCAGACAACTCTTCTTCCACTACCTGACTCAGCAGCTGCAACCCTTTCTATGCTCACTTGTATAAGCAAACTTCAGGTCTTTTTCAAGGTAAAATACAATAGGTATTAACATATTCTTAACCATTTAATGTGTAACACTGTGCTACCTTCTTTTTTTTTTTAGGTTCCTATCTTTTTTGAATGTTCACTGGTGAAGTTTTTGAATGATGTATGTACCCCAACCCTATTTTTGCCCTTAAGCCCTGAGGTTTTTATTATGTAATTTTGCATAGTGCAGTGATTTTGTGGAACATATATGTCAAATTTTAACAGAAGTGACTGTACTTCAAAACCCCTGTGACTTCAATTGTTAACACTAGTCTCCTCAAGATGCCCAATAGGAAGGCAGAATGTTTCAACTTATCTACTTGGTTGTCAATATGGTACCGACAGTTTCTTAATACTAATTATAATGTGTATCTTAATCTGTGGACTGGTTGATACCATCAGAATATGCAGTGAGTTATTCTTAAATAATATCTTCACTATAGAAAGGAACATTGATACGCAGTAAGAATGGCTGAATAATGCTATAATTTTTTAAATTAAAGTGAAACTAAGTTTTGAAACGTCTTGGCCTTAATGAAAATTTCAAAGTTAAACCTAAGAGAAAAAAAAAAAAAGAATCATGGTATTTACCTAAGTATAGATACTATTTTAAATATCTTTTACATTCTTTAAGTATTATTCAAGTATCACATCATATTCCAGTTGGATAATAGCTGACAGGTTTCACGTGTGATGACCTTTAAAACATTTTATGAATGTCATCAAAGATAAAAATTTCAAAACTAATTTTTAAAGCAAATTATTATATTTCTTGGAGCATGATGTTACAACTCTACCAAGGCAAAGCAAACTTTCTTTAAAAAATTTCTGTAATATCAAATTATTTTTGTAAGAATTAGAGTGTACAAATTATAGCTTGCAGTTAAAAATCTAAAATTCAAACGCCACCACCATTTAAGGTAAAAACAAGATATTAAGATAATTATAATCCCTCTTCACATAAACTTTAGCACAAAACCATTTAATACTGCATTATTTTATATGAATGAAGTTATTTGTAAAAATAAAGAACAGAAGCATACCAGCTCAGTTATCCAAATGCTACTTACTTTAAGTTAGTTATTATGTTCAGATTCAGTGTTATTTAAGTTTAACAGGAACAAAGGATTATGTTACCAGAAAATGGATTTCTCAACTTTATAAATCTACAATAATTTCCCTTCTAAAGAAAAACAATAAACATTAATAGTTGAAGTAACATAATGATCCATACTTCCTCCTCTTAAAGGAAGAAAATTTCCCAATTTTCTTATATAATGCATTGCCTGCAGCCCATGAATGTGGACCATTTCTTATGGTAAAAGGCTTACCAGTTATAAGTTCTTCCAAAAGGAATGTGCAAGTCAGCCCCACTTGGCAATTTATGTACAGTGTTGTGGTTTTGTGGTGAGTGCTACCATTTTCTAAGGATCAGGAAAAGTCTAATAAATCTGAGACAGAACGGTTATACTTCATCAAAACATATTATGTAACTAACTACCTGTGTGAGTCGCAGTCGACTCAACGGCAACTAGCAACAACAAACCTTGAGCCTGTTTTCCAATTCATCTCATTATTATTTTCTAATACATTAAGGCTTTAAGATGGAAAGAAAGTTACCTTTCAAAGCTTTTTTTTCATGTAATTGTAGATAATCCATCCTGTGCATAAATGTCTTTAAAAGAAAACAGGAGCTAAGCAGGATTAATAACTTCTATTTATGGTAAAAGGGAAAGGAAGAGGAGAAAAGAAAATGAAAGTGCTTCAAAAAAAACAGTTTTCATCTACATCAAATGAACATTTATAATAAATCAACTAACTCAATGAAGTGTAAAAAGTATTAAAATGGCATCTTAATATAAGAGTTGAGAGAAAGTTATGAGAAGGTTCCCCAACTAATTCCCATGCAGTTTCAATTCCTTACTTGGCTCCATGTTTTTCCTGTTCACCTCATGTAACTCTGCCCACTTCTTTCTAACGTTATGGTCCTCAGCTATCTTTTCCCCAGAGTGGACAGCTGGCCACCTGTGGTGTGTGTGTGTGGTGTGTTGCCACTGGGGTGTGCAATGAAGTTTATTGAGTTAGACACAGTGTAAACAGATATTATTTACTATTTTCTTAAAACCTTTAATAGCTACTAATCATCAGTAAAATCAGCAATTTCAAAATTATATGCATTCACTTGACTGGTTTCACTGTAGTATTATATATGTTCTGTTGTTATTGTTTTTTGCTTACTCAATAAACATTTGTTGATTGCCTACTACTTGTTCTATACTATAATGGATGCTGAAAATATTAAAATTAATAAAAACACAGATACCTATGCCCAAGAAATTTACATTTTAGTAGGAGAAGCCAAACATATCAGCACATAAATGCAACTGAGTTGTTGTTCAGTGCCATCACTTATAGTGACCCTATGTACACTAGAATGAAACAATGCCTGGTCCTGTGCCATCCTCACAATCGTTGCTATGTTTGAGTCCATAGGTGCAGCCACTGTGCCACTCTATCTCGCTGAAGGTCTTCCTCTCTTTCACTGACACTCCACTTTACCAAGCATGATACCCTTCCTTCTCCAGAGACTGGTCCCTCCTGATAAGACGTCCAAAGTACACGAGACGACGTCTCGCCATCCTCCCTTCTAAGGAGCATTCTGGCTGTACTTCTTCCAAGGAATATAGATTTGTTGTTGTTCTAGCAGTCCATGATATACTCAATCTTCTTTGCCAACACCATAATTTAAAGGCATCAGTTCTTCTTCGGTCTTCCTTACTCACTGTCCAGCTTTTGCATGCACATGAGGCGAATGAAAATATCATGGCTTGGGTCGGGGCACCTTAGTCCTCTAAGTGACATCTTTGCTTTTAACACTTTTAAGACGTCTTTTGCAGCAGATTTGCCCGATGCAAGACGTCTGATTTCTTGACTGCTGCTTCCATGGGCATTGATTATGGATCCAAGTAAAATGAAATCCTTGACAACTTATAATCTTTTCTCCGTTTATCATGACGTTGCTTACTGGTCCAGTTGTGAGGATTTTTGTTTTCTTTATCTTAAAGTGTAATGCACACTGAAGGTTGTGGTCTTTGATCTTCATCAGTAAGTGCTTCAAGTCCTCTTTGTTTTCAGCAAGCAAGGCTGTGTCATCTAAATATCTTCCTCCAATCCTGATACCATATTCTTCCTCAGATAGCCAAGCTTCTTGCATTATTTGCTCAGCATACAGACTGAATAAGTATGGTGAAAGGATATAACCCTGACGCACACCTTTCCTGATTTTAAACCACACAGTATCCTCTTGAATGCTTCTTGGTCTACATACAGGACCCTCATGAGCACAATTCAGTGTTCTGGAATTTCCATTTTTCTCAATGTTATCCATAACTTGTTATGATCCACACAGTCGAATGCCTCTGCATAGCCAATAAAACACAGGCAAACATCCTTCTGATATTCTTTGCTTTTAGCCAAGACCCATCTGGCATCAGCAATGATATCCTACATTCCATGTCCTCTTCTGAATCTGGCCTGAATTTCTGGCAGTTCCTTGTCGTTGTACTGCTGTAACCATTTTTGAATGATCTTCAGTAAAATTTTACTTGCGTGTGACATTAATGATATTGTTTGATATCAAATATTACTAACTGAAAAAAGACGTAGAATCCATGTATAATACCTTTTGTGTAAACAAAAAACCACACCACGATTGATTTTAAGCAGGTAAGTTTGTATGAATGGAAAGCAATAGTTTTGAAAGTATATGCACTAGGGATTATTTGGGGGTGGGGGCTGGGCAGAGGGACCCATGGACAGAGTGTGGTCAAAGGATATTTAGCCATCTCTGTTATGTTTTAATTTTTTTATAACATATATTCATGTATTACTTGTATAATTAAGCATAAACAATTAAAAGGTAATTTGAGCAGAATTTACGTTTTCCCTATAAAATTATTCCCTACACACTTCCCTATAACATTACTTGCATTCTGATAGTGGACAGAAGAATAGAATGATAACTACCCAACCACAGGTACTTTCAAATAACTCAAAACCTATCTTATCTACACTGAAACTGTTACTGATGTATAACTAACAGCTGTAGCAATTATCAATTATAAGGATATTTAAAAGATGTGACTCACAGTTATGTTCTAATTAAAATTTTCCCTATGGGTTTACATATAATCCACTGTCAAAATAAAAAAGCCAGTTCACTTTTTTTCATCCAAAGGCTAACTCAAGGTGAATTAATACACAAGCCCTCAAAGCAATAATCACCCACCAATGAAGTGGTGTGTTTATAAGAAAGAGGTAGGGGGTAGGAGAAAAAGAAGTTTATTGTTAATATCTTAAGCTTAAGAGTCCCTCTAAACACAATATCCTCACAGAAAATTATCATACACAAAGGTAGACAAGACATACTGTTTTCTCTCAGCTTGCAGTATAACCATTCTGGTTTGGCACTACGGGCCAGGTCCTGTGCTAAAATGCTTAACATGCATTCACAGCATTCCTACAGTGAAGATTAAATGAGAAACTGCAGATAAAACTCTTCACCTCGTACCTGATATATAACCATAAATGTCGTCCTTTATTAAGTATTAGTACTGCCCAATCTCCAACTCCATCAATTTGACCCTCACTCTGCCACAGTTACCTTTTCAAAAAACTTATGGACTTATG
This sequence comes from Trichechus manatus latirostris, assembly GCF_000243295.1. Classification (NCBI taxonomy): domain Eukaryota; kingdom Metazoa; phylum Chordata; class Mammalia; order Sirenia; family Trichechidae; genus Trichechus; species Trichechus manatus. The sequence continues at coordinate 22,298,855 of NW_004443938.1, forward strand.
TGTGCCAATGTTAAGAACCTTCAATGGATTCCCATTACCCATTAAATTAAGTTCTAACCCCTTCATCTGACATTCAAGAGCATGTACGACATCTCCCATCCTATCCCTCTGTACTGTATTCTCTAGGCACACTGGACTGCTCACAATTTCTAAAACATATTAACTACCTTTATTCTCATAACCTAGAAATCCTCTTGCCACTCTCTCTAATCTACCTACCCTTCAAGGCTCAGTAGAAATATTACCTTCTCCACGAAGTTGATTCTCTGTAGAACTCTCAATACACTGTTTACACCTATATTTTGACACTTTCATATTATTTGTCTGTAAGTTCACTGAAAGCAAGGTTTTATTCAGTTCTGCATCTCTCCTGTTTCTTGCACAGTGTTTTACACAGTTTGCACTCAATAACAGGAAAAAATTCATCATTACAAATAGCACTACTGGCAATAATAAGATTTCAAATAAATATGCAGTTACCTCTTTAATTTCCCCCTTAATTCACCTAAGTGTGTAATGATTCTATAATAACTTTACTAGTAGTTTCCTTTTCCAGTCCTAATTCAACACTCAGTGAGAGATAATCCTTTCAATACCAAACAAATAACATGGGAAGTATTCAGTGACCTAATGCTAGTGAGATTGGCTGGTATTAAATTATATGAATTAACCTTGGAGGAGGGCATATAAGAATAAAATAATAGAATCATCTTCTAAATTTACAATTGGGATATAAGATTCCTCTTCTTGATTTTGGGTGATCTCTAACTTATCTGAATTGAATTTTAAAATAAAAGATATGTATGGTTATCTACCTGTTTAGTAAATAAAGTCATATTTTATAGACTGTTTCTAAAACTAAGCAAATTGGAAAAAAAAAAAAAAGTAAATGTCCTTAAAAGCTAGCTGACCTCAGTCCTCTAAGCATTCATGAGTTTTCTTTTAGTTAAGGTCTAAGGCATTAGAAAAACTCTGTTTTTAGTTTTGCTGTTACATTCCAGGACAATTCCAACTACTTAAGACTTTCTTGTCTGGCTTCTTTTGATCAAAAAGCAATAAATTATCAAATATTAGCTATATACTTAAAAAGTTAAAATATGATTAAATTCTTCAGTTAAAAGTACTATACTACATTATTTGGTTTTACCCAAAGTAATAACTTCCAATTACTGAAGAATGTATTCACTCTTTCTGTGAAAGCATCAGTAGTGTAATAATGGTTAAGGTTCTCGGGAAGGAAAATTCATTTTCTCCATCTAATTTCCTATACCAGTTACACAGTTCTGTATGTGGACCTTTTAAACAAAGACAGTTTTGTCATGGTTATGTTTACTTTTCAAAGAAGATCAGAGTACTTCTTCTATCATTTAACTCAGTAGCACTTTAAAATTTATTTCTCCTAACTGTTCTGCATTAGTTTGCTACTACTAGCAAACAAGTTAAATTAGAAATATTTAGGCAAAAGGTGTGTTAAAAGTCAATACTAGCTGCATGTTACCTAGCTGTTAGGGCTGTTGTTATGCTTTAAAGCAAGATGACCACAAGTTTTGAAAGTGAAGTTTTGGTTATTATGGATTTCATAGTAAGGCAGTTACACAGGCTAAGCTTGACTGGTGCCATGGACTTTAGCATACCTGGAAATAGAAAAATTCAAATTGTAGCTGTTCTTGGTTGGCCCATTGCCATTTTTGTAGCTTACAAATTTTTAATTAAGTAACTGCAGTGAGCTCATCTCTACTGGATACTTCTTTTCCAGGGCAGGTCCAGGAACTGGGTCTGGAGCCTTGAAAGCAGAAGAGAAACTAGAGTAAACTACAGGTAGGCAGAACAAGAAACTTCACTAGATAACATTATGAGATCTAACAGCAGTGAGGCAGTCCCCAAAGTCTCTCACATAAAATATTCTGAAGTGGGAAAAGGGTTGATCAAGTAACCAGAGAATGCTATTTACATTAGCTAGTTAAGTCATTCTCTTAATCTACCCCATTTTATTCTGGACTCCCAATTCTAGAAATCGAAACTGTAGCTTTTATGAAGTCCGTAATGGCTTTTAATAACAAGCTATCCAATATAGAGTCATAGAATAACTGTAACAGAAAGAGAAAAACAACAAAATCCATGTTTACTGGTAAAATCTGAATCATAAACTCATCATTTTCAGGCCATTTTGCACTTTACTTTCACCATCTCATTTCCAATCCTCTACTACCTGCTCCCCTTATTTTCTATGATTCAGCTCCCAGGGGGTATCTGAAGAAATGCTTCAAATACATCCAAGCAATGAGCTGAATTTCAAGTTCCAATTTTTTAAAAATACTTGGTTTTTTTAAAGAGGGAGGCAAAGGACACTCATAAACTGTGTTTCTTAACCACACTGGAAATTCTTTTTTCCATTACCAAAATAGATTCAATTTTTTTTTTATTTGTGAGGTTCATATTAAACACACACTTGCAACTATAAAGGTTAGAGAATGGTAGGATGACAGACTGTTACACTAAGAGGATTACCAGGACCTGGAAATGCTGTCCTTATTCTTGCTAAGCCGGCACCCTTAGGAGTTTCGCTAAGAAACTAATCCACAGCAGTAAAAAAAAAAAAAAAAAAAAAAAAAAAGAATTCTCTGTAGCTATCAAATGCTGGCAGACAATGTGAGAATTTTAATAGGCCCAAACAAACAAACAAAAAAAGCTGAAGGCAAGGATTTAAAGAACTTCACTCCCTGTGATTCTATTAACAAGCAATACAACAAAGCAAAATAAAGTAAAAGCAGTTTTTAGGAAAAATGTTTATTTCCACTGATTGTGATGGCAGGTAGCAGGGAAAGAGTTCTGGGAGAGACAGACCTGGGTTCAAATCTGCCTTCAGTATGGCCTTAGACTAAAACTCTCTGCAGAAGCTTCCCATCTATAAAATGGGATTCCACCATCCATCTCACCAGACTGTCATTAAGAATTAATTAGCAAATGTATATAAAACACCTAACAGCCTGGCACATAGTAGGTATTCAATATTTTCCTGTATTACTGAAGCATGAAACACATTGCTCTTTTCTAAACAGGTAGGTATACTTAAGTTGATACTAATTTTCACATGAACTAAATCAACCGTTGAGTCACAGGCTTTAGAAGGTTTTAAATAACTGCATCATATCCTAAGGGATACAACTAATTTATCAATATCGATTTTTAGAAGAGCTACAAAGCAAATATATGAGCGGATGATAAAAATATAATCAGTTTACACTTGGGATATAAAAAAAATTAGTGGTAAAGAAGGCGTGTAATTCTTTTCCCTCAAGTAAAGTGGAAAACGCTCTGTTAACACATCTGTTGTTAAAAGGTTATAGACCTGGAATACAGTGTTTTATTAAAAAACATAACAGCAATCAATACATGATATAACTTGGTCTAAGTCAGGAAATATCTTAAGGGGGGAAAAAAAGCCTTACATTTGGGGAATAATTTTCCTCTTACTGATAGAACAGTGGATTCCACACAAAATTATTATTTACCAAATATGGCTAAAGGATCAGCTTACACCTTCCCTGGCACTGCGAAGTAATAGTACAAGCATCACAAGCCACAAAAAATTAAAAAAAAATTCCTTATAGTCACTCCAAATGTATTCACTGTCATAACTTTATTTTAAAATAGTTTTTAAAAGTTAACATGGAATGTGTCTTATTCAAAATGGACTGCAACTTACTTACAGACAGTAAGATTCAATTCAGTTGATAAGATTAAATTCAGTCAGTGTAGTCCTCAGAAAGCAGAAAAGTTCCTATTCACTAATCCAATGGCTAGGCCTTTCAATTTAAAGACTATCAACAAAAACACTTTATGTAAGCCATTAATTTTTGTGTTTTTATTTTATAACCAGCCATCATATTGAAATCTCATTAATCATAGTAATTTTTCTGTTGATTCACTTGGCTTTTTCAGGTATACAATATCAGGTACAAATAATTATGGATTTGTCTCCTCCTTTTCAATAACTGTACCACTTATTTTCTTTCTTTTTTGGTCTAACTGCATTAGTCAGCATTTCCAAGACAATATTATGTAACACTAATGCTTGGCCAGATCTTTTTAGATTTCATGACTTATCATAAGAATTCAGTATTTTACTAAATACTAAAATAGGAATTCTGGTATTTTACCATTTCTAGTAACAAAATGCTGGCTTGTAGTCAGAGATATATAAAATCTTAGGTATATAATTATTATTTTACTAAATAATCTTTAATCCTTATTGGAAATAATTTTTTTTTTCCTTTTTGGTATCTCTTGAGATATTAATACCTCACCACTACCTACTAATATGAATTAATTTGACCTATCATTACATTCCTAGAATGAATCCTACTTGCTCACAGTATTATTCCGTTCATGTAATGCTAGATTTCATTTGATAATTTGATTAAGCATTTTTTGCACCAATTTCTGTGAAATAGTCTACAGTCTCTTTTACTCTTTCATATTTTATTATCATGTTATGATGGCTTTGTAAAAATAATCGGGCATTTATCTTTTTATCCCTATGGTCTGAAAGTTATCTGGTGCTTGAAGTTTTAAAAAATTCAGTGGTAAAACCTTCTGGGTCTGGTGCTTTTTGGAGGGAATAGTCTCTTACTGGTAAGATTAGCATTTTCATTTGTGGTTCCAGATCCTATCCCCTTCTCTCCTTTCATATTTCCTTGAGCAAACCATCTTCCTTTCTTTTCAACCTCTCTCTAGCTTATAAATAGGCTTAAGTCTTACCCACCTGAAACACACATTCATGTACACACGTGTACCACAAAATTTTTCCTTACCAATTAAGTCCTAAGAATCACTCAGCAAGTTATTTGTTTAAAGTTATTTATTAAAAAGTATTACTTTATTCAAGGCACTGAGGAAAAGAGAATGAGTTGCAGTTCTTCCCCTCTACCTACTCTCAGTCTAGTAGGAAACACAACCAAAAAACTGCATACTGAACTAAAACATACAGTTTCTGTATACAAAAAACTTCAATAGCAATGTAAGGAACATGCTATGCTAGGCCATCTCTCTCTTACCATTCATGCCTTGCCAAACCTCTACCGAGTAGTTACACTATGCCCCCAATTCTGTTTTATTCTGCCTTCAAGGCACCTTCCTTGATAATAGTTTTATTCAAACCACTAAATCCAATAACCTCTTCAGGTCCTCATCCATCCTTTTTGTAATAACTTAAGTTCATAAAATATTTTAAGTTTTACTAGGTACTTTCTAACTCATCACTTCATTTGATTCTCACGAAAAACCACAGAGGAAGGCTAGATAGTTATTACTACCATTTTGCAAGGTTCAGATGACTAAGTAATTTATTAATTATCAAAACTCCGATCAGCAAGAGTGTTAGGGCCAGACATGTATTCATGGCCTTCTAAGTTCTGGGTCCAGGGTTCCTTCTTCTATATTGTACTAGCTTGACATTGCTGATCCTTCTCCCTTGAAAACTCATTTTCTGGTTGACACTGTGCACTCTTCTAGTTCCCTAGGTCCCTTATTTCTAAGTTTCTCTTTAATAATGTCTGTCAAATGGTGTAGGTGCAAAGTTACGACATTCATTCTTTCACTTGTTCCTCTGGCATCTTATCTACATTTACAGCATAATCTAAGGAGAATCTCCTTTAAGTTGTAGTTTAAACTTTAAATTCTATTCGATGAAACCTAAACACGCAGAATGAGAATCTGATGTTGAAAGGACCCTTACAGATTATCCAAGCCAATAGGTCCTTATTTAATAAAAGAAAAACTTAAAAGTTCAAACCATACAAGTCAGTAGCAGAATTTGAATAAAAGTTTAATTAATAAAGACAAAGCTTGTCTCTATATTACTTACAACTCATAAAACTAACAAATGCATACCTTTATATACAGTAATTATAAAGTAAACAAATTTTAGAGTAATTATTGGGCCTTGCTCCATTTTTGTTAAAGATTTGCCCCTATTTCTCAGAGATTTTACTTATATGACAATATCAATGTATGAGTCCATTTATCACAGTGGATGAAAAAAAAATCACAGAATGGCAATAAGGTCAAAACCTACTCAATCTTATATATTCATCCATTAATTATCTCTATTCTAGATTATCAAAGTGAACTGGGACTCAAAATCACACCATTGCCTATGCTAACACTTCCCACCTGGGTTGGTGTCATGACCTAGTCTACATGGCCTTTTGTAAAGCACTTAGAACAGTGCCTTGGCACATGGTAAGCATTCAAAACACATTAGTAACTACTGCTAACATGTTAGCTACCACTGCTGCTGCAACGATTACTACTTCTAAATGTATTTATAAGCATATGAGTAAGGTTTATGATATACAAATATATTTTGTTTCAGTAAGTAGTGCCACAACTCTCATTTATCTAGGAATACCTTTCCATCCACTCGCAACCTACATGTACTTTAAGATCTCAACTTCAGAGTCTGCAGGTTCCTTAATAATTGCTGAAAATTAAGAGCTCATTTTAAAAGGAAAATTTTCCCTCCAACACTTCAAGCTTTTGGAATTTTTTTTAAGCTGATTTAACTATGATACAGAACACATGAAAAATAAGAGGGAGTCTCATGTGAAGCAAAAGAGGTCTTTTCCTCTTAAAAGTGCTTATGTTTAAAATTAAACTCTTCCTTAAACTAGCCTCCCTCAACTTCTCCATTTCTGTCACAAGTAGCAACACTCTCTTCAGCCTGAAAATTGAAGTTACCTTAACTCTTCCCTTGCCTTGACCTTTCCCAACTCCTTCTAATCTCATTCATTTCCTAAGACTCTCCTCACTGGATGTTCCAGTCAGTACATACTCCATGGTCACTTCCATAGTTCTGAAGTCTACAAAGTTCTGAAAAGATTTTTTTTATGAAGTTTCACGTCAAAACTCATCTGGTGACAAAAATCTAACTTGAACTGATGTGAGGCTATTTATAGGCTTTATTTAGCCTACTTACTGTGATTACTTCCACATTTCACTGTAGAAATATTAGTGTTTTTAATTACAGGATGATGCCTCAGACCTTGCTGGGGATATTATATACATAAAATCATGTTACCTTTCTATAACTCAAAAATTTTTGAATTTCAAAATACACCTGGTCCTAGGGTTTTAGATAAGGGATTTGGGCCTGTAAAATATTATTCCAAGAACCCTAATTTAGGCACCCTATCCTTATCCTTACTTTCTTCCTGATACTCTCCACTACAACACTTCAAGCATTTCAGTCCCCATTATTTATCAGCAAGTCTTAGAATTTCTTCTTTCCAAATACCTCTTGGAACTGCCAATTCTATTTCATCCCCAGGAGTCCCTGGGTGGTGCAAATGGTTAAGTGTGCAACTACTAGCCAAAAAGACAGTGGTCTGAATCCACCTGAGGTGCCTTGGAAGACAGGCCTGGTTATTTGCTTCTGAAAGGTCATGGCCTTGAAAGCCCTATGGAGCAATTCTACTCTGCACACATGGGGTTACCATGAATAGGAATTGCTGTAGGGTAAAAACACCACAAAGTTCAGTAAAGCAAAAAGAAAGCTTTACTTGGCATACATTCAAAGAGGCAAAAGTTGGAAAATGGACAAGCATGCTGCCACAGTCATGTCTGTCCGAGTCCAAGGAATATTACAGAATAGGCAAGAATGGGAAAACAGACAAGCATGCTGTTAGAGCCATGTCTGCTGAACTCCAAGGAGCGTTACAGAATCATCAGTATATATTAACATTACCAATAAGCAAAACCACTGAAAGCTTCACCTTTTCAGAGACTGGCTACAAACTGTTAAATCTCCATAATTCTATTTTTGAATTGTCTTTCTTAACAATCACTGGTACAAGTTCAGTAACATCAGTGAGGAGGGTCCTCATTGGTCCAACAAATCTTACTATTCACTAAATGCTAATAAAAAAGATAAGAGTGCAAGGTATGTGGATCTTTTGTGCTGTGTTTTATGATTTGTTTATGTGAAAGTTTCCCTAAAAGATGTTTTCCAAGATTATCCTAACTATTGTCTTTATACCTCAGGGCCCAGCTGATGTGTCCTTGTGAGTCCAGCTCCAGCTGGGTCACATTTTAGGACAGGGAATAATGGCTCCAATATTATCTGCTAAATCAGAATCAACTTGACAGCAACTAACAACAACTCCATCCCTATGCTACCATGCTATACCTGATGATCCAACATTTAAATTGCTAGACCCACTGCTTTAACTCACTGCTACCAAGGTGTTCCACTCCAAGCCATTAAATACAGCACAACAGATTAGGAAATGTTCTTATATAATCACCTTAAATATTTCACTCCTTTGTGTAAGAACTTAGTAAAACTGGCACAGATACATATTAAAAAGTTAAAAGCAATAGTTGTAGGATTATAGATGAGTTTTTGTTACCTTTTTAAACCTTAGTTTATCTATAGTTGTGAGCTAAGAGCTCCTCCCTTTTTGTAACCTACTGAAATTTAAAGACTTCCTAAATTAATTTATACTTATTCTGTAATTAAAACAAAACAAACAGAAGCTACTAGGATCCTCTCCTGATTATTACCTCAACTAAAAAACTCTTCAGTGGGGTTTTCAAGGCCTTGTTCAATTTGCTTCCTCACTAGATCCAGGTTCTTAGCCTCCCCCCCCCTTTTTTTTTTGCTGTCACAGTGAAAGTTACACTCTGGAGAAAGCTACAGATTCCTTCACAATGGTTTTAAATGCATAAAATATAAATATATAGGATTACAAAGGAAACTAGTTATACTGAAATAAAGTTACCAAATGTTTTTTTAAAACCTCTATTTGTGATATATTAAAATGTTACATTTAACACAATAAAACCTAGTAGGGTAGTCTAATAACAACCATATTTTTGAAGTAGCAATATGTATAATCATACAGCTATCCATAACTGTAGTATAATATGAAAAATCTGTGATTTTTCTACTAGTAACAAAATCACACAGTGGCTGCAACAATGGACTCAAACACAGTAGTAACCGTAAGGATGGGACGGGACCAGGCAGTGTTTCGTTCTGTTGAACACAAGGTCGCTATGAGTCGGACGTGACTCTATGGCACCTAACAACAACAAAGTCACAGGTACTGCTACTACTACTGTGGCTTACTGCTTAAAATCATAATGGAAGGAAACGCTAAATTTCAGTAAGAAGTTAGTGAAAATAAAGAAGTAATATCTTTCTCATCCAAACACACAGACCCTTCTGAATTCCATCCTCAGATCCCTTCAGGGTAGCGGGCCTTAGGTTAAATTCTGTCTACTTTTATTGCCCACTACTCCCTGCACCCACAGGAATCCAGTCAGGCTTGTCTGAACATGTTTGACCCACTTTCTTTCCTTACTTTGTTACTGTCCTTGCTTAGAATCTTACTTCTCCACCTCAATGCTTTTCAAAACCAATTCAGGTTTTATCTCCTTGAAGCCACACAGATCTATTTCTAGAACTCCTAATGTATATGTGGGTCAATGCTTTATGATCCAACATTTGTTTTCTTATAGTTCCACTTGTATGTCTCTTCATTTAAGTTATAAGATCCCTGGGGATGTGGGCTAAATGCTTGCATATAGGACACTGCGTATAGACAACATAGGGACAAAGTGTGCTCAATAAAGAAACTATTCTCAACAAAAAAAAAAACAAACCCATTGCCATCGAGTTGATTCCGACTCATAGCGACCCTATGGCACAGAGGAGAACTATGGCTGCTAACCAAAAGGTCAGCAGTTCAAATCCACCAGGCGCTCCCAACTCTCTGTTCCATAGAGTTGGGAGCGCCTGGTGGATTTGAACTGCTGACCTTTTGGTTAGCAGCCGCAGTTCTTAACCACTACACCACCAGGGTTTCCGAACCCACTGCCATCGAGTCCAACTCACAGCGGTTCTCAGGAGGGACCAATCCCTGGAGAAGAACATCATGCTTGGTACAGTAGATGGTCAGTAAAAAAAAGAGGAAGACTCTCAACAAGATGGACTGACAAAGTGGCTGCAACAATGGGTTCAAACATACCTACTTATTGTGAGGATGGCGCAGGACCAGGCAACATTTCATTCTGTTACACAAAGGGTCACTATGAGTCGGAACCGACCTGACGGCACCTAATAACAACAACTTACTAAATCACGTACTGTAAGATTGTCTGGCAACTTTAAGCACCAGGAAGTATTTAAAGAGAAGGACAGAAATGCCACTAAGCAGCCAAAACAGATATTATAAATCAAGCTCATAGTTCACCTCAGTGTGAGTCTAGATAATCCTATTATATTCAAACTTTGGGAGCTGATTACTAGCCAGCAATGAATTACAAGTAATAAATCCGAAAAGGAGTGCTATAGTAGGCATAAAAACAATGATTCATGCCAAAAATATTTACTAAGTACCTACTATGCGCCAGGCACTGTTCTATGCTCTACAGATTCAATGCTGAAAACAATAAAATATCTCTAACAGTAACTATTATTCAGTGTCAGAACTTGGACTAGAATCTAGGACTCTCATTCTGAAGCTCTGAAACAAGGAGCTGTTTCTATCTTGCAGAAAAGGGTAAGTATGTTTGGGGTTCTCTATTTCAGAAGGCACAAATCATACAAAACATTACAAAGAGATAGACGTGAAGCTTAAATGCATAAGCTTCAACTGTTTAGAAAATTATCTTACGTAGAATACTTATTATCCAATGATACTAGATGAATGAGGTAATACTCTACTCACTGATTAATATTTTAATCACAAACACTTCGTAAAACTTTGTTTTTATTCAAAGCGCTCTGCCAACTTACCTCACTTATTTCATGTAAAAATATAAAAACAAATCTACCAATATCCTAGAGGTAGGGCAGCAATAATGACGATGGTAAAATTATTCTAAGTAACCCTTTTCATTGGGGAAAAGGGACCAAAGTGGAGGATAATCAGAATGTGGATAGGAAACAAGGAATTGTTCTCCACACATTTCAATCTCTACTATTGATTATGACCAAAAAGAAATTACTTTTCCTAAAGGGAAGTTTTCAGACTAATAACCGGAACTGAAAGACAGCGAGAGAGAAAGGGAGAGAGGGGAGGGAGGAAACTCTAACAAGTAAACTGATAGCCTGACACTGCCATACTAGCAACCTAAAGTTAACCTGTCTAAAACTCAACTCACTGCCTTGCATCTAATAATGAATTTCTGTATTAATTATTAATAGCAAGATTCTGAAGCTAGAAATCTCAGGGTCTTCAATTCTTGGTTTCTTCTTCACATACAATCAATGGCAAAGTTTCACTGATCACTCCTACAAAAATCGCTTGCCTTCATCCTCTCTCTAGTCCCACTACAATGTCCTTATTCAGGCATCTTAAGCTTTTCTAAGCTATATTTCATAGTGGTAACACACTTACTAGCTTTCTAAAACACAGGATGGATCATGCCACTTTCCTCCCCAAGAGATCCAAGAGATTATTTATAGAGTTATACTGTACTGAATTTCAGTAAAAGGTGGTGACACTCATTGAACTAGGGAATGATGGAAAAAAGGCAAAGCAGGAAGAGAGGAGACTTGAGGATCAACAACTTACAATAGAGTCAGAAAAAGATAAAATGTTGGGAAGAATGGTATCAAAGTCAAGTTAAAAGTTGTAACAATAATAATTACAAAGTTTTAAGTTTAGTATTTTTCTACTAATTTTATAACAATAAATTTTCTATTAAAAGCTAACATTTGTCAAGCATTTATGATGTGCTAAGCACTAGACCAAGTGATTTACAATGGAATCACTAATTTAATGTACCCAATAACCATGGGATGCCGGTACCCTTGTATCAGCTGTCTACACATCATTCTCTCCCACTAGAATAAGGATTAACTTATCCAGTCCTCCTTCTTTACTCCCCATGATGTCTAAAACAGAGCACTAAACAATTTGCATTCTTACCATGTTAGTGTCAACAATCTCAGAGAAAGCCATTTTTAATATAATTTTTTTAGTTTTTTGTTGTTGTTGAGAATATACACAGCAAAACATATGCCAATTCAAGTTTTCACATGTATAATTCAGTGTCACTGATGTCATTCTTCAAGTTGTACCACCATTCTCACCCTTCCTTTCTGAGTTGTTCCTCCCCCATTAACATAAACTCATTGCCCCCCAAGGTTCCTATCTAATCTTTCATAGCGCTCAGGTTTCTTAATTCTTTGTCTAAGTTGTTCTTCCTCATCAAGCTTGTTAGAATAAAAATCATATTAAATCATTAATAGAAATTGATAGAAGTTTATTAAACATATGATTTGCAAATCGAGGTGACTTTCTTTTGAACATTTCATTGTGGTTTGGGTGAAAGTTTACAGAGCAAATTAGTTTCCCATTCAACAGTTTATACACATTTTGCTTCCTGACGTTAGTTGCAATCCCCTCGATGTGACAGCACTCTATCCACTTCCTCCCTGGGCTTCCACGTTTCCATTCACCCATCTTCCCTGCACCTTCCTGCATTCTGAACTTCGTTTTTAGGCAAATGCTGCCCTTCTGTTCTCGTATGGTTGACTGTTCTGAGAAGCACATTCCTTATGGGTGTTATTGTTCACTTTGTAAGCCTGCCTATTGTTTGGCTGAAAGATGATTTCTGGGAGTGGGTTCAGTTCCAGATTTGAAGGGTGTCTAAGGGCCATAGTCTTGGGGGGTTCTACCAGTCTCTATCAGACCAGTAAGTCTGATCTTTTTAATGAATAATGAATTTTCTTCTACATTTTTCTCTTGTTCTGTCCAGGACTTTCTACCGTCATCTCGATCAGAGTGGTTGGTAGTGGTAGCCGGGCACCATCTAGTTCTTCTGGTCTCAGGCTAGTGGAGATTGTGGTTTATGTGGTCCAGTAGTCCTTGGGACTAATTGTTTCCTTGAGTCTTCAACCTTCTTCACTCCTCTTTGCTTTGGACGAGAAGAGACCAATAGTTATATCTTAGATGGCCACTTGTAAGCTTTTAACCCCAGTCGCTACTCACCAAAGTAGGATGTAGAACCTTGTCTTTATGGACTATGTTATGCTGACTGACCTAGATGTCCCCTGAGACTATGGTCCTGAGCCCTCAAGCCCAGTGACTCAGTCCCTCAAGGTGTTTGGTTATGGCTAAAGAGTTTCCATAACTTTGCCCTGTGTCCTCTACTATATACATGGATATCTTGCAGCACATACAAATATGTATGTAAAAATACTCTTTGCCAAACCTGTGCATGCTCGTGGGTATACTCCCGTACACCATCCCACACCTATTCAGGTTACCGAAAGCCATTCTTCTTATGCTGTTGTTAGCTCCCCAACTCATGGATAGAAGGTGAGAAATTCTACCACTGAGCCACTAATGCCCTCTATTCTTCCTATAAACTTTATTAATTTGTTATGAGCTAACACACACACATACACACACACAATGGATTTGGAAACAATAGTATGGCTTTAAAAATAAATATTCTCCTGGCATTTAAATATGTACCGGAATAGTAAAGGTTCAGGATATTTTCATCTTGTAAAGCTCAAAGAAGAAAAATCACACGAAAATCCTTCTGTAAGAATAATTATTACTGACAAGAAACATGGCCTGTATCTCTACTGTTTACTTGAAAATGGTGAGAAGGACTAGGTAGAAAACAGATGAACATTCTTTTCTTTTAAAAGCAGACAAAGAATTTCCTAAGAGACATGCTAAGGAGCCCTGGTAGAACAGTGGTTAAGTGCTCAGCTGCTAACTGAAAGGTTGGCAGTTCAAACCCACCAGCTACTCTGCAGGAGAAAATGTGGCAGTCTGCTTCCTTGAAGACTACAGCCTTGGAAACCCTATCGGCAGTTCTACTTTACTCTGTCCTACATGCTCTCCATAAGTTGGAATCGACTTGACAGCAATGGGTATGGCATGAGACATGCTACTATGTTTAAACGAAACTCTAAGCCCAGACTACCATTTGCAATTTATGCTCTATTGGACACAGAAAGTCTGGGCCAAAGTTTAGATGAATTTGTGTAAATCCATTACCACTAGGAGAAAAAGAACAAATAACAAAAAAGTGTGTGTTTCCCTGACGTTAGGTTAGTAATGCTGCTATGTACGGATGGGTGCACTCTCTAGGAGTGGAATGCTTTTTTGAAAATATCAAGGTACTGGTAGTACTTAGAAAAGACATTTAAACATAATCAGTACTCTGGAATCTCAAAACTCATTTACTTCCCAAAACAAGCAAGTCGACTAGCTTTAGTAGATCTTTAGTAGAGTGTGTTCATTCATTCATTTATCCATTCATTCACAAACATTCACTGAGAGCTCAGTGCCAAGGCATTATACTAATGCTGGAAAAAACTTAAATTTAACGGGAAAAACTAAAAGGTAAACAGATAACTGTAATACAATGTGGTCAACCCTGCAACTGTTAGCTGCCTCGGAGTTGATACACAATTCACAGTGACCCCATGGAGAACAGACGAAAGGCTGCCTGGTCCTGTGCCATCCTCATGATCGGGTAGCCTACTGGATCATTGTGATTAATGGGGTTTTCACTGACTGGTTTTTGGAAGTAGATCATCAGCCCTTTTTCTCTAGCCCGTCTTAGTCTGGAAGCTCTGCTGAAACCTGTTCACCATCATAGCAACATGCAAACCTCCACTGACAGATGGGTGATGGCTCCACATGGGGTCAGAAATCAAACCTGGGTCTCCTGCATGGAAGGCAAGAATTCTACCACTGAACGACCACTGCCCCTAATCCTGCAATAAGGGAAAATAAAACAAAGTGCTAGAAATATACACATTACCAATGAACAAATGTCATTAGACTAAATTAGTTACAACAGAAAAGAATAGTGGCGTTTTAAAAATATTTTGCAGAATACTTTTATATGAAGTAAACATATCTGACTGGAACTTAGAAAATTTATTTTTTCACTGATTTATTTCTGGCTCTAAGAAATCTAAGTCTCTCCTTGCTGCCTATTTTGCGTTCTTATTTTTTATTTCATCTGTTTTTGATCTGCCTCTCTGGCTGTCTGTTTTAACTACAAGAGAAATGTTGACACAGAAAGCCATTTAGGCACTTAATGACAGTGTCAATCCCTTTTCACAATACTCATAAAGCTACTTCACTTCATAAAACTTAGGACAAAGCTCTTAAAATCAGTAAGACACACGTCTATACCACTATTACAGTCACCTCCCTATCAAATAAGTATAATTAAATATGCATTATAGTAAAAATATATCCCCCAAATTGTTTCCCAATTATAAAATTTCTGGAGCAGGGTCACTATGAGTCGCAATTGACTCAACAGCAGTGGGTTTGGGTTTTTTTGGTAAAGTTAGATACTCAATAGTCTGTTGATAAACAGAACCAATGCAAACTTTTATGAAGTTATTTATACACTAGGAGAATTTGGCTTTTTGCTAATGAACTCTAAATTACAGTAAACAGAAATAGGTTACATGCATAGTGTTAACAAACACCACTATAATTTCTTACAGATCAACTCAACTGATGACTCTCAAATTTATAATTTCTAGCCTGAATCTCTTGATTGAATTCCATTATGGATATCAAATCAGCTATGTGATATCTCCAGTTATACGTCCAATAGGTATTTTAAAGTTACCATGTCCAAAAGAAACTCTTGATTGCCCAGCCCAGCCCAAACTTGCTGCTTCACCAGTCTTCCCTAATTCAGTCAACAGAAACTCCATACTTCCAATTGCTTGGACCAAAAATCTTGGAATCATCCTTGATTCTTTTTTAGACCTTAGATCTAACTGATCAGCAATTCCTGCCCACACAGGGTTTGAAACATACCCAAAATCTGACCTCTTCTCACCCTTCTGTTACCACCCTGGTCCAAACCACCATAAAGTCTTACCTAGACTATTGTAGTAACTTCCCAGATGGTCTCCCTTCTTCCATCTTTGCCCCACCCCTACAGTCAGTCTATTCCACACAGAACAGCCAGAGTGAACCTTTAAAAAGGAAAGTTACCATCAGTTACCAGTCTAACAAAGAAAGGCCACAGGATCGTATCAATTGATACAGAAAAACCATTATACAAGATTCAATATCCACTTATGATAAAAACTCTAAAAAACTAGGAATAGAAAAAAGAACTTCCTCAATCTGATAAACAGCATCTATAAAAATCCTACAGCTAACATATACTTAATGGTGAAAGACTGAATGCTTTCTCCTAAGATCAGGAACAAGACAAGCCTGTTTGCTCTCACCACTCCTATGCAACACAGTACTGGAAGTACCAGCCAGGGCAGTAAGGCAAGAAAAGGAAATAAAAGGTGTACAGTTTGGAAAGGAAGAAACAAAATTGTCTCTATTCACGGACATATTAGAAAACCCAGGAAATCTAACAAAAAAACTCCAAGAACTGATAAGTGAGTTTAGCAAGGTCTCAGGATACAAGGTTAACCTACAGAAATCAACCATATTGCTATATACTAACAATGAACAAGTGGAAACCAAAATTAAAAACACAATACCACTTACAATTGCTCCCCCCCTCCAAAAAAATCTAGCTATAAATCTAACAAAAGAAAAGATGATCTAAATAAATGGAGAGACACACTGTGTTCATAAATTGAAAGACTCGACAAAATAAAAATGTCAATTTCCCCAAAACTGATCTATAGGTTTAATGCAATTCCTATCAAAATCCCAGGAGGACTTTTTATAGATTCTAAACTTTATATGGAAAGGAATTAGAATAGCTAAAGCAATTTTGAAGAAGAACAATAAAGTTGGATGCCAGATTTTAAGACTTACTATATAGCTATGGAGCCCTGGTAGCGCAGTGGTTCAGAGCTCGGCTGCTAACCAAAGATCAGCAGTTCGAATCCACTAGCTGCTCCTTGGAAACCCTATGGGGCAGTTCTACTCTGTCCTACAGAGTCACTATGAGTCGGAATCGACTCAACAGCAACGGGTTTTACACAGCTACAGTAATCAAGACAGTGTGGTACTGGTGGAGGGAAAAGCAAAGATCAATGGAACAGAATAGAAAATCCAGAAAGAGACCCTCACAAATACGGCCATCTGACTTTTGACAAACGTGCAAAAGCAATTTAAGGGAGGAAGGATAATCTTTTCAACACATGGTATTGGAACAACTGGACATCTATAGGTAAAAAAATGAACCTCAACCTAAACCTCCCATCTTCATAAAAATTAACTCAAAATGGATCATAGATCTATACGTAAAACCTAAAGCTATAAAATGTTTAGAAAAAAATAAGACAAAATATCTGGGTCCTAAGGTTAGGCAAAGAGTTCTTAAGACTTGACACCAAAGGCATAATCCCTAAAACAAAAAATAGATAAATTGGACTTCATCAAAATTAAAATGTTTTCCTTTACAAAAAGACACCATTTGGATGAAAAGACAAGCCAAAGACCAGAAGAAAACATTTGCAAATGACATATTCAACAAAGGATTTGTATCCAGACTATATAAAGAACTCTCTAAACTCAATAGCAAGAAAATAAAAAATCCAGTTAGAATATGGGCAAAAAGACTTGAACAGAGCTAGAATGAGATGCCAATACACAACTATTATAATGGCTAAAATAAAAAATACTGACAATACCAAGTGCTGGTGAGGATGTGGAAAAGCTAGATCTCTCATATACTGCTGGTAGGAATATATAATGGTACAGCCACTTTGGAAAAATTTGGCAGTTTCTTATAAACACACATTTTCCACACAACCCAGTAATCGTACTCCTGGGTATTTATCCTAGAGAAATGAAAACGTATTTTCACACAAAAACCTGTATACAAATGTTCACAGGAGCTTTACTTTGATAGCCTCAAACTAGAATGTGGTATATCATACAATGCTATCTATCAGCATTAAAAAGGAATGACTTATTGCTACATGCAACAACTTAGACGGATCTCAAGGGCATTATTCTGAGTGGAAAAAAGCCAATCTCAAAAGGTAATAATGTAATGCATGATCCCATTTTTAGAACATTCTCAAAGTGACAAAATTACAGCGAAAGAGAACAAATCAGTGGCCCAGGGGTTAGGGTTGGGGAAAAGGAAGGTGTAACTATAAAGGGGTTAACACAGAAGAGTCTCTTTGTGGTGATGGAATAGTTCTACATCCTGACTATGATGGTAACATGAATCTATACACATGATAAAATGTATAACTATGTACATACAAATACCAACCAATAAATTACACTGTAAGAAATGAGAAAAAAAAAAAAAAAGGTAAATCAGATTGCGTCTTAAAGCCTTTCAGTGACTTCCTACTTCACCCTGAACAAAGTCTAAAGTTCTTATCATGGTCTATAAGACCGTACATGAAAAGCACCACACCCCCACTCAGATTTCATCTACACCTGTCCCCCTACCTCAGTCAGCTCCAACTACACTGGCTTTCTTGATGTTGCAACATGGCAAGCATGCTCCCACCAAACACCTTAAGGCCTCTGCATTTCCTATTCCCTCTATATGGAAAGCTCTTTCCCTTTCTCACTTCACTCACGTACCTGCTCCTTCCTTGACTCCCCCCCTCCACCCCCCACCCCCGCATAAAAAGCGAAATCCTCTTTCTCCCTCCATGCCAGTTATCAGTTGCCATCAAGTTGATTCCAGCTCATGGAGATCTCATGTGTATCAGAATAAAACTGTTCCACAGAGTTTTCCACGGCTGAATTTTCGGAAGCCTCTGGGTGGATTTGAATCTCTAATCTTGTGGTGAGCAGCCCAGCATATCCATCTGCACCACTCAGGGACTCCTCTACTTCCATGTTTTTGTTGTTGTTAGGTGCCGTTGAGTTGATTCTGACTAATGGCAATCCCATGTGTGCAGAGTACAACTGCTCCAAAAGGTTTTCAAGGCTGTGACCTTTCAGAAGTAGATTGACTGCCAGGCCAGTCTTCTGAGGTGGGTTCGAATCGTCAATCTTTCAGCTAGTACACAAGTAACACATGCATTATACGTTTTTCCAATCATGCAACCCCCGTGTGTTATTTTCATAAGTGTGCTATGTCAATTTTTTTTTTACATGTTGTTGACTTCAACTGACACTAAGAAGACATAATTAAACTATGAAATAAGCAGCCCTGGCGACACAGTGGTTAAGAGGTAGGCCAAAAGGTCGACAGTTCAAATCCACCAGTCACTCCTTGGAAACTCCATGGGGCAGCTCCACTCTGTCCTACAGGGTTGCTATGAGTCGGAATTGACTCAACAGCAAGGGGTTTGGTTTTGGTTTTAAAATAACTTAATGGTTTCACTTAAGATGATCTGGTAAGGTTTTTGCATTCAACTGTTGAGCTAAAGAGCTATAATTATCAACTTAAATTAACAGAAAAAAATACAGTTTTGATTGTTTATTTTTGATTACCAGGGAACTACGAAACTTGATCCATGACTTCTTGACCATGGCTTATACCTTTTTTATACAATTATGATCAAAAGTAGTATTTTCAGACTATTGTTATATACATAAACAGGAGATCAAAGAAAATGAACACAACGATATGATGATCTACCTGTAATATGGGAGGACAGATACATGAGGCTGAAATTCATTTCCGGAAGTGTCACAAGACACATGCGGTACGTGCATGGGCGCACCACACCAAAAATGCTTTACTTAATTTCATCATTTCCGTGAGTTATATGTGTGGGCATCTTATTTGCAAAACATATAGTAGTTGAACGCTTAAACATTTGCAACACCCAGGGAGTTCCTCTCCCTCCACTGTTGTTAGGTGCCGTGGAGCTGATTCTGACTCACAGCAACCCTATGTACAAAAGAACAAAACACTGCCCAGTCCTGCGCCATCCTCACAATCATTGCTAAGTTTGAGCCCACTGTTGCAGCCACTGTGTCAATCCATCTCATTGAGGGTCTTCCTCTTTTTCTTTTTTTCATTTGTTTTTATTTAATTGTACTTTAGATGAAGGCTTACAGAACCAATAGTTTCTCATTAAACAGTACACATATTGTTTTATGACAACAGGTCTTCCTCTTTTTCGCTGACGCTCTACTTTACCAAGTATGATGTCCTTCTCCAGGGGCTGGTCCCTCCTGATAACATGTCCAAAGTATGTGAGACGAAGTCTTGCCATACTTGCTCCTAAGGAGCATTCTGACTGTATTTCTTCCAAAACAGATTTGTTTGTTGTTCTGGCAGTCAATGGTATATTCGATATTCTTTGCCAACACCATAATTCAAAAGCATCAATTCTTCTTCAGTCTTCCTTATTCATCATTCATTAAGGCTCCCTCTATAGGAGCCTTAAAACCAACAAATAGAACTCAAACACCTTCCTAACCGGTTACTCCTTCCTCCTAGGATGTCTCTGCGTGAGTAAATGGCAAGCACCACTATGCACCACAAGCCAGGCATGTGTACTCTTTACCTCTCTTTATTTCACATTCAGTATTCTCTTTTCAAATCTATTACCTACTCTTAATTATCCCATTATCACAACCTTAATTCAGGTCCTTATCAACTTTCAAACAGATAGTTTTAAGGCTTGCCCCTCCCTCCCAAGCCTGGCTTTTTTCCAAAGTATTCTCTACACTGCAGTCAAAGAGATCTAAAATGTTAATTTAAGCAGTGCCTTCCAGCATTTACAGGATGAAGTAAAATCTCTTTTGTATAGCATACAAGTATCTTCATGCTTGGTCTTCTAATGTTCCACCTCACTTCCTATTAATCCACCACTGGGGGGCTAATGCAGTGCTTAACTACTCACATGTGGGCTTTCTTACCTCCATCCTTTACACGTTATCTCTGCTTGAAATGACCTCTCCATCCCAAACCTGTACCTCTCTTCCTTGTCTATCTGATTCACGTTCAGATTAGGTGTCACCTTTCTTATGACAATTTCCCTGCTACATCCCTTCTTCCCTCACTGCGTCAGACACTCCCTCCTGTAGATTCCTAAAATGGTTTTTGAAACCCTGTCACAGCATTTGTCATAGTATATCATACTTGTTTATATACATGTCTCTTGAGGACAAGAATTCATCTTTCCATCCTCTTCACCTAGCAAAGTACCTGGTGCACAGTAGGAACTCAAAACTATTGGATAAGTGAATCAGATTGAAAACCAAAGAATACAGACATGAGACACAATGCAAGAATGAGTTGGGCAAGATTTCTTGGGTTAGCTAACCATGCTACACAAGCGTGTCGCTGAAGACACATGAAAGAAACTCTTGGAATTTCCTTCAGCCGTGTGATATCCTATAAAAACTGAAGTACTGATCCTTTAGCTTAGTTTGGTTAAGATCACCAGTTCAATTTTCCCATGAACCAGGTACCTTTCCCAAGAGTACTTCTTATTCCACTCTCAAAACTACAGCGACGATCCTGGACACCCTTGTTAATGCGGGGAAAATCTCATGAAGAGAATGAGGATGCCTCACTAAGGCCAACCAATCATCTCAGCTAGAAAACACTCAAAGGACACAAAAGCCCTACAGATATGTGTCAATACATTTTTATATGTAAAAATAGCAGAACTGCCATAAGTGGAAACGGAAATTTCCTTTTGAAACCCCCATTTCAACTTGTTTATTTTCCCATTTCCTAGAAAATCACCCACTCTGGTCAAAAAAGTGACAAACAGTACTTCAGTCAAGTACAATTAAGGTACCTGTAAACGGTAACAGTTACCCTCAATGCAAATATACAGTACCTGCATATCCAACAACTTTTATTTGGCAATCATGTCTTAGATATTTCCCTGCACACTTTCTCTACTCAATTGTAGTAACTATTTAACCACGATGCTTATACATATCTGCTTAGGTTCTAAGGAGTAGACTCCAGTGTTTATCAGGTCACACTAATCGCCTTTTAAAAATTAACTAAGCATACAACCAAACACCTCATGGGATTTGGTTCCTTGATTTGGAGGTTTAGGATGACTGTTTCATGGAACATCCCAGTTAATTCCCTAATAACATGTTTAATGTTTCTGTTCTAACTCCTAGTTCGTTGCATAGTGCCTGGGGTCTTAAAAACTTGCAAGTGGCCATTCTAGGCACAACATTTGGTCACTACTCACCTGGAGCAACAGAGGAAGAAGGGCAGTCAGGAACAGGAGGACACGGAATGTGTGGCTAACTGCCTCCATGAATAACTGCCTCCTTTGCCTGGAGACCAAAAGAACTGGATGGTGCCCGGCTACTGTTACTGAACATTTTGATCAAAGATTTCATAGAAGAATCTGACCATAAGGGGGAAAATGCACAAAAGAATTTCAGATTCTCATGGACTTCAGACTTCCTGGAGCCATGGGGGGTGGATGAACCCCTGAAACTACTACCTTGAGATAATCTTTAAATCTTAAAGCAAAAATTTCCCCTGAAATCTTCTTAAAACCCAAATAGTTTAACTTAACTACTAAAAAAGGCCTGCCTTGAGCATTATGCTGTCTTACGACCTATCTATATGGGATCAAATTGACAACAGCAACTCAAAAGATTAGACAGGAACCTTAGGGGCAGTGAGTTTATGTTAATGAGGGAGAAACAATTCAGAAAACGAGGGTGAAAATGGCTGCACAACTTGAAGAACGTAATCAATGTCACTAAATTGTACATGTAGAAACTGCTAAAAAAAAAAAAAGAGAATGTTGACTACTGTGATAAATTAACTAATGTCACTGAACAATTTGTGTAGAAACTGTCAAATGGGAACCTAACTTGCTGTGTAAACTTTCAATAAAAACTCAATAAAATATTATTAAAAAAAAAAAATTAACCAAGCAACTATACCACAATTTGTGCTGATGGATTAGAATGAAACACAGAATTTGTTCTGAATTCTTTTTAAAAAGCAAAAATTTTCTTGCCTGTATTACTATCTTCTTTATAATTGCCTTCCAGTTATGACTTAGCCACCAATAAAAACCTATGATCAAGACATACTAGTATAAAAGAAATTATTAAAGACAGAATAGTCCACAGAATGTCAAGAACATGGAAGCAAGTATCTATGTAATAGGTTTTATACCATAGGTTTATTACTAATTTTTAAAGGGCGGTTTCTTCCATTTAAATTTTTATGCACTCTATTATTGGCTTTGGTGCATGTAAACTGTTTCAAACTGTGAAAAAGCAAAATTAATTTGCTGACCTAATTATTACTGGCATTAGGTGATCCATCTGAAAGGATCTGAAAATCTGTTAATTAGGTTTTCAAAATAACGGTATTTGATCAAACGGAAAATGAAATGTTTGTAGACCATACATATAAATAATCTTTTACATTACATGTTGACCTTGCTAACAGCAAAACTACTCAGCTATAAAAACAAGACTAAAAAAAACAAAATGTACCTCACAATTCTTTCTGCAATAACAACGTTTCGTATATCCAATGACTCTGGCTGAGTCACCATCACTATTTGACATCTGGCTTTATTTCACAAACTACACAGAAACTACACGTGTGTAAGACTAAGGGGTATTTATTATCTCTAAGATTAGAAATTTCACATATACACCAAAAAATATTCTAAAACACACAATAAAATGACGGCAATTTTTTTTCTTTTTACTGTTTCACCTACACAAAGTGCCTTCATATTTCAGTAATAAGTTACTTGTATTACTACACTACCAAGAAGAGTTCTGCAGTTTACTGAGTGATCAATAACTAAATTGTATTATTAATTTGTTACAATATAATCATTTATACAAATACCATTTAAAACTAATTGTTGTTGCTGCTGTTGGGTGCTGTGGAGTCGCCCCCCACACACAAGGGGACCTCGTTGAGAGTAGAAAACCTTGCTCCATAGAGTGTTCTTGGCTGTACTCTTCATGGAAGAAGTTCAGCAGGCCTGTCTTCCGCAAAGCCGCTGGGTAGGTTCTAACCACCAACCTTTGGATTAGCAGCCAATCAAAAAAAGCTTGCACCACCCAGGGTCTTTGATATTAATTAGTAGAGCAAAATATTCTACAACAATCATACCAGCTGCAATCAATGGATTAATACAAAAATCTTTTAGAAAAATCAAGGCGAAAGACCATCCCAGAAACAAACAAACACACACACAACATGCACACACACACAAGACAATCACAGTTAATCAAGTGATAAACGTAGGGAAAGAGCACCATTTTCCATCTGAATGTGAAACGCGGACATAGAAAAGAGTATTATCGAAATAACAGGAAGAATGCTAGCTAGTAATTTAAAACAGAAAAGTACAAGGATCATTTTATACATATAAAGTGGCACAAGTTTTATGGTATTCATATTTGAGATGGTGAAAAATCTGATCTATTCCAATTTTCTAATGTTTTTTCCTACCAATGAACTAAATTATAGGCTCTGGACTAACTTCAATTGAAAATGAGAGCTTTTCACAGAAATAGAGAAGAAAAACATATAAAGAATTAATAATTTGTATATTCTGTGATAAAAAATAGGGATGATGCTTTACTTCATCTTCGGTCTAAAGAGTTAAAGTAAATTAAACAGTACAGGATTTTTTTTTCATTCTACTTGTTGAGAAAAAAAATGAATACGTACTCTGAAGGAACAGTCTAACAAAGTAAAATATCAAATCTAAAATTACTTCCAATCATTTAAGCTACATATTTAATGCTGTAATTAGAACAACAATCCACCTTGTTCTGTTTGAAAGGTTAGTATTTTTAAATTAAACTTCACTAAATAGAAGCCAATCAAAATGAAACTAAGAAAGTTGTAGGAGAGAAATGCTACCTTATAAAGCATGGATATTCTAGGATTTTACATTTTGACCACTGTTTATTGATGCCTACTAAATTATAGGTAAGTACAGTGTTATATAACATAAAGAAACAGAGTTAAATAACGTAAGAAATACAGATAATGTAAGTAAAACTACCATGCAAGGTTGCTGCTGTTGTTAGTTGCCATTGAGTTGGTACCAACTCATGGTGACGTTATGTATAACAGAACAAAACGCTGCTCGGTCCTGTGCCACCTTCATGTTTGAGTCCACTGTTGTGGCCAGCTACTGTGTCAGTCCATCTCATTGAGGGTTTCCCTTGCTTTTTCTGACTCTCCACTTTACCATGTTCTTTTCTAGCTATTGGTCTTTCCTGATAACGTGTCCAAAGTGTTGTCATTCTTGCTTAGAAGCATTCTGGTTGTAGTTTTTCTAAGACTGATACGTTTGTTCTTCAGGCAGTCTGTACCAAAAAAAAAAAAAAAAACCAAAAACCAAACCTGATGCTGTCAAGTCGATTCCGACTCATAGTAACCCTACAGGACACAGTAGAACTGCCCCACAGAGTTTCCAAGGAGTGCCTGGTGGATTCGAACTGCTGACCTTTTGGTTAGCAGTCGAAGCACTTAAGCACTACGCCACCAAGGTTTCTGGGCAGTCCATGATATATTCAATATTCTTCACCAACACCACAACTCGAATTCATCAATTTTTCTGTCTTCCTTTTTCATTGTCCAGCTTTCACATGCATATGAGGCAACTGAAAATACTATGCCTTGGGTCAGGTGTGGCTTAATCATCAAAGTGACATCTTTGTTTCATAATACTTTAATGAGGTCTTTTGCAGCAAATCTGCCCAATGCAATATGTCATTTGATTTCTTGACTGCTACTTCCATGGATGCTGCTTGTTAACTGAAGAAGAATGAAATTGTTGACTACAACTTTTTCTCCACTTATCACAATGTTATTTATTGGTCCAGTTGTGACGATTTCTGTTTTCTTCACGTTCATTCATACTGAAGGCTGTAATCTTTAATCTTCATCAGTAAATGCTTCAAGTTGTCTTCATTTTCAGCACGCCAGATTGTGTCATTTACATACTGCAGGTTGTTAATGAGTCTTCCTCCAAGCCTGATGCCGTGTTCTTCTTCATATGGTCCAGCTCCAGGGATTACGTGTTTGGCACAGAGACTAGTACCATGCAAGGTAGCTATTACTATATGCGTTTTTTTCCCGAAGAAAAGCTCCAGGCTCAAAGGGTTTAAATGATTAGCCTAAGACCACATACCTATTGGTAGCAATAAAGCTTAAATTTGAGCTTGGCTCATCTGACTTTAAAATGCAGGTCTTTTCTTATTACACCTCACTGACTCCCAACATGGTAAAATTAAGGTAGTTGATTAAATGGGGTAAGGGAGGGAGAGGAGAACTATAAGCCAACAAGTTAACAAGGAGGCCAATGCAAAATCAAAAGTAATTTGAGAGAATTAAAACCAGGTAAACTCCCTTCAACTCCTATCTTCCCAGTTCTTATCAGAATTACTGCTTTTGTTGATTTCTCTGACTAAACAAAACTTGCCTGGTGTGAGACCATGTTTTGCAAGGTCAAGCTGTTGATTTCAAGTTTTCATTTGCACTGGAAAATATTTTTCTCTCATTGATGGCGAACGGAAAATCATTCCACTGAATTAGCATTGGCCCTGTACTAATGAAACAAGCAATATCTTTGGCCTGATTGGCTGGCAAAGCTTTCAATGTGATCAATTTTGCTAGTATCAGAGAATAAAAGAAATTTTCTTGACTATAAATGCCAGAGTAGAACTTTAAGTTAAAACCAAAAAACAACAGTATTTAATAATTTAGATGAACATGTTGTTAATAAAGGAAAGAACAAGTATAATTTACTAATCAATAAGTACTCTTTCCACAACACTTTCATGGATTAATTCTTCTGAATAACTGTATTCTTAACAATCAGCATTCACATATTTCCACCAAAATCTTTATTCTTGCCTCCTCTCTCTCTGTCTGCGGAACCTTTCCAACCTCTGCTTTATTATTTGGCTTCTGTGACTTGTAATCTGGAGTACTGGTACTGGGCCCGTTTTTGTTTTTCATAAAGTGAAAACAAGAATGCCATTTTCTTTAACAAGGAAATTAAAATACTACAAATTCTTACACTGCTGTTGTGTGCTGTACCTGTTTGTGGATAAATCAGACTTCCTTTCTGTAGTCACTCAAACTGACACCTTGTAGTAATACTCCTTTTCAGTGGTAGGTTTTTGTTATTGTTCAAAACAAGCAGACAAAAAAACCACAAGAGTATCAAAAAATATTCAGTTGTATGTATTTCTATTTCATTTTCAAAACAGTACTGTGCCATACCAAATCTGAATATAAAGCAAAGAAATTTGTTCCTACACATCTTTGTGGGGAATTTTTAAAAAATCCAAGAAATATTTTGGGTAAATGACTAGAGGTCTTAGAACTAGGCAGAAGTCTTAACAACCCTAGAAAAACAAGAATTATTACTCTTTAGGCAAAGGATAACTTGCCACAGAACAGGAAAAAGCCAAGATTTAAACAACTGAAGAAAAAAAGAAAAAGCCAAGATTTAAACAACTGCTAAGGTGTGGGTGGGTTTCTTTTCTATGAAAATACCAGTATCCCCCCAGATCATACAAATGTAAGTAAATGAGCCATTTAATTCATAAAGCCAGTACAAATCTACTGTTTCACTGAAGTTGTCTTAAAGAGATAAGATAAACTTGTCTTTTAACAGTTACTTAAGAACATACAATTATGCACAGAATTATTTTTTTCTGCTCTTGCTTTTAAAAACTGCTATCACTTTTTCACTTTGCTGTCAACAACTTC
This sequence comes from Trichechus manatus latirostris, assembly GCF_000243295.1. Lineage (NCBI taxonomy): Eukaryota > Metazoa > Chordata > Mammalia > Sirenia > Trichechidae > Trichechus > Trichechus manatus. The sequence continues at coordinate 22,326,479 of NW_004443938.1, forward strand.
ATAGGTTAATAAGCACTAATCTGGCTGCGAATAACTGGTTCCTTCCTTTCAATTTCTAGGATGTTTTTCAAATTTTTGGCTAGTTTCTAAAATGGTATTGAGAAAACTTTGCATGTCATCCTAGGCTGCTTAAAGCTATAGATTCAAAGACTTCAGTCCGATGTAGCCTCGTTTCAGACTCAGAAGGTGCTTAACACCAAAAAGATTCGTAACACACTAAGAACCTTTCAGCATTTAATGTGCAATATTTCTTGAGCTGCTAACTGCAAGCCAGGCACGGTGAAGAAGTGGCTGTAAGGAAAATAAGACTTGGTCTGTCCTTGAGAAGTTCAGTTTAGTGATCCCCCAGTCTACAAATGAAAAACAAGTGTCGCAGTTTGAATAGCCATTCGACTCTTCCTTCAGAAAATTCATCCAGTTTGCATTGTTTTCTTTCAACTTTATAACAGTTTCCCTTAATCTTTGTAAATTCTTTGAATTACCTCTCTTCACACAATAAAGGAGTAATAAATAATTGGCAAAACGATCATTTATTGAATACTTACTATGTGGCAGGCACTGTTCTAAATGTTTTACATGTATTTACATGCACTGGAAACTTACACAATATTGGTTGAAAATAACACAATATTGAAGCCCTGGTGGCATTATGGAGCCCAGGTGGCGCAGTGGTTAAGAGTTTGGCTGCTAACCAAAAGGTCAACAGTTCGAATCTACCAGCCACTCCTTGGAAACCCTATGGGGCAGTTCTACCCTGTCGTATAGGGTTGCTATGAGTTGGAATCAACTGGACAGCAATGGATTTGGTTTTGTTTTTTTTGGTGGCACAATGGTGAAACATTTGGCTGCTAAGCAAAAGGTTGGTGGTTCAAACCCACCCATTGACTCTGTGGGAGAAAGACCTGGTGATCTGCTCCAGTAAAGATTACAGCCTAGAAAACCCTATGGGGCAGTTCTACTCCACTGCACAGGGTGGCTTTGAGTTGAAATAGACTAGCTTTGAGTTGAAATTGACTAGCTTTGGGTTGAAATCAACCAGACCGCACCTAACAACAACTTGTCAAAAATCTGAGGTCCAGCCCATCAAACTATCTGACAAGACATGTCACATGTTCTTTGTCCAGGAAAAGGAAGACTGTAGGTTTACTTCTGATATCACACTGACTAGATAGATAACATGTATGGACTCTTGAGAAGGTACTAGTGATTTAATTTATAATTGTGTTTTAATTACTCTTACGCTATCAGACAAGACTACTTTAGATGTTCAAATGAAATGTATATTAAACAATGTACCACACAGTGCTACAATAACTTCTTGGAAGGGTCACCAACTTCAGTTGTGTTTATTTTATAGAACTCTAGAGAGGCAATAAACAAACAAAAAGGTTACAATTTACTGACCTCCACTATATATCAGATAATTTACATAACATGTATAACTTAAACACTACAACAACCTTACAGATATTAATTCTCATTTTACAGACAAAAAAAAAAAAAAAACCAACCTCACAGAAGCAAAGTAACTGGCCCCAAATCACAAAGCTAGTAAGTGGCAACCCGGATTCAAAACCTGGGTAGCAGGCTCCAAAATCTTCTACTGAGCCACAAAGCAGCTTTCTAAAGTACTAACAATAGGAAATCTGTTAACTGAAATTCTAATTTCTAAGTACAAACATAAGGCACCCTGGTGGTGCAGTGGTTAAACACTTGCCTGTAACTGAAAGGTCAGCAGTTGGAACCCACCAGCTGCTCCATGGTAGAAAGATGTGGCAGTCTGCTTCCATAAAGATTACAGCCCTATTTAATCGGAATCGACTCAACAGCCACGGGTGGGAAGTACAAATATATTCGAGCTCCCAAGAATTATGAAGTATATTCTTAAAAGTTTTATGTATGGGATAGTTTTTGCTTTTTGAAATCAAGGATAATACCCATTATGCAGTTTTCAAACGATCAAGCATGTAATGTCCATTCCCCATTCCAGGTACACCCCCTACCCCACACACTATATTTTACTAATTTATTATGTCTTCCCCACTAGAATATAAACTATGTGAGGACTGAAATTTTTGTCTATGTTATTCACTGTTGTATCTCCAGCATCTCAAGGAGTGCCTGGCACATAGTAAATACTCAATACTGGTGAAATTAATATTGATGAAAGTAGGCATTCAATAAATATTAGTGCCTTTCTCTTTTCTTGACTGTACAGAGTAACACTCCCTTGATACCAAATTCTGAACTGGAATAGATAATTAGAAATGTAACAGAATTTCTTATTAAAGTTTTACATTTAAGGTATAAAAGGCAAGGCAAAAATAGATTCTGCCAAGCCTCACTTATCTAGCATTATCAGGAATAAGGGGTCTACATAAATTTTGAACGAATGTACTGCTGCCAAAACTTCAGTCAATTCTCACAGAGATCCTTTTCTTAATATCCATGATTTTACTTTGAGGCAATTCGGACTTGATCTCTTTTTGAACACCAACTTCTGAGCTGACACTTCTCACTGTGCTTCTTTTAACAGAAGCTCATTCTTTTTCTAAGGATTAGAAAATTAGAAACTAAGCATATTCTGCAAAATGAGTCAAAAAAAATCCACGTGTAAAGTCTAAGTGAAATGCCTAATTTCAGTGCAGGAGCTCTGTGACCAAAACTGTGGCACCTTTTTGCTAGAGGCTAAAAGTAAGTAAAGTACTACTTACTAAAAATGCTGTTTTGATGGATGGAATACTTAAAAAACAAAGAAACAGACAGCCATTCTTAATCTCTAACTCTCTGGTTACTGAGATCACAGTCAACTTTAGCGATTAGCTAAACAGAATGTAAAAAGTACAGTACCTGGAAATCCCTAAGAGTACTCACTCAGCTTTTTAGTTTTCTGAGCAAGCAAGTGTCCTTGATTTTTTAGGATCAGAATGACTTTTTTAAAAAAGTCAAAATACTGTATTTTGTAATTGTATTTTGGAAATAAGAGCCAGAGGCAAATAAATCTAAACATATATAAACTTAAATTCCACACAATTTCACCGTCTCCAAATCCTTACCATCTTAATGCAGAGAGTTTTTAAAAAGATGACATACAGAGATGGGGAGAGCCTATCAAGATTCAGAGCAAATCTCCTCGGTACAGTTTAGCATGATCATTTTCCTGTGCTTGGCAGCCACCACTAACCACAGCTCCATATTCCTAACTGCCAAAAATGGTGCATTTCATCCTCTACCAGTTTCTTACCCCCATCACCTCCTCGTCATTACAGTTTTGTCCCTAATCTTCACACTTGCCTTTGTTATTACCTCATAATCCTTCTATTTTAGAGTCTCAATCTTAGATGGATCAAAGAAAGATGACATAAGTCAAACAAAGGAAAAGTGCTACTACTGTTCTCCTCTGGGGCATGGGAACCTGGCCAGGTGGAGTTATAGTTTAATTTATGAACTTTATATATTGTAAAGATTATCAAGAACATTTTTTCAAAGCATGTCTAATAACAAGGCAAAAATTCCCCTCTAAAGCACGTTAATGATCATAAAAAAAATAAACTTTTAGTCTTGATCTGTTTATATAACAAAAAAAAGTGCTGCTGTAGAATATTTAGCCATTCCTTAAGGACTTTTGGGGCACAGAACTCATAGAGTAAAATATCTACATTATTACACTATGTCTATTCTTCAAATGCAGTATGTTCACAGATATATATATATACATTTCATTCTACATAGTAACTTGAGAAAAGAGTTTTCTTTTCAGAGCCACAACTCTTCAGAAATAGAATACATTTTTACTTCTGTCAAGACATAAGACTAATCATGTTAAGACATTTACCAGAGTGAAATGTGCTACTAACACCAAAGAAGCAATACTCAACACTGACATGATCGGGGATCTGAGTAGTGCCTACTTAACGGTGCAGTTTTAAAAACCCACTCATCTCATTAGATGTAATCATTGCATACAAATCTTACAATACCCTCAGCTGATGGCAACACTTCTTTCCACTAAAGAGAGGACCACATATAGGTGCTATTTCAACCAAATGGGATTAAGTTAAAATTTATTTTTCAGAAAACCTGTATCAGATGACATTCTGATCATTTACCCACTTCATAATGAGTTACAAAAGCACAGGTTCTACTTATGAGACAGTTCACTAAAGAGGGTTCAAAAATACTCTCCGTGGCTGCCTTTCACCAGTGTCCTTTGCAGAATACCTTTAAACTCAGAAAAAGTTATTCCATGCACCCAAAAGAAAAATGAAATAATGGAGTATATTCAGTGGTGACTTACTAATCTAATCAACAAATCCGATCAACACATTCAACTTTCAGTTTGATTCTTTAAAGATCTAAAATTTAAGCACCTTTTATTAGGAACTGATTAGATTTAAGGGGGGAAAACCCAAAAGAAGTTCTGAATCACTGGAATTTTTGTTGTATTTCCTGTTAATACACTGATAGTACCATCATTCAACATACTCATTCTATGTACGTTTTTTAAAGGCTACAGGATCCTCTGAAAACTAACTTGGTCCTAATCTAGTCTGCAGCTCATTTACTTGACAGTTCTTCCCATAGTTTCTAAAGTCTAACTAAAGTGCTCAGCCTAAAGCATACAATAAGATGAAAAGCAAGTCTTCCTTCTTCAGAAAATGCAATGGTTTCAAAATTAAGTTTCAAACTGTCGAAGATTAAAATCACCACAATGTCATTGTTACTAAAGAATTTAAAGGTTATTTTTAAAAAGGAGTCAATACTCTGCTACTGTACGAAAAGAGTGGTAAGTAGTAGTGTAAAAACTGAAAGCAAAAACTCTATTCCGTGCCCACCAAAATTCCCAGCCAAATCTAAAATTGCATAATGAGCAACATAGTCTTTTGAGTGAGCTACAGCAGAAACTAATTCCTTTTATAAAATGTGAATCAACCTGACCCTAAAATCTGACACTTTACAAACTTACCTAAAACAGACAAAATGGATGCAAAATTATATTGCCTTCCTGTTGCCTTGAATACGACCTTAGTGTTCAAGAACTTTCCAATGAATAAAGGCACAGAAAAGAGCCTTCGCACTGAGGACCTAAATTTCGTGAACTACTGAAAAACCCTTGTGAAGCTGCAAATTCCCTCCCCGCTCCTGGAAACCACTCTTATCAGAAACATTTGAAGAATTTCTCCACAACAATTAAGCTGACTTCAAGAATGGAAACCTAACATCTCAAATATACTATATATGGCCTGAAACATGGCCAAACACATAAATACAAACTCGCACGGTCTCTGACACTTTAGTATACAACTCTGCCTGCACAATCCCACAGCATCAGCAACAGAAAGATCCACCTGTCACCTGTTCAGCAACACCAAGAGACCTTTCAGCCTCCCTGCCTCAACCATAATCTTCGGGTCTGAGGTTCATCGGACAGAAAACTAGAATCATCCTGAAATCTAGGGGCCACATATTCATAGTGGGGGTCGCTCCCCTCTTCAAAGAAGGCTGCAGAAAGCCAAGATCGGAAAGGGAACGATGTTCTCTCCCCAACTCACCACGTAACCCCCTTCTGTGTCACCCCCCAACACTCCCGCCCTCGAGGCCCTTTATCCGGACCTCAGCTCCCAAAATGCAGTTTTCCTCCCCTCACCCCTAGATCACACATGCCTAAGGGGCGGGTCAGGGGCATGGGTGCAGGCAGGGGCCCACTCCACCCCTGGCACCCTCCCCCACCCGGGGCTCTCCCGGCGCTCGCCTCCAATGAATCTCCCCCTCCCCCTCCACACGCACTCCCCGGAGCCCAGGCCCGGCCCGATGCTCCCCACCCCCACCCGGTTCTGAGGACCTGGGGGCCCCACTCTCTGCCTCGCCACTGGGGGAAGGAAAGAGGCGGAGAAAGGAAGAGTGAGAGGAAGAAGCGGGCGTCCCGCAAGGGCCTCGCGAGTCGGTATAGCCCCTTCCAGACGAAGGAGGGGTGCGGGGAGCCGAGGGGAGAGCCGGGTCTGAGGAGCCCGCCGAGGCCCGGCAGCGCTGTCCGCTTACCCTTCGCCGCCGCCGCTTCTCCCTCCTCCTCCTCGGCCGCCGCCGCCGCCTCTCCCACTAGGGCAGCCGTCTCCACCGTCGCCGCTGCCGCCTCCGCCACCACGGCCGCCGCCAGCGCCGCCGCCGCCTCCGATTCCACCCGGCAGGGGGGACACCTCAGCTCTCCCTCCCTCCCCGCTCAGCCCCCTCCGATCGGCCGCCGCCGCCAACTCTCTCCGGCCGCCGCCGCCGCCGCCGCTGCTCGTGGCTGAGGGGGAGGGGAGGGGGCCGGGCTGGGTCGCCCCGCCGGCGGTTGCAGCAGATCAAAAACGATGGCTGGGTGGCGTCGCCGCTCCCTGATCTTCGGTTCCCTGCCTCTGCCCCCACCCCCCTTGCGCTCGCCTGCCCTCCCCCCACCCCCCCAGCTCTCGCTCGCTTGCGCCGCGGCTCCACCAGCCCAGTCCGAATCAAAATACTGTCACACAATATGGCGGCGCGGCAGCCGGCAAACACCGCGAGATCTGCGGCCGCTGCTGAGGCGGCGGCTGTGACGAGGCCTCCCCCCAGCCGGGTGGCGGGGGAGCGGCGCGGCGGCGGCTGGGCGCGGGGGTGTGCTTTCTCCGCCCTGCACCCCTCCCCCGGCGCTCGCCCAGGCTTCACGCCCGGCTGGCGGAGGCTGCGGGGAAAACTCTGCCCCGCGGCCGGAGACGGGCGCGGGCTGCCGACGGGGCCATGCGGACGGGTGGGGGGCGTCGTGTGGACGCCCGGGGCGGAAAGGTGCGGCGTCCTACTGTCTTATCTCGTCCACCCACACTGGGGGCTGAAAGGGATGGGTGCAGGTTTTTGCCCGCAGAGGGGCGGGCATTCATTTGGGCTGAAAAAAGAAAGGAATTCCAGTTCTTGTCTCTGGCGCACGTCACGAAGGGGCTCGCCCCATCCGGAAGCGGGTGGCGGTGGCCGCGGGGTGCCCGGCGGCGACGCTTGGGGTAGGGGCCGCAGACTCCGGCGGGGGGCGGGCCCGACCCCTCGGCGCTGCGGCCGCCCAGCCCCAGGGCCCGGCCAGGGCTACCGAGGGGAGCAGGTGGGCCCGCGGCGGGAGACAGGCAGCAGCGGGGGACACACCCCCTTGGAGCGGGGCCGCGCGGAGGCCGCCGGCGAACGGGGTGACCCAAGCCGGACGCCGGAATCATCTGGAGGGTGTGCATGAGACGTCTTAGAAGCCTCAGCTCTCACAGCTTCGAGACTTGAAGGAAGCGTGGAGCGATTCGTTTTCTGGGACGCTTGAAAAAAAATTTTTTTTAAGTGTTGCAAGAGTTTTGTTGTTTCGGTTTTAATTGCACGTTCCTAGAAGTCCTAGAAGCAGAGCCAAAGACACTTTAGGGGGAGAAGCAGAGGGTTGAAGTTTCTATCTCCTTAAAGAAATACTTGTATAATTTCCCCTTAGGAAAAAGAACGTGTTGAATACACAGACATTTCTCACGATGTAAAATATTTATTTAAAAATTCTAGCACTTTCGTGGTATCCAAAACACTACGGCATTTTTCTGTCCCTGTCCAGAATGTCCATATACCTGCCAATTTCTTCCTTGAAACAATTCTTACTCCCCCCAAAAATCCTGAAGGACCATTTTTATTCTTCCGTTTCCAGTATGAGCGCTATAGCTATAGTGAGTGCATTATTATTATTATTTTTTAAAGCGTCTTTTAAGAAGTACAGGGTTCTTTTCTACAGCTAAGGTAATTTTCCCTCACTCATCCTTTAGAAATACCAGGAATCTTGGGAAAACTCAATTCAAACCTGTACCACTTCCAAAAGTGCTTATGGTTTACATTTTCATAATTTAAATATTTTATCTCCATGGATATAAAAAATGGAAAGACCTTGTAGTTCTAATTTATTGATTCGTAATAAGAAATCACTGAGCCTTAAGACTTTACGGTAGTCCTCTCAGGAATTATTTCCATAATGACAAAGAATTGAAGAAATGATTTTAGATTACAACTTCAATCCATTAAGTAAATTGCACTTATCTTTGAAAGTCCCCAAAATCACAGAACCAACAACTGCTTTTGAAATGGTACAATTATGTATTTTATGCAAAAATTCTTTTAGAAATTTATGAAATGTATGTGTACAGATTTTAATAGAAATGTTTTTTGAATGTGTGAATATAATAGATGTGAAAGATCAAGTATAAGAAACAGTGCGTGGCAGAGAAAATATATATAACAGTACATCCTTGTACCAATACTGAAGAGCTTTAACTTGGATCTAATTGTAAGGAAGCATCAGACAAACTCAAATAGAGGAAAATTCTGTAAAATAACTGGCCTGTATTCTTAAAAAACTGTCAATGTCGCAAAAGACAAAGACTGTAGGTTAAAGGAGACTAAACAGAGATGTGACAATGCAATACGTGACCCTGAACTGGATCCTTTACTGGAGGAAAAAAATGCTATAAGGGACATTTTTGTGAAAAACTGATGAAATTGGAATATGAACTGTATATTAGATAAAAGAATTGTGTTAATGTTAAATTTCTTGAATAGAAATAAGATACTATCCCTGTACTATATTCAAGATTCTTTTAGTCTAGTACTGTGTTGTGCAATACAGTAGCCACTAGCTACCTCTATTTAAATTAATTAAATAAAACTAAAAATTCAGTTTCTCAGTTGCTTCAGTCACATTTGAAGTGCTCAGTAACCACATGGGGTTAGTGGCTACTCTATAAGACAGCAGATATAGAATATTTCCAATGTCACAGAAAGTTCTAGTGAACAGTGCTAGTAGTACAAGATATTGTACTATATAAATAACATCAATAAAGGTAGATCATAATAAATACCAATGAAGCTGAGGGGAAGGAGAGATTGAGATTACTTTGCAGGGGTGGGAATTGGGGAAATAGGGAAAGTTTCAAGGAGATTACAAATAGGTAGAGGTGGAGCAAGAGTATTCCAGGCAAAGAAAACATGAAAAACCAGAAAAGGGAAAGGCGTATTTCTGCATACCTGTAACAAGTGGTGTTATGGACTGAACTGTGTCCAGCAAAAAGATCTGATGAAATCCCATACCTGTGAATGTGACCTTGTTTGGAAATAGAGTCTTCGACGATGTGACCAGTTAACATGAGGTCCTAACGGGGTAGGGTGAGTCCTAACCCAATTCGAGTGACTCCTTATATAAAAGAAGAGAGACAGAAGAAGAAAGACAGCCTTGTGGAGTGGTATCCACATGCCGAGGAACACCTGGGGCTGCCAGAAGCTGAGAGTATCAAGAAAGTGTCTTTACCTAGAGTCTTCAGAGAAAAGATGGCCATGCCGATACACTAAATTCAGACTACTAGCCTCCAGAACTGAGACAATAACTTTCTGTTATTTAAAGCCACCCACTCTGTGGTACTTTGTTATGGCAGCCTTAGGAAACTAATACCCGTGGTATGTAACCAAAAAAAACCGTTGCCGTCGAGTTGATTCCAACTCATAGTGACCCTGAAGGACAGAGTAGAACTGCCTCATAGGATTTCTAAGGAGCACCTGGTGGATTTGAACTCTGGACCTTTTGGTTAGCAGCCATAGCTCTTGACCATTATGCTACCAGGGTTTCCATGGTATGTAAAGGAGGATAAAACCCTGTTGCTGTCGAGTTGATTCCAACTCATAGTGACCCTATATGACAGAGTAGAACTGCCCCATAGGGTTTCTAAGGAGTGGGTGTTGGATTCGAACTGCCAGAGTTTTGGTTAGCCGCCGAATGCCTAACCACTACACCACCAGGGCTCCATAAAGGAGGATGGGGCTGTATAAAACTACAGATTCAGAGCTGTTATGGTCCTCTAGGTAATAAGAAGTCACTAACAGTCTTTGGAAAAGACAAAGATGATCAAATAGTTCTTAAAAAAAAAAAAAAAACAACCCGTTGCTGTTGAGTTGAAATAGTTCTTTAGGAAGTGTTATCTAGCAGCAGGTATATGAAATGGACTAGGGTGGATGGATCTGAAGTCAGAAAGACCAGATGACATTTCAGTAGCCCAGATGAGAGATAATGAAGTGTTGATATAGGGTATTCTATTAGTAAGGCCCACCACTGGTCTGTCAGTTTGTTGTACTGTGGAGACTTGCATGTTGCTCTGATGCTGGAAGCTATGCCACTGGTATTTCAAATCCCAGTAGGGTCACCCATGATGGAAAGATTTCAGAGGAACTTCCAGACTAAGACAGACTAGGAAGAAGGACCTGGTGATCTATTTCTAAAAAAAAAGTGGCCACTGAAAAACCTTATGAATAGCAGCAGAACATTTTCTGATATAGTCCTGGAAGATGAGCCCCTCAGGTTGGAAGGCACTCAAAATACAACCGGGGAGGAGGGCCTCCTCAAAGTAGCCCCCATTGCTTTTGAGTCAATTTCGACTCATAGCGACCCCATAGGACAGAGCAGAACTGCCCCACAAGGTTTCTAAGAAGCTGCTGGTGAATTAAAACCGCTGAGCTCTTAACTACTACGCCACCTGGGCTCCCCTCAAAATTGAGTCTACCTTAATTAAACATGTATGGAGTAAAGCTTTTGGGACCTTCATTTGCTGATGTGTCACAACTCAAAATGAGAAGAAACAGCTGCAAACATCCATTAATAATTGAAATGTGAAAGGTTGACCTATGAATCTAGGAAAATTGGAAGTTGTCAAAAATGAAATGGAATGCTTGAAGATTGATGTCGTAGGCATTAGTGAGCTGAAATGGACTGGTACTGGCCATTTTGAATCAGGCAATCATATGGTCTACTATGCTGAGAATGACAAATTGAAGAGGAATGGTATCACATTCATTGTCAAAAAGAACATTTCAAGATCTATCCATAAGTACAATGCTGTTCGTGATAATATCCATATGCTCAAAGGAATACGAGTTAATATGACTATTATTCAAATTTACTCACCACCACTAATGCAAAGATAAAGAAATTAAAGATTTTTACCAACTTCTGCAGTCTGATACTGATCAAACATGCAATCAAGATGTATTGATAATTACTGGTGATTGGAATTTGAAAGTAGGAAAGAAGAAGGATCAGTAGTTGGAAAATATGGCCTTGGTGATCGAAACAACACTGGAGATCGCATGAAAGAATTTTGCAAGACCAGTGACTTCTTCATTGCAAATACCTTTTTTCAACAACATAAACGGCGACTATACAAGTGGACCTCACCAGATGGAATGCACAGGAATTAAATAGACTACATCTGTGGAAAGAGACGATGGAGGAGCTCAATATCATCAGTCAGAACAAGGCCAGGGGTAGACTTCAGAACAGACCATCAACTGCTCATATGCGAGTTGAAGCTGAAGCTGAAGAAAATTAAAACAAGTCCACAAGAGCCAAAGTACCACCTTGGGTATGTTCCATCTGAATTTAGAGATTATCTTAGGAATGGATATGAAGCATTGAACAATAATGACCAAAGACCAGACAAGTTGTGGAATGATATTAAGGACATCACACATGAAGAAGGCAAAAGTTCATTAAAAAGGCAGGAAAGAAAGAAAAGACCAAAAATGGATGTCAGAAGAGACTCTGAAAGTTGCTCTTGAATGTAGAGTAGTTAAAGAGACTGGAAGAAGTGATGGCTTACAAGAGCTGAAGAGAAGAATTCAAAGGGCAGCTTGAGAAGACAAAGTAAAGTATTGTAATGAAATGTGCAGAGACATGGAGTTAGAAAGCCAAAAGGGAAGAACATGCTTGGCATTTCTCAAGTTGAAAGAACTGAAGAAAAAATTCAAGTCTCAAGTTGCAACATTGAAGGATTCTATGGGCGAAATATTGAACGACACAGGAAGCATCAAAAGAAGATGAAAGAAATACAGAGTCACTGTACCAAAAGAATTGGTCAATGGTTCAACCATTTCAGGAGGTAGCATATGATCAAGAAACAATGGTACTGAGGGAAGAAGTCCAAGCTGCACTGAAGGCATTGGTGAAAAAAAGTCTCCAGGAATTGACGGAATACCAACTGAGATGTTTCAACAAACATGCAACGCTAGAAGTGCTCACTCTGCCAAGAAATTTGGAAGACAGCTACTTAGCCCACCGACAGAAAGAGATCCATATTTGTGCCGGTTCCAAAGAAAAGTGATCCAACAGAATGTGGAAATTATTGAGCAATATCATTAATATCACCAAACAAACCCCACTGCCATCAAGTCAATTCCGACTTATAGTGACCCTATAGGACAGACTAGAACTGCCCCAGAGGGTTTTCAAGGCTGTAAATCTTTAAGGAACCAGATTGCCACATCTTTCTCCTGATTAATATCACATGTAAGTAAAATTTTGCTGAAGATAATTAAAAAATGGTTGCAGCAGTATATTAATAGGGAGCTGCCAGAAATACAAGCTGGATTCAGAAGAGGATGTGGAATGAGGGATATCATTGCTGATGTCAGATGGGTCATGGCTGAAAGCAGACAATACCAGAAACATGTTTACCTGTGTTTATTGACTATGCAAAGACATCCAACTGTGCGGATCTTAACAAATTATGGATAACATTGCAAAGAATGGAAATTCCAGAACACTTAATTGTGCTCAAGTGGAAACTGTACATAGACCAAGAGGCAGTCCTTTGAACTGAACAAGGGAATACTGTGTGGTTTAAAATCAGGAAAGCTGTGCAACAGGCATGTATCCTTTTACCACACTCATTCAATTTGTATGCTGAGCAAATAATCTGAGAAGCTGGACTATATGAAAAAGAACAGGGCATCAGGACTGGAGGAAAACTATGAACAAGATGACACAGCCTTGCTTGCTAAAATCAAGGTGAACTTGAAGCACTTACTGATGAAGATCAAAGGCTATATAGCCTTCTTTATGGATTACACCTCAACATAAAACAAAAATCCTCACAACTAGACCAATAAGGAAGATCATGACAAACAGAGAAAAGACTGAAGTTGTCATGGGTTTCATTTTACTTGGATCCACAATCAACATCCACCGAAGCAGCAGTCAAGAAACCAAACGACGTATTGCATTGGGCAAATCTGCTGCAAAAGACCTCTTTAAAGTGTTCAAAAGCAAAGATGTCACTTTAAGGACTAAGGTGTCCCTGAACCAAGCCATGGTGCTTTCAATAGCCTTGTGTGCATGTGAAAGCTGGGCAATGAATGAGGAAGACCGAAGAAGAATTATGCCTTTGAATTATGATGTTGATGAAGAATATTGAATATACCATGAACTGCCAGAAGAAGGAACACATCTGTCTTGGAAGAAGTACAGCCAGAATGCCTCTTAGAATTGAGAATGGCAAGGCTTCATCTTATGTACTTTGGACATGTTATCAGGATGGACCAGCCACTGGAGAAGGACATCATGCTTGGTAAAGTAGAGGGTCAGCAAAAAAGAGGAAGACCTTCAACGAGATGGATTTACACAGTGGCTGCAACAATGGGCTCAAACATAGCAATGATTATGAGGATGGTGAAGGATCAGGCAGTGTTTCGTTTTGTTGTACATAGCGTTACTATGAGTTGGAACTGACTCAATGGCACCACACAATGATATTAGTAAGGATGCTTTCAACAGCATGTAACAAATTCTAATTTAAAATGGTTTTAACGGAAAGAAAGGATCCCTGGTGGAGCAACGGTTAAACACTGGGCTGCTAACCAAAAGGTTGCTGGTTGAACCCACCCAGTGGTGCCATGGAAGAAAGACCTGCAATCTTCTCCCAGAAAGATTACAACCTGGAAAACCCTATGGGGCAATTCTACCCTGTCACTTGGGGTCGCTCTGAGTTGAAAATCGATTTGACAGCACCTAACGAGAACAACCAATAAAGAAGATTATTATCCAGCATAACTAGAAATTTCAAAGCAGAGTAGACTTCAGGATTGAAGATTTCAGAAGCTCAATGATATCATCAAGGATGAACTTCTTTCCATCTCAGTTCTACTTTCTTAGGTATTGGCATCATTCTCTGGCCTAATAGCAAGATGGTAGTGGTGGATCCAGGTATTATTTTCTGAATCCACAATGTTGAAATGAAGAAAAGAGATCTTAAGAGGGGAAAAATGTTTTCCAGAGAGCCCCTGGCAGATTTCTTCTACATGTCCTAGGCCATAGATGGATCACACGTCCATTCCTGAATCACTTCCTGGCTTACATAGTAAACAAGTGTTCAGAAGTCAAGGAAAAAGAAGAGTCAAAGATGTCTCTGAGGGTTTGAGCCTAAATGACTAGGTACATAAAAAGAGGAGAAGTTATGGAAGGAAAGATGGTGATTTTTGTAATTCTTTCTGAGTTTGAGATGCAAAGAGATGTCCAGATGGAGATGATCAGCAGGTGGACATGTAGGACAGGAGCTCAGAATGAAGGACAAAGTTGAAGATAAAAGTTGGAAGTCATCTACAGAGGGGTAATAATTGAAGCCATGAGATTGCCAAAAGAGAGGAGGGGTGGAGAGAATCTACCACACAACTCCAGAGGAAGAGGTGGAAACAGGGAAGTCATGGTCAGAGAGGTAGGGAAACCTGGGGCATAGAATGTACAGATATCAAAGGGAACAGACAGACTTTCAAGAAGCCAGTAGTGATAAGTGCTACAGAGATATTGATGATATAGACTTAGAAACATCAGATTGGCAACTGGGAAGGTCATTATGATCTTTAAGAAAGTTTTTTCAATGACGAGGTAGGAACAAGTTGATTTCAGGTAAAAGGGTGAGCAGATAGGTAGGCAGAAGTATGAAATATAGACTATTCTTTAAAAAATATTGGTGGTAATGAAAGGGAAAGGTATACGAATGAGGATGTTTATAGCAATATTATTTATAAGGCTAAAGGCGTGCAGAGGGTTGTGTCCTTTCATCTTACTTATTCAGTCTATATGCTGAACAAATAATTCAAGAAGCTGGGCTATATGAAGAAGAACGCAGCATCAAGATTGGAGGAAGACTTATTAACAACTTATGATATGCAGGTAATACAACCTTACTTGCTGAAAGTGAAGACAACTTGAAGCACTTACTAATAAAGGTAAAAGACTATAAACTTCAGTATGGATTACACTGGAACATAAAACAAAAATCTGTACAATGGGACCAATAAACAGCATCATGATAAATGGAGAAGAAAGTGAAGTTGTCACAGATTTCATTCTTCTTGGATCAACAATCAATGTTTATGGAAGCAGCAGTCAAGAAATCAAATGATGTATTGCATTGGGCAAATCTATGGCAAAAGTCCTCTTTAAAGTGTTAAAAAGCAAATATATCACTTTAATGACTAAGGTGCGCCTGACCCATGCCATGGTATTTTCTAGCACCTTATATGCATGAAAAAACTGGACAATGAGAAAGGAAGACCGAAGAAGAATTGACACATTCGAATTGTGGTGTTGGCCAAGAACATTGAATATACCATGGACTACCAGAGGAATGAGAAAATCTGTCTTGGAGGAAGTACAGCCAGAAAACGAGCCTTCATCTTGCTTACTGTGGGCATGTCATCAGGAGGGAGCAATCGCTGGAGAAAGACATCATGCACGGTAAAGGTGAGGGTCAGCAAAAAACAGGGAGACCCTCAATGAGATGGATTGACACAGTGGCTGCAACAATGGGCTCAAACATGCAAAAATTGTGAGGATGCCGCAGGATCGGGCAACGTTTTTTCCTGTTATACATAAAGTCACTATGAGTTGGAGCCACTCAACAGCATGTAACAACAAATGTTGGAAGCAACTGAAATTTCTGAATATGTTAATGTTTAAAAAATTAGGGTTTATGTACTCAATTGTATGTGATATAGTCATTAAAAATAATTATGAAGCATATGGAAAAATCTTATCCTATAATGCTAAGTGAAGGAAAGACCTTAGAAAACTTAAAAAATATGTGGGTTACAAATCCAAAAAGTATACATGCATGCATATAAAAATACTGTAAGTGAATATATAAAATGATAATGATTGTCTTGGGGTGATGGGACAAGAGATTATTTTTCCTCTATTTTCCAAATTTTGCAGAAGGTTATAGCACTTTTATAATTAAAATGTATATGGATAGGTTTTGAAATACGAGGTGGCAAAGACAGTATAATAACCTGACAGAAATGTAAGGTTTAAAAAAAGTTGTTTTTTGTTATTTGTTTGCTTTACTTGGGCAGGGAGTAAGGGACAGTTAGCTATGTTTTTAGGCTGAGGGAAAAAATTAAAAGTAGAGGGAAAGACTGAAAGTGCAAGAATGAGGGGATGACGAATTTATTGAGCAAGGATCCAAGAGAATTGGAAGAGAGCAATGTTGAAGGCACAAAAGAAGAGTTTAATTTTTTTTTAAAGAACGGACATTTATTTTCTGAGACAAGAGATAAATAAGAAAGAAAATTCCAAAAATTTGTATGCGTGGTTGTGTGCAAATTGAAAGCTGATTGTAAAATTTATATGGAAATATAAGAACCTAGAATAGCCAAGACAATTTTGAAGAAAAAGAACAAAGTTAGAAGACAAACTCTACCAAATTTCAAGACTTATCATAAGGCTCAGTAACTAAGACAGTGTGATATTGGCACAAGGATCGATAAATACACCCATGGAACATAATAGGAAACCAGAAATAGAACTTGATTTACAACAAAGGAACCACTGCAATTTGGTGAGAAAAGGATAATATTTTCAACAAATGGTGCTAGAGCAACTGGATACTTCATTTGGAGAAAAACATACTTCTCTCCTACCTCACACCATACATAAAAATTTATTCCAGATGGATCATAGACTTAAATGGGAAATTAAATATAATAAATGTTCTAGAAAGAAACATAGGAGAATATCTTCATGATCTTGAGGTAAGCAAAGATTTCTTAAAAGGACACAGAGGCCAAATGATTTTCAGCAAGGGCACCAAGACATTTCAACAGGGAAAGGATAGTCTTTTCAACAAATGTATATTCACATGCAAGGAATGAAGTTGGACCCGTACCTCACACCGTAGAAAAAATTAACTAAAAGTGGACCATAAATGTAAGGGCTGAAACTACAAAACTCTCAAAAGAAAACATAGAAGTAAATTTTTGTGCCTCTGGGTTAGGCAATGGTTTCTTACATATGACACCAAAAGAACAGGTAATAATAAAAAGAAAATAGATAAATTGCATTTCCTAAAAATTAAAGACTTTTGTGCTTTGAAGTATTAAGAAAGTGAAAAAACAACCAACAGAATGGGAGAAAATAGTCGCAAATCATATATTTGACAAGGGCTCATATAAAAATATATAAATAACTTGTCAATAATAAAACGACAAATAACCCAATTAAAAAATGGGCAAAGGATGTGAATAGACATTTCTCCAAAAAAGATATAAAAATGGCCAATAGACAAATGAAAAGATGTTCAACATCGTTAGTCATTAGGGAAATGCAAGTCAAACTCACAATGACATACCACTTCACACTCATTAGGATGTCTCAAAAAGCAAAAGCAGACAATAGTTGTTGGAGAGAATGTGGAGAAATTGAACCTCATATACTGCTGACATTACTGGTGGGGTTATAAAATGGTGCAGTCACTTTGGAAAACAGTCTGGAAGTTCCTCAAATGGTTAAACATAGAGTTAGTATATGACCCAGCAAGGTGTATACCCAAAAGAAATGAAAACATGCCCACACAAAAACTTGTACACAAACGTTTATAGCAACATATTCATAACAGCCAAAAAATAGAAACAACCCAAATTTCCTTCAACTGATGAATGGATAAACAAAAGGTGGTGTATCCATACAATAGAATATTATTTGGCCATAAAAAGCAATGAAATACTGATGTATGCTACCAGCTGGATGAACCTTGAAAACATTATGCTAAGCAAAAAAAGCCAGTTACAAAAGATCACATATTGTATGATTCCAGTTATATGAAATGTCCAGAACAGGCAAATCCACAGAGACAGAAGGTAGATCAGTGATTTCCAGGGGCTAGAGGGAGGAAAGAATATGGAGTGATTGCTAATTGGTTTGGGGTTTCTTTTTGAGGTGATGAAACACCAGATTAGATGGTGGCGATGGTTGCACAATTCTGTGAATATACTAGAGACCACTGAATCGCACACTTTAAACGGGTGAATTTTATGGTATGTGAATTATATCTTGGAGCCCTGGTGGCACAGTAATTAAGAGCTACGGCTGCTAACCAAAAGGTCGGCAGTTTGAATCCAGGTGCTCTTTGGAAGCCCCATGGGGCAGTTCTACTCTGCCCTGTAGAGTCCCTGTGAGTTGGAATCGACTTGACGACAATGGGTTTGGTTTTTGTTTGTTTGAATTATATCTTAATAAAGCTGTTATGTATACAAACAAGAATGAATCACTGATACATTCTAAATAGGCAAATCTCATAAACACTATGAGAGGGTGAAAAAAGCCAGACACAAAAAGTATATATTGTATGATTCCATTTATATGAAGTGCAAGAACAGGCAAAATGAATTAACGATGGTACAAGCTAGAATAGTGGTTACCTCTTTGGAGGTAGGGAGTGCGGAGTATTGACTGAGAGGGGTCATGAGGAAACCTGCTGGGGTATCAGAACAGTTCTACATCTTGCTCTGGGTGGCAGTTGTTTGGATTTATACATATGTAAAAATTTATTGAGCTGTACACTTAAGTGCAATTTAGGCACTTCACTGAATATATTTTGTACTTCAATAAAAAGGTAAAAAAAAGAAGGCAAAAAGATGAATTACAATTCAGAAAAAACTACAGTTAAAAAAAGAAGGATGGTTGAGAGGTTGTGGGGCCTTCAACCTTTGAGATAAGTGGAAGCAGGGTCTTTTCTCAAAGAGGTTGGGAGGGGGATTAAAGACTTGTGGAAAGGAGATAGTGACATGAAGGAAGAGAGACACTTACTCATTCTTGTCCAATTTCTCTCTAGGGTAGTTTCTTAGCCACCTAGTGCTGCTATAACAGAAATACCACAAGTATTTATTAATTTGTTAAAATTGCTTTAACAAACAGAAGTTTATTCTCTCACGGTCTAGCAGGCTAGAAGTCCGAATTCAGGTCATCACCTCCAGGGGAAGGCTTTCTCTCTGCTGGCTCTGGAGGAAGGTCCTTGTCCTCAATCTTTCCGTGGTCTAGGAGCTTCTCTGCGCAGGAACCCTGGGTCCAAAGGATGCGCTCTGCTCCTGGCACTGCTTTGTTGGTGGTGTGAGATCCCTAACTCTTTGCTTGCTTCCCTTTCTTTTTATCTCTTATAAGATAAAAGACGGTGCAGGCCACAACCCAGGGAAACTCTCCTTACATTGGATCAGGGATGCGACTTCAGCAAGTGTGTTACATCCCACCCTAATCCTTCTTAACATAATCTAATCTTGTCTCATTAACCCCAGGAAGAAATTAAGATTTACTACACATAGGAAAATCACATCAGATGACAAAATGGCGGACAATGATACAATACTGGGAATTATGGCCTAGCCAAATTGATACACATATTTTTCGGGGACACAATTCAATTCACGACAGATAGGTAAAGTGATTTACGTGAACATGCTGTTATGTGTACAAAATATAATATGTCTGTGTTGTGTAATGCCATTCTGGGGAAAGGTACCAGAAGTTGTTATGAATAATTGAAAAATTTATTTCTGGAGAACAATAACAACAGCGAGGTCCATGAGAAATCAGCAATCCTCTTCATCGCCTCATCCACTCTTTTTCTCAGGACTAGACTTGAAAAATAAAAGGAATCAAGATGGCGAATTTTCTCATCTTTGTCTCTTTTTTGCACCATTATCTTTAGCTTATTTAACAACAACCAAAAAAGCTTCCCTCAGACTGGTGTCTGCTGTCAGCATATTTAGCAATTGTTAACCATCTGTAACAATGTCACCCAGCTTTAAGCTGGACTCGGGTGCTCAAAACTTTTAAGACTCTTTTCACCTTTAGATAACTCCAAAACGGTTATTTAAAATTTCTGTTTCTTTCCAACCTATCAATCATGATGGTTTCCATATCTGAGATTAGATTATGATACAAGACTATCAGAGAACATTGCAACCCTCTGATGTAGAATGTGGTACATTGATATATTGATGCAATGCACAAATGTGTTAGGAATTCAAGACATTAAAAACACTGCCAATTTTAAACCTTTATTTATTATACAGTGCTTTACAATTCACAAAGCTTTTTCACATACATTATCTTCTTTGTTCTTCACAGGTTATTTTGCTGCATACATTATTACTATGACTACTGCTATTTACTACCACAACCAGTTCACAGCTAAAGGTCTTGAAGTTCAAGAGGTTAAATGACATACCCAATCTAAAACAACTAGTAAGTGAACTGTGGGGCTTTAAAAAGATCCTCGTACCACACACCCCAGGTCCTTTTTATTATACCACCATGAAAGACATATTCTCTGTGCTTAAACAATTTACAAACTAGCATCGATGGCTATAATAATAGGGTGGGCAATTTAAGAGAAACCAAGTTACCCTGGGAATTCAGAAAAGGAAGCGATCACAGGAGAGATTTCTTGGAGATGGCATTCCAGATGAGCCTTAAAGAAGGGATAGGATTGCAAAAGACAGAAAAACGAGAGAGCATTCCAGGTGTATGCAATAATAGTAGAAGAGGCATAGAGTTAGAAAAACATAAGAGAATGTTTTGGGAACATTAAGTAGTTTGGTTTTGCTGAACTATAGGAAAAATATAGGGCAGTGGTGAGAGAGAAGACAGAAAAAGGTAGTAATATGAACTAAATTTGGTGGGCAGTGATATACCATTCAAATTTTATGAGTGATAGAATATACTA
>NW_004443938.1:22347779-22362278 GCF_000243295.1 Trichechus manatus latirostris
GTCATACTGGAGTAGGATGGGTCCTAATCCTATGTGACTGGTGTCCTTATGAAGGAGAAGATACACAAAGATAGGTGGACAAAGAAGGACATCATGTGATTCTGCAGCTACAATTCAAGGAACACCTGGAGCTACCAGAAGCTGGGAGAGAGGCCTGGAACAGATTCTACCTCAGAACCGTCTGAAGGAATCAATGTGGCAGTTAACCATGACTTGGACTTCTAGCATTCAGAACTATGGCACAATAGATTTCTGTTCTTAAAAACCACCTGATCTGTGGTATTTTGTTATGGTAGCTCTAGGAAGCTAATACAAGAAGGATGAGAGTGGAGGTGGGGAGACCAAAAAGCAGATTATTACTAGGCCCAAGTATGGAGAACCTGAAAAAACTTGTGGCAACAAAAAAGAAGAGTCAGGAGCAAGAGAAATTTTGATGGTAGATCTTTTTTTTTTTTTTCTCAATTGTGGTGAAACATACATGTAACAAAATATTTGCCATTTCAACAATCTTCATATCTAGGGTTCAGTGATATTAATTATGTTATCATGTATGATGGTAGATCTTTGATCCCATTAGGCAAGTGATGGAAAGTAGAGGATGAGGGAGAAAAAAACAATCAAAGAAGCCTCTATGACTTTGAGCCTGAAAAATGGAGAATTGTTACTCTACTAACAGAAACAGAGAAGGTGGAAACTCTATGAGGCAGTTCTACTTTGTCCTGTAGGGTCGCTGTGAGTTGGAACCCACTCGACGGCACCTAACAACAACAGCAATGGCGAATGATCTGGAGCATTTCCTCATGTATCTGTTAGCTGCCTGAATGTGTTCTTTGGAGAAGTGTCTGTTCATATCCTTTGCCCATTTTTTAATTGGATTATTTGTCTTTTTTTATTGAGGTGTTGAAATATTCTATAGATTTTAGAGATTAGACTCTTGCTGGATATGTCATATCCAAATTTTTTTTCCCCAATCTGTAGCTTCTCTTTTTACTCTTTTGGTGAAGTCTTTTGATGAGCATCAGTGTTTAATTTTTAGGAGTTCCCAGTTATCTAGTTTATATTCTGGTGTTGTGCATTGTTAGTGAAATTTCAGTTTTTGTTTATTAATTATGAAGGTTAAAACAACAAGAAAAAAGACAACTCCCACTGTTGGCACAATGGAGACAGAGGCATTCTTACATGTTGTGAGTGGGAGTGTAATTGGTATAAGCTTCCTGCAAGGCTGTTTAACAATGTGTATTGGAATTTTAAGTATGTGAATTGTTCGACTTAGCAATTCCACTTGTATGACTTTATCCTGAAGAAATAATTGGACATATATACTAAGATGCATGTTCAAGAAGGTTGTTTTCTGCAACATTCTTTATAATAGCAAAAAAAAAAAAATAGAAAACAACCCCAATATATCTTCATAGGTGATGAAATAAATTATGGTGCATCGATATAATTGAATATGATGCAGTGATTAAAAAGGATTATGTGACTTAACAACAAAAAGACAAGTAATTCAATCAAAATATGGGCAAAGGACTTGAATAGACATTTCATCAAAAAGGACATTCAAATGGCCCCCAAAACACATGAAGAAATGCTCAATGTCATTAGCCATCAAAGAGGTGCGAATCAAAGCCACAAAGAGATACTATTTCACTCCCAGTAGAATGACTAAGATAAAAACAACAACAACACAAACAAAAAATAACAAATGTTGGAGGGGCTGTGGGGAAATTGGAACCCTTATCCGTGGCTGGTGGGAATGCAAAATGGAACAGTCATTGTGGAAAACAGTGTGCTGGTTCCTCAAAAAACTAAAAATAGAACTAGTGTATGACCCAGCAGACTTAGGTATATACTCAAAAGACTTAAAAGCAGAGACTCAGATGCTTGTACACCAGTGTTCATTGCAGCACTATGCACAATAGCCAAAAGGTGGAAACAACCTAACTGCACTTCAATGGATGAGTGGATAAACAAAATGTGGTACATACATACAATGGAATATTACTCAGCCAGTAAGAGAAATGAAGTCTTGATACATGCTACAATATGAATGGAGTTTGAAGACATTATGCTGAGTGAAATAAGTCATTAACAAAAGGACAAATATTGTATGACCTCACTTACATAAAAAGACAAAAACAGGCAAATGTATAGAGACCAAAGTTTATTAGTGGTTGCCAGGAGGAGGAGGGAGGGGGGGTTATTGCTTATGGAGCACTGAGTTTCAGTTTACAGTGATGGAAAAATCACATTGGTTAAGGGTAGGGTTGAACACCTGATTCATGTAATTGCTGTCAATAAGTTGTACACTTGTAAAAAGTTGAATTGACAAAAGTTGTGTGATAAATACATTTACAACAACAACAACAGCTGAGGTTGCTTATGTACAAACAAACACCTCATGGGATTTGGTTCCTTTGTTTGGATGTTTAGGGTCATGGTTTCATGGGACATCCCAGTTAATTGGTCTAATATCACATTTAGTGCTTCTGTTCTACCTCCTAGTTCATTGTGTAGTGCCTGGGGTCTTGAAAGCTTGCAAGCAACCATCCAAGGTACAACAACTAGTCTCTATTTTCCTGGAGCATTGGAAGAAAAAGCAGAGTCAGGAACAGGAAGAGGAAATGGAATGTGTGGCTAATTGCCGCCATGAACAATTGCTTCCTTTGGCATAAGACCAGAACTGGATGGTGCCTGGCTATCATTACTGAATGTTTTGATCAAAGATTCTATATAAGACTCCTGATCAAAAGGGGGAAAGTGCAGAACATGATTTAAAATTCTCATTGAATCCAGATTTTCTGGAGCCATGGAGACTGGATGAACCCCTGAAACTATTACCCTGAGATAATCTTTAAACCTTAAATCAAAAATATCCCCTGAAGTCTTCTTATAACCAAACAATAGTTTAGCTAAACTAGTGAAGAACGTCTGCCTTGAGCACTGAGCTCTTTTAAGATCTATCTGTGTGGGATCAAACTGACAACAGCACCTAGAAAGATTAGATAGGAACCTTAGAGGGTAGTGAGTTTATATTAATAGGGGAGGAACAACTCAGAAAAAAGAGGGTGAGAATGGTTGTACAACTCATAGAAAATAATGTCACTGAATTGTAAGTGTAGAAATTGTTGAATTGGTGTCTGTTCTGCTGTGTATATTCTCAACAACAACAACAAAAATAAAATAAATTAGTAAAGAAAAAGAAAGAAAAAATTAAACAAAACCTTAAAAAAGGATAATGATGATCTATATACATTGACATGAAAAGATACAACAATATTAAGGAAAGAAGATAAATTGCACGGAAGACTGTAAAAAATACCCTGAGCCCACTTAAAAGGTGGGGACATGTCTGAATGTGGGTATGTAACAAAAAAATCTGGAGACAGACTTTTTTTAGATAGACTTTTTTCTATACATACCCACATTCCAAAACATCAGATTGTCTTTAGGTGACTTTAGGGGTGATCTTTGTTTTATTCTTTATACCTTTTTTTGGGTAGTATTTTCTTATATTTTAGCAATGAATATGTTACATATGTATCAATAAACAAGGTCTCTGGGTTGCGCAAATGGTTTGTGTTCATCTGCTAATCTATTACCTAATGGTTGATGGTTTGACTCCACCCAGCAGCACTGCGGAAGAAAGGCCTGGTGATCTGCTTTCATAATGATTACAGCCAAAGAAATCCTATGGAGGAGTTCTACTCTGTAACACAGGGTTGCCATGAGTTGGAATGGATTCAATAGTGGCAATTTTTTTTAAAAAAATATCAATACGTAAAATAAAGCTATTCAAAACTTGTTTCTGAGATATTTTCTTGCAAAACTCCTTTAGGAATAAACTTTGTTTAACTAAAGCCATGATAATTGAAATTTTTATTATCAGAACTCTCAGGTTTAGCAAATTCATGCTTTTTCCTGTCCTAAGTCAGTAGGGAAACCTTTTGTAAATAATAAAATATTTCAAGAATTTGGAACAAAATGACAATCACAGAGTACTGACCTCATCTCCATGATGGTTAAAAGAATTGAAGAGAAAGAAGCTTTGACAGGGCAGCAGACAATGTGAGCAGCATTGGTCTTGTGGTAGGAGGCTCTTTGGCAGGGATGAAGGCATGGTGGCATGAAGGAGAAACGGAGATTTGACTCTTCTTTGGTTTGCCAGCCTGCCGTACTCTTCCCCAAAGTTCATAAATTTCAAGTATGCCAGGCTTAGAGTGCAAGAGAACTACCCCTTGTCCCTGTCACTCTTCCCCCATCCTTGTTGAATCTTATCTTATGTGTACTGTTTTCTGGACATTTAGTCCCCTTTGCTCTGCAGCCAAGGAGCCCTGTGGCGCACTGGTTAAGTTCTCAGCTGCTAACCAAAAGGCTGAAGGTTCGAACCCATCCAGTGGCTCTGAGAGAGAAAGACCTGTCGATCTGCTCCGGTAAAGATTACAGCCTAGGAAACTATGGGGCAGTTCTACTCTGTCATGTGGGGTTGCTATCAGTTGGAATTGACTCAATGGCACCCAACAACAACAACAGCTCTGTGGCCATTGTTGCCGCAAGGTTGGCTGAAAGTCCCCAATAAAACCCAGTGTTATGTGGGACTCAGGGGCCTAACGTTTATCATATGTGCAGCAGAATTGCTCTGTAACCGACAATACTACTTATTTATGAACCAAAAAGAACGATGTCTCAGCCTCAAATTTTGGGGTGGGAGGAAGGGCAGACTCTGGGGACTATGGAGTTTTGTAAGGAGTCTGTGATTTCATGTAAGTCCCAAGCATGATCTGAAGACTAAATAGACAAAAGTGCAATTACTGTTGTAGAGGGATCCACATTTTAAAACACTTAGACTAAAAAGGGGTTCCTCTTCTCAGGAAGTTTACACACTACAATTTACAGTAGTAAACTTTGTATGGAGTACTTTAACGGCACAAATAGTTAAGTGCTTGACTGCTAGCCGAGAGGTTGGCAGTTTGAACTCACCCAGAGGCACCTCAGAAGACAGGCCTGGAGATCTGCTTCTGAAAGGTCACAGCTATGAAAACCCATGGAGCAGCTCTACTCTGCACACTTGGGGTCGCCATGTGTTGGAATCGACTCGACGGCAGCTAACAGCAAGAAACTTTGTATGGTCTTTCATGTCTCCATATCTGTCTATACGCAGAGTTTCCCTCCACATCTACGTCCCTATGAACTGCCCAGGTGCCCCCCAGTGGGGAACTGGTGCCCACCACGCAGTAAGTTTTCCACAAAACTATTTAGTTCACATTTTATGTTGTTGTTGGGTGCCATCCAGTCGATTCTAATTCATATCAACCTTATGTGACAAGCAGAACTACCCCATAGGGTTTCCTAGGCTATAATCTTTCCAGGAGCAGATTGCCAGGTTTTTCACCCGAGGAGTTGCTGGGTGAGTTCGAACCTCCAATCTTTCAGTTAGCCATCAAGTGCTTAACCAGTCAGCCACCAGGGCTTTTTCCACATTTTATAGATTGGTAGAATAGTCCCCCCACTTCTTTCCCTTCCTCTTATATCTCTTAGAACAAAGTTCCCATATGAATAAAAAAAAAAAGAAAACCTATTTTGATTGTTGTGGTGTTTGGAGACCGGGGTAAGGGGAGACATTGGATAATCTTCATGTTCCTAGACCTAATTATTGGTTTACTTACTAGAAAAATTCACAGAATCTTCTAAACATTTTTTATTCCAAAATAAACATTGAAAACTTTGCTATTGTAAAATGGAAAACCTTATGAATTCTGAAGAACTTTATAATAATAAGTCTAGGATCTGAACTGGAGGAAAAAATGACATGTTAAGGAAATACTTGTAGACTCCAGTTTCAGCTACTATAGCATTTCTTTAAATAAAATTTCAAAGAATGTTACCTCAGATTTATAACTGCTTTGTCTATGTTACACTCAAAGTCAACACTTCACTGGAGAACTTTGTGCTCTATTATTTTTTCTTCAAACTACTTTCCTTTCCACATGGTAGTGTCAGAATTTTTTAGTTTCTAACAGCTCATCTATTAACAGCAAAGAACAGGCAGGACGTTCGAGATAAGGAAATGATCAGGAGGTGCTTTTATACGTTTAATGGTTCCTGAGTCTAAACAGTCTTGTGAGATTCGGATAGAGCCCTTAGCAAAAGGAAATGTACTCAAAGCGACCAGTTATCGCAGTATTTGAATTTTAAGCTTGTGGTGAGCCAAATAACGTTACGGGCTTATGTAGCCGAATTTGACATTAGATTATATTATTAATGCACTCCCTCACCCCAAGCCTACCCCACTCATACCAATGGTCAACATTTTAGAAAGATATTTGAACAGGAAGAAAAATATTCTATTTATGACAAAATAATTTTCAACGGATGCATCCTGACATGGAAAAACTGCAGTACTAAGCCACTTGCCACCACTCGTCTGCTGGTGTGTCGTTCTATGATGCTGAAAGCTATGCCACCAGTATTTCAAATACCAGCAGGACCGCTCCTGGTGGACAAGTTTCAGTGGAGCTTCCAGACTAAGACAGACTAGGGAAAAAGGCCTGGCAATCTACTTACTACGATTAGCCAGTGTAAACCTTATGGATCACAACAGAATATTAATCGATATTGTGCTGGAAGATGAGCCCTCTAGGTTGGAGGATCATGAAGATGGCGCAGGACCGGGCAATGTTTTGCTCTATTATACTTAAGGTTGCCATGAGTCCGGGCTGACTTGATGGCAACTAACAACAAACCAATAAAACCCACTGCCGTTGAGTAGATTCTGACTCATAGCGACCCCAGAGGGTTCACAAGGCTGTAAATCTCTACGGAAGCCGACTGCCATAGCTTTCTCCCATGGAGCCGCTGGTGGTTTCGAACCGCTGACTTTTTGGTTAGCAGTCCGTTGCTTTAACTCTGTGCCACTAAGCCTCGTTAACAACAATAAGCCACTTGAAATAAATGAGTGCAGTCCTTTAGGTAAAATTTTTTGGGATCTTATGAGATCCTGCTCATGGTACATCTGTGCTGTCTGCCGTAGATGAATCAGCTGTGTATTACATGTTTGTAAAGCCAACTGCTTTGTGAACTGAAGACAGAACATTGGGACCTAGCCATTTGCTGTTGCTCCTGCCATTTCTTCTGTCTTTACCTATCAAAATATTACCTGTTCTTTCAAGATTTAGCTGCAATGTCACCTGTGCAACAACTTTCCCTCCTCCTCTAGAGAGAAGTACTCTTTTCATCTTTTGCATGTTCACAGCGTTTGCTTTGTACCTCTCTTGGGGCACTTACCACAGTTTTATGGATCGACTTACGTTCCCAAAATGATAATGTTGAAATCCCAACCCCTAGTACCTGTGAACATGAGCTGGTTTGGAAATAAGGTCTTTGATGATGTTGTCAGTTAATATGAGGTCATACTAGAATAGAAAAAAACCAAAAACCCAAACCCGTTACCGTCAAGTTGACTCTGACTCATAGCAACCCTGTAGGACAGAGTAGAACTGCGCCATGGGGTTTCCAAGGAATGGCTGGTGAATTTGAACTGCTGACTTTTTGGTTAGCAGCCGAGCTTTTTAACCACTGCGCCACCAGGATTCCTACCAGAATAGAGTGGGTCCTAATTCAATATGAGTGGTGTCTTTATAAAAGAGAAGAGACACAGAGAAACACAGAGGAGGCAACCCCATGTGACAACAGAGGCAGAGGTTGGAGTTATGCTGAAGCAAAGGATCTCCCCCTGGAGCCTTTGGAGAGAACATGGCCATGCCAATGCTCTGAATTTGGACATTTAGCCTCCAGATCTGTAAGGCAATAAACTTCTGTCATTTCAATCCACCTACTTTCTAGCACTTTGTTATGAAAGGCCTAGGAAACTAATACATACGGTAAGAAAAAAATCTTTCTGTCTTTATCCAGAAGCTTCATTTTTATCTAGCAAAATCTTTATCTAGTTTTTCTAGATTCATCTTTGTCTAGCAAAAACCTGGGTACAGGGTAGAATAGGTTTGTTCTGAGTTTCACCACATTCTTTGGCTTAATTTTCTTTCTGATGTGAATTATAATGACCGTGGGTCAATAGACACTGCTGCAATTACCATAGTCCCTTGACCAGAATGAAACATTTCAAACCAGTGCAATAGCCACAGATGAAAAATTACCACTAAAATCAGACACATTCTTAATATAGCTTTTCTCTCTCATTTTCTATTATACATGAAATATATAAAAATGTAAATGGTTAGCTGTCCAGTCAAGAGAAAAAAAATCCCATAGTTCAGTCAGCATCAAAAAGATTTTTTAAGAGAATCCTCAGTGAAAAGTTATGATTGATAGCAATAATGGAGAGAGGAATGTTTTTTAAATTCAAAAACAGCATAAGCAAAAGGAATGTACTTAGCCAGTTATGGAATTAATTCCTCTAGTTGAGATTATCTTCAAAAGTTCAAGCAGGTTCTGTCAGGAGGGAGAATATAATATCATTTTATGGGATTTGCACCTGGAATAAGAAAAATTAATGTTTCTCTGTGTGTTTGTGTGTCCTTGCCATATTTCAATTCGTCCCCATAATAACATTGAAGAGTAAGTACGATAACTCACATTTTATAAATGAGAAAAACCTAAGTTCAAAGACTTTAAATGACTGATTCAAGGTTACACATGTGATAAGTGGTGGAGTCTTAACTTGAAACCATGTCATCTAATTTTAAAACAAGTCTTTGCCCAGAGAATATGCATTTCTAAGGACTAGTATTCATATTTTCAGGGATATCTAGGACAGTAACTACTTTATTACAAAGTATCTGAGTAGCTATTAAGACAATCCCCTAAAATTATTTAGTTTTGTCTTTAAGTTAAATTGTGGTTTAATACCAATGGCTTCTTTGGTATGTCTTAAATTGGTAGTCCTACTTGTTAGGCAAGACAGAGTAAATTGATAATCATATTGTGAAAGATAAAATAATTGTTTCAGAATTCCAAGATTTTCATAATCCAATGTATTGTCAGATAAAACCACATATTTATTAATAAATAGGAAAAAATGAGTAGCCATAAATAGAAATAGTTCATGAACATTATACATTATTTAATAACGTAGTCCTTCATTAAAAAATATGTTGGTTTAAAAATTGTACTTAAATTGTACATGCTTACTGAAAAAAATTTAAACAATGCAGCAGGGTATAAACTAGAAAGTTCAAGTTCCTCCTCCACCCCAAATCATTGTGTATCCTGTCAAATCTTTTCCTAATCATTCATTTTTTTTTAAAAAAAGAAGGCATAGATAGGACAACTAAGTAAAATGCATGACCCTTGATTGGATCCTGGATAAGAAAAAAGAGCTATAAAGAATATTATTGGGATAATTGGAAATTTAAAATGGATCTTATATTTGTTAATGGTATTATATCAATATTACATTTCTTCAGAGTGATAATTGTAGATATGCAGAAGAATGTCATTGTTTTTAGGAGCTATGTGATGAAGTGCTAGGGGTGAGTTGTTGAGATGTCTGTAACTAAACATCAGATAGTAGCGGGAGGGAAACAAGAACAGAGAGAGAGAAGGAAGGGAAAGATAGAGGGAGGGGATAGAGAGAGAGAGGGAAAAAACAATTGTGTCAAAGAGACGACAAGACAATAAGAAAATTTCAGGCCAAATGTGGAAGGAAAATGAAAACCCAGAGAGGAAAGCAAGAAAGGAAGCCATTTTTGCCTTCAGGTTATTATACGATCCTAGAAAATTAGAACCTTCATGTTGACAGGCTTGAAGACCTAGAGGAAAAATCAGAGTCTAGAGCTTGCTCAAACTGGAGAGTTGAGTAAGTGATGATCCCGACAATAACCTGAGACCTGAAGGGGCCACAGACTCAAGGTGAACTACAAGAAGGATAACAGGCTCTGTTCAAATCCTCTAGTCTGAATTCTCTGGAATGTTCAGAGAGCATTAAACCTTGAATACAACACACTTGGCAGAAGCAAGCACAAATCCTCTCTGGAAGAAAGTGCTTTCACTGTATGTTTCAAATTATTCCTATAAATAGTTTTGCAAATGCAATTGTAGTGCATGGCCAGATAACCAGGTACAAAGATACATGAAGAGCAATCATAACAGATTTGAAAACAATAAAATGTGACTACCAGAGCAAATAAATGCAGAACTGAAATTTTTAAAATGTAGAGAATGGTTTTAATACTAGATTAGAGGCAGGTGAAGAGATAATTGATGAACTATAAAATAGATCAGAAAAAATTATCCTGAGAACAACATAGAGAAATGAGAAGAAAGAGGATTCAAAACATAGAGGACACTGTGAGAAGATCTAACATATGTTTAATTGGAGTTCCAGAAGGAGAGGAGAGAGAGAATGGGAACAGTAACATTTGAAGAGTTAATGGCTGAGAATTTCCCAAAACTGGTGAAAGATACTAGTCCACAGATTATAGATCTCCAGTGAATCTCAAGCCAGGTTAAAAAAAAAAAGAAATTCTCACTTACAGTCATTATAGTGAAACAACAGAAAACCAGTGACCAAAAAGAAAAAAAAAAAAAGGTTTTAAACGCAGAGAGAGAGATATGGAGAGAGAGAAAGAAAGAGAAAAGACAAATTATCTTCCAAGGAGAGACAGTTGGACAAACTAAAGGTATAGATGAACTCATTGGTAGCTCTATCAAACATTTATAAGAGAAATAAATCATATTTTTCAAAAATTCTTACAGAGAATTTGGAGTCTATTTTAAGAGTCTGCCGTAACATCCGCTTATGATGAAAATTCTATTCAATATTGTACTGGAGGTTTTGGCAGCACAGTAAGGTGAGAAGAAAAAATGAACGTATAATGACCAGAAAGAAAGAAAAAACTAATTGTAGATGATATGATTATTTACTTTTCTGTGTATGTGTTATATTTCACACTAAAAAGTTTTGAAAACTCCTTATATTTGTAAGCACTTTATGGTTTTCAATACACTCTTACATTAGTGGTCTTATTTGGCCGTCACAATTCTGTGAGGAAACTAAGATTCAGAAAGGTTGAGTCACAGATTTGGTCAGCGGTAAACCTGCACCAGATCCCGGGTCTATTGACTATTCAAGAGTTTTTCCAGTTTGTAGCTATTTCTACTGTGGCAGAAATTTTAATGACAATTGTTTATAAGGCAGTCTATTTATTCTGGAACCTACTTTACATTACGTGGTGCGCTGTTGATTATAAAGTGATAGCAAACCACTCATGAACTTGGAATTAAGTAGGAAGAAAAGCTATAATGTGACCAACGCAGCTGTTTTACTTGAGTGGCTTTGCTTATCAAAATAGCAGGTGCTAAGACTGTATTAGAAACCATTGATAGCTTTAATGACTAAAAGAAAATAAAGGCCATTATTCTTGAGTAAAAGCGGAATGCAATCAGATGTTGGATTTGCACAGTGGTGCTCGGGTTTTATAGCTGCTGTTCACCTAGAGCTTTAAAAAAACTTTCTGTTTTAATCATCTGTCCTTTCAGGAAAAATAACTTTGTATTTAGTGTTTGACACTCTATAGTCCCTGTCTGCCTTTTCACCATCGAAACAATTGTTTTTATGATACTGTACTGGATTAACTGAAGTTTCATAGTAATTAAAAATCCTCACAACTGGACCAATAAGCAATATCATGATAAACAGAGAAAACGCTGAAGTTGTCAAGGATTTCATTTTACTGGGATCCACAAACAATGTCCATGGAAGCAGCAGTCAAGAAGTCAAGCCATGCATTGCATAGGCAAATCTGCTGTGAAGACCTCTTTAAAGTGTTCAAAAGCAAAGACATCACTTTGAAGACTAAAGTGTGCCTCACTCACGCCATGGTGTTTTCAATTGCTTCATATGCACGCAAAAGCTAGATAATGAAATAAGGAAGCCTGAAGAAGAATTGATGACTTTGAATTACGGAGTTGCAAAGAATACTGAATATACCCTGGACTGCCATTATAAAGAAGAAACAAATCTGTCTTGGAAGGAGTACAGCCAGAATGCTCCCTAGAAGTGAGGATTGCCAAGATTTTTCTCACGTACTTTGAACATATTATCAGGATGGTCCAGTCCCTAGAGAAGGACATAATGCTTGGTAAAGTAGAGGATAAGAGAAACAGAGGAAGATCCTCAACGAGATGGACCGACACAGTGGCTGCAACAATGGGCTCAAACATAGCAATGATTGTGAGGATGCCACAGGACCTGGCAGTGTTAAGTTCTGTTGTACATAGAGTCGTTGTGAATTGGAACTGACTCGACGACACTTAACAGCAACAGTAGTAATTAAATTAACCGTTGGTGGCAATTAAATTAACCAAGAGGTCAGCCGTTTGAACCCACCAGCCACTCCGTGGGAGAAAGATGTGGCAGTCTGCTTCCTTAAAGTCTGTCCTACAAGGTCGCTATGAGCCAGAATCGACTGGCGGGCAACGCGTTACGATGCTTTTCTTTTTATTATAGGATGAGGTAAACAAAGTCGAGTTGTCTGGGAAGTGATCTAATAGCATTTTGAAAGATGTAGTAAATTTCTCTTTAAAGGAAACATGCTCGACTTCTATTTACAGGGCAATAGTTTTGAAGAGTTGACATGAATACCAATTTATTAACTATTTGAAAAGGAATTAGGAACCTGTCATATCTGCCCTTCTCTACTCAGGCTGAGAATACCTGGCACATCTGGTCTTTCATTCATTAAATTCAACATTCCAGTGGAAAATGCTATTGGAATGTGCAAAGATTCAAACAACAAGCCAGGACAGCTGCATCTGAGACTGGTTTTATTTGGAATCCAGAAACCCAGGCAAATAAACAACAGCAACACACGTAATAAGAAGTGAATTAATGACAGCTTATTGGAGATGATTCAAAAAGAAATTTCAGTTGCAGTTTTCAGCCTTCTCTCTAGGATTAACAGAGGTGGGTGACTAAACATTCCAAATGAGATGGTAGATTTATACAAAACAAATTCATGCTACATTCCATAAAAGAAAGTATGTCAGAATATTTTATACTCAATAATTTTTCTAAATAAGACAATTCCGTTTATACTTCACCCCAATCTCTTTCTCTCTCTCAAATTCTAAACTAAGAGGAAGAAAGACCATTCAAAAGTTTGCTAATGTGGTATTGTCATCACTGGGGCCTTGAACTGGAGGCCCGCTGTCTCAAAGCCTGGCCTAAGAAGGCAATATCTGGAGTTCGAATGGTTGTTTTCAGGGGGAAGCACAGCTCATTTGGAAACTTCCAACTTGCCATCATTTCCTTCAGGGAAATGAAAGCAGAAATGTACCTGGAAAAATTAATTTATTCATTATCAAAAATTTTAATTCAATTCTCGTATATTAAGTCAATGAATAAAATTACTCTATTCAGCAACTTATTTTTTGTTTTTTAAATTTTTTTTAGCAGCAAGCATGTGAAATTGTTGGTGCTACTCCAATTTTTTAAATTGTATTTTAGATGAGGGTTTACAGAGCAAATTAGTTTCTCATTAAGCTATGATACACATATTGTTTTGTAACATTGATCGCCACCCCCACGACATGTCAACATTCCCCCCTTCTTGACCTTGAGATCCCTGTTAACAACTTTCCTGTCCCCACCTGCCTTCTTATCCTTGCCCCTGGGCTAGTGTGCCCGTTTAGTCTTGTTTTGTTTTATAGGCCTGTCCAGTCTTTGGCTGAAGGGTGAACCTCAGGATCTACTTCAGTACTGAGTTGAAAGGGAGTCCAGGGGTCGTATCCTTGCGGTTAAATAAAATCTCTTGTAATTAGCTTGGATTATATACTTTTATTGAGTCCCTGGGTGGTGCAAATGGTTAAGCACTTGACCACTAGCCGAAAGGTTGTCAGTTCAAATCCACCCAGAGGTGCCTCAGAAGTAAGGCCTGGCAATCTGCTTTCAAAAGGTCACAGCTGTGAAAACCCTATAGGGCAGTTCTACTCTGCACACATGGAGTCGCCATGAGTAGGCATCAACAACAAATAACAACATACTTTCTTTATTAAAAATAACAATTTAGAAAGGCGGGGCCAAGATGGCAGAGTAGTCAGATGCTTCCGGTGGACCCTCTTACAACAAAGACCTGAAAAAATGAGTGAATTGATTATATATGGCAATCTGGGAACCCTGAACATCAAAGGCAGAGTTGAGGAACCAGACTGAGTGGCAGGGGGAGTGAGAGATGGTTCAGAAGCAGTGAGGAGTTGCCAGAACTGACCTGGCAAGAGCATGAGCCCTTCAGGCCTGATCAGCTCGGGGTGAGCGGTGAGGTAGGCAAGACGTGATACTCGGGAGGCATCTTTTCCGCACTGGGAGAGACCCAGCTCCAGAGAGTCTACACGGCCACCCAGAACCAGTGAGAAGCAGCCCTTGATCGACGAAAGAGAAGTAATTGTGTACAGCCTACCGCACGGATCAAAAACACCCCCCTTAGGGAAAAACCTCTTTCCCATTTACCTCCCCACTCTCTGCTCTGCACTGGGTCCTGGACC
>NW_004443938.1:22369844-22375349 GCF_000243295.1 Trichechus manatus latirostris
GAAAGCATGGCAACTGGATTCTCTATCAGCCCAGATCTAAAACAATTTCCGAGGCCAACTCTTCAGACAGGGATTGGACTGGACTGTGGGACATAAAGTGATACTTGTGAGGAGTGTGCCTCTTAGCTGAAGTAGATACAAGAGACTAAATGGGCAGCTTCTGTCCGGAGGTGCGATGGGAAGTCAGAGAGTGTTAGGAGCTGGCTGAGTGGACATGAGGAATCAAGGGTGGAAATGAGGAGTGTGCTGTCACAGTAGGGGGAGAGCAATTAGGGTCACATAACTATATATGTATAAATTTTTATATGGGAATAAATTAAAAAAAAGAAAAAGAACAATTTATTGTGTTTTCCGTGAAGGCTGACACAGTAGTTTAGGTTCTCATTCAACGACTTTTACATAAATTGTTCAGTGACATTGGTTGCAATCTTCACAGTGTGTGAACATTCTCATTATTTCTGTTCTGGTTGTTCCATTTCCAGTAATCTAGTTTCCCTGCCCCTTTACATTCTCATCTTTGTTTTAAAGTAATTGTTGAATGTTTGGTCTTATTTAGGTGATTTTTTTAAAGAAGCACAGTACTTACCAGTGATATTCATTATTTTGTGAGCCAATCTGTTATTTAGCTACAAGGTGACCTCAAGGGTCAAACAAAAACATACTTTTATTAAAGAAATGGTGTTTCGTTGGGTGCTGTTGAATCAGTTCCGACTCATAGTGACCCTATGTACAACAGAGTGAAACACTGCCCCGTCCTGCACCATCCTTATAATTGTTGCTATGCTTGAGTTCATTGTTGTGACTGTTGGGTCAATCCATCTCATTAAGGGTTTCCCTTGTTTTCGCTGACCCTCTACTTTACCAAATAGGATGTCCTTTTCTAGTGATTGGTCTTTCCTGATGATGTGTTCAAGGTAAGCATGATGGAGTTTCACCATCCTCACTTCTAAGGAGCATTCTAGTTTTTTTGTATTTCTTCTAAGACTGATTTGTTCTTTCTTCTGGTAGTCCACTGTATATTCAATCTTCCTTGCAAACACCACAGTTCGAATGCGTCAATTCTTCTTTGGTCTTCCTTTTTCGTTGTCTAGCTTTCACATGTATGTGAGGTGACTGAAAAGTCCATGGCTTGGGTCAGGTGCACCTTAGTCATCAAAGTGACATCTTTGCTTTTTAACAGTTTAAAGAGGTCTGCTAACAAAAAGCTCAGCAGTTGGAATCCACTAACCACTGCTTGGAAACCCTACGGGGTAGTTCTACTCTGTCCTATCGGGTCACTATGAGTCGGAATTGACTTGATGGCACTGGGTTTTTTTGGTTGGTTTTGCAGCAGATTTGCCCAAAGGAATTTAATTAAGATTAAGAACATTAAGGAAATAATACATATGATTAACTATAAATAACTCTAACTTTTTTTTAAAATTGGGCTTCAAGTGAAAGTTTACAGCTCAAGTTAGTTTCTGATACAAAAATTTATACGCACATTGTTATGACCTTAGTTGCTATCTCTATAATGTGACATCACACTCCTTCTTTCCACCGTGGATTTCCCATGTCTGTTCAATCAGCTCCTATCGTTTTCTGCCTTCTCATCTCACTTCCGGACAGGAGCTACCCACTTAGTCTTTGAACTAAGACGCATGCTCTTCACCAGTGTCATTTTATGTCTTATAATGCAGCCTAAACTTTGTCTGAAGAGTTAGCTTCGGGAATGATTTTAGTTCTGGGTTAACAGAGAGTTCAGGGGCCATGCTTTCTGGGGTTCCTCCAGTCTCAGTCAGACCATTAAGTCTGGTCTCTTTTTACTAGAATTTGAGCTCTGCACCCTGCTTTTCTCCTGCTTCATCAGGGACTCTCTGTTGTGTTCCCTGTCAAGGCGGTCATTGGTGGTAGCCAGGCACCATCTAGTTCTTCTGGTCTCAGGCTGATGGAGTCTCTGGTTTATGTGGCCCTTTCTGTCTCTTGGGCTAATACTTTCCTTGTGTCTTTAGTGTTCTTCATTCTCCTTTGCTCCAGGTGGGTTGGGGCCAATTGATGCATCTTAGATGGCTGTTCACTAGCTTTTAAGATCCCAGATGCCACTTAGCAAAGTGGGATGCAGAACATTTTCTTAATAAACTTTTTATGCCAATTGACCTAGATGTCCCCTGAAAGCATGGTCCCTAGGCCTCTGCCCCTGCTACTTTGTCCCTCGAAGTGTTTGGCTGTGTTCAGGAGACTTCTTAGCTTTTAGTTTAGTCCAGTTGTGCTGACTTCCCCTGTATTGTGTGTTGTCCTTCCCTTCACCTAAGATAATTCTTGTCTGCTATCTAGTTAGTGAATACCTCTCTCCCTCCCTCCCCATCGAGGAATGTTTTCTTCTGTGCTAAAACCTTCTCTTGAATAACTTTAACTTTTGAATAAGCTCATGTTTGCTTAATTAAGGTATGTTGATTTGTAGATGCTTTTGTTTCAAATCAAAAATATGTTGAGTTTATTAATATATAACTTTGTGCTTCTTAATTAACCTATTGAAACACTGTCAATAGCATTGTTTAGTGTTGTTACAACATGAATTTAATAACTGATTTTTCCTCTATTTAAAATTTTTGAATATTTATTTTATGCTCTTTCTCAAAGTAAGCAAGGATTCTAGAAATGCTTCCTGGCACAGTATCATTGTTTAAACTTACTACTTTATAGCCAAGCCCTTTCTTACAGTAACTTTAAATGTATCAATCATTCATTCTAAAATTGCACTTTTCATTTTGACTAGTTTGGTTCTCATGGACTCCTGATTAAGAAACAGTTTTCTGATGCCAATGCTGATGGAGTTGAATCTATGGCATCCCAGGCACTGGAGAAAGAGGTTAATCTATCTTTGTTGTCAAAAAAATTTACTAGAACATTCACTCTTTACTGAACATTGTACTAAACAGAAGCCCCCTGCTCCTATCCAGTGAATCAAACTGCTTGCCCTTTTAAATGGTGGTATTCCAATTTCCTGCAAAATCTCCAGTTCCCAATCACTTCCTCCTGGAAGGCTTCTAAGATTACCCATTTGTATTCTTTATATATATATTCTTAATTTGTTTAATTTATATAATTGAACATTCATTGGTATATTTCTTCGTAACTTGTTTTCTAATTATTTAATCCTTACGATCTGCCTTCACAGTTAGACTGTGAACCCTTGAGGGTGGGCTCTGTGTCTTCTATTGTTTTCATGGCTAACATCATCAAGATTAGCACTCATTTAGCTTGTAAGCTTCCTAATGATGACATCCAGTCACAGCAAAATTCTGAAACTCATAATGCACACCCAGAAGCTCAGATTTTAAAAGGCTCCCCAGGCGACCCACTGAGGGCTTCTAGGCCATTGTAAGGACTTAACGAGTTTCATTTTGAGTGAGATGGTGGCCATTGGATGGTTTTGAGCAGAGGAGTGACAGGATCTAACCATCTTTTTAAAAGAATCACTTTGGTTATTGTATTGAGGGGCAAGGGCAGAAGTAGGGAGGCCACTGACTTCACAAAAGCTATTCGTTTGCAGTATTACAGAGAACTAACATTAGCTGAAGTTACTCTTATCAGAATATTATTATATCATCTAAGTTCTACTATCAAGTA
This sequence comes from Trichechus manatus latirostris, assembly GCF_000243295.1. NCBI lineage: Eukaryota > Metazoa > Chordata > Mammalia > Sirenia > Trichechidae > Trichechus > Trichechus manatus. Next base: position 22,373,454 of record NW_004443938.1, read on the forward strand.
TTGCTTAGTACTAATAAGCAAAGTATATTTCAAGTTCTTTTATGCGTTTGGACACATAGTACAATTGCATTATTTTATAAAGTATTCTAGAAATCAAACTTTTCACTAATTTGCTCAGCTCTTTCTATGATGTTTTAAGTTGCAGAGGTTTCACCAAATGAAGAGAAGAAAGCCCTTCCTTTCTCAGGAGGCAATGCCATGTCACTCTCCCTTGTCACTAAAACCAGCACAGCAAATTAGCCTCAAGGACTCAGTTGATCAGCCTGGCCAGGGGAAATGTAGGAGGTAGGTGGTCGTGTCCTGGAGGAAGACTCAAGTTTGCTTGCAAGAGTAACCCTGGTGTGCAGAGCCTAGGCCTGGGCAGAGAAGCCCATAATAGTCTCTGTGAGTTTATAACTGTCTGCTCTGTGCTACTTTGCTGAGAGGTGAAAAGAAGGGAAGGGGGAACCAGAGTGACATCCACTCTACTGAAGAGACAGCGATGTGAGATGGAAACCACACAGGGATCACTTTATTAAGATCTTTGTGCCTTGGGTTCCTCATCTGGAGATGCTAGTACCCACCTTATGAAGGGATGCTGGAATTAATGAGACAATCCATGTAAGGCAATTTGCACACTAGCAGGCACATGTCGTTGTCAGCCGCTGTCAGGTTACCCTGAGTCATGGTGACCCTATTCATAATGGAAAGAAACACCTGGTCCTACGCCATCCCCATGATCTGTTGTAGACCGGAACATTATGTGATCCATACGGTTTTCACTTGTTGACTTTCAGAAGTAGATGTCCAGGCCTTTCTTCCTAGTCCATCTTAGTCTGGAAGCTCCATTGAAACCTGTTCAGCATCCTAGCAACACGCAAGCCTCCACTGACAGATGGGTAGTGGCTGTGCTTGAGGTGTTTCTGGGAATTGAACCCAAGTCTCCCACACAGAAGTTGAGAATTCTGCTACTGAACCACCTAGACAGGCACATAAGAATTAAAAAATATTTAACGTTATCATATTTGTTTATTGCTTGTATCTGTAATTAACAATAAACATAATTATATTCTTTGCCTTAATAATTTCATGATTGAATTAAACATGTTACACATTTTTATGACCACCTCTAAACTCCAAGTACTATATAGTGAGAGACTATTTGGTAGAACTTTGATATACTGAGATTAATACTTAAGACCTCTTTATAAATAATATGCCCACTACATAAGTTCTCAGGTCTTTTTTTGCTAATCTACTTCAGAAAGTGTTCAGTACAAACCTGCCTTTTCCTGAATTTCACTCTACAGGGAATAGTGTTAAGTATACACAATGCCTTTATTTTAACACATATAAAAAATAAATCTAGGAACAGTACCACATTGAAAATGAATTCAGTAACAGGCTGTGAATGGCCTTCTGCTTTGTCTACTGGCTCTGAGGTTAATATATACATCAGCAGTTTGCATCAAAAGAAATGACTTTATAACAACTTTTAAATAGTAGATTCATTTTCCATTTGAAAAAGTCACAATTTCCTACCACCCTCTTTAAAAAAAGGCCCCAGAAAACAAAGTTTGCTTGTTAAATTCCCTCTTAACTTTACATGTAGGTGAAGCTTTTTATTTCTACCCATTTAATATTTCTGGGAGCATTTCTGGGTGCATACATTTACACGTTTCAGGGTTCCCTGGTGTCATGGATTGAATTGTGACCCACCCCTAAAACATCTGTAAACTTGGCTAGGTCATGATTCCCAGTATTGTATGATTGTGTAATCTGATGTGATTTCCTTATGTGTTGTAAACTCTATCACTATAATGAGATTATATGTGATCTCCTTATGTGTTGTAAATTCTATCACTGTGATGAGGTTATACTGATGAGGTTTACAAGATTAGATAGTGTCTTAATGCA
>NW_004443938.1:22375449-22381031 GCF_000243295.1 Trichechus manatus latirostris
GTCTTAATGCAATCTCTTTTGAGATATAAAAGAGAGAAGCGAGCAGAGATGCATGGGAACCTCATACCACCAAGAAAGCAGTGCCCAGAGCAGAGCGCGTCCTTTGGACCTGAGGTTCCTGCGCAGAGAAGCTCCCAGACCAAGGAAAGACTGATGCATTACAAGGACCTTTCTCCACAGCCGACAGAGAGAGAAAGCCTTCTCCTGGAGCTGATGCCCTGAATTTGAACTTGTAGCCTACTGTACTATGAGAGAATAAATTTCTCTTATTAAAAGCCATCCACTTGTGGTATTTCTGTTGGAGTAGCACTAGATGACTGAGACGCCTAGTTTTATTTATTTGTATTTAAACCAGTGTTTATTGTCTTTATATTTATAAAAATAATACACACTTAATGTAGAAAAGTATAAAGAAGAAAATAAAAATCATCTATGAATCCTCTCCTTGCTTGCCAAAAATGAAGATGACTTGAAGCACATACTGATGAAGGTCAAAGACTACAGCCTTCAGTATAGATTACACTTGAATGTGAAAAAATGAAAATTCTCACAACTGAATCAATAAACAACATCATGATAAATGAAGAAGAAATTGAAGTTGTCAATGATTTCATTCTACTTGAATCAACAATCAACATCCATGGAAGCATCAGTCAAGAAATCAAATGACATACTGCATTGGGCAAATCTGTTGCAAAAGACCACTTTAAAGAGTTAAAAAGCAAAGATGTGACTTTGAGGACTAAAGTGTGCCTGAATCAAGCCATGGTGTTTTCCATTGCCTCATATGAATGTTAAAGTTGAGTAATGAAAAAGGAAGACAGAAGAAGAATTGACACATTCACATTGTGGTCCTGGCAAAGAATATCAAATATACCGTAGGCTGCCAAAAGAACGAACAAATAAGCCTTAGAAGAAATACAACCAGAATGTTCCATAGAAGTGAGGATGACAAGACTGACTCGCTTACTTTGGACACGCCCTCAGGAAAGACCAATCACTGGAAAAGGACATCATGTTTGGTAAAGTAGAGGGCCAATGAAAATGAGGAGAACTCTCATCGAGATGCATTGACAAAATAACTGCAATGATGGACTCAAATATACCAATGATCACAAGGATGGTGCAGGATAGTTGATTGATTCAACCAGGATTTATTTACTGTCTGCTATATGCCATGTCTTATACTAAGCATGGAGTCCCTGGGTGGTGCAAATAGTTAAAGCACTCCACTGCTAACTGAAAGGCAGGAGGTTCGAATCCATCCAGAGGCACCTCAGAGACAGGCCTGGTGATCTGCTTCTGAAAAATCAGCCATTGAAAATCCTATGGAGCACAGTTCTACTCTGACACACGTAGGTCGGAGTTGACTCAATGGCAACTGGTTATTCCTCTGTAATGAGAGTCCAAATCATGTACAAGACTCCTGGCACGAGTGTGAAGCATTTACGGGTCATCTTTGGTGTCCTCTGGCTTTCTCTACCTCCAGGGATCCTGTGCTTTCAGTCTGCCCCCTTTAGGTAGCTTGGAGGATAATTACGTTTACTAAGGGCCTATCCCATGCCCTATTGAAGAGCTCAATGGAATGAGCATTGCATCATTTAATCCCCCAACTACACCAGGGAAGTATGGCCTCTTAAAAATGAGAAAGCTAAGACTGAGAGAGGTAAAATAACCTGCTCAACATGACAGAGCTGTAAGGGCCAGAGGTGGAGCTTAAGCCAGACTTGCCTGATTCCAAAGCTCATGTTCTTTTTCTCTGTGATTGTGTCCCAGATTCCACAATAGTGCTTTCCTGTTCCTATCAGACAACTTCCACTCACTCGGGCTGTGATCTCAGATGCTCCTGGCTCTGTAGGTGTGGTGGATGTAGAAAAATCACAGCAAGGAATAGTGATCCTAATTAATCTTTCTCAGGGTTATTTGCATTTAAAAAGAGGAAGTTTTTTAGGGAGTAACAGGAGCTAGTTACATAAAACAAAATTCTATGTAAGAAATGTGAATATTTCTTCAGAGTAAGAAAGCACACCTCCTAAACAACATTATTCCACATTTCTAGGATCAAGGATGGCGAGACTCCATTTCACATACTTTGGACATGTTATCAGGAGGGATCAGTCCCTAGAGAAGGATGTTATGCTTGGTAAAGCAGAGGGTAAGCGAAAAAGAGGAAGACCCTCAACAAGATGGATTGACACAGTGGCTACTACAATGGACTCAAGCATAACAATGATTGTGAGGATGGCGCAGGACCGGGCAGTGTTTCGTTCTGTTGTACACAGGGTCACTAAGAGTCTGAATGAACTCAACTGCACCTAACAACAAGAGCATCCAAAGGTATTCTGTGAAAATCTCCTACCCCTGACTCCTGTTTGACCAGCTCCTAGTCCCCATCTCTATCCCCAACTAGGTAATCACTGGTATTAATATTTGGTTTATCTTTCCAGGGAATTTTAAAAATGCATTTATAAGCCAGTTCCTAACTCTGCACTTTTTTTTTTTTAACTTAACAATATATTTGGAAGACTTTTCTATATCAATATATAAAGAGCTTGCTTATTCTTTAAAAAAAAAAAAGCTACATAGTATTCCATTGTAGGAAATGCATCTTGCTTTATTTAACCAGACCTTTAATTTATAGACATCACCAGTCTTTGATATTACACACAAAGCTGTAATGAAGGAACTTGGATTAATGTTATTTACATACGTATGACTATATCTGTAAGATAAATTTCTAGAAATGAAATTGTTGGATCAAACGTATTCGTAATTTTGATATTGCCAAATTGCCCTCCATTGGTTTGTACCAACTTACTTTCTCACTACCAATGCATAAAGATGCCTGTTATCTCACAGTTTTGTCAATATAGAATACTTCTGGATTTTTACAAATGTGATAAAAATGTTATCTCAGTTTTAGTTTATATGTCTCTTATTATAAGTGAAGGAAGCCTAGTTATGCAGAGGTTAAGCACTTGGCTGCTAACCGAAAGGTCAGTGGTTGGAATTCACCAGCTGCTCTGCCGGAGAAAGATGTGGCAGTCTGCTTTCGTAAAGATTACAGCCTTGGAAACCCTATGGGGCAGTTCTACTCTGTCCTCTAGGGTCACTATATGTCGGAATAGACTCAGTGATAATGGATTATTATGAGTGATGTTGAGCAGCTTTTCAAACATTTCAAGGCTGAGGATTGGACTTTTTAAAAATATCTTATTGATTTATTGAACCCCCAAAAAAGAGTTTAGAAAGAGTAGGAAATTCACAGAAGGAAATTTTAAAATCGTTTTTAACCATATAATTTCTGTTAAAGTCAATGGATTTTTCTCAGAATCACAGAGTGCCACCTCAAATAACTGCCACTGGGAATATCTCATGTTATATAACAGTTTCCTCACCTACCAATAGAACACAAACCAATTTACAAATGTGTAAACCAATTAACATTCTCTTCCCAGAGATTATACTACTAAACTGTACTTATGTTTGTGATAAAATGTCCAAGTTTCAGTTCATTATATTCATTTGAGGCTTAAAATACACCCGACAGCCTTCAATACATAATTATTTTTAATAAATTTTATTTTTTTGAACTGTTTAGATTTACAGAAAAATTATGAAGATAGTACAGAAAGTTGCCAGATATCCTGCACCCAGTTTCCACTATTATTAACATCGTACATCAATATGGCATGTTTCTTAACATTAAGGAACAGATGTTAACATATTATTATTAACAAGCCAGCTACCACTGAGGCAACTCTGACTCATGGCAACTTCACGTGTGTCAGAGTAGAACTGTGCTCCATAGGGTCTTCAGTGGTTGATTTTTGGGAAGCAGATAGTCAGGCTTTTCTTCTAAGGCATCTCTGGATGGACTCAACCTCCAGCCTTTTAATTAGGAGCCAAGCACATTAATGTTCCCACCACTCAGGGACTCCTGTAACTTCTTAGACCTCCCATTATCACAGGGCACAAAAATATCTGCTGGGCTGCTTGAAATAGGGAGAGGGGGGAAAAGCAGGGAGGACAAATCCAAGTTAATATTTCAATAAATTTCCTGCCATTAAAAAATAATTATGGGTATCGAAAGCCAAAAGAATAAACTACTTTCAAGTAGAGTTATGGGACAAAGGAAATATTTTCTACCATGAGGTCGTTGAATCACTAATTCCACTACTGAGATCAAATGTTCAGGTCATGTTGACACACTTTAGCGATGAGATTTCTTAACTCGGCCACTTGCCCCCATGAAATTACTGGATAACTGAAGGCACGACCACCCAGCCATGGTGATTCCAATGCACTGTTATTTACGCCACATGGAAAATTGTTTGTTATGGGATGTGGATGCAAGATTCCACCACTCATTTGAGTTTTGGACTGAGATACTTTTATGTTTCCAACAATGATAGTAGCCAATGGAAACATTGCACTTGTAATACATAAAACTAGCTTATTAAAGGACGCTTAACTTGGTGGAGTGCAAACATGAAATGGGCTTTATCTTCCAAAATCACTTTTTTAATTGTCCTCTCCTTGTTCTACTAGGTAGCAGATTTTTAAGATATCTCGGGCCAATCCTCTTACGTTTTAATCATTTTCAATTTATTAAAACTAGTCCAGTTTAAACTCTAATCTCATATCTCATTCAAAACTTTCTTTTTCTCCCATCACAGGCCAGACTCCTGGCTTGGAGGAGGTTGAGCAAGGAAGGTGTGCAGTCTGCATTTCTGTTCCCTTCCTCCTTTCTCTTTGAGGGATGCGAGACAAAGAGGACAGATGAGGGCACAATTCCGATCCTCTCATGCTGCTTGCTGCTGCTTATTTTGCTCACACCGCCGGGCTGTGGGTGCTCTCTTTGCGGCAGGTGCGCACAGGCTGATTCTCTCATGGAATATAGAAATAAGTTCTTAGGAGGCCGTGTGAGACCTCCTCACTGCACAATTCCCTTTTTGGAAGCTCTGGCTCTGGCCCAACCTCTTCTAGCCTCCCTTAGTACCTGCCACTGGCAGTCTGCCCTTACTGCTCAAGTTCACTCACCTCGTAGACAGATCTTCAGAGTGTGGTACTGGCAGGGCAGATTCCCCCCAGCACTCTTCCACAAGAGCCATTCAACCCCCAGGAAACTCAACTATCCTTTCATGTCAAGAGTAGGAACTCATGCTACCTACTGCCCTCTTCCTGAAGACGTCCCACTTCCCTCCATTCTCTCTTCCCTGCTCAGGTAGGCATAGACAATTAACCACATTTTGTAGGTACCTCTAATCCTACAAAAGGAACTGGATAATTCTTTATTCTGAGAGGCTGTCTTGTGCATTGTAGGGTGTTTAGTAGCATCCCTGGCCTCTATCTACCAGATGATAGTAGTGACAATCAAAAATGTCTCCAGATATTGCAAATATCTCCTGGGGATAGGGTGACCAACTTTCCAAGTGTATTAGTACTATGCAGAATAATGGCCCCTCAGAACTATACACATCCCAATCCCCCAAACTTCTGAATATGTTACCTTACATGGCAAAAAGAAAATTTCAAATGTAGTTAAGTTAATGATCTTGAGACGGGAAGATTACCCTGGA
>NW_004443938.1:22384464-22390058 GCF_000243295.1 Trichechus manatus latirostris
TAGGTTCTAAAATCAGGTAGTGTGAGGCCTCCCACTTTGTTGTTTTTCTTGTCAATGACGTTCTTGACAATATTTTCAACAGTCTAAGTCAAGATGAAAACATAAGACCATTGTTGTGGTTAAGAGAACAAAAAGACAAGCCACAGACTGGAAAATAATATTTGCAAAGCATATATCTGATAAAGGACTTCTATTCCGAATATATAAAGAACTCTCAAAACTCAGTAATAGAAAATGAAACAAACGATTAAAAAATGGACAAAAGAAGTAAACTGACATTTCATCAAAGAAGACTTATGGATGGCAAATAAGCACACGAAAAGATATTTAACATCAATAATCACCAGGAAAATGCAGATCAAAATCACAAATTCTACCAAACACATATTTGTTGTTGTTGTTAGGTGCTGTCAAGTCAATTCTGACTCATAGAAGCCCATGCACAACATTACAAAACACTGCCTTGTCCTGTGCCATCCTCACAATCGTAGTTATGTTTGGGCCCATTGTTGCAGCCACTGTGTCAATCCATCTAGTTGAAGGTCTTTCTTTTTTGCTGACCTCTACCTTACCATGCATGATACCTTTCTCCAGGGACTGGTCACTTATGATAACATGCCCGAAGTACCTGGGATGAAGTCTTGCCATCCTCACTTCCAAGAAGCACTCTAGCTGTACTTCTTCTAATACAGACTGGTTTGTTCTTCTGGCAGTCTGTGGTATAGTCAATATTCTTCACCAACACCATAATTCAAAGGCATCAATTCTTTGGTCTTCCTTACTCATTGTCCAGCTTTCACACGCATATGAAGCGATTGAAAATATCATGGCTTGAGGCAGGTGCATCTTAGTCTTCAAAGTGACGTCTTTGCTTTTCAACACATTAAAAAAGTCAATTGAAACAGATATGACCAATGAAATATTTTTGTGGTTTGATTTCTTGACTGCTGCTTCCATGGGCGTTGATTGTGGATCCAAGTAAAATGAAATCCTTGACAACTTCAATATTTTCTCTGTTTATCATGATGTTGCTTATTGGTCCAGTTGTGAGGATTTTTGTTTTCTTTAAGTTGAGGTGTAATCCATACTGAAGGCTGTGGTCTTTGATCTTCATCAGTAAGTGCTTCAAGTCCTCTTCACTTTCAGCAAGCAAGGTTGTGTCATCTGCATAACGCAGGTTGTTAATGACTCTTCCTCTAATCCTGATGCCTTGTTCTTCTTCATATAGTCCAGCTTCTCAGATTATATGCTCAGCATACAGATTGAATAAGTATGGTGAAAGGATACAACCTGACACACACACAGTTAAAGTAAATAAAAAAGGGTAATGTCAAGCACTGGCTAGGATATGGAGCAACTGAAAGTCTCATATATTGCTGGTGGGATTGAAAAATGCCACAGTCACTTTGGAATAGTCTGATAGTTTCTTGTAAAGTTAAATATATACTTACTTATGACCCAGCAATCCCTTTTGTACTTATTTACCCAAGAGAAATGAAAAGCTACGTTCATGCAAAAACCCATATGTGAATGTTTATAGTGACTTTATTCATAATCGCCAAAACTGAAAGTAACCCAAATGTCTCTCAACTGGGGAATGGATAAGCAAAATGGTACATTCATGTAGTGGGATTGAAAAAAAAGAAAAGCCCATTGCCACTGAATCAATTCCAACTCACAGTAAGGACAGAGTAGGACAGAGTAGAACTACTCGATTGGGTTTCCTAGGTTGTAATCTTTAAGGAGGCACACTTCCACGTCTTTCTCCCACAGAGCAGCTAGTAGATTTGAACCTACAACCTTTCCGTTAACAGCTGAGCTCTTAACCACTGCACCACAAGGGCTCCTCATGTAGTGGGATACTACTAAGAAATATAAAGAATGAATTATTAATATATGTAACAACATAAATACATCTCAAATACGTTTTATAGTAAATGAAAGAAGACTCAAAATTCTACATAATATATGATTTCATTTCTATGATAATCTTGCAGAGGCAAAATTATAGGGACAGAAAACAGATGAATGGTTGTCAGAGTCTGGGGGTTGGGGGAAAAGGTGGATTGCAAAGTGGCACAAAAAATTTTTTTAGAGTGGTAGAACTGTTCTATTTAACAGTTTGATTGCAGTGGTGGTTACATAACTAAATGTTTGTCAAAACTTGGAAAACTGTCACTAAAATGGGTGAAATAATTGTATGTAAATTGCACTTTAATTAAAAAATGGAAAAATGAATAATGCAGCAAGTTTTTAATAAACTTAGTCATTTTAAAAGAGTTACATATTATACATGCATTATAATTTGTAGCGCTGTGTTGATGTTAGTAGTGTTGTTGCTGTTAGGTGCTGTCCAGTCAGTTCCGACTTTAGTACAACAGAACAAAACACTGCCTGGTCCTGCGCCATCCTCACAATCATTGTATGTTTGAGCCCGTTGTTACAGCCACTGTGTCAATCCACCTTACTGCGGGTTTTCCTCTTTTTCCCTGGCCCTCTACTTTACCAAGCATGATGTTCTTCTCCAGGGACTGGTCCCCACTGATAACATGTCCAAAGAATGTGAGATGAAGTCTCACCATCCTCGCTTCTAAGGAGCATTCTGGCTGTACTTCTTCCAAGACAGATGTGTTCGTTCTTCTGCAGTCCATGGTGTATTCAATATTCTTCACCATCACCATAATTCAAAGGCATCAATTCTTCTTTGGTCTTCCTTATTCATTGTCCAACTTCCCATGCATATGAGGTGATTGAAAATACCATGTCTTGGGTCGGAGCACCTTAGTCCTAAAAGTGATGTCTTTGGTTTAGAACACTTTAAGGAGGTCTTTCGCAGCAGATTTGCCCAATGCAATACATTATTTGATTTCTTGACTGCTGCTTCCATGAGTGTTGATTGCAGATCCAAGTAAAATGAAATCCTTGACAACTTCAATATTTCTCCGTTTATCATGATGTTGTTTATTGGTCCAGTTGTGTGGATTTTTGTTTTCTTCATTTTGAGCTGTAATCCATACTGAAGGCTGTAGTCTTTGATTGTCATCAGTAAGTGCTTCAAGTCCTGTTCGCTTTCATCAAGCAAGGTTGTGTCATCTGCGTATCACAGGTTGTTAATGAGTCTTCCTCCCATCCTGATGATGTCACGTTTTTCTTCATTTAGTCCTTCATATAGTGATAGTCCAGGTTTTCAGATTATTTGCCTAGCATATATATTGAATAAGTATGGTGAAAGAAGGTGGAAGGACTACAGAGTCACTGTATCAAAAAGAATTGGTCAACATTCAGCCATTTCAGTAGGTAGCATATGACCAAGAACCAATACTACTGAAGGAAGAAGTCCAAGCTGCACTGAAGGCATTAGTGAAAAATAAGCCTCCAGGAACTGACGGAATACAAACTGAGATGTTCCACCAAACGGATGCAGCACTGGAGGTGCTCCCTCATCTTTGCCAAGAAATCTGGAAGACAGCTGCCTGGCCAACCGACTGGGAGAGATCCATATCTGTGCCCATTCCAAAGGAAGTGATCCAACAGAATGCAGAAATTATCGAATTAATATCACACACAAGTTAAGTTTTGCTGAAGTTAACTGAAAAAAAGTTGCAGGAGTACATCAGCAGGGAACTGCCAGAAATTCAAGCTGTATTTAGAAGAGGACATGGAACAAGGGACATCATGGTCAGATGGATCATGGTTGAAAGTAGAGAATACCAGAAAGATGTTTACCTGTGTTTTATTGACTATGCAAAGGCATTCGACTGTGTGGATTATAACGAATTATGGATAACATTGGGAAGAATAGGAATTCCCAGACACTTAACTGTTCTCATGAGGAACCTGTACACAGACCAAGAGGCAGTTGTTAGAACAAGGGGATATTGCATGGTTTAAAATCAGGAAAGGTATGTGTCAGGGTGGTATAGTGTAGTATTTTTTATTGCTCATTTGGTGCTATAAGAATTTGGTAACTTTATATCTCTGAGCCCTAGATTTTTGGTCAAAATCTTGTGTAAGCTCAGCCTTAGGCTCACCGCCCTAGAAGGCCAGGTTCTACCGGTTTAGTTAAGGATTGCTGGTTCGAGAAAGAAAACCCACCAAAATCATATTGAGAAAGAAGTTCACTGGGAAGATATAGAGGACTCTCATGGTACCCAACTGCAAGAACTCTCTCCCATTTGTAGAAACAAGAAAGACTTCAGGCAGCTTTTCTCTCTACCTATTCCCCTCATTTTCTCTCTCTTCGGTTACAAGACCTCTCCTCTCTATTTCTCTCTTTTAGGGCTTTGAACAAGTTCATTCTGGTTCTAACCCCTACTAAGAATTTGCATTTCCACCCTAGATACACTGAATCAGAATCTACATTTTAACAAGATTCCCAGGTGATTCTTAAGTATTATAAAATTTGAGAACCACTGCTCTACTAGTGGGTCTCGGAATTGGTCCCTAAGCAGCAGCATTAGCATCGCCTGGGAACTTGTTAGAAATGCATTCTCAGCAGGGATTCAAACTGGAGTGAATGAGCTTGAAACTCTGCTCTCTCTATACATGCTCTGCTGTCCTGGCTGAACGTCAGGTTCTCGTACTTGTGATGATCCAATATGGCTGCCATCCCCAAGTTCTAACTGAGCTTGTGGCTCCTTGACTTAGTCTCAATTCTCAGAAGACAGAATCTGATTGGCTCAGCTTATCTTAAGTCAGCTCCCTACTTTAGTGTAGAAATGGTGGCCAGAGGTTGGATTATGATGAAAAGAGACCCCAGGGCTGTGGGCATACATTAGACTATTTAGGAAAGGGTGTGGGAGAGTGTTCTAACAGGTTCATGGTATGGTAAGTTGAGGTGTGACACAGGAAAGAGGAGTCAGGGAGGCATGAAAAATAACTGGGTTTATTATGCTCACAGTTCCCAGAGACAAAGAGCACAGCACACCATGATGCAGGGCCACACAGGGAATGCATCTGGAGGAGAAGGTAACAACAAACTGGAATTGTAAGAGAGGGCTTACGTTTAGCAAGCAGGGTGCTGTCAGCTAGGTTCCTGGGGATTGGGCATTTTGAATAATTCTGCAGGCTCAGGGGGCATAACGGCTGCCCCTAGTTTTTGAGTACCTGGCCCTGGGGTGATTATGATGGGCATATATGGTGGCCCAAGAGTGTGAGAACCCGGTAAGGGGAGTGGTTGGAGAGTGGACTTAATCAGCTGCTCAAGAAGGGGCATAGACCAACCTCTAGCCAGAACCTCAAAACTGTGTCAAGACAGCATTTTTAAAAAATTGTACTACAGGGAGGCAATGACTGGTACCCTTAGAACAAATGACTTGTGTTCATAGTCTTCTCTTATTAAATGCTTGGCAAATGAGAAAAGTAAACCAAGGCATGTTTCCAAGCTTCTTTCTCCCTGTCAACCAAAGCAGGTTTGAATTGTGAGACTTCGGCCTACTGAAACTCTGAGGTTTATAATACACCCCTAGGAGATGCCAATTATGCACAGCACAGAGTCTAATAGAAACAGCTTTTTAAATCTCAATGTATCCCAAATGAAAATAATATGTCATAGCTCTACTGAGCTAGTGAACACTGACCGATTAAACTTTCCA
>NW_004443938.1:22390461-22398188 GCF_000243295.1 Trichechus manatus latirostris
TGTACTACTGTTTAATGAGAAACTATTTGTTCTGTAAACCTTCACCTGAAGTACAATAAAAAATAAATTAAAAAAAAAAAGATTGATTCATTCTGTCATCATGAGAATTGGAAACAACTACTGAACTGTGCGTTTTTTTTTAAGTTTTTACTGCACGAGCAATACATGTTCATTACAGAAATATTAGAACATATGGATAACCAGATAGAAGAAATTGCAGACACAATATATTCTATTATAAATGCAAAAAAAGCAAGACTTGTTTTTATAATTACTGTGGCAGATTATCCTCTCTATATTCAGAACAGCACCAGCAAAGTCTTTTCTCAGAGACGAAGAAGGGAACATTCTCCTTGTCTTCGCATGCTAGAGCTTCCCCTTTGCCCCTTAGAGAGGGAGAATCACTTCTCAGCTAATAGCAGCCAACATGGTTTCTGGCCTAGGAGGCTTCCAGAGTCTTCATGGAGATAAAGCGAAACCACAGCTGAAACCCAGAGGAGGCCTGGAGAAAGGACCACAAAAAATGTGCTCTGTTCTTGGAAAAAATCAAAACAAAACCCAACTCAGTTCAACACATGTATTGAATATTCAACATGCTAAGTGCTAGGGAATAATAACAGCCTTACCTTATGCCAGATACTTACCATAGCAATACTGTGTGGAAGGTACAATAATTTGTCCTGTTTTATGCATGAGAACACTGAGGATTCTGAGAGGTTATGTAACTTGCCTAAGGAGCAACAGTTAGTGAGTTATAGAGACAGAATTTGAATCCAGGCAGTCAGATTTCAGAGCCTGTACTTTAACCAGTACTCTCTGAAAAAGACCCAATTTCTGGAGTTATTAAAAAAAAAGACTGGGGTGGGGGACAGAAACTTTAAAATCACCAAAAAGTACAGAGGTGAGACTGAAAATCATCCATATTTCACCACCCAGAATTAACCATGTACCCACATTTATTTTCAGGATTTTTTTTTTAAAAAACCACATGCTTACGCTAAAGAACTCAAACAATGCGTAGAAGTACAAAGAAGAAAGTAAAAAAAATTATCACCCATAATTCCCACCATAGACTCACCACATAAGATAAACAACACTGTAGACATCTTTCTATATATTGATTCAAATAGGGTAGCAGGCACTTTACTCAGTGCCCCTAAACTCATTCTGAAACCCTGTTCTACTACAGACCATCAGTATATCACAGGGGAGTGATGGTTTACCTCTTTTCCTGTTCCTCTCCTTAGATTCATTTTGACCCCATTTAGAGTAGTGTCATTATCCCTCCCTCCATCCCTCCCTCCATCCTTTCCTCCATCCCTCCCTCCTCCCTCCCTCCCTCCTTCCCTCCCTCCCACCATCCATCCATCCATTTATGATGGTTAATTTTATGTATCAACTTGGCTAGGTTACAGTGTCAAGTTGTCTGGTCAAATACTAGTTTAGATGTTGCTGTGAAGGCATTTTGTAATCAGTTGACTCTAAGTAATGGAGATTATCTTTGATATGTGGGCAAGCCCCATCCAATCAGTTGAAGGCCTTAAGAGCAAAAACAGGTTTGCCAGAGAAGAAATTCTGCCTTGAGGCTGTAACATAGAAATTCTACCTGAGTTTCCAACCTGCCAATCTGCTCTAAGAATTTCAGACCCAATTCTGTAGCATCAGCTCTTACTTCAATTTTCAGCCTGTTGATTTCTAACTTGTCATCTTCCATAATTTGAAAGGTCGGCAGTTCAAACCCATCCAGAGGTGCCTTGGAAGACAGGCCTGGTGATCTAGTTCTGAAAAGTCACAGCCTTGAAAACCCTATGGAATGGTTCTACTCTGCATATATGGGGCTGATACTACTCAAACATGGTATGTATGTCAACTCATTTGCACCTGGGGAAATCAAGAAAGACTTCTTGTAGGGAGTGACATTTGAGTTGAATCATGAAACGTGAGAAGTCATGTGGCAGAGATTCAGGAGAAGAAAGTGTGTCCCAGGCAGAGGGAACAACTTGTCCAAAACCAGAAGGAGTGTGGTTCTAGGAACTGAAAGTGCTTTGGAGAGACTGTAGCAAGCTTTGTCAGTAGGGAAGTGGTGACAGATGTGGTCAAAATGTTCAGGTAGTGAAAGGGCATCTTGAAGTATATGAAGGAAGTGCATAGCACAATCAGATATGTATATTATAAACATCTGTCTGGCTGTAAGTGGAGGAGAAATTGGAAGAGAGTAAGGATGAAGGCAGGAGGACCACTAAGAAGTTCTGTGATGTTGATCCAGCTGAGAATTGATAAAGACCTGAATACAAGGTGTACTAACGAGAATGGAGAGGCGGGAGGAGACTCTCCAGAGTTAGAACTGTCAGAGAGCGACTATAATAATAGAAAACATTTACCAGTTGGCAACAATCTCCACCACAGCCCCATAGGACAGACATTATCAACGGCCCGATTTTACAGGTGAGCAAACTGAGTGGTTAAGTAACTTGTTCAAGGTTATGTAGATAGTAAGTGCTGGGGTCCAGATTTGAACACAAGTTCTCTGACTCCAGAGCCCATGCATTTGACCTTGCTATGCTAACTTCCACCATTTCATCACCACATTTATAGAGGGAGATCAAGACAGAGACTCAAAGAACAAGTGGATGTAAAAGTAAGAGGGTGACATCTATGATGAAGTCCAGATTTCTGCCTTGGACAAATCCTGGGAGCAATAGGACTTAGTGTAGCAACTTCTTACCCTAACATAATAAAATGAAGGTGTCTTAGCATGTATGGAGAGCCACTGTTGATCTTCTTTTATATACATGTCAGAGAAAAAAATTTTTCAGTGCTGAATGCCTTAGAGAAGGCCAATATACATTCTTCTCTTCTTCTGTGGTAAATAGAAGCCATCGTTTTTAGGTGGTCACATGGCACCCAGAATAAATGTTATTTTTCCCAGCTAGTGTGTGGCCATGTGTCTAAATGTAAAAGGAGGCAGGGTAAGCAACTTCTGGGAAGTGCCCTTAAAGGAGAAAGGCTGACATGTTTTAGCTTTTTTCTTCCTGGCAGAAATGCTGACATGATGGCTGGAGCTGAAGCAGCCATCTTGAACCATGACCTGGAGCTAAGGACTGTAGAACAACAATAGGAAAGGAGCCTGGGTCCTTTATACCATGGAGGGCCACATGAGCCCTGGACTAATGACCTCTGAGTTTCTTTTTGTTTGTGAGAGAGTGCCTTTTTGTTTAAGCCACTATCATTTTGATGTTTCTGGACTTAAAGCTAAGCTGAATCCTAACTAATACCTTAGGCATTTTGGAGAGTATATTTTGCTGTAGATTTTGATACTGACCCTTTGTTTTGGGTAATGATATTAATTCGTTTATTCATTTGACATGCATTTATTGAATTATTATTTGTCAGAGACTGTTCTAGACACTAGCGATATGGCAGTGAACAAAATAAAATCCTCATCCTCATGGTGGAGACAATGCACAAATATCTAAATATACAATACAATGCTAGCTATTAAGCTATTGTCCCAGCTCCAAACTACCCTTTGCTTTATGATGCTGGGGCTGACACCACCTTTCTGCATTGCCTGGTGGATCCTTGTTGGGTCCTGCCAACAGGGCTACCAGAGAGAGCCCGGATGGCAGGAGAAGGAAGAGACATGCACATTCTTCCTGTATGCCTTGCAGAGCCAGCCTTATCACAATGCTTTGGAAACACCAGCGCCAGCCACAGGCGCCCTTTTCTTAGTTGTCTGTGTTCCAGCTTTGCAGGGATCACCTCCTCCCTACTCCAAATTTTAATAATTCCAATCTCTTTTCTTTGTTTCGCCAGGTGGTGGAAGCCACTTCTGCAGTTACTGCATCCATGAAAAGTTGGTGTTTCCTTTTTGTGTTTTTGGTTATTTAATACCTCATTAACAATTCTTTATATTAAGTTCTCTCTGTGAATATAACTGGTGTGCATTCTCACTCCTGGCTGGACCCTGACTGACACAAGGTGAGATTGTGTCACAGTTACAGCGACAATAGCGGATGTGTGTCAGGGGTTCCAGCGGACCTCCTAGACAGGGCTTTCTGGTGGCATTACCTCCTAGAGTTACCACATTTGTGGTTTGGCTCTTAGTTTGTCAGGTTCATAACCTCAGTTTGGTCAATGTGCCTTCAGGTGGCTAGGTTCTAAGCAATGGGTCCCTGCAAAACAAACTCACAGGAGATGAAGGCGTGGAGTATTAACCCAACACTCACTTTGTTAGATGACCGTCTTAGTTACCTAGTGCCACAATAACAGAAATATCACAAGTGGGTGGCCTTAAAGAACAGAAATTTATTTTCTCAGTTCAGGAGGCTAGGAATCCAAATTCAGGGTGAGGCTATAGGGGAAGGTCTTTCTTTATCTCTTTCAGCTTTCTAGTAGCCAGCAATCCTAGGAGTTCCTGGGCTTTTAGATGAATCTGCCGTGTGTGTCTGTCTTCATAAGGCGTTCCTCCCCACCGTGTGTGTCTCTGTGTCTAGTCTGCTCTTTTTATAACTCAGCAGTGGTTAGGTTTAGGACCCGCTGTACACTAGCATGATCTCATTAACATAACAAATTAAAGTCCCTATTTCCAAACAAGGTCATACTTACAGGTATAGGGGTTAGGCTTTCAACTCATATTTTAGAGGGACACAATTCAATCCATAACAGATGACATGTTGTTGTTTGGTGTCGTCAAGTTGGTTCCAACTCACAGTGACCCTATGTAAAACAGAACAAAACGCTGCCCGGTCCTGTGCCATCCTCACAATCGTTGCTTTGTTTGAGCCCGTTGTTGTAGCCACTGTATCATTTCATCTCATTGAGGGTCTTCCTCGTCTTCACTGACCTTCTACTTTACCAAGCATGACGTCCTACTTGGTAACAAGATGGTATAGGTTTGTACTGTTCATGCTCTCCATTCAACACTTATCTTCCTTTAGGCAAACCTACACAAGAATCCAAATGACCAAAGGCTCCTTGGTGAGCATGAAATCTGAGCCAAGGTAAAGAGTAGGGGGATCTCAGTGGTGAGTTGGCCAGGTTATAATATTCTAGTTTATTATATCTATTAGGGGTCATGTCTGCCAAGTGGACCAGAAAGCTCATGTTTACCGGGGAGAATGTCTCCTGTTCTGGAGAGTGATACAGACACATGGACAGTCTATGGCTCCTTGGACTCTCTATTTCTACATTTCACGAAGGTCAATCCTCTTCTGTTCACATATCCTTTTTGCACATAGACTCGACTACTACTCTTTCTTACATTTAATTAACACTGATTATATTTTCTCTTCCTTTTATTGTTTTGTCTTATCCTTCAAGATGACTTATACAGGAAGCTAATTTCACTTAATACTTAATACTTGCTGCTCTTAACTAGAGCAAAAGCTTATTTCCTAATTTGAGTGTGGCAACTTATTGTAACGCCCATGAACAGACTTCAGACCCATAGAACTTAGGAGAGAGTGGAAGTGGACAGGCCTTGTGGTCAAGGGGAGCACTGAATGAAGCACAAACAACCAGGATAAGCAGGATGGGAAACAAACAAGAAGGAACAGTAGCTGGAAAATATGGCCTTGGTGATAGAAATAATGCCAGAGAGCGCATGATAGAATTTTGCAATTAGACTTATTCATTGCAAATATCTATTTTCAGCAACATAAATGGTGACTATACACTTGGACCTTGCAGAATGGAATATACAAGAATCAAATCAACTACATCTGCGGAAAGAGACGATGGAGAAGCTCTATATCATCAGTCAGAACAAGGCCAGGGGCTGAATCAATTACTCACATGCAAATTCAAGTGGAAACTGAAGAAAATTAAAAGAAGTTCATGGGAGCCAAAATATGACCTTGAGTACATCCTACCTGAATTTAGAAACTATGTCAAGAATAGATCTGATGCCTTGAACACAAATGACTGAAGACCAGACAAGTTGTGGAATGACATCAAGGACATCATACATGAAGAAAGCAAAATGTCACTAGGAGGCTGGAAAGAAAGAAAAGACCAAAATGGATGTCAGAAGAGACTCTGAAACTTCCTCTTGAATGTAGAGTAGCTAAAGCAAATGGAAGACATGATGAAGTAAAAGTGCTGAACAGAAGATTTCAAAAGGTGGCTAAGGAAAACAAAGTATTATAATGAAATGTTCAAAGACCTAGAGTTAGAAAAACAAAAGGGAAGAACATACTTCACATTTCTCAAGCTGAAAGAACGGAAGAAAAAATTCAAGCCTCGAGTTGCAATACTGAGGGATTCTATGGGCAAAACTACCACTTGTTGTTGTACTGTGGTTGCTTGCATGTTGTTGTGATGCTGGAAGCTATGCCTTCAGTATTTCAAATACCAGCAGGGTCACCCATGGTGGACAGGTTTTAGCAGAGCTTCCAGACTAAGACAGACTAGGAAGAAGGACCTGGTGGTCTACTTCTGAAAAGCCTTAAGAATAGCAGTAGAATATTGTCTGATATAGTGCTAGAAGATGAGCCCCTCAGGTTGGAAGGCATTCAAAATGTGACTGCGGAAGAGCTACCTTCTCAAAGTAGAGTCAAACTTAATGATATGGATGGAGTAAAGTTTTTGGGACCTTCATTTGCTGATGTGGCATGACTTAAAATGAGAATAAACAGCTGCAAACATCTATTAGTAATCAGAACTTGGAATGTATGAAGTATGAATAAAAGAAAATTGGAAATTGTCAAAAATGAAATGGAATGTATAAAGATCGACATTAGTGAGTTGAAATGGACTAGCCCTGACCATTTTGAATCCGACAATCATATGGTCTACCATACTGGGAATGACAAATTGAAGATGAAGTGTGTCTCATTCATTGTCAAAAAGAACATTTCAAGATCTATCCTGAAGTACAAAGCTGGCAGTGGTAAGACAATATCCATATGCCTACACGGAAGATCAGTCAATACGATTATTATTCAAATTTACACACCAACCACTAATGCCAACGATGAAAAAAAATTGAAGACTTTTACCAACTTCTGTGGTCTGAAATTGATCAAAAGTGCAATCAAAATGCATTGATAATTATTGGTGATTGGAATGTGAAAACTGGAAACAAAGAAGGACTGGTAGTTGGAAAATATGGCCGTAGTGATAGAAACCGCACTAGAGATTGCATGATAGAATTTTGCAAGACCAACTACTTACTCATTGCATATACTTTTCTTCAAAAACACAAATGGTGACTATACACATGGACCTTGCCAGATGGAATACACAGGAATCAAATCCACTACATATGTGGAAAGAGATGATGGAGAAGTTCAATAACATCAGTCAGAACAAGGCCAAGGGTCGACTGCAGAACAGACCATTAATTGTTCATAAGCAAGTTGAAGCTGAAGCTGAAGCAAATTAAAACAAGTTCATGGGAGACAAAGCATGAACTTGAGTATACCCCACCTGAATTTAAGGACCATCTCAAAAATAGATCTGACTCATTGAACACTAATGACCAAAGACCAGACAAGTTGTGGAATGGCATCCAGGATATCATACACAAAGAAAGCAAAAGGTCATTAAAAAGACAGGAAAGAAAGAAAAGACCAAAATGAATGTCAGAAGAGACTCTGAAACTTGTTCTTGAAAGTAGAGTAGCTAAAGCAAATGGAAGAAATGATGAAGTAAAAGAGCTGAACAGAAAATTTCAAAGGGCAGCTTGAGAAGACAAAGTAAAATATTACAATGAAATGTGCAAA
>NW_004443938.1:22420505-22421477 GCF_000243295.1 Trichechus manatus latirostris
CCAAGGAGAGACTTGGTCTCATGTACTTTGGACATGTTATCAGGAGGGACTGGTCTCTGGAGAACGACATCATGCTTGGTAAAGTAGAAGGTCAGAGAAAAAGAGGAAGACCCTGGAAGAGATGGATTGACACAGTAGCTGCAACAATGAGCTCAAACATAACAATGATTATGAGGATGATGCAGGACAGGGCAGTGTTTCGTTCTGTTGTACATAGAGTTTCTATGAGTTGGAACCACCTCCATGGCACCAAACAACAACAACAACACACCTCTGCCTCAGGAGACTCACAAAGAAAGCTACCTTTTTTAGATTTGCTGTTCGTTTCATTCTTGGTCTGTAGTTCAAATATCTGGTTATCCTGGCAGTCCTGGAAGGCTTTAAGAAGTTTGATAGGAATAATCTCCAGAAAATATCCTTAAGAATAAAAATCTTGAGACTTCTTTGTTAAAAAAATTAAAATAAAATAAGAAAAGAAAATCGTGTTCAGTTCAATGATTCTTGCATATGAATTCATTTTTTGTTTGCTAGTGTAAGAGTTGGTATAATTTTCCTAAAAATTAAAATTGCTAGGGTAGTGTGATGAGTCCCTAGAGACTGAATTTCATAATATTTTTAGATTTCAAATACCGCATAAGTTTTGGCAAAGTACAGTTGAAGCTTTTTTGGATCAATCATGAATTATGCCATGGGTGCTTAACTTTTTATAAATCAGATTGGCTTAGGAATTCAGGAACATACACCAGGGGGAGGAGTCCTTTCTCTTGCCTTGTTTGGTGAATGATGTGCTAATTACAGCACCAAGGATGTTGGTGTGGAGGAAAGACTTCTGAAGTTTATAAGACTCATTGTGTGTGGACTGCCATGGTTCCATGGACTGCCACAGAATCCTCCAGGGAACAATTTTCGAAGAAATCAGAAGAATTGGATCCAAAATTCTATCACTGTTTTATATAAAAAGCAAATCTCTTC
>NW_004443938.1:22422028-22443981 GCF_000243295.1 Trichechus manatus latirostris
GCTGTGAAGATGGATGGATCCCAAGATCGGCAGGCAAGATGGCAGATAAGCTCCAAGCTCAAGTCCCAAGAACTGGAGATCAGACGTACAGAAGCCAGCTGCAGGCTACAGTGTGTGTGAGCAAAAGCCCGACAGTCTTGCCAGAGAGTCCACCTATATTGGATGCAGGCCACACACCCAAAGAAACTCCCTTTCAATTGCGTGGCCACTTATAGCAATTCCATCATGGAGATAATCCCATTATATCAAATTTCATCATGGAAGTGATCACAACATTGTATGACTGCCAAACTGCATCATAACTGCCAAACCACTGAGAATCATGGCCCAGCCAAGTTAACACACAGCCTTAATGATCATACCCCCCTCCCAATACAGCTATACCCAGAGGCACTATGGATAAGAGGGGGTTAGGTGTAGGGGCTGGCATTAAACCAAGGAGAAATAGGAATGTCCTACGTGGTGGGAACTGAGCGACATTCAGTGAACTGCTAGCCTCAAAATATTTCATGTGTTGGCCTGACATGAAGTCACTCTTATAGTCATTTATATAATTAATAAAGGCACTGTGTCTCTAGCAGACACCTATGAAAAGGCCAACATGCTCACAGGAAGAGTTAACTCAGGAAGTGACCCTGTGACTCTGACTTGCTGTGATAGAGCTGTGCGTCCAGTGGGATTTAAAGTGAAAATGGGAAATGAGGGAGTATATATTCTTGAAAAGCTGGGGAAAGCTGGATAGTATGAAGGATAGCAAGCATCATTTGGAAATAAGTGTGGGAATAGGTTGGGGCTTTGGGGAAACCTACTAGGAGAGGTAGAAACAAAGCTGATGGTTCCAGAGGCCTCTATGGCAACATACTAAGCATCAGAATTAAGTGCATTTCCTAATACATTCCCAGGAATAACTAAGATTTGGAGCATTTGCTGTTGTTGTTGTTAGTTGCTATCAAGTTAGTCCTCGACAAAATACTGCCTATTCCTGCACCATCCCTATGATGGGCTGCAGATTGGACCATTGATCCATAGGGTTTTCATTGTCTGATTTTTGGAAGCAGGCCTTGCTTCCTAGCCCCTCTTAGCATGGAAGCTCTGCTGAAACCTGTTCAGCATCAGAGCAACATGCAAGCTTCTACTCAGAGACAAGTGGTGGCTGCACACGAGGTGCACTGGCTGGGAATCAAACTCAGGTCTCCCACAAGGAAGGCGAAAATTCTACCACTGAACTACCATTGCATTGCATCTTGTTCACTGACATCTATTGGAAGCAGCAGCTTCCCTAGTTCCTTCTGTGCACTCTAGGAAATGAAATTGTCAGCAAGCTAAGCCAAAAGCATTTCTGAATGTCTACGGTAAAAGAAATGAGACGTCCAGGTGAGATTTGGCTTGATCAGATCTCCCATCACTCCTCCACCTCGACCCTGCTCCTATCTGTGTCTGGGGTGCATCTGCCATTTGCTCCATCTTATCCCAGAAGCATTAATGTCCCCTACCCGAAGCTGCGATCGCTTCTATTCATTTTCTTCCATGGTTCTGCCTCCTTAAGGGCATGTTGCCATCCTCCCCCACCTTACCCCATCCCCCATACACACATTCATCTACACAGGAGGCCAAATCACACAGAAGAGGAAAGCCAGGTAGACACGGCCATATTTGCAAGATCCCTTCCTATAAAGACCTCTTTTGTATATTTCCATTAATTTTGTCTTTGCCCACCTCATTTCAAATTTTGCTGTGCTACAGTCTCTCCTCCCTGCTTCCTGCCCCTACACACACATGTGCTCATACGCACGCTCGCACACACACGTAGGCACCTAGCTTACTGGAAACAATTCTAGGTTGTATTGCCTCAGTGTTTAGCACAATGCCTAGGGCGTGGTTGTAGAACTAAGCGGACAGAACTCTGATCCTGACAGTTCAACTTCCCTTCCTAGTTTAGCCCCCATATTCCCCTCTTCAGCACTGGGCCCTCCAAAGCAGCCCATGAGGACCAGACCTACAGATCCACCACCTGCCCTAAGGGACCACTCTAACTGAAGGCCTCTCTCTCCCTCTCCTTTGTTCCTTACCCCACGTTCACCCAGTGGCCCCACTTGCAGATGTGTGCTTTCCCGTACAGTTGTGTGCCTCCTTCATTCGTTCCTTCCTCCGCTTACTTACATTCTGTAACGGCGTACTCTCTTTCGTATCCTTGCTAGTGTCTGGCCTTACAATCACAATCAGAGATGGATAAATAACTAATAATAATAATACAATTCTGTCTTATACTAGAAATGCAAACTATGAACTATTTGAAAGCAGAGAAGGGAGCAGTTATTTCTACCTGGTCTGTGAGGGAAGGCTATGGAGAAGAGCTAGCCTGTGCGTTGGATCTTGAAGGATGAATAAGAGTTCTCTGGCAGGAAGGCCAGGAAGGGCTGAAGAGACTACGTAAGTGATACACTGATGGAAAGGGTGTGGCATGGGAGTAACCAGAGACCTGGGTGGCTACAAAGTGGGAGATATAGGATGAAGGGGGTGGCTTTTGTTCACCAGTGTACACAGATCTTGAAAGAGCACATAGTAGGCTCTTAGTACGTATTTATGTTGGATGTGGAATTGAGTAGAATAAAACTAGATTTTAAAGAGCATTTTATGCCATGCAGAAAAGACTAAACTTTACTTTGTGTTGTTGTTAGGTGCTGTCAAGTCATACAACAGAAAGTAACACTGCCCAGTCCTTCGCCATCCTCACAATCATTTCTATGTTTGAGCCCACTGCTTGCAGCCACTGTGTCAATCCATCTCCTTGAGGATCTTCCTTTTTTCCGCTGACCCTCTACTTTACCAAGCATGATGTCCTTCTCCAGGGACTGGTCCCTCCTGATAACATGCCCAAAGTACGTGAAATGAGGTCTTGACGTCCTTGCTTCTAAGGAGCATTCTGGCTGTACTTCTTCCAAGACAGATTTGTTCATTCTTCTGGCAGTCCATGGTATATCCAGTATTCTTCCCCAACACCATAATTCAAAGGCATCAGTTCTTCTTCAGTCTTCCTTATTCACTGTCCAGCTTTTGCAGTATATGAGGTGATTGAAAACACCACGGCTTAATGTCCTCAAAGTGACATCTTTGCTTTTTAACACTTTCAAGAAGTCTTGTGCAACATATTTGCCCAATGCAATAGGTCATTTGATTTCCTGACTACTGCTTCTATGGGCCTTGATTGTGGTTTGAAGTAAAGTGAAATTCTTGACAGCTTCAGTATTTTCTTGGTTTGTCATGATGTTGCTTATTGGTCTGAGACAGTCAAAAGAAATAGTACTTACAAACCATTCGAAAATAATTTCGTTTGTTTGTCGTACGATGCTTGTTGGCAGACCTTTTGCAGACCTCCATGAGTGTTTTTCATCTTGAAATAATAACTAAAAACTTGCGCACACTTTCTTTCTGTCCTTTGATGATGCATGTTCACAGTTCATTGGACTACTGCTGACATCCAAAGGGGGCGAGAGCCATCCCAAAGAGCATGATACAAATACAAAGTTATGCTCGATGTGAAGAAGTGTCCTGGTTTGCCTTGCGAAGGACCAGCTATGTCAAGTGTCACGTGATTATAGTGTCACTGGTGCATTCTTATTTGGTCTATGAGAGAAATCTGAATGTGAGGTTATACCCAACTGGTCCCAAATGAAAACGAAAATATAATCGTTATTGTTTACAAAATTTATGAGATGCTGTCAACTTCATTTAGTGCCCTGCCAGTTCCCTTCCACTGCGGTGCTCGCTTTTCCATATGTCCTGTGTTCTTGGCATCTATGGGTCTCTGCTTGGACAACTGGTGCCCCTGTTCTGTGGGTGTCCGAAGCATGTGCTTACCTTGCTTATTGGGTAATCTAGCCCTGTCTTTCACTTCCAGTTTTGTTTTAGTCTTCTTTGCCAGTAAGAATAAATTTGAGACTAAAAAGCTCTAAATATTGGAGAGGGGAAATCAAAAGAGCACTTAGCTCTTCAACGTGAGAGCAAGCCACTCCACCAGTGGCTCCTGACTTCCTTGCCTTTGATAGTCTCATGCCAAACTGCCCAAGCTGGATGGCACAGCTGAGTTTTGTGGTCCAGTCTAGGAGCACCTCTGCGAACCTAAAATTTCTTTGATGTGGTCAAGCAGAATACAGTGTGAGAACTTCCAGTTAGTGGTATTATAGTAAGCTTTGTTTCAATGGTGCAAATTAAGTATACTGAGGATGAGGAAGGTTTGAGTTTACATTTGCTGGAAATCATTTAATACAATTTGCTAGGGAAACAATGTCCTATAAGAAGCAGATTATTGAAGACGAAAGAATTTTTAGGCCTGGACACACCATTTGCTTTTAGGTGCAAATTCTAGAAGGCCATTTCCCTATATGGTAGGAGTGTGTCTTTGGTTAAAAAAAAAAAAATCCAATAACTGCTACACAATTTTTAAAGCCTAAAGGCACAGAAACAACAATGACCAAGAAACCAAACCCATTCCCATCAAGTAGATTCCAACTCATAGTGGCCCATAGGGCAGAGTAGAACTGCCCCATAGGGTTTCCAAGGCTTTAATATTTATGAAGCAGACTGCCACATCTTTCTCCTGTGGAGCCACTGGTGGGTTTGAACCACTGACCTTTCAGTTAGCAGCCAAGTGCTTAACCACTGTACCACCAGGACTCCTCAAAGACATAAAGAGGACGGACATATATACAGAGATGTTTGTTTTGTAGATATATAGAATTGTTTGTAGGGGCACAAAATTGGAAACCATCCATTAATAGGGAAACATTCATGGTATGGAATACTGGGCAGCTATCAAAAGAAGGAGCTAGAGGGTTATCCATGAAGTATTCTTAAGGTAGCAAAGTAAACTGTGAGATAAACTGCATACTGTTTCCATATTTGTAAAAAGAAACAACGAAACGTCCTATTTTTGCCCACCTGTGTCGGAACCCTGGTGGTGTAGTGGTTAAGAGCTATGGCTGCTAACTAAAAGGTTGGCAGTTTGAATTCACCAGCTGCTCCTTGGAAGCCCTGTGGGGCAGTTCTACTCTGTCCTCTAGGGTCACTATGAGTCAAAATCGACTCAACGGCAATGGGTTTGGTTTTTTGGGTATTGGTATCTAATTGGCTAAGAATGGATAGAGGCCCGACAATAGGAATGTAAGAATGGGAGGATGTGAGGAGAAGCAAAAACTTTTAATTTAGATTTCCAAGGGCTGTTTTATTTAGTTAAATGAAAACGAATTTCTTCTGTAACTTGAAATTTGATTTTTTATGAAAGAAACAATTTAAATCAGAAGCCAAAAGGAAGAAGAAACAAGGAAATACATCATGGTAATTTCACATTGATAAGGTCCCTGGGTGGCGCAAACAGTTTGCGTTTGACTATTAACCTAAACGTTGGCAGTTTGAATCCACCCAGCTGTGCCTCTGAAGAATGATCCAACAATCTGCTTTCATAAAGATTACAACCAAGAAAACCCTATGGAGCACAGTTCTACTCTGTAACACGTGCGGTTGCCATGAGTTGGAATTGACTCAACGTCAACAGATTTGTTGTTGTTTTTTTTAATTCTATAATATAAAACTACATTTTAAAATTATCTGTTGTGAGAAAAAGTGTGACAAATCTTTGACAGAATCAAACATACCATATGAATCCTACGGTTGTGCATCGTCTGATCATCCTGGCACATGCCCCAGGGTGCTCTGAGCCCAGGTTGAGAAGCCAGGGATCAGCCCCATTCAGATCATCCTCAATTCTCCAAAAGGTGGATCTTTATCATGACTTTTAGCTTCTTAGTTATTTTTTTGCGTAAAATATAAGCTCCTAACTCTATGTCCAAAATATTCTACTGCATCTTAGTGTCCTTTCTGCCCATTGTTTCAGATATGGCCTTTCTTCCAGTGACACCTAATGTTACGCTCTCTTTTTGCCACTTCACAAGATCTATAGCGCTGACCCTCTTCAGAAAATGTCACTACCCATCTGTGTGGCAAATTCTTAGCGTGGTGGTTAAAAATGCGGACCCCGTAGCCAGAATGCCTGGGCCAAACCCCAGCTCTGCTGTGTGCTAGTTGCTTGACCTTGGACAAGTTATTTGACTTCTTCGTGTTTCATGAAATGGGGATAATACTAGTGTGTACACACAGGGTGTTATGAGAATTAAATAAGTTAACACATGTAAAAGGAGCTGTGGTGGCACAGTGGTTAAAGCGCTCAGCTGCTAACTGAAAGGTCTGCATTTCGAATCCACCAGCCACTCCTCAGAAGAAAGATGTGGCAGTCAGCTTCCAAAAAGATTACAGCCTTAGAAACCCTATGGGGGCAGTTTTACTTTGTCCTATACGGTCACTATGAGTCAGAACGATACGACGGCAACAAATTTAATACGTGTGAAATAAGCTTAGAGCAGTATTCGCCATATATCATTATATTGTTGTTGCTCATCTTTCCAGATTCAGTTTGGGCAGCCTGTGTCTACAACACAGCCTTTCCTTAACTCCCATGAGTCACTGACTACTCCCTCCTGTTCCTTCGGCAGCCTGCACAGTGTTCTGTGTACATTTCATCGCATGATTCTCTTCATTTAGTTGTTTCCCTTCCCTTTTCCACTGTTGGAATATGAGCAACTTGAAAGCAGGAACCAAGTCTCCTTTATCTTTGAGTTTCCAGCATTTAACCACAGTGCCTAACATACAAAAGCCAAAAACCAAACCCTTTGCTGAGGAGTCTATTCTGACTCATAGCAACCCTACAGGACAGAGTAGAACTGCCCCATAGGGTTTCCAAGGAGTGGCTGGTGGATTCGAGCTGCCAGCCTTTTGGTTAGCAGCTCAACTTTTAACCACTGTGCCACCAGGGCTCCGCCTAGCATGTAGTAGAGGCTAAATTGACATTTAAGGAATAGAAGGAAAGATGGATAGATAAATCTGTCCCTGAGACTCCTTCTTATTTAGGATATTGCCAGATAACTTCAGAAAGCCTCAGCGTTTGTGTTTGTATTCTGTCACACCTGTTAGTATTTAAATCTTATTAATGTGTGTTATGGATTGAATTGTGTCCCCCAAAATATGTGTTGAATTCCTGGCCCTCGTACCAGTGGCTGTGATTCTGTTTGGAAGAAGGGTTTTTTTTTTTGTTATGTTAATGAGGACGTACTAGTGCAGGGAGATTCTAAACCTAATCACTTCTGAATTATAAAAAAGACCAGAATAGACACAGAGACACACACAGGGGGAAAACAGATGTCATGTGAGGGATGTCTACAAGCCAAGGAACGTCAAGGAACCAAGAAACGACTGACAAGGAAGGAATCGACACAGCTGAGATCCTGATTTGGACTTTTAGTCTACAGAACTGTGAGAAAATAAATGTCTGTTCTTTAAAGCCACCCACTTGAGATATTTGTGTTACAACGGCACTACGTAACTAAGGCAGGGTGCATTGTTTAATTTATCTTTAATTACATATTTCAAATTTTTAAATTATGAACTTATTGGCTCACAGGCTATATCTGCTTTCTCTGGTGTCTTTTTCAGTTGTCTACTAGAAGAGTCTGTGACATGGGGATAATACTATCTACTCTTACATATATATAATGCTATATATATAAGATATTTATATATATATGTTGTTATTGTTAGGTGCCGTCCAGTCAGTTCTGACTCATAGTGACCCTATGTACAACAGTACGAAACACTACCCAGTCCTGTGCCAGCCTCACAATCATTGCCATGTTTGAGCCCTTTCTTGCAGGCATTGTGTCAATCCATCTCCTTGAGGGTCTTCTTCTTTTTCACTGACCCTCTACTTTACCAAGCATAATGCCCTCTTCCAGGGACTTGTCCCTCCTGATAACATGTCCAAAGTACATGAGACCAAGTCTAGCCATCCTCACTTCTTTTTTTTTTTTTTTAATATTGGGAATGAGTTTTGTACCTTAATTTACATACAATAAGGGAGTTTGTTTGTTTCTTTTTTTTTTATTGTACCTCAGGTGAAGGCTTACAGAACAAATGGTTTCTCATGAGACAGTAGTACACATATTGTTTTATGACATTGGTTAACAACCCCACAACATGTCAACCCTCTAACTTCTCAACCTTTTTTTTTTGGTGAAAATACACATAGCCAAAGATATACCATTTCAAAAATTTCTACATGCACAGTTCAGTGACACTGACTACGCTCTTCCAATTGTGCTGTTATTCTCACTTAAGATGAAGGCTTACAGGACAAAATAGTTTCTCATTTAACAGTTACTACAAATGTTGCCCTATGACAATGGTTAACAATCTCACAACACATCAACAATATCCTTACTCAACCTTGGGTTCCCTATCACCAGCTTCCTTGTCCCCTTCTGCCTTCTGGCCCTTGTCACTGGACTACTGTACCTCGTTAGTCTCATTTGGTTTTACGGGCTGTCCACTCCCAGGCTGAATGGTGAACCTCAGAGATAATTTCACCACTGAGCTAAAAGGGTATCTGAGGGCCATAGTCTAGGGGTTTCTCCAGTCTCCTCTAGGCCAGTAAATCTGGTCTTTTTTTTGTGAGTTAGAATTATGTTCTATATCCTTCTCCAGCTCTGTCCAGAACCCTCTGTTGTGATCCTGGTCAGAGCAGTCAGTGGTAGCTGGCCACCAGCTGTACTGGACTCAGTCCGGTGGAGGCCTTGGTAGCTGTGGACAATTAGTCCTTCGGACTAATCTTTTCCTTGTATCCTGTTCTCTTCATTCTCCCTTGCTCCCGAAGGGATGAGACCAGCGGAGTATCTTAGGTGGCCGCTCACAGGCTTTTAAGACCCCAGACACTACTCACCAAGGTAGAATGTAGAGCATTGTCTTCATAAGCTGTGTCAGGCCAATTGAGCTAGATGTTCCCTGAGACCATGGTCCCCACAGCCCTCCGCCCAGCAATTCAGTCCCTCAGGGAGTTTGGATA
This sequence comes from Trichechus manatus latirostris, assembly GCF_000243295.1. Taxonomy (NCBI): domain Eukaryota; kingdom Metazoa; phylum Chordata; class Mammalia; order Sirenia; family Trichechidae; genus Trichechus; species Trichechus manatus. The sequence goes on from NW_004443938.1 coordinate 22,430,976, forward strand.
GCCATCCTCACTTCTAAGGAGCATTCTGGCTGTACTTCTTCTAAGACAGATTTGTTTGAATTCTGTCCCCCAATTCTGGTAGTCCATGGTATAGTCAATATTCTTTGCCAACACCATAATTCAAAGATGTCAATTCTTCTTCCATCTACCTTATTCACTGTCCAGCTTTTGCATGCATTTGAGGGGTAATTGATAAAAAAAATTGATATAATACTATATATAACATATAATACTCTTATGTAATATACTACTACTCTTTTAGAGCCTGACTAAGGGAGATAGCTCTTTCTCTATCTCGCCCAATGGGATGGGAGAGTCTAGGAGGAAGAGAGTGTGGAGGTGGCTCCTCTTGGGCAGTACTGAAGATGGTGACTAGAATCTCAAAAGGTATTTTCAGATTCCACAATATAACAAGAGAAAAGGAACCAACCCTTTAAATGAAGAACCTTCAGTCATCTCTACCAAGGTCCATGTTTCAATTTTATTTCTTTTTATCAACTCCTCCCCTTTGACAGGGTATCACAGTGAAAACTATTAAGAAAGGTGGGATCCTTAAAGAAACCCATTAAAGGATCACATTTAGAAGAGGGACTTTGGTCCATTTCCAATGAACAACCCCCTACTCTAATCTGGCAGTCCTCTTGGCGAAGCAAGAAGCTGAAGGTAAGTCAATAAGATGTAAATACAGACCGTATATATCCCGTTTAAAGTTAAAATATTGCATGATACAGTGAAAGGACTCAGAAGAGGTGTCTCCTATTTTCTAGGCTATGGGAGACGTGAGGGAAGGTTCATACAAACATATTTCCATTTCCTAGTACACAGAAGGAGCGCTGGTGTCACAGTGGTTAAGCACTCATCTGCCAACCCCAAAATTGGCAGTTCAAATCCACCAGCTGCTCCTTGGAAACCCTATGGAGCAGTTCTACTCTGTCCTCTAAGGTTGCTATGAGTCAGAATCAACTCGAAAACAATGGGTTTTAGTACGCTGAAACTAGATATAATATCAATCTGTTATAGATAATTATGACATCTCCTCTGATGTTAGTCATTAAACAATAACCATTTGTCATAGAGTCATCTCTGACTCATGGCAATCCCATGTGTGTCAGTGCAGAACTGTGCTCCACAGGGTTTTCAATGGCTGATTTTTTCTGAAGTAGACTGCCAGGCCTTTCTTCTAAGGGATCTCTGGATGGACTTGAACCTCTAACCTTTCAGTTAGCAGCCAAGCATTGTAATTGTTTCCACTACCTAGGGACTCCAGCGTTAGTCATTACTTCTGTACTATTCTACTCAACCTGTGAAAAAAATAAGATTACTTGAAAACATGTCTTAGATTTTAAAGCTGAACAAGATATATTGATTACATAAATGTTTTTGTGTAACTATATATCTTAACAAGATAACATTCATGTCTGGGTGCATGTCAGTCTGAAGAGGCTGCCCAAAGCCAGATCTATTTATTTAAATCAGGAAAGACAAAGGACCATGCTGGCAGCCATTCACCATATCAATCTCTCATGGTTGAACAAAGATAACAATAATTTGGTATACACAAGCAGATTTCTGAAAGGAGGGAATTAACTGCTGTGTTTACACTGTGAATCAGCAGGGAACTATTTAAGAGGTTGAGACCAACAGCAGACTTCACTGATTTCTTCTTTCTTTTTAGATTTTGAACACACGTGGAGATCCTAACAGAATTTCAGATTCAGATTCTAATTTCTGGGAATTCTAGTTTATAATGAAGTGATGAAAGGTCTGGGCTCCCAGAGTAGCCTTTATCAGGCACCTTCTGTCATAATACGGAGTCCCTGGGTGGTGCACACGGTTAAGTGCTCAACTGCTAACCAAAAGGTTGGTGGTTCAAACCCATCCAGAGGTGTCTCGGAAGAAAGGCCTGGTGATCTGCTTCTGAAAGATCACACCATGAAAACCCTATGGAGCACAGTTCTACTCTGCACACAGGGGGTCGCCATGAGTCAGAAATGACTCAATGGCGATTGGTTTGTTTTTTTGGATTTCGGCATACTACAGTTTGTAGTTCCTTGGTGAGGAAGAGACTCGCACAGCCTGTCATCCTGGTGGTTTGTCCAGGGACTAGGTATCTTGGGAATATGATGGGCCTCCTTTGGGGATGAGTATAAGATCCCCATGGAGAGGAGATGGGCCATCTTTACCTCACATCCTCTTCTCCACAGGGAAACTGCCTGGGGAACCAGAAGCTGCCTCGGCTTCCATAGGCTTTGGGGTTGCCAAGAGAGAAGAGTTACACACTCTCAAGAAAAGTGTTGCTTTGCTTTGTGTCCCAGTGGATTTGCCAAAAAACAAAACAAAACAAAACACCAGAAAACAAACTAAAAAGAAAAGCGTTGTTTGTTTCCCATTGGGAATTCTCCTAAACCATAGAATCTGGGACCCTTCAAATTTTTTGAGGGAGCTCAACCTCAGGGGAAATACCTCTTTTTGGGCATTATAAGCTAGTCATTAAATCTTCAATTCCCTTCCTTTGGGAGAAATTTATTTTCTGTTCCACCCAAGGACAATTTTATGTGCCTTGTAATAACGTACACTAACAATAAATGGAGAATAAATTCATTTAGATTTCAGAGTGCTAGTAGGTTTTAATTTATATTTTAAAATTACTTTCTGTTGTCATTAGAATTAGCGTGACCAAAGGTGCTATTTGAGTGATCTCAAACATAAAGTGATTCCTCTGGAGAAAAAAAATGAACCAAACTTGATAAAGATGAACGGTTGTTGTTGTTGTTAGGTGCCATTGAGTTGGTTCTGACTCTGAGCGACCCTATGTACAACAGAATGAGACACTGCTCAGTCCTGCGCCATCCTCACAATCTTTGCTATACTTAAGCCCATTGTTGCAACCACTGCGTCAATCCATTTCCTCTTTTTCGCTGACCCTCTACTTTACCAGGCATGATGGCCTTCTCCAGGGACTGCTCCCTCCTGATAACCATGTCCAAAGTACTTGAGACGAAGTCTCACCATCCTTGCTTCTAAGGAGCATTCCGGCCTTACTTCTTCCAAGACAGATTTGTTCATTCTTCTAGTGGTCCATGATATATTCAATATTCTTTGCCAATACCGTAACTCAAAGGCATCAATTCTTTTTTGGTCTTCCTTATTCATGGTCCAGCTTTTGCCTGCATATGAGGTGATTGAAAATACTATGGCTTGGGTCAGGCGCACCTTAGTTCTCAAACTGACATCTTTGCTTTTCAACACTTTAAAGAGGTCTTTTGCAGCAGATTTGCTCAATGCACTACATCATCTGCTGCTTCCATAGCTGTTGATCGTGGATTCAAGTAAAATGAAGTCCTTGACAATTTCATTTTTTCTCCATTTATCATGATGTTGCTTATTGGTCCAGTTGTGAGGATTTTTGTTTTCTTTATGTTGAGGTGCAATCCGTACTGAAGGCTGTGGTCTTTGATCTTCATCAGTAAGTGCTTCAAGGCCTCCTCGCTTTTAGCAAGCAAGGTTGTGTCATCTGTATAAAGCAGGTTGTTAATGCATCTTCCTCCAATACTGTTGCCCTGTTCTTCATATAGTCCAGCTTCTTGGATTATTTGCTCAACATACAGATTGAATAAGTATGGTGAACATATACAACCCTGACGCACACCTTCCCCGACTTTAAACCACGCAGTATCCCCTTGTACTCTTCAAACAACTGCCTCTTGGTTGATGTACAGGTTCCCCATGAGCACAATTAGTGTTCTGGAATTGTCATTCTTTGCAGTGTTATCCATAACTTGTTATGATCCACAGAGTCAAATGCCTTTGCATAATCAATAAAACACAGGCAAACATCTTTCTGGTATTCTCTGCTTTCAGCCAAGATCCATCTGACATCAGCAATGATATCCCTGGTTCCACATCCTCTGCTGAATACTGCTTGAACTTTTGGCAATTCCCTGTCGACGTACTGCTGCAACTGCTTTTGAATGATCTTCAGCACAATTTTACTTCTGTGTGATATTAATGATACTGTTCGATAATTTCCACATTCTATTGGATCACCTTTCTTTGGAATGGGCACAAATACAGATCTCTTCCAGTCAGTTGGCCAGGAAGCTGTCTTCCAAATGTGTTGAACATCTCAATTGCTATTCCATCAATTCCTGGAGCCTTGTTTTTTGACATTCCCTTCAGCGGAGCTCGGACTTCTTCCTTCAGTATCATTGGTTCCTGATCATATACTACCTCCTGAATTGGTTGAATGTGGACCAATTCTTTTTGAAACAGAGACTCTGTGTATTCCTTCCATTTTGTTTTGACGCTTCCTGCATTGTTCAATATTTTCCCTGTAGAAGCCTTCAATATTTTAACTAGAGGCTTGAATTTTTTTCTTCAGTTCTTTTAGCTTGAGAAATGCTGAGTGTGTTCTTCCCTTTTGTTTTTCTAACTCCAGGTCTTCGCATATTTCATTATAATACTTTGTCTTCTCAAGCTGCCCTTTGAAAATCTTCTGTTCAGCTCTTTTACTTCATCATTTCTTCTGTTCGCTTTAGCTACTCTACATTCAAAAGCAAATTTCAAAGTCTCTTTTGACATTCATTTTGTTATCGCTTTCTTTCCTGTCTTTTTAATGACCTCTTGTTTTCTTCATGTATGATGTCTTTGATGAAAGATGAATGGTAGGTGCATAAAGTCAATATATTAGAGACCAAAGATTAGAATTTACATCATCAAAATGATTGCTTTGGTTTAAACATGATCTCTACAAGAGCATTGTTTAAACCCCAAGCCAAGCCAGTTGTTGTTTAGTCAATTCTGACTCATAATGACCCCATGTGTTGCAGAGTAGAACTGGGTCCATTCCATAGAGTTTTCAGAGGCTGTGATCTTTTGGAAGTAGATTGCCGGGGCTTTTTTCCAAGGCATCTCAGTTTGAGTTTAAACTGCTAACTTTTCAGTTAGAAGCAGAGCGCTTAGTTGTTTATACCAGCCAGAGACTCCCGTTTAAGTACAAATATGTGTAATTGGCAGGAAGGAGTTGACATGTTGAGCAATGACTTCCCCATTATATAGAGGTTAGTTTATCAGTTTCCTTACAGAAAGCTGGAGCCTGATAGCACAAGGCAGACAAGTTTTGACAGCGAGAGTGAGTGAGGAAACATCAGGATGGGGCGGCAGTGGAGGATGAGGCATCCCAGGAAGACCTCAGGCCTCCAGGAGCACTCGTGCTGGGCATCAGAGAGAGAAGGCACCACCCAGAAGGCTGAGCGTTGGCTTCAGGTAAAGGCTGCCTTCTTCCCAATTCTTCCTGCTTCTCACTCCTATATACATGTCCAGAGCAGCTGCCCTAAAGTCTGATTTGTGCCTATGCATAAATGCAGAGTCTAATTCTTTGGCTTGAGATGTAATAGAGATCACAGCTTGGTTAGCAAATCACTCCAGATAACGTAGTGTAGAATTAATTTCTGGTCATGATTGCCTTTTTTATTTTTTTCTCATGTGTATTCTTAATATTGCAGTCAGCTGGCCTGCCTTTTTGACTTAATCTCATTTGCCTTGTATTTCTTTACCTATGGTGTTGAAACAGTGGATTGCAAATGGAATTAATTTGCAAACAGATTATAAAGGTGTTTGTATTTAAACTAAAATACTTTTGCAGACATTTAGCCTATTTAAACATTGGATTGGTGTCAGGCAGAAGAAAACAATTGTGTGTTATCACTTGGAATGGCACTTTAAAAACATTAAAACCACAGGCTCAGCACTCTGTTTATTGAAAGAGCTTAGGCAAAAAGCCCCCATTTGAAAACAAATGAAAAAATGGAAGAACGGTTTGCCTAGATATTATCAGGTATAAATAGCAAATGTAACAAAAATACATCATAATTAAACTTTATCTGTAAATATTTATATTAGTAGAGGTCAGAAAGTAATGGACAGAACAACAAATATTACACTTAAGATCTGTTTCTTTTATTATATGTACGGCATACTACAGTAAAAGAAGAATTAAAAATAGTGGAAAGTATAGAAAAATAAAAGTAATAGTTCTTGATATGAGTCTCTCTAGTCAACAAGTCTCAGAGTCCCTGGGTGGTTCCAACAGTTATATGCTCAGCTGCTAACCGCAAGGTTGGAGGTTTGAGTCCACCCAGAGGTGCCTTGGAAGAAAGGCCTGGTGATCTACTTCCAAAAGATCACAGCCATTAAAACCCCTATGGAGTGCAGTTCCACTCCGACACACGTGGCTCAGCATTCACTGATAGCACAGTGCAGTGTTGGGTGCTGCAGTATAGTGCGGTGTAGTAGAGTCAGCAGCAAGCTTAACAGCGATGTTACTGCTGTCCTTTTATAATAATGATACTATCCTACATTTTTTATAGCATTTTACTGTTGACGAAACATTTTGACCTACCTAACCCTAACCTCATTTGGAGCTCTGGTGGCACAGTGGTTAAGAGTTCAGCTGCTAACCAGAAAGGTCAGCAGTTCGAATCCACCACGTGTTCCTTGGAAATCCCATGGGGCAGTTCTACTCTGTCCTATAGCGTCTCTATGAGTTGGAATCGACTCAGTGGCAACAGATTTGGGTTCTTTTTTGGTTTTAACTTCATTTACACTAATTCCAAAAGCGCTCCCTGAATGGTGCTGGGGGTGGAGCAGAAAGGGGCTGGCCCCGTCTTCCTGTGGATGTTTCTTAGCCTGGAGGGATTTGCAGGAGGTGGCAAGCTTGATGATGTCTCTGCGCAAGGGACAGTAAGACTGAACTCTCAGATTCCCCTTCCCCTTCTCCTGAGCTATGCAGGAAGACTTCTGCAAGACAGATAAGGAGGGTCCCTGCCATACAAAATTTACAAGGGTAACCCTAACCAAGGGCCTGGTGGCTAGAGAATCCTCAATAAAATGCAGTTGTTAGAATTAATAATAGTAAAAATGGCACAGCCAGGCACCTCATCATGACCGTGAGCAGGCATCAGCCTGTCCATTCCAGGCCTGAAGCTCCTGCTATTTCCTGCACTTTCCACTCTAGGGATGTCTGTAGCTGGGCTGTGAGCTCTGGCCACTGCAGCCCTTTTTTTCATTTTTGGGTTGCATCTAGCCTTGTGGCTGGGGGAATAGACTGGCTTTACACCTGTGGAGAAAAATCTGATGGCTAAGGCCAAGTTTACCTCTAGGATACACTGTTCCTTAGACTGTCACTTTGTTGAGGACAGGAAATACATCTGCCTTGTTCAGCATTATATCCCTAGCGACTAGCTCAGTGCCCAGCACATAATACCAGTTGCCAACCAGTTGACTCTGACTCATGGCACCCCATGTGTTAGAGAAGACTGTTCTAGATAGAGTTTTAATGGCTGATTTTTCAGAAGTAGATCTCCAAACCTTCCTACTGAAGTGACACTGGGTGGACTTGAACCTCCAACTTTTTTGGTTAGCAGCCAAGAGCATTCACTGTTTGCACCACCCAGGAAACATTGTTGAATGAGGACTCACACTTCACAATTCAGTGCCAAGCTCAGGAGATAACCCACCCTTATTGGTTAAGAGCTTGGCTGCTAACCAAAATGTCAGCAGTTCAAATCCACCAGCTGCTTCTTGGAAACCCTATGGGGCAGTTCAGCTCTGTCCTATAGGGTCACTATGAATTTGATTCGACTTGACAGCAATGGGTTTTTGTTAATATTACTGAAAACAAACAAACAGAAAAACAAAATAAAGAAACCCATAGAAGCAGCTTGAATAAAATTCAGTCTGATTTTTCTGCTAGTTCCTACACTTACACAATTTATGTGAAATGTCCCAACATCACGTCAAAACACTTACATTCGCCTTTCTAGTGGAAAGCCTAGGATGGTGGCAAGGCCTTAGCGTGCTCAGAGCACCTTTTAATCCCCACAGATTCTAGGCTTGTCCGTGAAATTGTTCTAACGGGGATGTTGTGGCCTGTCCATCCAATGGCTTAACCTCTGCTTCCTGGCTCGGTTACTGACTCAGGTGACCTCACCACATAATCCCAGTAAACTCTGGCCATGGCAACTTCGGGTGAAGTTTAAAGTAACGGTCACCAAGAGGATAGGCCCAGCGTTAGCCGGTGCTTGTCTGTCAAGCAATCATATGACGTGTTGATAACAGTCAGACTTGCCAGCCTCACTGGAAACACAAATGCCCTGCGTGTGTGATATCTGCCCTGATCCTTTCCTCAGAGTCACCTGAGTTTTAGACAGAGAAATGCGTCTGTGGCTGGATATCAGTTGGAGAGGCACCGACATTCCAGAGTCGGTTGGGTTAATCCCTTGTAGAGGTCCCAGAGATATTTCCACTGCTGCTGTCTTCTCTTCCAAACTGGTCATCTGAAGATGATAAATGTGAGTTCTACTTCTAAGATTAGACATTTCCTCACTCTGGGTCCTGCGAAGCGGGATGGTTTTGAATGTGAACATTAAAGAAGTAAAAGGAAGTTGGCTTTTGGCTATGTCGTCTAAGATGCGATGGTCTCCGTGGGTAAGTAAAGAAGCGTCCTTTGAACAGGATGCCTGGCTGTGCTCACAAAGCCTACCAAACTCAAAACCGACTGCTAGCAAGTGAATTCCCACTCATAGCAACCACATAGGGTTTCCAAGGCGGTAAATCTCTATGGAAGCAGACTGCCGCATCTCTCTCCAGCGAAGCCGCTGGTGGTTTTGAACTGCCAACGTTTTGGTTAGCAGTTGAGCACTCTAACCACTGCACCACAAGTCACCACCAGCCTACACAGTGTTTCGGGAGGAAATGATACTGACCTGTATGTGTTTCCTAAAGCTGCTGTAACAGTGTCAGAAAGTAGGTGACTTAAAATCACAGACATTTATTTTCTCAATTGGGAAACTAATAGTCCACATTCAGGGTGGTTAGCAGGGCTGTGCTCTCTCTGAAGACCCTAGGGGAAGATCCTGTCTTGTGTCTCTCAGCTTCTGGTAACCCCAGGCATTCCTTGGTTTGCAACTGTAGCATAACTCCATCTCTGTCTCCGTCTTCCTGGGGCTGTCTTCCCTCTGTGTGTCTGTCCTCTTTTATAAAGACACTATTTATATTGAAATAGGACCCACCCTACTCCACTATGACTTCATGTTAATTTAATTGATTACATCTTCAAAGACCTATCCAAACAAGGTCACATTCACAGATACTGGGGGTTTCAACTTCAACGTCTTTTTGGAGGACACAGTTCAACCTGTAACAGTGTCCTGGAAGCCTCAGATACCTCCCAGGGTACAGAGTTTGTTCTTTCTTTTAAGTCTGCTTCTCACAGTGAGAATCACTCAGATCAGACGGGGTTGGGTGGGATCTATTGGGTACTGTGGTCGTGATTCATTGCCTTTCTGTACTGCTAGAGGCGGCAGGGAGCCGAGATGGCATGCCACCCTGGGAGACCAGGGCCAGAGTGATGGGCATTTGTCCTGTAATTGCCCCTGCTCATCCTGACTCACTGGCCATGCCATGTCAGTCAGTCCTAACTGCAGTAAGTTTGAACCTGGTCAGTTAGCTCTGCCTTATACAGATGTCCCCAAGTTTGGAAGCCTGGAGACACAGAAACTAAGCACATCCTGCCCCTCTTCTCCTGGGTAGAGTTTCTGGAAGAGAAAAGCGATGTGGGAAAGCAGTGGAGGGAGGAACCAGGTGCCATTGAAGTAAGAGAAAAGAAACTTTTAAAGATGAGAGTCTTGGACATTCTGAAGAGAGCTTCATGGTTTTTCAGTTACATTCTTATTAGGTCATTGGACATGTAATCTGTGCCAGGTACTGTGCTCTGGCTGGGAATACTGACGTGATGAAGGTCCCTGCCCTCAGGGAGCTCACTGGTTAGTGCAGGAGGTATGTATGCAAACCTAAGACGCAAGTGCTGGCAGAAGTCTGTGCTAAGGGCTAGGGAAATGCAGAGGAAAAGAAGAGAGGGCTGTGGGAGCTCTGAGTGTAGGGCACACACACTCCCGGGGGTGGGGACCGATCAGGAAAACTTCACTGAGAAGAAACATCTTAGCTGAGTTTTGAAGAAAAAGTGGATGTTTGTCAGGCAAACCGGTTTGGGGAGCATCTTGGAGGCAGAGGAACAAGCAGGAGAGCCCTGGGGATTATTGCTCATCACCGAGTCCACCAGTTCCTGGTAGGGCTTCCGCGGTGTGTGGAGACTGGCGAGCGTGCCGAGCAGACGGTGGCTAAGGGGTTTTGATTTTACCCTGCAGGTCTTAGGAATCCGTTGAAGGACTTGTAGACATGAAAGACCTGGGTTCAGATTGGAGTGTTAGAAAGCTCAGCCTGGGACGCGGAGTAGGGTTGTGGGAGGGGCCTACTCTGTACAGTGAAAAGCCTAAGGAAAGGCAGGATGATTTCTTCCCCACCCTCCCACCCCCCCAGCAGAGAATGCGGCCCAGCATCGGCACCCTGGTGACTCCACTGCCTTAGGGGTGTGTGAGGGGGTCCAGGACAATGCTGTCTGGAGAAGCAGCAGGTGTGCCGAGCAGATGTAGTACCTGTCAATGGGAGGATGCCAGAGCTGGACAAGAGGAAGACAGCAACGGGGACAACATGGTACCTTCAGGGACTAGTTCCTGAGTACACGTGACAGACCCTGTCTTAGTTACCTAGAGCTGCTGTAATGAAAAATATCACAAGTGGATGGCTTTAAAGAACAGAAGTTTATTTTCTCACAGTCCAGATCAGGGCGGCTCTAGGGGAAGGTCCTCCTCTGTCAGTAGTGTGGGTTTTCCTTGGCTGGTAGATGGTTCCTCCCATGGTCTCTTTCCCACGTGTGTGTCTCTTTGTGTGTGTCTGTTTTCCCTTTTTATAAGACATCACTCCGAAGGAGATGCATTGCCAGTGGAGGCTTGTGTGTTGCTATGATGCTGAACAGGTTTCAGCAGAACTTCCACATTCAGACAGACTAGGAAGAAAGGCCTGGTGATATACTTCCAAAAATCAGTCCATGAAAACCCTGTGAGTCACAATGGTCTGATCTGCAGCCAGTCATGGGAATGGAGCTGGACTAGCGGCATTTTGTTCTGTAGTGCATGGGGCCGTCACGAGTCAGGGGCCACACAGTGGCAGCTAACAAGTACCCAGAAGGAATTTGGCTTAGGACCCAGCCTGCTCCTGCAAGACCTCATTAACATGACAAAAGAAAAGCCTTATTTCTAAACAGGGTCACACCCACAGGTAGAGGGGTTAAGATTTCAACATATGTTTTTGAGAGACACAACTTAATCCATAACAGACCCCCTGAGGCTTCTAGAAATACATTACAAGAAGACTTTGCATGGAGTGGGATTGTACAACAGCAAATAGAGTTAAAAAAAAAGTTTTATATAAATTTTCTTTCAAAGAAATAAAAAGAAGATCATGCTTTACATATGGTTTTGTATCTTACTTTGTTCACTTAACATTGTTTCAAGAGTATCTTTTTATACCCTTAAATATATTGGTATTTCTTGTTAAATCCCAAAGAAATCTTTATGCTCAGAGATAAGGCTTCATAACACCTAACACAACCCACAGACAGATCTCCATGCAAATAAACTATAATATTTTACTTACATCAACTTAAAAAATTAAGTGAGTTGGAAACATAAATTCTTTGGCTGTGTAGTGGCATGTCAGACCGAGCATAATATAGCAAAATATCAGTCTTACAAAAGAAGTCAAGGAAAAGATTATGCTCAAAATTGCTTCTGGCCGACTGGCCTCCTGGTTATTAATTCAAATGTCCTTCCTGTTAATGGCTTCAAACAGCTCTTGTCTCCTTTTATGCAAGGGGAAAACTGGATCCTTTCCAAACAAAATAGCAGTAGCAGAAGGAAGCCAACATTTGCAGCATTTTTAGATAACTCTAACTATTAATTCTCTTCAACCAAGGCCCTTTTCATTTTTCACAGATATTTCTTACACTGCCTAAATCTACAAGTTAGACATTCCGAATGCTCAAAAAGATTTTAAAATAAAAAAAAGCATTTTCCCATCTGATTAGCATCATGTCTTGTTTCCTGGGCTGTTTCACCAATGTGAGCTATTGGCAGAGCAGCAGAAACCTCAGAGGTGATGTCTTTGGTCCTCAGTTGGAGATGGGGATGAGGGGTGGGAGAGGGGCATTACAATCTTTGGGAGTAGGGAGGGGAGCTAGGCAGAAAGAGTTTGAAAATCTCCCCACCTGATTCTGATATGACTCCAAGTTGAAAACCATTTATTTAGATTTACAGAATCTTAGAATTTAAGGGATTTCAGAGTTTAGGCAATAATACCTCTTACTTAGGTACAGAACCTCCTCTGTTTGATCCCTTGATCTATGCCTGAATATTTCCAAGGATGGTGACTTCATTGGAGATTACATTCATGGACCACTTAATATTTAGAAAGTATTTCTTCATCTTGAGCTCTGTGTAGTGGTCATTTATCATTTTTTGGATACCTTAAATCCATTCTCTCTTCCTAAGAGCACTAAGATTTTCTTTTGGGGAATAACCTGCCTTCCACTAGAGCAGCCTGGGTTGGACAATAAATCTAGATGTCTTCCCACTGTGAAAGTCAAAGGGATTTCTGGAAGTCCCTTCTACCAGACCCTTCCTCTCACTTACCTGGGACAGCCAAGGGGCACATACGTGACCTAAACATGTCTAATAAATCTTCTGGGGCTTGAATCTTAAGCAAAGTGACACACACACACACACACACACACACACACAAACTTCATTGCCGTTGAGTCTATTCCAACTCATAGTGAACCTATAGGACAGAGTACAGTTGCCCCATAGGGTTTCCTAGGCTGTAATCTTTACAGAAGCAGACTACCACATCTTTCTCCTGTGGAGCAGCTGGTGCGCTCGAATTGCCAAACTTCTCAGTTAGCAGCTGAGTGCTTAACCAAGAAACAACTGGAATTATTGTATTCTAGAGTTCTATAGGCAGTGCCAGGCAAGATGGTCAAGAAAGTTCCTGATATTAAGCCCTTCCGGGGTCATCTCTTTCTTACTGATTTCAAGTCTGGTTCCTCAGC
>NW_004443938.1:22444591-22455221 GCF_000243295.1 Trichechus manatus latirostris
GAATGAACACATCTGTCTTAGAATAAGTACAGCTAGAATGCTCCCTAGAAGCAAGGATGGCGAGACTTCATTTCACATACTTTGGACATGTTATCATAAGGGACCAGACCCTGGAGAAGGACATCATGCCTGGCAAAGTAGAAGGTCAGCGAAAAAGAGGAAGACCCTCAACGAGATGGACTGACACAGGGGCTGCAACAATGGGCTCAATCGTAACGATTGTGAGGATGGTGCAGGAGCGGGCAGTGTTTTTTTCTGTTGTGCGTAGGGTCTCTATGAGCTGGAACTAACGTGACGGCACCTAGCAACAACAGCAAACTGTGAAAAATAAATTTCTGTTCTTTAAAGCAACCCACATGTTGTATTTCTGATATAGCAGCTCTATGAAGCCAAGACACTCCCTAACCGTATTCTTGTCATGGATCTCATTCCACGTCTCCATGACTGTTGTGAGATCACAATTCATCCATTTGTTCAAACATAAAGCTTCATTTGCTTCTGACCCTGTGCATTGTCTAATAGTTGTCTAAGGTCACAGTCCTATTTTCTGTTGAACATTAATGGGCACCTCCTCAACCATTCTTCTATCTCTATCACACTTCTGGATCCCTATCCAGTAAAGTTTACAAGTGTATTTGGGTGACTTTCCTCCCTCCCCCTCCAATTTCTGTTTCTAGTCCTCTTGCTCAGGTCAGCAAGTTTCCTGGCTAACGTGTTCTTCCCAGTGCTTGCACATGCTCTCACTGAACTTTGCCAGTAACTCGTTGTTCTGGGTGTTGAGCCATGGTCCAGAAAACCAAACCCTGCTCTTTGACACCGTGTAAAAGCCAGATGTTCACTCCTCATTTCTTTTTTCTTTTCCAAAGTTACGAAACTTCGACGGGAGGAGGAGATGCAAACACCTCCTATGCCCCAGATGTTTAAGCTTCCTACCAAGGACTTCAGGAGCACTGGAAATAACATTCTAGATTTCTCCCCAGTTGTCAACTTTCCAAAAGAGAATTTCGCACTCACTTCAAAAATACCTTGATTCATTTTAATTGCTTTAATACAGAATCCCTAACTTTGTTTACTTAAACATTTTCTTTTTAGATAAATTATATTCTCTTATGTATTATGATATATAGTGATTGTCCTAAGTGATTTTTTTTTCAGATTGTCAATAATATATAGAAAAGATACTTAAAACACATTAAACTTATTTTGTAGATAATGCCGAAATCAAGTTTGAAATTTAATTTGTAGGAAAATTAGAGGAAAACACCACAGAAAGTTATTAAACAAACTATAATTATCTACAGGCACAATGTAAGGAAGGCAATTAAGCATCTAATTGCAAAAATACATAACCACAGATGTGTGCCTGCTGTCTTACTACTTTTACCAGCATAGTCTGTGGAACAGAAGATAAGGTCTTTGGTATTAGCACGGTGCCTGTTTAAGGTCACAAAGCATGTGGTCGTTAATCATCAGCTCGATTGCCCTTTTCACATATGTAATAAAAGGGAATTATTGTCTACAGTTCATCTCCCTCTTTCTAATGTTCCACAAATGCTGCTGAAAAAGTTTAGAAGTACAAGAACTGAACTGTACTTTCAGCCTCCAAATTCACTGGGGCAGCCGACGATTGGAATGTAAGTGTCCTGAAGGTAGAGAGACCTGCCTTCCCTTTCTTGCCGGGAGGGTTTCCTTCCGTCAGTGCTGAGTCTGAAGAGCGGCTGACATCCTCATCAGTGAGCTTCCTGAGCACTTTTCTCGCTTTTTCTGTTCTTTCTGTTTGTTGCTGTTGTTAGGTGCCGTCGAGTCGTTTCCACCTCATGGTGACCCCGTGTGTGCAGAGTAGAGAACTGCTCAACAGGGTTTTCAAGGCTGTGACCTTTTGGAAGCAGATTGCTAGGCCTGTCTTCCCAGGTGCCTCTAGGTGGGTTTGAACCACCAACCTTTCGGCTGGTAGTCGAGTGCTTAACCATTTGCACCCAGGGACCCCTGCACTTTTTTCTTTTACATCAAAACTAAGTGCTGTGAATGCACGAAAGCTCCAGGGAGGTAGTTGGTCTGTTTCCAGTTCCCCTAACATGCCAGAATACCAACCTGATCATAGAAAAACACTTATTAGAATTTCCTAACCTTTATTGTGAATGCTAGTGTGTCATAAGTGGGGTCAAATAGCTAGAACCAAAGAAGACCTTTCAGTTTACTATAGCTCAGCCTATGGCCTCGTAGGGTAAAGAGGCCCCCATCCAGGCTGGCTTGTTTGTGATTGGCAAGAGGTTTCAGCCAATGCAATCTGCAAATTTCCTTGTGCTGTATGGATTATAACTGGTTAGGACAGTCAATTAGCTTATCATCAAGGAAGTGGATCAACCATCCCATGGATCAGTGAGCTTTACTCTGCTCCCTGCCTAGAGAAGCGATACATGTATTTTTCAACTTTACTTCTTGCCCCAGGCACTTGACCTAGGAAATATCTCTTGTTGATCTAGGTTGGACTAGAAACCAACTTATTAGTCCTCAAGCCCCCTGACAATTAAAACCAAACCAAACCCACTGCCATGAAGTCAGCTCCGACTCATGGTGACGCCATGTACATCAGAGTAGAGCTGTGCTCCATAGGGTTTTCAATGGCTGTGATCTTACAGAAGCTCTCTAGGCCTTTGTTCCCAGGCACCTCTGGGTGGGTTCAAACTGCCAACCTTTTGGTTAGTAGTGGAGTGCAAACCTTTTGCACTACCCAAAGTCCTTCCTTGATAATTACGAAGTAGGAAACTAAGAAGAAGCAGGACCTCCCTGTCTGGGCAGAAGAGAGCAACTTCTTAGACTCGCAGAGGTTTAGTGCCTTCTATTGATTAACGCAGTGGCTTCAACAGTGGGCTCAAACTCAGCAACGATTGTAAGGACGGTGCAGGCCTGGGCAACGTTTCGTTCTGTAATATATAGGGTGCTATGAATTGGAGCCAACTCAATGGCACCTAACAACAATAACAAGGCCTTCCACAGGCCAGCACTCCTAAAATGAGAGAGGAGTTCATCACTTCTGAACTCCCGTCCCACGGTAGGGACTCAATATGTTGACTACATGAGCAGAGAAGTTAATACGTGATTAAGAATTTTTACTCAGGATGAAACCAAAGAGGTATCCACTGTTGCTTGTCAATAGGATATTGCAATGACTACTCTAGACCACAAGCCTCTTTTTTTGTTTAATTTCATCAGTTTCATCCAGTAGGTATTAAGCCTGGGAGAACAGAGAGGAAAGCTGGGGTTTCACTATACAAAGTCCATTCAGCAAACTTGGGCGTTTTGACATTCAACTGAAGTCAGAGCCAAGCTTTTCCGTAATTCTAACTTCTTACCCACTTCTGGAAGAAGTGTTCAAGTATAATTCCAGAACTTGAAACTAGCCAATGTCCTGAGCAACTGTAATTAGAACTGGGGAAATTTAAAACTTTGGGTCCAAATAATAACATGACCACTAAAAGAACAAATGAACACACCCAACAGCATGCAATTCAGTGGTGTGAAAAGTTAACCTGCAAGAGCATCTTTGGAGTCAAGGGTGACATTTTCAGCCGTCTATGGTGCAAATATGAAACTTAAGATCAGGAGAACTCTCAAGGTTTCCGACCAGCGTCTTGCTGAGCAAGCTGCAGAGGATAGATTTCTCCATGGTAAGTCCGATTGTCCACAGCACCCACTAAGTCCCCAAATCCCTGCTCCTCTGGTCACCATGCACTGCCAAGCCTCCTTTCAGTGCCCTGCTGACTCTGTGCAGGCTCCAGTTCCCTCATGGAAGGAAGCCCACTTGGCGCTGATGGAGCCCAGAGTTCCCGACAACCAAACAAAAACTCTGTGCACCCACTGGCCCGCCTCCTTCTGTACAGAGTGGGTCTGCCACTGCCATGATCGTGGCTAAGTCTGTTCCCTGTTGCCACCTCCTCTTTTTTTTTTTTCATTCCCAAGCCTTTCTTTAGGGTTGCTGGGCACTGCACACATTACGTTCACACTTTCTTTGTTAGCAAAAGCACGCTGCCAGTTCAGGGTTTTACTTTGCACTGTTTAGAGTTTCATCCTGGTTCTTGCTTTTAGTTTCTGACACCATATATTTTTTCTTCCCTTTTGCTTTTGGCATGCCTCGTATTTTCTTTTTCTCTGTCTCTCCTTGCTCCGTTGCCTTGTCCTTCACAATGCAGACACGGAGGCTTGTCAGTGGCTGTCTTTTTTCCTTTCTTTAAGACATTAAGAATATTAGTTTTGGTTTTAATCTTTTAAAAGTCCCGTATGTGCTAATTTCTCCTTTTCTATTTTATTGTTGGTGTCACTGTTTACTACTAGCTTTCTAATTGTTCCCATCCCCTTTGTTTTAATTTCCAAAACAAGAAAAGAACAGTTCCTTGTGGGACTTTGCCCTCTCTCCAGGGGGCTCTTTCAGTATCTGTGTTGTTTCTCTGAACATGTACATGTGCGTGCACACACACACACACACACACACACACACACACACACACCCTCTTGCTTGACTAATTGGCAATGGTTATCCTGGGGGTTTCTGTGGCTCTGAGAGGCCAGTGTGACTGAATTGGCACTTTGGGACTCTTAAAACTGAGCACATTTAAAAGGTTGATTTAGAGGGAGCTTTGACAAAGGCTCTTTTAATTATTTTTTCCTCTCCTTTGCCAGCACACACTGCTGTAGCCAGCCAGAGGTCAGTCCCTGAGTCATTAGGGGGCCAAACCATTAGGTGTTCCTGCTTACTCGGCAAATATAACAGGCTTATCATGGAGAACTCTGTCTCCAGCTGGTTTAAAATGTAGGTGGTGCCAGTGGGCAGCAGCTGTTACAGGCTGGGCAGCCAGGAGACAGTGCGGACATTTTATGGCGAGAGGAGGTCAGAGTTGACAACTTCGTACGATACAATGTACCCTTCCATTCTCACACTCCAGTGGGTGGGGGTTCTGAAGGGCAACCTGTCTCCCCAGGGCCCCCAGATGCCACCTTCTCCTTGTCAGCCAGGTCCCAGGCCAGCTTAGCGCTGGCTGACAACACACGGGGAACAAACACTTAGTCACATTGCAAATAATGAATATTCATACATTGCAAATAATGAATATTCATACATTGGTAATTCAAGTAGTCACACGGATGCATAATTCAAGTGAAACGTTGTTATTGTAAATGAGGGGGAAATGGATTCATTTCAGAGGGTTTTTTTTTTTGTTAATTTTAAATTATTTCCTTCAGGTTTCAAGGTTTGGGCAGCCTCTATTTTTGCAGCTGTTTTATCTGAATTGCTGCCGGGCTTAATGACTTTGCCACAGAGTTGATCAGAGAGGGAAAGGCTTACTGTAGGGACATTTAGCTAAACAGCAGGCACTGGTTTGCTTTTTCATTCTGAGAGATGAGGTTCGTATAACATTCTGTTTTTTCTCCCTCTAAGGATATGCTTGCTTCCTGCCTCAGTTACGTTGTTGTTAGGTGCCATCAAGTTGATTCTGACTCATAGCGACCCCATGTGACAGAGTAGAACTGCTCCGTAAGGTTTTCTTGGCTGTAATCTTTACGGAAGCAGATTGCCAGGTCTTTCTCCTGTGGAGCCACTGGGTGGGTTTGAACTGCCAACCTTGTAGTGAACAACTGAACGCTCAATCGTTGCACCACTAGGACTCCTTTCGCAGATTTGAAAAAGCATTTTACTATGAAGAGTTTCAAACATACACAAAAAGTGAAGAGAATAGCATAATGAACTCCCTTGTGCCCAACATCCAGCCGCAACAATTATCAATACATCCTTCCATTTCCATAGACTACTTTAAAGCAGATTCCACATTGTCCATCATTTTGGCAAGTTAGCAGCTCTTCTTGACTTTTACGAAGAGTGGCCCATACCCCGTTGCGGTCGAGTTTATTCCGACTCATAGTGACCCTGTAGGACAGAGTGGACCTGCCCCATAGGGTTTCCAAGGAGTGGCTGGTAGATTCAAACCGCCAACCTTTCGGTTAGCAGCCAAACGCTTAATCACGGTGCCACCGGGGCTCTGAGTGGCCCATGTCTGACCCAAAATCCAGGAAAGACTCCTCATTGGTGATGTGTTTCCGGGGCGGTTCTACTTTCACAGATGGAGAGGGCAAGCAGCAACTGACCTCTGCTGCCCAATGACATCGCATCGGAAACCAATCCCAGGAAGGAATGCCTCGAAGAGCCTCCTCTCCCCTGCACCCCTCCATTAGAGGCCCGGCATCATGGGGATTTACCTTGTCTGCAGGTTGGTGGTAATATGACTCTTTCTCTTTGAGACCATGTCAAGTTTTATAGTCCTTAGCCTAGGAGCTGGGACATCAAGGAGCCAGATTGTTCACAAGCAAGGTTCACTGATTTTCCATAAAAAGTAGAGTATAAAAGCTGTGGTTAGGATGACCAAAGTTTACTGCAGCAAGAAAAAGAGCATCTTTTTATTTTATTTTCTATAAAATGACCCTGGACATAGTATTTAGCCATATATAGAAAAAGCTTGAAGAATTTGTTTACCATTTCCAATTTCTGTAATTGAGGGAAAGAAACAAAAAACTCTTCTAATTCCAATATTAAAAGTTGTTTAAAAGATATGAGCCTTGCTTTCCATAATATATGTATTTCTAAAAAAAAAAAAAAAAACTACGTATACACTGTTTTTCTTGGCGGGAGGCGCTGAATAATTCCTGTTGAATCTGGAGTTCTCCACAGGGACTCGGAAATCTGTTCAAGAAGCAAAGAATATTTTTCTAAAAGTGAATAAACATCACCTTCATTCATTCATATATTCATTCATTCATTCATTCAACCCTTTTGAGCTTTAAACACCTCGTTAATCTGCACATTTTATAAATTTGGGTTTGAGTTCATTCAGCTTTGTCTAGCTTGCCATTTTGTTGTATGAACAGTGGTCTCCTTGAATAACAACAACTGAAATCGATTGCATTGGGTTATAAGCACGTCAGTATTAGGAAAAAAACAAGTGTCTTGTGTTTATTTTTACACTTTGTGTGTTTCAAAAGCTGGTGTTAGGGCAAGAAGCAGAGCTTCTTGGGATTTGAAGGGTCCCATGATCTGCCTGTCTCCGTATCTCTCTCCTGTCTGACTTGTTCCCCCAGAGGCACAAATAGGAAAACACTAAGTGAAAACAGTTTTGACCTGAGAAAGGCAGCGAATACGATTAAAGATTGGCAGCAGTAGACTGCGTGAGAAGCAGAGAACAGGGACCGGAGGAACTGGGGACTGGACACAAACATAGGGATTGAGAAGGACTGTGGATGTTCGTTATGGTGCCTATGTGTGGGCACGTGCGCGCGCACACACACGGACTAAGAGGACAGCATTCTTTGGAACCACTTAGGAATGGGAGAGATCTCTCCCCACACTTGACAACCTGCTTTCGGAGTCACTCTCAGCCCACAGCCCTGCCATTGCTGGAGGGATTTTTTGCGTCTCAAAGGGCAGGTGTGTCACTGGCTCCAAAGCCAGTTCCAACTTTGGAGGGCCAGGACTCTGGATCTGCACATCCTTCTTGGTATATCTAAGTCTTATTTAATTTGGAGCCCAAACGTTCTTGATGGTTGCTCTTTTGTACTTTCATCAACTGCTTTTGTCTTTGGCTGCATGATCCCCAGTCTGGGCTTTGGAGCTTCTGTGAGGAAAGGCCTTGACAAGACTGGAGTCCTTTCCACTTCAGCAGCCACCCTTGGCCTAGTGCCTGCTTATTTTCTCTGCTTATCCTCCTTGAACTTGTACTGGTTTGATCTTGGATTCTTAGCTGTTAATATTCTGCTTCTCAAATTCTGCTTGTTTTGGAATACTTGAAATGCTGTACTCTATTTTCTCCCCATTCTTAATGGATGGGACTACCCAACACGGAAACATATTTTTTCATTCCAGCAGGGAGAATGCTCGTCTTTTTACTGATGGCCAGGGGACCTTTGTTGTAGTTGTAGTTTATTTGGGGGATGGATAAGGCCCATATGAAGGAGTCCTGGTGGAGCAGTGGTTAAGGGCTGGGACGCTAACTGAAAGATCGGTGGTTCACCCACCAGCCTCTCCATGGTGAAGGGAGAAACATGTGGCAATCTGCTTCCATAAAAAATACAGTCTTGGAAACCATATGGGGCGGTTCGAACCTCCAGTTGCTCCATGGTGAAGGGAGAAAGATGTGGCAATCTGCTTTCATAAAGAATACAGCCTTGGCAACCATATGGGGCAGTTCTACCCTGTCCTACAGGGTCACTATGAGTCGGAAGTGACTAGATAGCAATGAGTTTGGTTTTTTTGGGATAATGCCCATATAGTTTAAAAATTGTTTTGATCAGATACCCTGTCTATGGGACTAATAAAATTCCCATTACCATTCTAATAGGGTGATTAACCCACAAGAAGGGAGAGAAGTCCAAAGGGAGGTCCCCAACTACCTCGTAGCCCAGCCCTGAGTTGGCCTGCTGACTGTAGAAAGATATTTGCCGTGTTTCTTATTCTGCCTGGTATCCCATGGGTCATGTGGAGAACTTTGGGCTGCATCTGCAATCTGCCGAATTCTGAAAAGTTTCCCGCAAACACAGAGTTTCACCTTTTTCTTTTCATGAATAGAGCCATACTTTTTTCTCCTTCCAGTTTTCTGATATACACCCTGGATTTAGTTATGGGAAAGCTTTAAAACACAGGTGAATTTTGGTGGCCTAGAAGCCACTTCTTGAATTGCTGATGTTTCAAGAAGATTTGTCTCCCTATCGCCTACTTATGGAATACTTACAAATTCTCCATTTCCATTATTTCACACTGTAACTCCTGAAAATAGTGACAGTGTCTTTGTTGTTGTTCTATTTGGCTCTAATGTACCTAGCCCACTATGGGTTTAAGTAGATTTTAACCAAAAATGTCAGCTTAAAAAAAAAAACAACACATTAATAGAAATTATAAGCATTTAATCAAAACTCAAATTCCACAAAGGGACCAATTAACTCTAACATCATTTATACACTTAGAACTGAAAAATGGCCAAAGAGAAACATACGTTATCCATTACGGTGACACTTTCTAAAAAAGAATACGTATGTAGGAAAAAATACCTTAATTCCTTTGTCAGTTCTCCTTTTATTTTTCAAGAGCCTGCTTAACTCCCACATAAAGGTATGTGGGACAGCATTAACCTATGTATCAACCTGTCCGTGATTTAAAAAGGCAAAGCAAAGAATATTCTTCCCCTGCCCTTTGAGGGATAGTTTCTTCCTGTTTCTCTTTTGTTCTCTGAAACATGAGCGTTCTCACTAACTCTTGCGGTACTGTGGGCTGGCTCGCTGCCCTGGAAGGGCACCAGACTCTAGCAGAATGAATATTTTCTTCATGTAATCTGAGTGAGAACCTTCGTGAGTGGGGCTGCAAGTTACACTAAACCAAAGTTTACCAGGAGCAAAAGGAAAACAGGATCCATCACTTCAGAGTCCAGCCCAAGAACCACTGATAAGCCTGCAACGTTTGATGGGACAGAAAAAAAGATGGATGGGAAAGATCCATGCAACTCAACTTGATCCAGGAAAGATGTCTTGGAGTTTCGGAAGGCAAAATTCATTAATTTTTGCTAAAAATAGAGTGTCTTTTCTAAAAAGGGAGACTCAGGTTACCTTCCAGAATGATTGGGTCACCATATTGTAAGATAATGCTTAAATGCAATTAGCTCCTTGTACTATCCCAAGTGTGTGCCAGAAATACATGATCACATCTTGTTCGTTATCACCTTTCCCTACTTCTGGGCTGCTAGAAACATCATTTTCTTCCAAGGTCAGCTGTAGTTGCAGCACTGAGAACTGTCTAGGTATATTTAACTTTGGGGATGTGTCCAACATGCCACTTTAAAAGATGATCGTATTGTTTTTCCTGCTTTCCATTTCTGAAAAGGCTAAGCTTTGGCCAGAGGGTACTCGACCTATCTGGCTGCAAAGAGGTTACTGGGAGCCAAGCAATGCAGTGCCTTATTTCAGCATTCACTTAAGTAGAATTATTTATGACAGTCTCTATGGTTTGTTTTTTTCCCCCTAGAGGGGAAGGTATGTAGTCTTCAGCCAGATTGAAGGAATATTTGCATTCAATCTCAGCTACTGATGCACTTAACGTATGGCTTTGAACGTTTAAAGTAGGTTTGGTATATAAAAATTTGAATCGAATGTCCAGAAAATGGAAAGCAGTCATTTGAAACAACACTAAATCAAGTTCTGAAATGGTCAAATAGTTTAACATTTTTTACATAAGCAGCTGAAACAACATCAGAAGATCTCTCTAAAGCAACAGTCAATCACTCTATCATTTAACCACCTCAGCCACAAAAACCCTGAATTATGGAGATTTAAGTCAAGAGAACTGCCATTTCTAAACATTCAAGTTTGCATTACAAATGGAAAGTATTTTCCACAGGGCTCGGATGGGGCAGAGAATCTGGATCATACTTTGTAAAATGGCAAAACAAACTGCAAGAAACGCAGGCTCCAATCTGGAAGCTAATGGGGGTTCTACCATCATTGAGTGTCAGAGCTAGATAAGGCTTAGAGATTTCTCTTTAGTTGCACAGACTTTTCAAGACTAAAACAAATGAAAAGAGGTGCAGAAAAAGATAATCTA
>NW_004443938.1:22465807-22466886 GCF_000243295.1 Trichechus manatus latirostris
GAGAGTATGGCCCCCAGACACCCTTTTAGCTCAGTGGTGAAGTCACTTCCGAGGTTCACCATTTCAGCGGGGGATTGGACAGTCCCATAAAACAAAACGAGACTAATGAGGCACAGCAGTCCGGGGACAAGGACTAGAAGGCAGAAGGGGACAGGAAAACTGGTGATAGGGAACCCAAGGTTGACTAAGGACAGTGTTGACATGCAGTGGGGTTGTTAACCATTGTCATACGGCAACATGTGTGCTAACTGTTTAACGAGAAACTATTTGGTTCTGTAAACCTTCACCTAAAGTGAGAATAACAGCGAGAAAAGAATAAAATAAAGTAAAAGAACAGCCTCCAAATTAACAAACTGTTTTGGAATGTCAGCAGTGCCACTTTACTAGTTGTGTAATCTGAGCAAATTATTTAATTTTTCAGTGGTTTCCTCAGTTTCCTTATCTGTAAAGTGCAATAGTAACACAGAGCTGTGCTTAACAGATGTGGGTAGATTAATTAAACACACACACACACACACACACACACACACGCACGTATATACACTAACCATATCGGACCATGAAACACTTAAGAAAACAAAAATTAACTTTTGGAAACAGAGTTGACAGAACTCTCGCGCATGATGGCCCAGTCTCACTTAGAACAGAGAGTTGCTAACTGTGAGGCTTCTGGGCTCTAGTGGTTTGAATTCCTGGAAGAGTTCTGTGTGGCCTCTTTAACCCTCTGGCGGTCATCCACAGCCCCACCCCCCACCCCTTCTCAGAGACTACTGTTAATTTGTAACTGAGCAAGTGACAAAGAAAGAAGGTTTATGAAGACAAGATGAGTGTACTGAAAAGAAAGTTCACAAGTTCCCCGGACACAGCTCTTTCTTTTCAAAATCTGGTTTTTGCTGGCAGTGTACTGGCAGTCTCTTTCCTTTGCAGTCAGGGATTTTAATGGCATTTTTGAAAGTACTAGGTTTCCCTTCTCCACTCATTAATGTGCCTTTCCCAGGCCTCTCTCTTCAAGCCCACCAAACAGACTCAGGACACAAGATCCCATCAGTTCTTTTTTCCAGAAACTTCGACTGTTTTAT
>NW_004443938.1:22467993-22469143 GCF_000243295.1 Trichechus manatus latirostris
GGTCTCAGGAGGCCACCAGCAGCCTCTGCCTCTGGTAGTTTTTATGCTGGTCTCACCATCTGGTGATAGAGCTACAGGCTAGACCAAGAATCAGCAAACTTCTTCTGTAAAGGGCTAGATAGTGAATATTTTAGGCTTTGCAGCGAAAGCAGACATTGAAAATACCTAAATTTTGGATTTGGTACTTGGGCCTTAATTTGCCTACCCTTGGACCAAACAACTGTACAGTCATGTATTGCTTAACGTCTGCAATGTTTTGTGAAATAGGACGTTACCTGATTTGGAAGTTGTGCAAACACCATATTGTACACTGTAGTGTGCCTGTATTGACTAAATAGGCAAGATATTGTACACTTTATGCAGCAAAAACCGTTGTTTGAAGTGCTCGAATCACCCAGAGCTAGCACTAAACTCAATATGGTAGTCTGGTCCTGCTTTTTCTTTAAGCAGCTCTGATAGGCTTTATGCCTTAGCAGTGATTGTCAACATGCTGAGAGGGATTTGTTTTTGTGTTGGGTCCTCAATCCACGTCATTAGCAATTTCTGATATAGGTCCCTCTTGCATTTTCATCAGCCTTGTAGTTTTCATTGGAGCCGATCCTTAACAGCGTGGAGAATTTTTTCTTTGTTTTTGAGGATCGTCATGATTGTCGAGTGTGACATGTCTAAATTTTGAGTAATAGCATTCACTGATTTTCCACCTTCGTGTTGTTTAATAAACTTTTGTTTCACTTCCAAATCCACACTTCTCCTTTGCCTTTTGCTGCTGCTATCACTAGCACTGGTTTTGCTGCATTCAAGAGCCATGATGTACTTCATGGTAATATTTTCAAAAGGAAAATTAAACAGATAGTGCTACAACACTCAAGAGACGGGCAATACACGAGATTGGATGCTCCTGCCTACAAGTCAAAGCATACGCTGTTTATATAGTAATTTTTTATTTGTAAGTAGGGAAAGTTCACATTAAAATAATGATAGTACAGTACATAAATAAGCTAGTAACGTAGATCTTTATTATGACTATCAAGACATACGCATTATAGGTTATATATGCACTGTACTATTATATGTCTGGCGGCACAATCACTTTGTATACAAGAGACATGAGATGCGCATGTTGCGTGCTGGAAGCTGTTGTGTTCACTGT
>NW_004443938.1:22469758-22490443 GCF_000243295.1 Trichechus manatus latirostris
TGGTAAGAAAGCCCACTGTGAACCACATTATAAATGATTTGTTGATTTAAAGGCTCCTTTAGTGCTGTCTCCTGGGCACCCCAATTCTCTGGGTCAGCATGATTGGCTAGATATACACATCAGTAGGGCTCTTGGAAAGAAGGCCTGACAGTAGGTAGGTGTGTATTGATCGGGGCTTCCACGTAGTATGGCAAGCCCCTGGTGACTGTAGCTCCGTAGGACTGTGCACTGGTCCCAGTGCACACTGTGAGGTGGTCCTAGTGTTGGGTGAAGGTAGAAGGACAGTGTTTCAGGAGCTGAGAAAGCCTGGCTAAGTTGGAGAGGCAAGACAGAAACCTAGGTTTAGGTCACTGGAGGTCAGAGCCTGGCTGAAGCTTTATTTTCAAATACACAGACAAATGCCTGGGTGGGGAAGAGACAAAGGAGAAAGTGCCCCCAGCTCTTGCCGTTTGGGGAAATGCTTGAATCCAGAAAGCTTTCCTTCTCTGAAGATCACCGGCAAGTCTAGTTTTCAGCATCTAGCAGCTTTGTATGCCACACGAACAGGTTTTCCCAGAGTGATGCTGTCTCCAGGGAGAGCGGTTTAGCAAAGCAAAGCCCAGGTCTCCTTCGCGGGAGCACTGGCTTTGCTGCCACAGGGCCTAACGTTTTTTTCCAGCTGCTTTTATGACTCCTGTAAAGCTACCTAATTTCTCTAATCAAAGATAATTTATTATTATTATTTAGGTTTCATAAAGCTTTATTTTTTCCCCCTTGAAGCACCATGCCTACTAGTCACATGACAGTCATCAGGTGAATGATGACGATGACAGTATTTCTCTAATGCGAACCTACCCCTTGAGATTTCCTAAGGTATTAATAATTAAGAGACGGAATATAGTCCTCTTTTTTTTTAATCGCTGGTGAGATTTTTCTGTAATTATAGTCTTTTTCGAAGAAGCATACAGACTAGCTGCTACTCACCAATGGCTAAGATTTAAAGAAATGGAAACCCCTGGGCACACTAAGGCATAGCCATTGTTAAGTTTCCACTGATAAAGAATGACCTCAAAAGTTAACTGTTTTCCTTGTTCTGACCGAAGAATTTCTCTGATAGCTCTTGGTTTGCCGTCAGCCCTAATTACCCAGAGGAGGATTGTATCTGGGAGTCTGTTCTGCCAACTCCAGGAAAGGCCCGAAATCCTGGCCCACCACCTTTTCTTCTCTGCTCTCCGCACTAAAGAGGATAATTTTTTACTGATGTAGTAACAATAATCTGAACAATATGTATGGTTTACAGAGCAGTTTTATGTGTATTATCTCATTGGATCGTCACAGAAACTCTAAAGAGGAAGAGGTGAGCAAAATGAAATTAATCCTGACTGACCTTGGATGCTAGGTGGGACTGGCTAGATACCTTCATGGGTACCATCCTGTTCAGTTATTCATCCATCCTGGGAGGGAGGTTGTTGTTGTTGTTAGGTGCCTTCAGGTTGATTCTGACTCATAGTGACCCTATGTACAGCAGAACAAAACACTGCCCAGCCCTGCGCCATCCTCACGATAGTTGTTATGCCTGAACCCATGGTTGCAGCCACTGTGTCCATCCATCTCCTTGAGAGTCTTCCTCTTTTTTGCTGGCCCTCCACTTTACCAAGCATGTTGTCCTTCTCCAGGGACTGATCCCTTCTGATAACGTGTCCAAAGTATGTAAGACGTAGTCTCTCCTACCTTGCTTCTAAGGAGAATTCTGGTTGTACTTCTTCCAGGGCAGATTTGTTTGTTCTTTTGGCAGTCCATAGTATATTCAGTGTTCCTAGCCAACATCACAATTCAAAGTCATCGATTCTTCTTTGGTCTTTCTTATTCATTGTCCAGCTTTTCCATGCATACGAGGTGATTGAAAATACCATGGCTTGGGTCAAGCGCACCTTAATCTTCAAGGTGACATCTCTGCTTCTCAACGCTTAAAGAGGTTTTTTGCAGCAGATTTGCCCATTGCAATGCATCTTTTGATTTCTTGACTGCTGCTTCCATGGGTGTTGACTGTGGATCCAAGTAAAATGAAATCCTTGACAACTTCAATCTTTTTTCCATTTATCATGATCTTGCTTATTGGTCCAGTTGTGAGGATATTTTCTTTATGTTGAGGTGTAATCCATACTGAAGGCTGTGGTCTTTGATCTTCATCAGTAAGTGCTTCAAGTCTCCTTCACTTTCAGCAAGCAAGGTTGTGTCATCTGTATAATGCAGGTTGTTAATGAGTCTTCCTCCAATCCTGATGCCTTGTTCTTCTTCATATAGCCCAGCTTCTCAGGTTATTTGTTGAGCATACAGATTGAATAAGTATGGTGAAAACATACAACCCTGATGCACACCTTTTCTGACTTTAAACCACGCAGTAGCTCCTTGTTCTATTCAAATGACTGCCTCTTGATCTATGTGCAGGTTCCTCATGAGCACACAATTCAGTGTTCTGGAATTTCAGTTCTTCACAATGTCATCCATAATTTGTTATGATCCACACAGTTGAATGCCTTTGCACAGTCAATAAAACACAGGTAAACATCTTTCTGGTATTTTCTGCTTTCAGACAGGATCCATTTGACATCAGCAATGATATCCCTGGTTCCACATTATGATAGTGTACCCAATTTTACAGATGGGGAAGTTTAGTCATTTGCTCAGGGCCTCACAACTGGTATGTGATATTGCCTGAACTTGACCTCAGTCTTCTGAAAGCAGTTTCAGTGCCGCCCTCACTATTGTTCATCTATGAATGTCTAAGGAGGGTATGATAAGGAAGTAAACACTGGCGGATATCAGAGATTTCCGAGGAAAACAGATTCTATCCAAACACTAGAGCTACTAGTTCAAACAAAATTGAAAGGCAGCAAGCAGTCCCTGAAGAGAATTAACTTGTGAAAAAAAAACCAAGGCTGCACACAAGGGGTGCAGATCAGGCCTGGACATGTGATAAACTAAAAACCCACTGCTGTCGAGTCAATTCTGACTCATAGTGACCCTACAGGACAGAGTAGAATGGCCCCATTGAATTTCCAAGAAGCAGCTGGTGGATTCGAACTGCCAACATTTTGGTTAGCAGCTGAGCTCTTAACCACTGCGCTACCAGAGCTCCTGGACATGTGGTGGGTGCCCAATAAACCCTTCTTTATTCATGTAGACCTGCATTCATGATGAAGTCCCTATGTGGTGCAAACGGTCAGTGCGCTCAGCTGCTAACCAAAAGGTTGGAAGTCTGAGTCCTTGGAAGAAAGGCCTGACAATCTCCTTCTGAAAAAATAGTCATTGAAAACACTGTGGATCACAGTTCTACTCTGACACACATGGGCCACCATGAGTCAGAGCTGACTTGATGGCAACTGATCAGGTGTTCATGATAAGAACAGCGAAGTTAACCAAGAGACATTTGTTGATTTATTCACTCATACACTTGACCAACATTTATTAAGAGCCTGGCTTAAGTATAAGGGTGTGGCGGTAACAGGGTTAAGGACCAGTTTCTACTTATCAGCAAGGTCATGTGAGTGGTTAAAGGTTGGTGCTCATTTTATGGGTTGGAGTCCACGTCATACCTGCTGTTAAGAATTTTGAATACCACCACAGGATACAGCAATCGACAAGCTCCTGCTCTTGTGGACCTTATATTTTCATGAGGGCAGAGGAGCGATGAAAAAAAAAACAACTAATAAAAAAGGCAGTAATAACAATCATAATAAACATCCAGCGGTGTGATGTGATGGAGGCTATTTTAGGCATGGTGACCAAGGAAGACTTTTCTGAAAGGTGATATTTAACCTGGGACCTCATGTCAGGAAGGAATGAGCCAAGGGTAAATCTAAGAGAAGGGCATTTCTTGGAGAGGGAACAGCCACTGCAAAGGCCATGAGGTAGAATAAGCTCAGTGCGTTTGGGGACCAGGAAAAAGTCCAGTGCGGTTGGAGCCAGATGTGTGAGGGAGAGACAGTTGTACAGAGGAGGTTGGAGGGGAGGGCAGGGTTGCTTCACGCAGGACCTTGAAAGTGTTTGGATTTTATTGTAAGTTTCAAGGAAGTCACTGGAGGATTTTAAACAAGGGAATGACATGATCTGACTTATGTTCCGAGAAGATCATGCTGGTTGCAGTGAGGAGAGTGGATTCTAAGAAGGCAGGACTGGTTACTGGGAGACTTGTGGGGAAGTTTTTATAGAGAGATTCTGATGACATGGACTAAGGAGATAGCCATAGCAATGGAGGGAAGTGGATTGCTTTGGGATATATTTTGTATATGGGATTGACTGATAACTTGGACATCTTGAAAAGGGAGAGGAATCATGTTTGCCCCGTATGATTTTGGCCTGAGCAACTGAGATAGACAGGACTGGGGAAGAGCAGATTTTACGTAAAATTCTGTTTCGGACATGTTAAGTTTGAGATGCCTGTTGTCCATTTCAGTCAATTTGCTATTATGTGCAGGGCCCATGGCATGCAAGATGAACTACATAGCATATATAGAACTGCAGTCGTAAGATTGGAAAAGATTTCTAAGGCTTTTGCTCTGTGTAATAAAGAGTGAGCATCCATAGAAACTCTAAGGTGATGATTAATTTCGGAATTGAAGACTTGTGTGGGAGTGTAGTAGATGTATAGGAGAAGCAAGCAAGGTCCAGCTTATGAAAGGCCTTGTGTGGAGACGATGAGGAACCACTGAAAGTGTTTGGAATGAGAATGATTTGACCACTTGAGTTTTTCAAAGATAATTCTGGAAGCAATATGCAGGAGAGATTGGAGGGGAGTGAGGCTGGAATCAGGGAGAACGCTTAAGATTCATTGCCAACAGTCCAGGTGAGTGATGATGAAAGCTGGAACTAAGCCTGAGACCCTGTGGAAGAAGAGGACGGGGCAGGCTCAAGAGACTTCTAAGAGATAGATTTGACTGTACTTGGGACTGTTTTGGCTGAGAGTGAGAGAGGAGTTCTCCCTGACTCAGTTTTTTCTCCTGGGTGCCTGGGTAGATGTTGGGGATCATTAGATGAGGCCCGGAGCACAGGACCTTGAGGACAGGGGTGAATCATATTCTATCCTGTTTTCTCTGTATCAACTCCAGTGTCTGTTTTCAGTCTGGGATCTTATTTGCTTTAGCATTTTCTCTAAGTTCTTTCTCATTCAGGAAATGCTCTTTTTAAATGAATTAGAAGAGAGATAAGGATGTTATCTGGGGGAACACCAACATTTAAGAGGCAGGCATCAACATTTAAGACTGGGTAGGTGGTAGGAGAACCAGAAATCAGAGGAACCAGAAGCCAGCAGAGTAGAAAGGATCGGGGCAGAGGGAATGATCAAGAGCAGTATTAAATGCTAAGGAAAGGTCAAATGAGATAAGGCCTTAAATGTGAGTCACTGGTAGCATTAGCCAGAGCAGTTTCAGTGGCGTGGTGTGTGTGGAAGACCGGTGGTGGTGGGTGGAGGGACAAACAGGACAGGAAGTGGAAAATACTCGGTTAAGAAACTTGTGGGCAGTATGGAGGAAGAAGGCTGTGGGAACTTGAGAGAGTTCTCACCCAAGAGCCTCAGTTTTCTCTGTGAATTAGGAGAAGGCAGATAATCTATTGAACATGAGAGGAGAAACATGGAAGATTTAAGATCAGTGGTGAATTGAAAAGATAGGGAGTTTTAAAAATCAGCTTTGAGAAGCAGAAGACTTTGATATTCATTTTCAGCTCATCCTGAACCCTAGAATTGTTCTTAAAGGAAAGCCCTCTCTGCCCAAGAGACAGTTTGACCTCAAGTTAACTGAAGTGCAGTGATGTGAACTTTCTACCAGAGGTCACATAACAATTCTCTGTCAGAACTCAAAATTAATCCCGTGAGGGTAGCCTCAACTGCCTCAGCTCTTGTGCTTTAGCTTGGCACCATCAGACTTAGATTTAATTTAGTATTTCAAATTGGGCCAGTTGGTTGATTTCAGTTTGCAGAGTAGATTTGCTTTAACACTTGCATTAAAATACAAAAGAGCTTGAATTTGGACCTGTCTCCATTGCTGACACTTCAGTAGAGGCCAGGGTGAGCTGTTAGATATTCTAAGAGCTGCCCTTCAGAAAGAGATGTTAAACTCGTATTTCTTCTGATAGATGTTGGTAGCTGTCCAGAGAAAAGTTAAAGTTCCCATTGCTTTTTCCAGAAAGAGTAATGGGGAAGCCCTTGTGTTCCAGCCAACAATCCCTCTTCTCAATAAAACAAATAGGATCTAATGTTGGCAGCTTTCTGAGCTGTTGCTGAGAACATAAAGACTGCTCTGTCTTTCTCTGTGGTAAATATACAGCAAGCATTTAACTCATTACTAGATAAATCACACTGAGATGGCTCAGAAGAAGAAGTGTTTGGTACAAGTTTTACAAAAATATTTTTTAAACCTTAATTAATACATTCCTTCTTTCCTACCTTATTAAATTCCTGGAAGGAGTATAAACAAACATATTTGATACTAGCAATTTAAATAAGATAGCTAATTTTAAAAATGAATTGTTTAAAGAAAAGACGTGGCAGAAATTCTTGTTGTTGTAAGTTGTCATCAAGTTGGCTCCAACTCATGGAGACCTTATATATAACTGAACAAAATGTTGCCCAGTCCTGCACCATCTTCATGATAATTTGTATGTTCGAGTCCGTGGTAGTGACAATTGTGTCACTCCATCTCACTGAAGTTTCCCCTCATTTTTGCTGATCCTCTTCTTTACCAAACAGAGATAGTTAGTGCTTCCCAAATAGTCAGATGCTCCTCTATGTTTACTAGCCCTCATAGGCCAGATGGAGTCATGTGACTAAATCTGGTCAATGGGAAAGGACAGAAATGATGCAAGCCATTTCTAGATTTGCTGCTTAAAATCATCCCTCAGTATTCTCTAGCTCTTTTTTCCTCTTCTAAGACAACCCTGGAGGCCATATGTTCGATTCGGCATAAATTTAAGATGCAAGAGAATCACCCAATTCGTATCAGGCATTATGTGATCAAGAAATCAACCTCTATTGTGTTAAACTATTGAAATTTCTAGGTTTAATTGTTACTGTAGCAAAGCTATTCTACCCTGACTAATACACGAATCAAATGATAGGTCTCCAAAGGTAGCAGACATTGAAGTGAAGCAGAAGAGTTTCCTATCTCAGAGCTGTCTAGGCAAAGGTCTTCCTTGGTTGTAAGATCAGAGTCTATATCTCTATGGAAATTTCCAGAGGTCTTTGCATTTAGGTATTGTTGTGGACCATAGGGTTTTCCTTTAAAGCTACATCCTGATGGCATTCAAAAGAATGACTATTTATGTGTAAATTGTCCAATGTGCTGGAGCTTCCTAAGGCCACGCTGGCCTATGAGTAAGTCATAATTGTGATTGTAGTAACCTCCTTGTTTCACTCTCTCCCGTTGCTGCCCACTGGTATAGATCTTGTGAAAATCTCTCCAAGTGTTACTGGGGGTCTCCTAGAGGATGTCTCCCATGTATTAATGAATGAGTGTGATTAGCTATGGCTACCAAATGGCAACCCCCATTTTTTTCTCTTCTTTTGTGCCACCTCCCTCCACTGGGTACTGTCATTTCTTCCAGGTATTCCTTCCTGCTCACCCTGGACAATGCTGCTGCTGAGTAAGTCTGAGGCCATCAGGGACCACTTTATAGTTGGGCATTACTTCTGTTTTTGCTGGCCACAGCCAGCATCATACTGAGAACTCCCCCTTCAGTGACTTCAAGCTTGTCTGCCTCACTCTCAACCCTTAGAATAAACTTTATTCAAGAGGTTTCTGTTGATTTCATTTCACCAATTTTTCACATATATGCCCAGACACATAGAATCCAGCAGTATTTACAAGGCTAATGGTGAGCCTCCTGCTATGCATGTAATTATCATTCATTTAAACATTTTGTTAAGGCTGATGTTAGAAGTTTACTAAGCTGCCCAGGAGATTCTTATCTATTTTTCTTCCCTCACTTACTCTCTTTGTCCTTTGTTGTTAGTAGCCATTGATTTTGCCCCTCACTCATGGTGACTCCATGCACAATGGAATAAAATGTTGTCCAGTCCTGCGCCATCCCCATGATTGGTGGCAGATTGGACTGTGGTGATTCGTAGGGTTTTCATTGGCTTGTTTTTGGAAGTAGATCATCAGGCCTTTCTTCCTAGACAATCTTTGTCTGGAAGCTCTGCTGAAACCTGTTCAGCATCCTAACAACACGCAAGCCTCCACTGACAGATGGGTGGATGAGATGCATTGGCCAGGAATCAAACCAGGGCCTCTTGCACGGAAGGCAAGAATTCTACCAGTGAACTACTAATGTCCCCTTCTTTGTCCTCGACCCTCCTGTCTTGTCCACTTGGCTCCAGGAGTGATGGGGTAATGTGAAGATGATCCAACAGATGTCTAGGGATGATGCGTCTCCTTACTGGACCACATTTGGATAACATCTTCCTACTATTGTTTCTGCCAAATATTCCCCTAAGATAGCAGACATTGAAAGGAAGCAGAAGAGTTTCCTAACTCAGACCTGTCTAGGCACTACAAGTAGAGTGGTACAAGCAGAGCCCACTACCTACTATAAGCAGAGCCCCGGATCCAATGACTTACCCTGAATCCAGGGCCACCTTGAGGACTCCAGTCTTATCCAACCCACCTGGATGAGGTATGCTTCATCTAAATCTGCTCCCTGGAACCACAAATAGCAGCAAGCTGCTCTGAGAAGGCTGGTCCTGCTTGGCATCTTCCCTGTTGTTGTCGGCTGGCCTACTTAAACACTCAGTACAACAGTCAATAAATACGGCTTGAATGAGCAAATGACTGCGTGGAGGAGAAGCAGGGATTAAAAAGCAAGTCAGTGCTTTGAAAACATACTAATATCTAAGAAACTCCCTCAGTGGCATTTTTACTCAAGGAAAAATACGTGGAGTTTTATTTCACCTATTTCCACATCAACAATGGGTATATTTTATTTGAGCTCTTCCTGTGTGCAAGACGTGCTGTAAGATTCCCTGCATATGTTATCTCCTTATTTTTCACAACAACCCTGTGAACTCAATGTTGTTATCCCATTGGCAGAAGAGAAGATTGGAGTTCAGGGAATTTGCAACCCAGGTCTACCTTTGTACTACATACTTCTTCTCTTTTTCTTTTTAAAACCTCAGCGCGCTATTGTAGAGGAGGGTTTCTGATCACTCCAGCACTGCTTATCTAGGCGGTAATCACTCCTGGGCTAGCTAGAATGGTCTAAAGTAGGCTTGAGCCCTCTCAGCTCTGGTCCCCTCCAAGGTCTCTGCTAATACGGAAGGGAAAACAGCCCTCCTCATTGCTCCTGGTCTTGGGCAATAGGAGTAGGGAGGTGGGGATTTTTTTTTTTTCATACTAAATCATGTATACTCACACATTTCCCAAGAACAAAGACTAATTCTCAGAAACATCTACATTAAGAAACGCATTTTTCCTAATTTAAAACACAATTTGCATGGAGTTCCCCCACCCGCGTGTAATATGCAAAGCAATTATTTAATTGCTAAGTAGAGCTGTGTCACTAGCTTCTTTTTCCTTGTGCCTGCTTTCAAACTCGACTACTTTTTCACTCTCTGCCTTCCACCTGCCTTGCTCAACCAGAGGATTAAGAAATAGGGCTGGTTACAAAATCACTTGTTCTTTAGCTATACAAAGACCTAGTCCAATCTTTGGATTTATTGCTTAAAAAATTATACAAGTAATGAAGGCACACCCTTTATAAAATTCAAATAGTACAGAAAGAGACACAATGAAAAACACAATAAACCTATTCTTAATGTACCCTGACGCTAAGTCCTGGGAGATAATCACTTTTATTTATTGATATTCTAAATTCTTTTGATGGCTGCTGCTATTATACCAGAAATCCTTTTATACCTCTGTTAAAGACTGAATTGTGTTGCCCAAAAAGATATGTTTAAAGTTCCTAACCCCTGTACCTGTGAATGAGACCTTATTTGAAAATAAGGTCTTTCTTTGAAGATGTTATCAGTTAGGTTAGCATTAGGTTAACATAACCAGAGTAGGGTGGGTTCGAATCCTTTCTGAGTGGTGTCTTATGAAAGCAGACAAGGGACACATGGGTAAGATGTTACGTGAAGATGCATCTACAAGCCAAGGAACACCAAGGATTGCCAGCAGCCACCAGAAGCTAGGAGAGAGCCATGGAACAGTTTCTCTCTCAGAGCCCTCAGAAGTAGTCAACACAGCTGATACCCTGGTTTGGACCTCTAGCTTCCAGAACTGTGAGAAAATAAATTTCTGTTGTTTAAAGCCACCCACTTTGTGGTATTTTGTTCGGCATCACTAGGTAACTAAGGCAATCTCTTTTTTCCTTAATTTATCGACTATGGCTAGTATCTATTAGCTGCCCACTAAGAAAAATGAAGGATTTTATGCACTTAGAATTATTATACGGGGCCCTGGTGGCACAGTGGTCAAGTGTTTCTGCTAACCAAAAGGTCGGCTGTTCAAAACCACCAGCCACTCCTTGGAAACCCTAGGAGCAGTTCTACTCTGTCCTATAGGGTCGCTATTATTATTCCCCACATGCTGTCCCCCGGGCAGTTGCACAGCATTCATGGGGAGGGAAGGGACTAATGCCTGCTCTTCTATCGCACTGGCAGTCCTTTAAGTCATTACCCTGATTTATGCCCCATGCTCACTCCTGGTCTCTGCTGGTTGCCTCAGAACTTGGCATCTCTTGAGGCTTGTGTCAGTCAAGGGGTCCAGTTAGGAAAACAGAACCCATGCCAGGTAGTTCACTAGAGGGAACTTAATCAGGGGAATTAATTACAAAGGTCTTGGAAGAGCTGAAA
Source organism: Trichechus manatus latirostris (assembly GCF_000243295.1). Lineage (NCBI taxonomy): Eukaryota > Metazoa > Chordata > Mammalia > Sirenia > Trichechidae > Trichechus > Trichechus manatus. The sequence continues at coordinate 22,480,587 of NW_004443938.1, forward strand.
GAGCAAACAAGAGGATGAAGCAACTGAGATCTCAGAACCAGAAGGAGGGTCAAAGGAAGGAAATGGTGTTCCCAGAGTTTAGCAGCTCAGGTGACCCCTACTGGGTGCTGGAACTCCAGAGTTGGACCACCTGGATGGAGTAAGGCCTCCAGGTAGGAGCTGGAACCACGAAATAGATGTAGCTGCTGCTGGAGACACTACCCCAAGCAGAGAAAGAGGGAGAGAAATACCCTGCCTTCATCCTCCTTCATCCCATCCACCAGTCTCTTGTCCATGCCTTGCGTTGGTCAAAGCTAGACAGAAGCCAGTTTACAAGGGAGTCTGGAAGATGTAGATTGTAGAGGTCTGTAGCCTAAGAGACAGAAAGAACAGGGAGAGGGCAGGAAATGGATCTGAAAGCAAACAGGTGAATAGTGGGCATAGGATTCTTCTGGAAAGAGCACTCCCACCTTTTATGTGAATTCTGGTCTGCCACTTTCTCTGATTTATTTATCAGTATCATCCCATGTGCTCTTCGTTTTCAGAAATTTGTCATAATCTCTGGTCCACTGCACTCAGTGCTATTATGGATTTATTCTTCTTTGTTTATCTTAAGTGTCATTCAAGCGGAATTCCATGAGGGACAGCTAGTAAACACATGCACTTAATCTGCCATCTTAAAGCATAGTGTTATTGCTTTACCGGAGTCTGATTCAATGTTTAGGGCATCCCCTCCCCTCCTCCTGTCCAGTGGTCGAGTCCTCTGATCACACACACAGTGAATACTAGGCATATCAAGTATAAAACAGAGCTCTGAATAAAAGAAATAACTACATTCCCTTTATTGAAGGTGGAGCCCTTTAACTTTTATATGTTGATTGATACAACTTGTCAAATTAATTGAAGTGTTGGGAGTTATCTATAAGGAGACATGCTGTGTCTTTCCTTAAGATTTATGTTATTAATTTACCATATTTTGTTGTTAAACATTTTTGAGGACAATATTATTCAATATCCCTTATAAATAAGTAGTCTTGGATAGTATGTTCCGCCCCTCCTCACAGCTAATCAAATTCTCAATGTTTCCAGAATTGAATTCTTAGAAAAAAGAAAAACGATAACAACAAAACCATGTGGTACCAACAATCTGAGATATGACCACTGGCACTGAAAAAATTTACTAATTGTGTGTCTATAGACTTTCCAGGTTTAAAGGGGCTATGGAGCCACACAACTTCCAAAACTTCCGGATGTTCATGGACGCGGAATCAGCTATTTAGTAATTGCATAGGATATTCTTGTCTGATGGAGAAAAAAAGAAAAAGCAACTTTCTGATACATGATATTCCCTCCAAATGACTAATACCAAGGATATAGGGAATGTAAAATCATTATTTTGAATGGCATTCTTACATGGTCTTGTGGTATTAAAGTGTATGGTTTTTAAAATCTAAAATAAAAAGTAAAAGAGTTATCCAGATTCACTCTTTTCTCTGTTTTGAGTTATTTCTCACCACCTCCATGGTAGTAAAATGAATTCCAATGGAAACACTCCTTGCAAAGCCACATTTTGTTTTTGGTGTGTTGAGGGAGGAGAAAGCAGGGACTTACTTTAAGGATTCATTAAGAAGATCTTCTATGTGGTGATCCCAGAGAGCTCTGCACACATTTGCTCATTTTCCTTGCTCCATGTAGAGTGGATTTGGTTGGGTGAGATAACCCTACTTGTTTCTAAAGTTTAAGCTGGCTAAATTTGTTTGCTTTTATTTGAAAGTTGCAATCTTTACAATTATTGTGTGTTCTACAGGAATGGGGATTATGGTCTGCTTTTAGTATCTCATACCTCAAGGCCAATAATACTTTGCAAATGAGAGCCCAGGAAGCCCCCAAACTGAAGACTGGTTCCATTACTGCTGAGGTCACTCTAGCTTTTGAAAGAGCAGAGGTTCAAATCCCAACAGCATGTCTCTTGGATGTTCTTGCAGTTGTCTCCAGTTCCACTCCCCAGGAGCAATGACCATCCTGTCTAGGGTCCAGGTTAGCCCCATTGCCCAGGAGGAATGCTGACGAGAGTCATCTGGGCTCTAGTTCATCTAATTTTAGGCAAAGATTTTTGTCTCATAATAAAAAATGTACCCTGTTTAAAAACAAAATTCTACAACTTGAATTTTCTGTATCCTTACAATCGAGGGTCATCTCACTGACTTTCCCCACAGAAGATCTACAGGCAGATAGGATGTCAACTTACAAGGGATGTGTCTACCTATCACATCTTATTGAATGCTGACATTCAGACAGTCAGACTCTCATTTAACATTTGGATTGTTGTTAGCAGCCATCAAGTTGGCCCCTAACTCATTGTGACCTTATGCACAATGCAATGAAATGCTGCCTGGTCCTGCACCATCCCCATAATCGGTTGCAGATTGGACCATTGTGATCCATAGGGTTTTCATTGGCTAATTTTTCAAAACTGGATTGCCAGGACTTTCTTCCTAGACCATCTTTGTCTGGAAGCTCTGCTGAACCTGTACAGCATCATAGCAACATGCAAGCCTCCACTGACAGACAGATGGTGGCTGTGCATGAAGTGCATTGGCTGGAAATTGAACTCAGATCTCTCTCATGGAAGATGATAATCCTACCACCGACCCACCAATGCCTCCCAAAATTTGGATACTTGAGGCTATTTAAATCCAGGTTAAAATTATTTTTAAGGGTGGAATTTCTGTCCCTTCAAATGCCTCAAACCAAAGTTGCCTTTGTCTCTGCGGAAAGGTTCTCTGGAGATTGAGGGTCAGGTAAGCTTGAAGGAATGTCCTTTCTTCCTATCTAGCAGGGTGTTGGGTCCTTCCTGTAAGAAGCATGGGAGAATGTAAACCAAGAAGCCACATAGTCAAGTAAACCAAACGCTCAGGAGTGTTATAAAACATGGAGAAATACACATCTGCACTTTACCCCATCTTTGTGAAATCAGTCAATGGCCTCTTTACAGAACGATGACCATGGCTTGATTCCCAAGCAGCTTTTCCTCTCTGCTGGTCTTCTTGTTTCCAGATACCATCTTTTTTTCATTTCTTTCTGAGAAGATTTGAGACTTTCTTTTCCTCCCTAATTGTGCCCTGAGACATTTTCTCTCATGTTTATGATGAAGGTAGAGTTTTCTTCCAGGATTGTAAATTGTTAGGCACATATCATGCAGTGTATAAACGATCATGCTAGTTTTTTGTGAAGATATAATCCTTAGCATGAGAAAGAGGTGCACCAAGCCTCAGAAAGAGGAAATCACTCTTTCTTTTTGGCAAACCTGGAGACCCTGGGTGGCACAAATGATTAATCATTTAGCTATTAACTGAAATGTTGGTGGTTTGAATCCACGTAGAGGCACCTTGGAAGAAAGTCTTGGTGATCTACTTCTGAAAGATCACAGCCATTGAAAACTCTGTGGAGCATGGTTCTACTCTGACACACATTGGGTGGCTATGAGTCAGAGTTGACTTGACGGCAACTGGTTTCGTTTTTCTCTTTTTTTCGCAAACCTGGTCTTGAATATAGCATGCAAGGGTCCAGGTAGTCAAAGTGATTGTTCTAGACCATTGATCCATGTACAGGGCCTCCACCACCTGTTCCTGTTCTCTCCCACCCCCCTGCCATTTTTTCAAAGGTATTTATCCTGACTTAAGCCTCACTTCTGAGTTCTTGGATCAGACCCCCTGCAGCCGTGGCTTCCCTGTCTTCACCGTGCCGTTGTTCACTGAGCAGTGATGGTTGCATGGCCTCCCTGGTGTCTCCTGGGGACTGGGCATGCAGTCTAGATGCTTGTTTTTCCCAAGCCAGTGAAAGGCATGAGGAACACTTCAAAGGAGGCTTTCCCGCTGCTGATCTTGGCAGTTCTGCTATTTTGAAAGACAACAGAACAGTGGGAAGGAGGAAGAAGATTTCATCCCCTTAGAGCTTCTCTGCTTAGTTCTGGAAACAATAGTAACACAGTGCATTTTGGGGGCATCATTTGAACCAGGTCTTAGTCGACATCGTTTGGAATAAGGTTTAATAGAAAACAAAAACACCAACCAAAAAAACTCTACCCAATTCAGGCTGATGCACCACTCATTTTATGCTTATTAATATAAATGAATAATTAACTCCTTAAAGTTAGGTAACGCTAATAAATAAAAAATAATTCAAATGAATTCGGAACCTGTGGGATTTTTGGATTTAACACTGTAATTTATTTCATTGACAAGCTTTAAGTGACTTGATGGAATAGGAAGATTCCAAGCTGCCCTTTGGTGTTCAACAGCTTGTTTCTTTTGTTAGTAGGTGGACAGGTGGATTTCTCAGGGTTAACCAAAGTTTAACCCATGCAAGTATCAGAACTCAACAAAGTATTGTATTTTGATTCATCAGCAGTTTTCCAAGAGAATTTTGCTAATAGTTAAACAACTTAAAGTAAAACAGAATCAGGAACAGAACAGTTGACATGGGCACAATCTACTAACTTGATCCTTGTCAGTCTTTAGATATTGGTTAGGCATCTACCATGGACTGGAGACATTGGGTCCAATTGCCAATGACATGTAAATTGGAAATTGCAGTTCCCTGCTTTGTATGTGGTGTTTTCTTCTGACTCAAGAATGCTATTTAAAACTCTAGGTATCAGTCACAAACAGTTAACAGACCTTTAAGGGGAGGGTCTAGAAAGAGCGTAAGTTCAATTAATGGGAAAAAGAAAATAAATAACCTTTCAGAGTATTACCTCAGACTACACCCCTGGTGTGGAAGGAAGGGGCAGTCAATGCCCCCTAAGGGGCCTACTGTTAGCTGGTCAAGCCCACACAGAATACAGGAGAAATGTATAAAACAGGCCTTTATTTTGCCTTCGAATTGTACATTCTGTTTTCTGTCCTTCTCCAGGTAGTTCCCTGTCCTATTCCAGGTGCCTCCCCTCCCTCAGTTCCTCACTGGGCAGCCCTGGCAATTGGCTCTCTCGGTATCCACGTGTCCACCTCTTGTAGCCAGTCACCCTCTTTGCCTTTTCCCTTCCACCACACTTCCTTTCTCCCATAACCTCTCAGATCTTGGAATCTCTTTTGCTCTCCAGCCCCAGGGTCCCACCTCTTCTACACATGGAGTTCTCTTTGTCCACCAGTTCTCTGTTCTGTCCTTCAGATTAATCTGGTATCCCATTCTTGGGTGCTGGTGACATTGAATCCTGAAGTGGGAAAGGAAAGAGAGGAAGAGAGGCCCTTTCAATGGTCTGCTCTCAGGCCTGATGGGCGGGATAATCAGAGCTTTCCTGCTGCTCTGGCTAACTGTTCTGCGGCATCTCCCGTCTTCCCTTTTGCAACATGAGTATCTGTCATTTTTCTTCTTGGTCTGGGACTTCTGGGAAAAATTAGGTGGGGGGAGACCAACCTCATCTTACTATGTTGAAAGAACTCATCCCATAATGCTGAAAAATCCCATTCTACCACAAAGGAGTACCCTCTCTGTAGAGTTTGAAATGATTAAGGTGATTTGACACTGGTACAAAGCAAACAAACAAAAGGCTTTGCTAAATTATTGGTGCAATGGAAAAAACACGGGTTTGAGGGCAGACAGACCTGGATTTAAAACCTTGTTGTTGTTAGTTGCCATCAAGTCAGCTTTGACTCAGGGCGACCATATATATAATAGAACCAAAATGTTGCTCAGTCCTGTGCCATCCTCACAATCATTGGTATGATTGAGCCCATCGTTGCAGCTGTTGTGTCAATTCATCTTATTCACGGTTTCCTGCGTTTTCGCTGACCCTCTACTTTACCAAACACGATGTTCTTTTCTAGCAGTTAGTCTTTCCTGATGACTGTCCAAAGTAAGCAAGATGAAATCTCCCTATCCTCGCTTACTATGGAGCCTTCTGGCTGTACTTTCTCCAAAACTGACCTGTTCTTTCTTCTGACAGTCCACGGTATATTCAATATTCTTCAACAATACCACAGTTCAAAGGCATCAATTCTTCTTTGATTTTCCTTATTCATTGTCCAGCTTTCAGATGCTTATGAGGTGAATGAAAAGACCATGGCTTGGGTCAGGTGCACTTTAGCCATCAAAATGACATCTTCACTTTTTAACACTTTAAAGTGGTCTTTGCAGCAGATTTTCCTGGTGCAATATGTCGTTTGAGTTCTTGACTGCTGCTTCCATAGACATTGACTGTTGATCCAAGTCGAATGAAGTCCTTGACAACTTCAAATTTAAAGCCTAGGTCCCCCATTTACCTTGCTGGGACCTTAAGCAGGCTGACTAATTTCTGAGGCCCCACTTGCGTTACCGTAAAAATCTCTACCTACTGCAAAAATCTTTACCTCACAACGTTGGTGACAGGAATAAATGAAATATACTCACATACAGCTTCGGAAACAGTGCTTTGGCACTCACGCTTTAATTTTTAAAGGTTCGTTTTCATTTCCTAATCCTCATTCTGTTTGAGTATCCAAGAGGCCCATTTTGGAGACTAGAAAAGTATGCCGTCCAAAAAGTGCTTGATTTTTAACTTAATACTTCTTTTTTGTAATTTATTTGACTGTAACATGAAATTTTGAGAATTAGCAACGTTATTGTAAGTTTGTTAATGTTTTATGAGGCAATTTGATTTCCTTCGGTGCAAAATATAAAAACATTAAAACAATTTTATTTTATCTGAACTGACACCTATTTTTAGGCAGCATGAAGTTATGGTCCCATGAGTCAGAGAAAAATGAGAAAAACAAGTTGACTAGAATGTAAAGTGACATAACAATAAAGAAAACATTTACACTCCGTAATTTTTACAGAAACATTTAAACATACACAAAAATAGAATCTTATAATGAACTCCCATGTGGCTATCATCTAGCTTTAACAATTACCACATTTTGCCAGTCTTGTGTCGTTTGTACACCATCCTCCAATTCTCACCACCCCCTTCACTGGAATATTTTTAAGCAAATTCCGGATACCACATTTGAGTATGTATCTCTAGTAGATAAGAACTCTTCTTATTTTATGTAATCACATTACTATTACCACATCTAACAAAATTTAAAAATAATTTCTTATTCCTGATATTCTCAATATCCACTCAGTGTTCAAACACTCTGTCACAAAAACATCTTTTTTGAATCAGGATCCAAATAAGTTCCACACATTGCATTTTGCTGATATGTTTGTTAAGTCTCTTTTAATCTGTAACACTCTCCTTCCCTTCTCCATTTATTTATGTCATTTATTTGTTGAAGAATCCAAGTCTTTTGTCTTACAGAATTTTCCATGATCTGGATCTGACTAATTGCATCACTGCGTTATCATTTAACATAGTCATCTTAGTTTGTTAGTGCTGCCACAACCAAAAATTCCGGAAGTGGGTGGCTTTAGAGAATAGAAATTTATTTTCTCACAGTTTTGGAAGCTAGAAGTCCAAATTCAGGGCATAGGCTCTAGGCAAAGGTCCTTTGTCTTTTTTCGCTCCTGGTAGCTGCTGGCAACCTTTGGTGTCCTTGGACGTATAGATTCATCTCCTCCACCTTCACATACCATCTTCCCCCATGTGTGTGTCTCTGTCTAGTCTGCTCTTTTTATAAGATACTACTCAGAAGTGATTAGTTTTAGGACCCACCCTTCTCTGGTATGACTTCATTAACACAACGAAAGAAAAATCCCATTTCCAAATGGGCTCATATTCACAGATACAGGGGTTAGGACTTCAACATAACTTTTTGGGAAAACACAATTCAATCCATATCAATAGTCGCTATCCCTTGTACTTAGATCTACAGGCTTGATACGCTTCAAGTTCTATTTTTGCAGCAGGAAAACTTTATAGGAGGAGCTGGCACTTCTTATTGAGTCACATCAGGAGGCACATAATATCTGTTTGTCATTTAGTGAGTTTTCAACTCATCAGTGAAGAGAAAACCAGGGTAACATAACTCCTCATGTTACCAGAACATGGCAGAAAGAATGTGGACTTTGGAGTCAGACAGACTGGAGATAAGATATTGAACTGTGTGAACATAGACAAGACATAACAAAAGTTCCAACATAGTCCCTATCAGGAAGTGTGTCCTGCTAGGGAGGCAAAAGTAACACTCACCAAACCAGGAGAAGACATTTCGCGGCATGCATGTCTAACTTGTGCAGCTCAAGTGGTAAGTGCTGCAACAGTTCTGAGGATGCAGAAATACCTTCAGGGTTAGCTGGACCCTCAGGTATGTGATTTAAATTGGGAGCGAGGCAAGGAATCCTAGGAAGAGGAGCCTGCATGAGCAGAGTCATGCAAAAAAGCCTTGTGTTTCCAGGTCATGACATAGGAGGGGTAACCTGGGGGGAACCCATCAGACTCCTTGAATTCAGGATATGAAGCCGAGAATCTGGGGGACTACATGCTGCTCTGGTCCCATCTAACAATCTTAAAAAAAGACCCCAAAGGATCCAACTCTTTCCAAGTAACTTAGCTACCTCCCAGAACAAAGCTCAAGAATACTTACAAGAATACAAAAATAGTCAGCACCAACATGGTAAAATCCGCAGTGTCTTGTTGGGGTCTTGGAGGAGTAGGAAGGCAATGCATATGGAAGTGTGAAAACGGTCTTTTGGTTGATAACTATGCTAGCCAGGCTTGTCCTGTGTTCATGGTTTGATATCTTTGTCTTGAAGCTCACATGGTTTCTGCTTAAAATAAGACTAATTTCAGATAGTGTCATCCCTTCTGAGCCAGGTGGCTGCCTTTGTGTCCACCAATACCAGGTGATACTGGAGCTCCATGTATCTCTTTAGCATTAGTGATGCCTGGAGACTCGCCATACAGGTATTTTAACTACCCTGCTTCCTCCATCCTATCATCCTCTGAGCTGGTCAGGTCCAGCCAGGCTAGCCAGTGTCCCACTGGCCTTGCCTCAGTGGGGTGGACTGGCTATGTTCCAGAACCACACTTCAGTTGGATTAATGTGCCTATAAGAGGCGCCAACTTAGAGTGTGTCTTTTCCCTGATATGCACCAAGCTGTCAGCGACACAACTGGCCTGTCACAAGGTGGCACCCAGAATATCTAGGCAGGCTCTCAACATGTAATTGTGAGGATTTAGAATTAGCCTGTTACTCTTGGTTAAGTTTGATTGCTTTTCCCAGAAACAGCTGTTTCCAGGCATCTCAGACTCGAAGAGATTTCTCGGAGATGTGATATCTTCCTCAACCCCAGGAAAACATGAGAAGTTTTACCTTTCCTTCCTCAGGGTTACTTGGCTACCTCCTCTCTTAAAGTTTTTTGGAATTTAATCTTGTGTGTTGTTGTGGTGGTAAAAATACTTACCTTATAGAATTGTTACAAGGATGAAAAAGGGCATAAGCCCTGTTTAACTTTTATGCATGTTCCTCTACATTTTTGGCTTTTTATGAGGTACTCAGGGCCAAAAGCAATAATGGAAACACATAAATAAACACCAGTAAGGCTGTTTTCCTTAGAAGATCCAAACTTTAGGGAGTCCAGCTCCAGGACCATAGACTGAGTCCTCATTACAGCTCTCTGATCAAAATTCTGCAGCCTGGCATACCTAGAGTAGGACCCTGAAGTTGCAAAGATGTGTCGGCTAGGCTGCAAAAGACCCAAACATGTTCACCTGTAACTTAGAAAGAGTTTTTATTATAATTTTAGGGCTCTCTAAGCTACAATTTTTTACTTTTTTTTTCTTTTTTTTTTTTAATTGTACTTCAGGTGAAGGCTTACAGAATAGATAGTTTCTCATGAAACAGTAGTACACATATTGTTTTATGACATTGGTTAACAACCCAACAACATGTCAACCCTCTCCCTTCTTGACCTTTTTTTTTTTTTTGGTGAAAATATACATAGCCAAAGATACA
>NW_004443938.1:22494267-22496287 GCF_000243295.1 Trichechus manatus latirostris
GTCAGTCTGGCCAGTGGTTTGTTGATTTTGTTGATTCTTTCAAAGAACCAACTTGTTAAGCTACTATTTTTTAAAAATAAATTTTCTCACATCAAATTTACTTGTTTTCCCTATAAAGTAAATCTGCAGGGCATCTTGCAGTAGTATTCAAACCTGCACACTCATCCTGCTTTCATTAAATCATTTGCCCTATCTGCATTCTGCAACTCTGAGCTGTTGTTGTTGTTGTTAGGTGCCATCGAGTCAATTCTGACTCATAATGACCCTATGTACAACAGAATGAAACACTGCCTAGTCCTGCACCATCTTCACAATCAATGTTATGCTTGAGCCCATCATTGCAGCCACAGTGTCAATCCATCTTGTTAATGGTCTACCTCTCTTTTACTGATCCTGTAATTTACCAAGCACACTGTCCTTCTCCAAAGACTGGTCCCTCCTGATAACATGTCCAAAGTACATGAGACAAAATCTCAGCTACAAGCTGATAAAAACTGAAATATAAAACCTACGTAGTAATCAGTTGGTAGACTGGGGCAGCGTTAAACAACTCAAAAAAAAGTGTCTCTTGGGTGTGTGGAACTTAAAGTCCAGTTTTACCCTTTTATTAGGTGGGTGAATCCTGCCCACAGTAATAGGTAGTTGAACTACTGTGTGCCTCTCCAGGAAGTTTATAGTAGGACTGTGCATTCTCTCCCTTGCTCTGCAAAGGAGGTCATTGTTGTTAAAATTCCTTGGAACTTGGGTTGTACTATTCGGGCCCTTTATAATCTCAGTTCTGAAATGAAACCTCTTGGGCAGCGGAAGGACTGAAAACCTTGGCTGGCAGCAGAGGTGGAGTAAACTGGCCCTCTTACCATCTCAATGGGTGAGGGGATTTACTGCTCATGGAGATAAGATTTGGTGTAGTTATACATTGTCAACACGTCCTGGTGTAAATGTAGTGTCCTTCCTTGACTTTCCCAAGGAAAAAAATAGATCTCATGACACTGACTTTCATTTTTCAACTACAGCTTCAAAAGCATCTTTTCTCAAAGTTGGCCATTAAAGGTCTCCTTTCACTAGATGGTCTAAGGAAAATAATCTGACGTGCAGTTTAGCTGTTTATACATGAAGATGTTTAAAAATAAGTCTATGATTTTATGTATAAATTTATGCACAAAAAAATGGAGCGTATTTGCAGGAAATAGCTGTTTATTTACTACCGGATGACATCAATATCAGCTTAAGTTATAATAACATTGGTTCCAAGATATCTTGAAGGAAAGAATGCACCAAGCACTAACCTCCACTGTAGCCATTCTTGTGTTCGGCTTTATTGTCCTTTTAGTTGGTTGTTTATATATTCAGGAGTCCCTGGCTGGCAAAAAGGGTTAAGTGCTCGACTACTAACTGAAAGTTTGGATGTTCAAATCCACCCAGAGGTGCCTTGGAAGAAAGGCTTGGCAATCTGCTTCCGAAAGCTCACAGCCTTGAAAACCCTATGGAGAGCAGTTCTATCCTGCACACATGGGGTTGTCATGTGTCGGAATCAACTCAATAGCAACTGCTTTTAATGCATTCAATATTCAGTCATTCAACATTTTGTGCAGACACTGTTCCGGGTGCCGGAGATATATGTATGAAAACATAAATTATCCAAAGGAATTACAGCAGAAAGTTATTGTTATTAGGCGTCCACGAGTAGGCTCTGACTCATAGTGACCCTATGTACAACAAAAGGAAACACTGCCCAGTCCTGCGCCATCCTCACAATTGTTGTTATGCTTGAGCCAGTTGTTGCAGCCACTGTGTCAATCCATCTCGTTGAGTGTATTCCTCTTTTCTCCTGACCCTATACTTTACCAAGCATGATGTCCTTCTCCAGGGACTAGTCCCTCCTGATACCATGTCCAAAGTATATGAGATGAAGTCTCACCATCCTTGTTTCTAAGGAGCATTCTGGCTGTACTTCTTCCAAGACAGATTTGTTTGTTCTTCTGGCAGTCCATGGTATAGTCAATATTCTTCGCCAACACCA
>NW_004443938.1:22496387-22497833 GCF_000243295.1 Trichechus manatus latirostris
AGTCAATATTCTTCGCCAACACCATAATTCAAATGCATCAATTCTTCTTCATTCTTCTTTATTCATTGTCCAGCTTTTGCATGCATATGAGGTGATTGAAAATACCATGGCTTGGGTCAGGCACACTTTAGTCCTCAAAGTGACATCTTTGCTTTTTAACACTTCACAGAGGTCTTTTGCAGCAGATTTGCCCAATGCAACGCGTCTTTTGATTTCTTGACTGCTACTTTCATGGGTATTTATGGTGGATTCAAGTAAAATTAAATCCTTGACAATTTCAATCTTTCCTCCGTTTATCATGATGTTGTTTAGTGGTCCAGTTGTGAGGATTTTTGTTTTCTTTACTTTGAAGTGTAATCCATACTGAAGGCTGTGGTCTTGGATCTTCATCAGTAGGTGCTTCAAGTCCTCTTCTTATGTATAATAAATTTTGACAAAGCTGCTCTGCTAGTGGTTCTCAGAACTGGTTCCTCACCAGCAGCATTAGCATTGTCCGGGAACTTGTTAGAAATGCAAATTCTCTGCAGGGTTTCCAACTGGAAGGAACCTATTCGAAGCCCTGATTTAATAGCACAAGGCTCTTTCTCTGTCAGTCCCCCAATACTATTATTTAAAATTTTTCCTGTTTTTGTATGTTTATTCTTTTAGATGAACTGTGTGTTATTTTTATCAAATTCCAAATTTGGACTAGTGTGAATTTATAGATTAATTCATGGAGAGTCACTATGTTTATCAGGATTGAGTTTCCTTTTACAAGAGTAATGTACTTTTCTCCATTTGTCCACATCTATTTTGATGTCTTTTAGTGGAATTTTATTGATATGCGGTCTCTTTATCTTATTAAGTTTATTCCTAGGTATTCTTCCAATATATATATTTTTCATTATTGTGACTGGGATTTTTGCATTATATTTTCGAGTTGATTATTTATGGTAAATAAGAACTTAGTGAAGTTTTGGATATTTATTTTCTACCTGAGCATAAGGAGAGCACACCGGACACAGGTGAGCGCCCTCACGTTTACTGATTGTCTTAGGTCAGCCTTCCTCGGAAATAGACTCTGAGATGGAGGTCTGTGAGCAAGAGGTTGAATGCCCTCAAGAAACTGCAATGCGGTTGCAAGAGAGACCTCAGCTGGACATGCAGGGAGTTCTAGATCTGGGATGGCCCGTCAGAGTTGTTCTGAATTGATAATATACAGAACTCTTCAAGAAATTAGGAAGGAAATTAAACAAAATGCAGAACATGCAATAGAGGAAATTAAAAAGATTACAGAAGAGCATAATGACAAATTTAACAGGCTGCAAGAATCTATAGAGAGACAGCAATCAGAAATCCAGAAGATTAACAATAAAATTTCAGAACTAGACAACTCAATAGAAAGTCATACAAGCAGAATTGAGGCAATGGAAGTCAGAATTAGTGAGATTGAAGATAAAGCACTTG
>NW_004443938.1:22499667-22531087 GCF_000243295.1 Trichechus manatus latirostris
AGCAATAAATGCACACATCCAAAAAGAAGAAAGGGCCATAACAAAAACATTACCCTACAACTGGAACAAGTAGAAAGAGAGCAGCAAAAGAAGCCCTCAGGCACCAGAAGAAAGGAAATAATAAGAGTTAGAGCAGAATTAAATGAAATAGAGAGTAGAAAAACAATTGAAAGAGTTAACAAGACCAAAAGATCAACAAAATTGGTAAACCATTGGCCAAACTGACAAAAGAAAAACAGGAGAAGAAGCAGATAACCCCTATAAGAAATGAGACAGGTTATATGACAACAGACCCAACTGAAATTAAAAGAATCATAACAGAATACTATTAAAAATTGTACGCTAATAAATTTGAAAACCTAGAGGAAAATGGACAAATTTCTAGAAACTCACTATCTACTTAAACTAACACAAACAGAGGTAGAACAAGTAAATAAGCCCATAACAGAGATGTTCTGAATTGAGACAAGAGGGCCAAGCTTTTGTACCCTGTCCATTGACTAGTCGTTGGACGTGGGCTGCCCTCAATGAGGGGGTTCACCCTTGGGCCAGGTAGTTCCCTTCAGCAGAGGGCAATTCCAGCAGCCATCAAAAGCCAACACTCCAAGCTGCCTTGATCCTGAAAGGGGATCCTGGTTGGTGCACCACAGCATCCACTACACTGATATTTTTCTATTTTTGATCCCTAAATGACTACAGTTAAGGACACTAACAACTCTGATAAGCCCAGCAAGTCAAAGACCCCTAGGTAGCTGCCCTTTCCCTAGCATTTACCTCTTAAAGGCGTGTAATAGCATTTCACTAATGAGGATTATGTCGATGATGATGTTGTTAAAAACAGGTGACCCTCATGTTGAACTTATTTTAATGGTCCTTGGAGAATTAAAAAATATTCATGCTTAATAGAGGGAAACTTACCAAGAAAAGAAGAATGGGTCTTTGGTCCAAACATTATTGGACAGAATTTTAAAATTCCTTGGACAGTCCAGCCCTGTTGGAAAAAAAACTCTCTCACCCTCAACACACAAAAGAAGAATTAAATATAGCCGTTTCTTTACCCTCCACAACTTTATTGAGGTATGATTTGCATAAAATAAAATACATTCATTTTAAGTGTAGAGTTTGAAGAGTTTTGACAAATATATACCCTGTGTAACCACAACCATAATGAATATATAGAACATTTCCATCACTCCCAAAAGTCTCCTTTATGCCCTTTCCCAGTCCATCTATCACCCCTCCTCTTACTCCATCCTCAGGCAACCACTGATCTGCTTTCTGTCACTATAGATTAGGTATAGGAGTTTCATACATAGGAAACTGTATAGTATGTACTCTTTTATGCCTGGTGTCTTTCATTTTGAATAATTTTTTTAGATAGTTTTATTGAGGTATAATTTGCATATGATAAAATTCACTCATTTTAAGTGTACAGTTTGATGACTTGACAAATGTACACAGTTAAGTAATCACTTCCACAATCAAGATAAGATATAGAACATTTCCATCACAAAAACAAAAGTTCTTTCATTCCTCTTTGCAATCAGTCCCTTATCTGCAGTGTCTACCTTATTTTCACAAATAATGTGCCCACGTAAATAACACACCCACAAATATAATTCGTATATTGCACCTAGGAAAATAATGTGCAAGGGGGTTGTGAAGTTGGCAAAAAAAAAGTATAATGTGAGCATTATTTGTATAAAAATACTGTGATTTACTTTCAATCTCATCCCATATATTTTGTATTACAGGTATTGTTTTTTCATCTTTTTCATGTTCCATTTGGATCTTTTTCATGTCTTCCATTTTTTTCTTCATCACTTTCAAATTTTCTTTTACATCCCTGAGCATACTTAAGAAGATTTTAAATTGCCATTTTAAGTTCCACGTTAGCAAATTCCTTTTACTTTAACCTATCTATTTATTTCTATTTTAAATTTTCTTTTTTTTGCAGGCAGCATATATTTGTGTCTTACTTTTTTATCCAATTTGAAAATCTCTGCAGTTTAATTAGAGTATTTACATCATTTGCATTTAATGTAATTATTGGTATGGTTGGGTTTAAAGCCCCCATATTTCTATTTGTCCTCTCTGTTCTTGGTTTCTTTTTTCCTCATTACCTTCCTTTCTTTGAATTAATTGGATGCTTTTAATTATTCCATTTTATGTTCTTTGTTGGCTTATTAGATGTAGTTCTTTTTTTGTTTTTGTTTTAAGTGGCTGCTCTAAGGTTTACAATATACTTCTTTAACTGACCACAGTCTATGTTATGTTTACCTGTGTTTTATTGACTATGCAAAGACATTCAGTTGTGTGGATCATAACAAATTATAGATAACATTGTGAAGAATGGGAATTCCAGAACACTTAATTGTGCTCATGAGGAACCTGTACATAGAACAGGAAGCAGTCGTTCAAACAGAGCAAGGGAATACTGCATGGTGTAAAGTCAGGAAAGGCGTGCATCAGGGATGTATCCTTTCACCATGGTAGTGGTTAAGGTTGTGTGTCAACTTGGCTGGGCCATGATTCTCAGTGATTTGATAGTCATATGATGGTGTGATCACTTCCATGATGAGATTTGATATTATGTGATCACCTCCATGATAGGTATTGTTTTTTCATCTGTGAGTAGCCAATCAGTTGAAAGGGAGTTTCCCTGGGCCTGTGGCCTGCATTGAATATAAGTGGATATTCTGGCAAGGCTTGTGAGCTTTTGCTCATTCTGGATCCTGCAGCTGGCCTCTATTCATCTGATCTCCGATTCTTGGGACTTGAGCTAGCAGCTTACCTGCAGTCTTGCCTGCCAGTCGATATTTGGGATTCAACAATCTTCACAGCCTGTGAACAAGAGCCATGCTCTCCAGCCTGCCAATCTTGTGTTCGCCAGCCCCTGTGGCTACATGCATCAGGAGAAGCCTCTACCTTGACTCACGGACTTGGGACATCTCAGCTTCTACAACTGCGTGAACCATTTCCTTGATATACATCTCTCTCTATATATAAATTTATATGCTTTACTGGTTTTCCCTCTCTAGAGAACCCAGCCTAAGACAACCATACTTATTCAATGTGCTGAGCAAATAATCTGAGAAGCAAGACTATATGAAGAAGAATAGGGCATCAGGATTGGAGAAAGACTCATTAACAACCTGTGATATGCAGATAACACAACCGTGCTTGCTGAGAGTGAAGAGGACTTGAAGCACTTACTGATGAAGATCAAAGACCACAGCCTTCAGTATGGATTACACTTCAAAGTAAAGAAAACAAAAATCCTCACAACTGGACCACTAAACAACATCATGATAAACAGAGGAAAGATTGAAATTGTCAAGGATTTCATTTTACTTGAATCCACCATAAATACCCATGAAAGTAGCAGTCAAGAAATCAAAAGACGTGTTGCATTGGGCAAATCTGCTGCAAAAGACCTCTCTGAAGTGTTAAAAAGCAAAGATGTCACTTTGAGGACCAAAGTGTGCCTGACCCAAGCCATGGTGTTTTCAATCACCTCATACACACGTGAAAGCTGGACGCTGAATAAGGAAGTCCGAAGAAGAATTGACGCCTTTGAATTATGGTGTTGACGAAGAATATTGAATATACCATGGACTGCCAGAAGAAGGAATAAATCTGTCTTGGAAGAAGTACAACGAGAATGCCCCTTAGAAGCAAGGATGGTGAGACTACGTCTCACTTACTTTGGACATGTTATCAGTAGGGATCAGTCCCTGGAGAAGGACATCATGCTTGGTAAATTAGAGGGTCATTGAAAAAAAGGAAGACCCTCAACAAGATGGAAGGACACAGTGGCTGCAACACAGGGCTCAAGCATAACAACGATTGTGACGATGGGGCAGGACAGGGCAGTGTTTTGTTCTGTTGTACATAGGGTCGCTATGAGCCTGAACCAACTCTATGGCACCTAACAATAACAACAACTTTAAATTCTATCTTACCATTTCATATTTGTGGTAAGAGCCTGAAAGCAGTATCCTTCAGTTTTCCCTTCCTATCATTTGTGGTGTCTTTTTCAGACATTTTATGTCTACATATATTATAAATCCTACAATATGTGGTTATTGTTTTTGCTTTAAAGTCTTATCTTTTAAAGAGATTAAAAATGAGGAAATATTGTTTAATTTTAACCTCATATTTACCATTCCTTGTGCTCTTCATTCCTTTGCGTAGGTACAGATTTCCTTCTGGTATTATTTTTTCTTCTGCCTAAAAACTTCCTTTAACATTTCTTGTAGTATAGATCTTCTGGTAATGCATTCTCTCAGCTTTTGTTTATCTAGAAAAATCTTCATTCTGTCTTCAATATTGAAAGATATTTTATCTGGATATGGAATTCTAGAATGACAGTTATTTTCTGTCAGAACTTTAAAGATGCACCACTCTTGTTTCTGATAAGTAATCTGCTGTCATTTTTGTTCCTCTGTACTTAACATGTCTCTTTTCTTTGGCTGCTTTTAAGATTTTTTTCTTTACCATTGGTTTTCAGAAATTTAATTGTGATGTGTGTTGGTGTAGTTCTCTTTGTTTCTTGTGCCCGAGGTTCTTTGAGCTTCTGGGATCTGTAGTTTATAGTTTTTATTACATTTGGAAAGATTTTTAGTCATTATTTCTTCAAGTATTTTTTTCTGTACCTCTCCTTCTTTTTGGGACCCTGATTACCTATTTATCAGATCAAGAATATTGTCCCATTTTCTCCAATATTCTGTTCATTGTTTTTATACTTTTTCTACCTGCGATTCATTTTTGATAGTTTCTATTGCTATGTTCAAGTTTACTGAACTTTTTTATGTATTGTATATTCTGCTTTTAATCCCAGCTAGCGTATTTGGTCATTTCAGAGACAACATTTTTTCTTTAAAATTTTCTTTTGTGTGTTTTTAATATCCTCTATTTGTCTCTTCATCATATTCATATTTTCCTTATATCCTAATCATAGTGATAAGATTTATATTAGCAGTTTTAAAATCCTAGATTGCTATTTATTTATCTCTCTCGTTTCTGGGTCTCTTTCTATTCATTGTTTTTCTTCATAATAAGTCATATTTTCCTGCATCTTTACCTACCTGTTGCTGTCGAGTCAATTCCAACTCATAATGACCCTATAGGACAAAGTAGAACTATACCATAGGGTTTTCAAGGCTGAAATCTTTACAGGAGCAGATTGCCAGGTCTTTCTCCCACTGACTGGCTAGTGGGTTCGAACTGCTGACATTTTGGTTAGCAGCTGGGTCCTTAACCACTGCACTACCAAGGCTCCTGCATCTTTGCCTACATGATGATTTTTGATTGAATGCTAGGCATCATGAAGTTAAGGGTTGGATTTTGTTATTTTCCTTTAAAAAAAAATCAGACTTTTTATGGCAGGAAGCTAAATTACTTACGTTTTGGTTCTTTGAATCTTGTTTTAAAACTCTTTTACAAAAAACAAACAACAAACCTTTGCTATACAGTCAATTCTGACTCACAGTGACCCTGTAGGGCAGAGAACTGCACCATAGGGTTTCCAAAGAGCCACTGGTGGATTCAAACTGCTGGCCTTTTGGTTAGCAGCCAAGGTCTTTAAACACTGCGCCGCTAGGGCTTCTTAAACTCTTTTGGGGAGACTAAATTAGCTCTCAAGTAAAGGATAATTTAGTCCCATTTCTAAGCTGTGATCCCTTGTGGTCCCTATTAAACGCCCTGTGTGAGCTCTCTCCACCTTGGAACCTCAACTATTACTACTCCTGTGTGAACTCTGGAAATTATTCTGTGTACAGCTCTCTGGCCATTGTTCTTTTTTTGGAAGTTGTTCTTACTTGGCTTTGTGGGGTTTCACCCTGCATATATACAGAATGGTATTCAGTCAAAGACTTCAGAAGCCCCCTCTGCAGATTTCTGGAGGCCTTTCTGGTCACAGTTCTCCTCTTTCAGATATTCTGCCCCTCAGAGTCACCTTGGACTACTCACACTCATATTACTGCCTTCTCAACATAGAAAGATGATATCTCTCCTTCTGCACTGCGGTCTAGAAAGTGCCTCCAGGCAGGAACCCTTGTTGATGGCAGGGTTCACCTCACTTGTTTCCCTCTTCTCAGGAAGAACAGTCCTGTACAGCTTGTTGTACAACGTCTGAAAATAGTTGTTTCCTACATTTTGTCCAATTTTCTAGTTTTACGACTGGATGATAGTTCTGGTTCCTCCCAATGTAGCTTTTATATTAGGATTTTTTAAAAGTAAAATTAAACATTGTTAGAGCTTTAAATTCCTTTTTGTCATCAATTTTTTTTATTGACACTAATTTGACTTCCATAAACAGAGTCTCAGTTGCACTGAACAGAAATACAGTCATCGACTTCCTATGGTTTAAGACATACACCCAATTAGGTTGTAATTAGTGGTCAACTGTACCCTTAGATACAACACATTCTACGTTTTACTAGGAATAATAGTGGTCTCGGCATTAAAATGGGTTTTTTTCTGATTATTATAATAGTAAACCCAAAGCTCACAGAACAGAAAATGGGGCAGACTTCAGTCATAATTAGAAATAAAACTATGAACATACTAGAGCATAATTAAGGAAGTTGGTATTTCGGTTCCTTTTTTGTCTTTTTTGCTTCTGCAGCAGCACACCTGATTTGTTTGGTTAAATGACTTGCACGCATGAATAGTCTCCACCAAAAGATCAAGGTAGACTATATTCCAACCATGAATAATTGTCCTTGGGCTCAATGCCTAAAACAAATCATGGTGTATCTAAAGAAATGAGGCAGAGGGACTAAATAGAGGTGGATACTCAGGCAGCATCAGTTTATGCGTCACCTCTGGGCAGGACGGGGGTCTGTCAGGTGTTCATGGCTCTCCGCTTTAAACACTCAGAATGACCCACCTAGAGGGGTGCCTTCAGCTGATGTGGAAAGCCCACTTGTCGTGAATCTTTAGAGCTAGCAGGGCTTTTATGGTCAGAAACCCCATTTATCTTATAGTGGTGTTAATGATTTTCCAGTGCCCAGGGGGTTGCTGGGGCCCGGGAGGCTATAGCTGGTGCTTACTGCCTAGAAGGGGAGACGTGCTCCTGCTGTACTGACAACCCAGAATGCAATTCCACAAAAATCATTCACAAATGAGAGTGAAATATAGTTGCAAAGAAATTGGTGGCTCAGTGGTTAAGAGCTTGACTGATAACTGAAAGTTCAGCGGTTTGAACTCATCAGCTGCTCTGGGGAAGAAAAATGTGGCAGTCTGCTCTGTAAAGATTTACAGTCTTGGAAACCCTATATGGCAGTCCTACTCTGTCCTACCGGGTCACTGTGAGTCGGAATTGACTCTATGGCAATGGGTTTGGGTTTTAGTCTGGTACATTAGGGGTTAAATTGGCATTTGGGCTGGATAAAGAACTTAGCTTCTGAAACTGTATGAGTTTCAAATGATAAGGAGTCCTTGTTATCCATATATTCATTAGAGGAGTCCCCACAGTTATGAGATTGCAGGATGCATAAGCAAGCCAAAATCAGAGGCAAGCAAAAATCATCACGTTCTGGAAATACTCACTAACAAGCTGGCCACTTGGGAAATTAGTCCTTAGACAAAACAAACAGGCTTCCCAGCTTAACACTAAATTATTTCTCAGCTCATCATGTCAAGGTCTGTGGTTTGTCTCTTGCTGATGGTCAGATGTTGTAAACATACCATAAAATACAAACACAAAAGATACAAGAAGCCATAAAGTTGATGAAAGTAATGTTGAAGAATTGCTTAAATCACATGAATCACACACAAAGTTTTGACAAGATTTAACCTGATGAACAAATGATGGAGAGAAAATTTGTAAGGGTAAGGCCAGGATACAGCCTTAAGTAGAAAATGACTTGAATGAAAAGATTAGGAGAACCACTGGGAAAAATTAATGATGTTCTAGAATTTTGTTCTTTTTGGTAATACTGCATAAGTCAAACACTGGAAAACATATTTCAAAATTCAAATTTTGGTCCAATTAAAAAAAGAGTGAAGAATATGAACAGACACTTCACCAAAGAAGACATTCAGGCAGCTAACAGACACGTGTGGAAATGCTTGCAATCACTAGCCATTGGAGAAATGCTAGTCAAAACTGCCGTGAGATATCATCTCACCCCGACATTACTGGCATGAATTAAAAAAAAAACAGAAAATAACAAATGTTAGAGAGGCTGTGGGGAGATTGGAACTCTTAGGTACTGTTGGTGGGAATGCAAAATGGTACAACCATTTTGGAAAACAATATGGTGCTTCCTTGAAAAGCCAGAAATAGAAATACCATATGATCCAGCAATCCCACTCCTAGGAATATATCCTAGAGAAATAAGAGCCATCACATGAATAGACATATGCATACCCATGTTCATTGCAGCATTATTCACAATAGCAAACAGATGGAAACAACCCAGGTGCCCATCAACACATGAATGGATAAACAAACTATGGTACATACACACCATGGAATACTACACAACAATAAAGAACAATGATGAATCTGCAAAACATCTCACAACATGGATGAATCTGGAGGGCATTATGCTGAGTAAAATAAATAATCACAAAAGGACAAATACTGTATGAGACCACTATTATAAAAACTCATGAAATGGTTTACGCACAGAAAGAAACAATCTTTGATGGTTACGAGGGAGGGTGGGGTGGAAGGGAAAAACACTAAATAGGCAATAGATAAGTAACTTTGGTGAAGGGTGAGACAGTACACAAGACTGGGGAAGCCAGCACAACTTGTACAAGGCAAGGTCATGGAAGCTTCATAGACACATCCAAACTCCCTGAGGGACCAAATTACTGGGCTAAGGGCTGGAGACCATGGTCTCGGGGGACATATAGCTCAATTGGCGTAACATAGTTTATAAAGTAAACGTTCTACATCCTACTTTGATGAGTTATGTCTGGGGTCTTAAAAGCTTCTGAGCAGCCATCAAAGATACTTCACTGGTGCCACCCTGTCTGGAGCAAGGGAGAATGAAGAAAACCAAAGACAGAATGGAAAGATTAGTTCAAAGGACTGGTGGATCACAACTACCACAGCCTCTACCAGACTGAGTCTAGCACAACTAGATGGTTCCCAGCTACCACCACCGACTCCTCTAAAAGGGATCACAATAGAAGTTCCCAGACAAAACTGGAGAAAAATGCAGAACAAAATTCCAATTCACACAAAAATACCAGACTTATTGGTCTGGCGGAGACTGGAGAAATCCTGAGAGTATGGCCCCTGGACACCCTTTTAATTCAGTACCGAAGTCACTCCTGAGGTTCACCCTTCAGTCAAAGATTAGACAGACTCATAAAAGAAAACGAGACTAAATGGGCATACCAGCCCAGGGGCAAAGACAAGAAGGAAGGAGGGGACAGGAAAGCTGGCAATGGGGAACCGAAGGTTGAGAAGGGGAGGGTGCTGACATTTCATGGGGTTGACAGCCAATGTCACAAAACTATATGCGTATTAATTGTTTAATGAGAAATTAATTTGCTCTGTAAATCTTCATCTAAAGCACAAATAAAAAAATTCAAATTTATTGGAATATCATGATATTTATTTGAAGAATAATACCCTCCCAAAATATCATACAATTTATCTTTTGTTTGTTTTGAACACTAAGGCATAGTCGCAATTCAGTCTAAGTTTTGTTAAATGTAAGATAAATTTATCTTTTATGAATTTTAGTTTTATTTTCCAAGATAAGGTTCCTATAAAATTGTTATTTTTATGTTTAATGTGAGATTTTGGTCCCCATTTTAAGAAAATTTACTTTAACTGACCTTTAACCAGTTATGTTACTGTGTCTTTTTACAAAAGAAATCGGTGTTACCATCCTTTAGTAAACTGAGGACAAGAAGGAAGTGCCTTTGGTGGTTTTCTAGTATGGGAACTATATAAACAACAGTCTATCTGGAGGGCTTCAGCAGTGCAAATTACCCACGGAGATTAGGTGCATGAATGGACGCTAGTTACAACCCATGGCCTAGCCCAGCAGCATTTCCAGCACTCTTTATGAGGAAAGGAGGGTCCTGCAGATCCTAGAACCTAGAAGGTCTTCCTGCTGTGGCCCTGCTGTCTCCAGCCTCATCTCTCCCTGCTCCCTAACCTGCATACTTCACCTCCTCCACTCTGATTTCATTTCCTCATAAGGGTAATTGGCAGAGTATGCCAGCATTGGATGTTCACAATCTGATTGTGAATTACCCACATCACCATCTTGGGGTACTAAGATAGCTACATGCCTTTTATTTAATTTCTCTAGTAACTCTCTGGAGCTGCCATTTGCCTTTTCTAGAGGGAAGTTCATGCTTCTTGCTCTCAATCTCCCCTAATCCCACTCCCACAATTACCTAAGTATCCTGGGACCTTTTTTAGTCCCAAAGGGTCACTGTTGCTGGCAAATGCCAGGTAGGTAAAGAAGTGGAAAGTCTGATTCATTTGCTAGAGGACCTCAATTTGTGGTTGCCGTGATTCATTTTATGCTCTATGGTGGTGTAACACTGTTGAAAATGACCCTGCACAGACCACTATGTCTTTGTCCAATGCTTTAAACATGCCCTTTCTCATCTAGATCTGCTGGGCCTTGGTGGCACCATTGGTACCAATTATTTAGTTAGTTAATTACTTGTTTACACTCATATGTCTAACCAAATGATCCCAGAGTACAATCTCTGTGTGAGAAAAGCTGTGTCTGGAGGGGTTTGCAGCCTCTGCCATTTACTGTGCTAGAACGTCGTCTCCCTCTAGCCTCTGCTCCAGCCCCCAACTACGTGGTGCTACAACTGAGCCCAGGCAACCAGTCCAGATTCCCCATTCCTTCATGGTAATATCCCCTTTAGGGCCCTAGGGCTCTTCTCCCACCAAGAGAGCTCAGTTAAGACCCTCCCAACCCATTAGGTACCTTCTGAATAATATGGAACCTCAACAAGGAAAAGGTGCCTAGGACATCTTGCAAATGTATTCATTTTCATCTCTAGTGAATGACTCTGCACACCTCTGTGAAATGCAGTTTCATTGAAACACAGAAAGATCTAGAACATGCTTTCCCTAGAGTAATAGTGCCTACCCACCTTACACTGGCCTAATTAAGAGCAGGCTGCTCATGTGACTGCTTCTTGAACTTCTTGGAAGCCTGTCCAAAGTGACCTATTGTCTCCACTCAGGCTGTCAGAGAACAGATAGATTCTCTTGCTAAAAATGTTATGTCTGCCTCACTATGCACCCTGCTACACTTTTTGGCTTTGAACCCAGCTCAGTGCCCGGCACATAATAGGAATTCAGGGAATATTTGTTGAGTTAAAAAAAAAAAAAAAAAAGACCCTGTTGGATGGTGAACCTTGCCTTGGGCGAAAAAGGAAAAACAGGAGGTAGTGGGTGAGGGGCTGCTCAGGATTGGCTGTACCATGGGTAAGTATGTGTTGGGAGTGGTTAATGTTGATTTCATAGATGAATTAAAACATTTGATAACCGTGTAAATAGACTACTGTACATTTTTATAAATGGCACACTTAGCTTGTAGTTATAAGGTGCTAAAATAACTGCATGAAAAATGAAAGAGTCTGTCAATCAAATGGTTGTTTTGCCTATGTGAAAGTCAAACTACCAATTGGAAGGATTTTTTTTTCCTCTGAATTGACCCTTTGTTTCATGACCCAACACTGTAGTGCAAACTGCCAATTTAAGGCGATGCCGATGCCGACTGCTGTACTGATTACAGTGTTCTACAGGCTCCTGTATGAAAAGCGAAGCAGACCAAATTTGCTAAGCCTGGTGCTAGCTCAACAAACATTCCTTAAAGTGAATGATTGGGGTTGTTTAATCCTCCAAGTTATCAGGTGATTATTTCTTCTAGAGAATTATATCGGTATTTAAAGGGAGAAACAAGTAGTACAAACGTGGAAAGTAGGTTCCCTTCTGTGGTCAAACTTAAAAGCATTAATTTTTTTTTTTTTTTTTGGGCAGCGGGTGAGGTTGTAGTACAGAAAGAAGTATTTACATATCTAACACTTAAAGACTATGATAGGCTGAATAACAGCCTTCCAAAGATGTCTAAATCCTGTTCCCAGGGACCTGTGATTATGTTACCTGACAAGGCACACAGAACTTTGCAGATGTGATTAAATTAAGGATTTTGAGATAGGGAGATTAGCCTGAACTATCTAGGTGGGCCCAATGTCATCACAAGGGTCCTTATAAGAGGGAAGCAGGGGAGTAAGAGTTAGAGAAGGAGATGTGATGACAGAGGAAGCGATCATTAGAAGATGCTATGGTGCTGACCTTGAAGCAGGAAATAGGTTGCCATGAGCCAAGGAATGCAGATGGCCTTAAGAAGCTGGAAAAAGCAAGGAAACAGATCTTTTCTTAGCCCTCCACAAGGAACTCAATCCTACCAACACCTTGGTTATAGGACTCTCTGACCTCCAAAATGGTAAAATAATAAACCCGTGTTGTTTTAAGTCATTAGTTTGTGGTAATTTGTTACAGCAGCGATAGGAAACTAACACGAATTAAACCAGTTGCCTGGCAACCCCACGTGTGTCAGAGTAGAACTGTGCTCCATAGGGTTTTCAATGGCTGAGTTTTCAAAAGTAGATGGCTGGGCCTTTCTTCTGAAGTGTCTCTGGGTGGACTCAAACCTCCTACCTTTCAGTTAGCAGTTGAGGGCTTTAACCATCTGCACTACCCAGGGACTCTGTGCTTAGTATAAGACACGGCATATGGCAGACAGTTGATAAATCTTGGTTGGATGAAGGAACTATGAACAGTCTTTTGTATATTTGGAGCAAAGTCTTCTTTCTCCTTCCCCTCCCCTCTTCTCCTCTTCCTTTTGTCCTGTTCCTCCCCCTTCCCCTGTCTCCTCCCCATTCCTGACTTTCTCTTTCTTCTCCCCTCTCCTTCCCTTTCTCCTCCTCCTCCCCCACTGTAGCCAGTATTCAATCACTAGTCATTCTGGGATTTCAAGTGAGCACTGGTGGGGTGAGGGGCGGCAATGTCAAATGAAGAGGTCCCACTTTGGACCCTCTGCTTCCTCTTTTTGTTCTGCCTCCCCCACTTCAGGCAGGTAGTCAGCATCTGTACAATGCCCTACACGCAAAGTCTGCTCTAGCACCTGTTCACACCTGCCTTTTTGGGCAAAACCCAAGGTTCTGGGATTCTTCTGCACTCCCTCCCTAGAATGCCTAAGCCCCTTCCACAGGAATATTCTCTCAGCAGTGCAGCCTTGGATAACAGCCTTTGAAACATTGCTTGATCCCAGTGGCTGTTCCAATCAAGCTTGACTCAAACTCGTTCAGATAAAGGGAAGCTTATGGTAGAAATACACACTAACAATAAGGCAATAAAATATCTAAATAGGAGCCTAAGAGAGTTGATCCTCATGGTTGCTAAAGCTAGAGGGAGATTCCTGCTTTGGGGAGGCTCTTGGTACCTCATATATGAAGAAAGGAAAAGGTCATTAAAAAGACAGGGGAAAGGAAATACCAAAATGAATGTCAGAAGAGACTCTGAAACTTACTCTTGAATGCAGAGTAGTGAAATGGAATGGAAAAAATGATGAAATAAAAGAGCTGAACAGAAAATTTCAAAGGGCATCTCGAGAAGACAAGTTAGAGTATTATAAAGAAATGTGCAAAGACCTGGAGTTAGAAAACTGAAAGAGAAGAACAAAATCGGCATTTCTCAAGCTGAAAGAACTGAAGAGAAAATTTAAGTCTCGAGTTGCAATGTTGAAAAATTCTATGGGCAAAAATAGAATGATGCAGAAAGTATTAAAGAAGATGAAACAAATACACAGTCACTGTACCAAAAAGAACTGGTCAATATTCAACCATTTTAGATAATAGCATATGAGCAAGAAATGTTGGTACTGCAGGAAGAAGTACAAGCTACCTTGAAGGCATTGGCGAAAAACAAGTCTCCAGGAATTGATGGAATACCAACTGAGATGCTTCAACAAACAGATGCAACACTGGACGTGCTTACTCGTCTATGTCAAAAAATTTGGAAGATAGGTACTTGACCAACTGGCTAGAAGAGATCCATATTCATGCCAATTCCAAAGGAAGACGATCAGTTGAATGTGGAAATTATTGATCAACATCGTTAATATCACATGCTAGTAAAATTTTGCTGAAGATAATTTAAAAAAAAGCTGTAGTGGTACATCAACAGGGAACTGCCAGAATTTCAAGTGGGATTCAGAAGAGGCTATAGAATAAAAGATATCATTGCTTATGTCAGATGGATTTTGGCTGAAAGCAGAAAATTCAAGAAAGATGTTTATATGTGTTACATTGACTATACTAAGGCATTTGACTCTGTGGATCATAACAAATTATGGATAATACTTCAAAGAATAGGGATTCCAGAACAGTTAATTGTACTCATGTGGAATCTGTATATGAATCAAGAGGCAGTTGTTCAAACAGAAGAAGAGGATACTGCGTGGTGTAAAATTGGAAAAGGTATGTGACAGGGTTGTAGTCTCTCACCTTACTTAACCTATATGCAGAACAATTAATCTGAGAAGCTGGGCTATCTGAAGAAGAACCCAGCATCATGACTGGGGGAAGACTCATTAACAACCTGTGATATGCAGATGACAAAAGCTTGCTTGCCAAAAGTGAAGAGGACTTGAAGCACTTACTGATGAAGGTCAAAGACTACAGGTTTCAGCATGGATTGCATCTGAACATAAAGAAAACAAAAATCCTCACGACTGGACCAAAAAAACAACATCATGATAACTGTCTCTTTGCCACTAGACAACTGAAGTTGTCTAGCATTTCATTCTTCTTGGATTGACAATCAATATCTATGGAAGCAGTCAAGAACTCAAATGACATATTGCATTGGGCAAATCTGCTACAAAAGACCTCTTCAAAGTGTTAAAAAGCAAAGATATCGCTTTGATGACTAAGGTACGCCTGACCTAAGCCATGGTATTTTCAATTGCCTTGTATGCATGTGAAAGCTGGATAATTAAAAAGGACGACTGAAAAAGACGTGATGCATTTGAATTGTGGAATATTGAATATATCATGAACTGCCAAAAGAACGAGTAAATATGTCTTGGCAGGAGTTCAGACAGAATGCTCCTTAGAAGACTTCGTCTCGCTTTCTTTTGCCAAGGTATCAGAAGGGATTAATCCCTGGAGTAGGACGTCATGCTTGGTAAAGTAGAGGGTCAGCAATAAAGAGGAAGACCTTCAAAGAGATGGATTGACACAGTGGCTGCAACAATGGGCTCAGACATAACAATAATTGTGAGGGTGGTACAGGACAGGGCACTGTTTCATTCTGTTATACGTAGGGTCACTGTGAGTTGGAGCTGACTCTAGGGCACCTAACAATAATAGCAGGACTTCAGTAGCCGAGTTGTGAAAATCCATTTGTGTGCTCTGTCATTTATACCCCTCAGCCATATAAATCTGTGTGTTGCTCTTTCCTGCCTCACAGCAAAACTGACTTCCTGTCTCTCTCCTCTGATTCTGCCCCCCATCACCCTGCACTGCTCCTTGTTTCTGAGTTGGTTTTTCCAGGCCTACTTCTGCCTCCTGACCTTTTAGCTGTATAGCCCTCCACTAACTGAAACATTCTTGTCATGTTTCTTAGTTGACATGCCTTATGGAGAGAATCCGAGTGACACAGCCCATTTCTGAGTCAGGCCCCAGGGCAGGTCTGGTGAGGATCATCCCGCAATGTGGGCTACGCATGGTAACTCCCTCTGGCCCCAGGGTTGTGGCTGTGCCTGCGTTTGTATTCCTTTTTTTTTATTTTTAAATTGTGGTAAATATATGTGTAACAAGTCATTTGCCATTTCAGCATTCTTCATGTGCACAATTCACTGACATTTGTTCTGTTTATCACGTTATTCAGTCATTACCATTATCCATTTGTTGTTGTTAGGTGCTGCCGAGTTGATTCCAACTCACAGTGACACTATGTACAACAGAATGAAATGCTGCCCGATCCTTCGCCATCTTTACAATTGTTGCCATGTTGGAGCCCATCGTTGCAGTCACTGTGTCAATCCATTTCATTGAGGGTCTTCCTCTTTTTTGCCGAGCCTGTACCTTACCAAGCATGATGTCCTTCTCCAGGGACTGGTCTCTCCTGATAACAGGTCCAAAGTACACAAGACAAAGTCTCACCATCCTGGCTTCTAGGAGCATTCTGGCTGTACTTCTTCCAAGACAAACTTGTTCATTCTTCTGGCAGTCCATGGGATATTCAGCAATCTTCGCCCACACCACAATTCAAAGGCGTCAACTCTTCTTCAGTCTTCGTTTTTTATTGTCCAGCTTTCACATGCATGTGAGGCAATTGAAAATACCATGGCTTGGGTCAAGCGCACCACAGTCCTCAAAGTGACATCTTTGCTCTTGAACACTTTAAAGAGGTCTTTTGCAGTAGATTTGCCCAATGCAATACTTTGATTTCTGTTTGTATTCCTTTTTAATAGGAGGTGATGTTCTAACCTAAAGGGCTGCCTCTGTAATGGTGGCATTTGAAGCTGGACTGCAGGCCGCTCAGAATACAAGGAAGAGGCTGGCCCTGGTCCTTCTGGGACGGAGCTCCCTTTAGGTTAGGGAGTAAGTAGACTACAGAGAGAGTCCCTGGGTGATGCAGTCAGTTAAGTGCTTGACTACTAGCTGAAAGGTTGGCAGTTCGAACCAGCCCAGAGGCATTTCAAAAGAAAAGTCCTGGTGATCTGCTTCCAAAAGGTCACAGCCTTGAAAACCCTGTGGAGCAGTTCTGCTTTGACACACACGGAATCGCCATGAGTCGGATTCGACTCACGGCAACAAACAACAACAGACCCTGGAGAAGTGAACTCAGCATCTCTGCGGGAGACTCTCCTCATTTTAAATGGCATTCTTCCTGCCGTGGAGAGAGGCTTGGGGTGCCTCCCACAGGGCAGGATTGGTGCATTATGGAGGGCGAGAGTGCAAACAGAATCAGGACACTCCCTGCAGCACCGTCCCCAAGTGTGGAGTCCAGGGTATCAGTGGATTTATGCTTGTTTGTTTGTTTTGTTCCCGTAAGCTGCTGAAGCACACACTGTATTTCATGATTAGTGAAATACAGTCCCTTCGAGTAGAGGCAGCCAACAGATTGTTGAGCCTATTCCAACTCGGCCAGCTAAGGGCCCCTACTCAAGTGTAAAGAAAGCCCCTTGCTTGTGTAACTGAAATTTTAAGTACCTTTCAATTCTGGTTTCAAGCCTGGCAGTAAAACAAAAAGCTTTCTCACCATTTCATAGATTGGGTCTCCCTGGTATATTTCAAATTATTGTAGTTAGCCGAAAGCTCTAATGTTTCTGGAAATGGAATGAATAGGGGAGATTCAGTCTCACCAGCTCAATAGCATCTTGCTCTCCTTCATTTGATCACAGCCGGGGACATGTTTTGGCTTCTCTTGCTTCACAAGAATGCTTGATTGCAACAGGATACAGAAATATATGTTATGTTTGAAAGTAATATTGACTAAGCTATAACATGTACAGATCTTCAAAATTTTAAGTCATTGATGGATTGGATTATTTACTCAAATCTTCCAATCTGTCTTCTAAAAATTAGCATGTGTTCTAGGTTCTAAAACAAACAGAACAGAGAGTATCAGATTATCAGAAAGAAGCATATAGTATTCAATGAATGTTGGAATGGAAAATTTACAGGGACTCACAGAAAATAGGCAGTGGAGGGTTAATTAAGGAGCCTGGGTGGTGCAATGGTTAAACATTGGGCTGCTAACCAAAGGTTGGCCTTGGAACCCCCCAGCGGCTCCATGGGAGACAGACATGGCAATCTGCTTCCATCAAGATTACAGCCAAGGAAACCCTATGGGGCAATTCTACTCTATCACATGGGGTGGCCATGAGTTGATGGCACCCAACAACAACAGCAAGAGAGTTAAATGGCAAAAACAAAAGCTCACATCAGTTAAGTCACCTCCTCCGGGCTCTGCTGGGCTCTCTGAGGGATATGAAAAAATAGAAGTAACAATGCTAGCTCTCCAGGAATTTACAGCCCAGTTGTGGAGATAAGATATAATTCAAGGCAAAATGAAACAGCATGACAATGTTTAAACGACATTTTAAAAGAGAGCATGGGAAGAGCTAGCTCATGGTAATCCTGGCCACTTCCCAAAGCCACCCTCTCAACTGGAATGGGTCTGCTTTCAAAGGAGGGAGCCATTGCTCAGGCTGTGATAGTCAGACAAGTAGGGCTTGACCCAGGACTGGGTACGAGGGTGACCAGAAGAGGAGGAGGGGCCTCTCCAGATGGGTAGGATGGAATGTGCAGTGGTCCAACAGGGAAATTGAAAGATGTGTTCAGGAGAATCAACACTTGTGTGAGGATGCTGGGACAGGCTCAGACCTTGGGGCTTTACATTTGACAAATACGCTGAGAGAAAAGGAGAGGGGAGTCTATTCCACAAAGTCTGGGTTTTGTAATAACTGCTGACAGTCTGGGCTTACTTACTGCAGGAGTGTGTAAATGCATGTTTTATTGTAAAACTTCAAAGAGAATATTGTATACAGCAATACTGAGATAAAAACTGTAAAAAACATCAGATTTTTCAAGGCCAAGTCTTGGACAATTTCTCTGATAGGTCTTTTTCTATCAGATCTTTCTCTTTCTTTCCTTCCTTCCTCCTTTCCTTTCTTTTCTTTTCTTGTCATAGAAGGAAGCATTGCCTTGTCCAAAGGGGTTTGAAATATCTCAAGTGGGAAGTTTTCTCAATGAGAAAGCTATCAAGTGATTCTGTTCATATTTGCTTCACTTCTGTATAATTTACTACAGGAGACACTTCTGGCCGAGGGAACATCTCAGAAACCTCTCCAAGCCTAAGACAGAACTTCAAAATGTTAGTTAGGCTAGCAGGTGGTTTTAGATCTAGCACCTTGTGTTGATTTACTAAGCGTCAGTGAGAGAGGAGGTCTGAGTGAGGCATGTGCTGCACCTCACTCATCCATCTTAAACTGCCTTCTAGCAGACAGATCTCAGAAAGGCCTCAGAACCCATGCTACCTGCCTACCAGCCTGACCCCACATTATTGCCTGTCTCCCAGTTAACTTTGCAAATCGACCGCACACAGCTTATCAACACCACAAAGTGAGAAATACAAATGGTACCTGCCTGGCTGTTGTAACTGCAGACTTGGGTCTTTCAGCACTCCTGCCCATGCCAGTGTACCACAGAGATGACTCAGCATGGTTCTGAAGGCATTTAGGCCGTTTGCCAAAAGCTGAGCCTGGTTAGCTTCAGAGCTCTGCCCTGGCCCTGCCCTTTTTGGAGGGCACAGATCACTGTTCTACAAAGCCCATTGAATTATAAGCCCAAACCCAGAAGTTCACATTTCAGTGATGAATGCATGCCATTGTGGGTCTGTATATGTCTTTGCTGCTGTGGGTAGTCAGTAAAAGTCCTGCTACTATATGCTAGTTGAAGAGTATAAGTGTGACAGAGTTGCTGGGTTCTGGGGAAGTAAGGATTGAAGGTTCTTGGCCAGGGAGATGGTTTTCCAGAACCCAACCAGAGAAGACTACTAGCGACTTGACACCCAGGTGTTGTGGAGGAGGAGGGAAAGAGGTAGGCTGCAGTAGCAAGAGACAGACCACGGAAAAGCGGGCTGGATGAATAGAAGGTGCTAGTCCATGGAACACCCTGCTGGAGTCGAGGGTAATGCAAGGAGGGGAGAAACGTGTGAGTCAGTCTTTGAGGACCTGCACAGATACTCCTAAGGAGGCTGGATTTGTCCAGTTCTTTCTGAATTCTTCCTTTCCTCTACCACAGATGCCTAGTACCACGTGTTTCAGTTCCAAAAACTCCCATGTGCCCAACCCAAGTCAGCCTGCCCCAAAGGTCCTCATACTCCTAAATCACCCTTGCTGGTGATTCTTTTCTTTCTCTTAGCATTAGAGACTTCATCTAGCTGATAAGGGGACATTTACATTCACATACTTTACATTTTTGAAGTAAGTCAATTAAGTAGGCAGTGGAAGTTCAGTAGTAGAATTCTCATTTTCCATGCAGGAGACCCAGGTTCAATTCCTAGCCAATGCACCTCATGTGCAGCCACCACGCATCCGTCACTGGTGGCTTACGTGTTGCTATGATGCTGAACAGGTTTCAGTGGAGCTTCCAGATGAAGATGGACTAGGAAGAAAGGCCTGGTGATCTATTTTTGAAAACCAGTCAAATCCTCTGGATAGGAAGGGTCTGATCTGCAGCCAGTCATGGGGATGGTGCAGGACTGAGCAGCCTTTTGTTCTGGAGCCTTTTGTTCTGGTGTGCATGGGGTCACCATGAGTCAGGGGCCAACTTGACAGCAGCTAGCAATAACAAGAAGTCAATTAAACTGAATTAAAGTAAAAATTTAAATGTAAATAAGAGTTAGCAGATAGTAAAAGTACCTAATATTGTCTCTGTGATGATACATTTAAGTCTAACATGAAGCCTGACGAATCTGTTTTCTCAGCGACCCAACGTTTGGCATGAAAGCAGAAACAAGGTGAAATTAAGAAGCAGGTTTCAGATCCATTGACTTAGAAAGATCCAGGCCACCAACGGGCTGGACTTGGGTAGCAGTTGAGAGATATGAGACCAAGGAAAGTCTAACATCTACTAAGCAATTTTTATTTGCCAGGAATGTTCTAAGGGCTTTCTGTATATTGACTTAGTTAATCTTCCAAAAAGAAGCCCTGGTGGTGCAGTGGTTAAACGCTCGAGTACTAACTGATTGATCAGCGGTTCAAACTCACCCGCTGCTCTGCAGGAGAAAGATGTGGCAGTCTGCTTCTGTAAGGATTACAGCACTGGAAACACCATGAGGCAGTTCTACTCTGCCCTATAGGGTCACTATGAGTCGGAACTGACTTGATGGCAATGGATTGGTTTTTGGAATCTTCCAACAAAACTCTGAGGAAAATACTATGATAATCTCCATTTTAAAGATAAGAACACTGAGGCCCACAGACAATGAGTTATTATTTACTAGGTTCTACAGCTAGCAAAGTGGCAGAGATGGGATTCAAATCCAGGCAATACGGCTCTGGAGCCTGTGCTTTTAACCATAACACTATCTGTTGTTGTTGTTAGCAGCTGTTGAGCGAGCTCCCAACTCATAGTGAGCCCATGCACAATGCTATTGTGATCCATGGGGTTTTCATTGGCTGATTTTCAGAAGTAGACCACCAGGCCTTTCTTCCTACTCTGTCTTAGTCTGGAAGTTCTGCTGTCTAGGTCAGTAGAAAAGCCCAGTTTGGGGAGTTAGACAGACCTATGTATGAAACTTGGCCATAGCAATTGCTAATTGTGTGACTTTGGGTTAGTAACTTGACCTCTTGAAGCCTCATTTTGTTCATCTATAATATAAAGCTGATAATATTTATCCAACAGGGTTTTTCTGAGGATTAAATAAGATGATCGCTGTTATGAAATGAATTGTGTCCCCCCAAAATATGTATTGAAATCCTAACCCCTGTACCTGGAAATATGATTCTCTTTGGAAATAGAGGTTTTCCTTTTGTTATGTTAATGAGGCTATGCCAGTATAAGGTGGGTCCTAAACTTAATCACTTCTGAGTTATAAAAAAAGGAGAATAGACACAGAGACACACACGGGCCAGAAGAAGACAAAAGACGTAGACAGGTGCATCTCTAAGCCCAGGAATGCCAGGGATTGCCGCAAGCTACTAGAAGCTGAAATATACAAGGAAGGACTTCCTTTTAGAGCCAGGCCCTGAATTCAGACTTCTAGCCTTCTAGACTGAGACAATAAATTTCTGTTCTTTAAAGCCACACGCTTGTGATATTTCTGTTACAGTAGTACTAGGTAAATAAGACAATGATTATGAAAATTCTGAACCTCATGACTGATACATAAATACTAGTATCTACCATGTGTGCAGAGTAGAACTGCACGCCATAGGATTTTCAAGGCTGTGACCTTTTGGGAACGGATCGCCAGGTCTTCCTTCTGAGACGCCTCTGGGTGAGTTCGAATGGCCAACCTTTCTGTGAGCAGCTGAGCACGTAACTATTTATGCCACCCAGGGACTCTGAAATATGTGGTAGATAAATATTAGTTCCCTTTTTAGTCCTAAACAAAACAAGCTTGGTCATTGCATGATTACTCTACAGCAGTGATTCCATAGTTGCCCATATCTGAATTAGTCAACATGGATTGAGTCAAAAATATGAAAAAGTAGTAAAGTTTTACTTCCGAGGAAAGGTCCAGGTAAGCAGAGCTGGCATTCAGCTAGTACGCTCTTGTACGATCCTATGAGTTACCAAAATACTGAAATATATCCACGTAGGTTGGTAACTGCCTATTGCCCTGAACACCCTCTGTCACTCCAGACACTCAGTTTCCTTCCAAGGGACACTCAGCCTAGGTCAGGCCTCCAGGACCCTGCTCCTAGCATCATGACTGGTGTCCATTCTGGTTGGTTGGTGCCCATTCTTGTTGGTTGGTGCCCATTCCAGTTGGCTGGTGTCCATTCTTGATGCTCTGGTTGTTAAGCATCTAGAATATCTCCACTGCAGACCCAAAGCAGAAGAAGGGCTGTGCTGTGCCCTCAGACAAGACCCCAAATCATTAGGCGGTGGCCAGCAATAGCAGCAAGTGTGTTCTGGGCAGTTTGCCATTCTTTTAGGTGCTTAGAGGTCAAAGAGAGAAGGAGAGGGAACTTCAGTTTTCCTCCTTCCTCTCCTTCCCTCTCCCCAACCTCACCTTTGAAAAGTGACCTTCTAAGAGGCAAGTTAATATTTCTAGACCTTGAGCAAAAAGTGAAAATGTCCATGTTTATGAAAATATCTCTCCAAAGTGGATCTCTGCCACATTAAGCCGACTTGAGAGAGAAAATCACGTTTCCCTGGGCTTAAGCCAGATCATGTGTGAACTCTGTGAACCATCTCTGCTGGCTATTTTAACGGCCTCTTCTTGAAAACACGACCACAAATTCCATCTGTCCTGGGACCACCCAGTCTCGTTCGCATTTACTATCAGTCTGGATACAGTTGGCTTTGATTAGATCTTTTGCAAACATATTTGCAGTTTCCTCTGAGCTGGATCATGGGGCCAGGAAGTGTCTTAACAGCCACATTTGAGCCTTACTACGAGGCATGGTTAGGTTACTTTGGAGCTTGAGCCAAGGTCTTATCCATTTTGCTATGGCTATTTGGGAGAGGGCTTCTGAGATCTGGCAAACTCAGTTAAAAATTGTTTAGGAACCATATTTATCACACCACTCTCAGAGAGAAACATCCAAATCGTATTTCCTTTTTTATGTAATAATTGCATAGCATTCCAAGTAATTCCTCATACATAATGTTGGTCTATTCTCTCAAAATCCCGTGAAGTACCCCATTTTACAGATGAAGAAAATGAGATTTAGAGGCATTGAGTGCTTTTCCCAGTGATGTAAGTAGAATCTTTGTCTATTCTACCCTTAACTAAATTGCTTGGAGCTGAGGAATCATAAATAAATCAGTTATTATTTCCTAGGAAGTAGGAACCCTTTTAAATTTGCTGACTATTTTTTTTTGCTTTAGGTTGACTTTGTTTCTGAAGGGAAGGGTGGCTGACCTGATCCACAGTCCCAATAAGTTCACAAACGAAGTGAGGATGATAAGTTTGGATGTGCAAGCTTGTCGTTGCCATGGGTGGTGAGAGCTAGGAAAGGTCTTGGCAATCATCTAGTCAAGTTTTTCCCAAAAGTATGTGTCTCAAGATATTAATAGGTGTTAGGCATTAAAATAAGTTAATGGTCAAAGTTGGGAACAGCTGACTTGGTTAAATAGGTGTGTTTACTGTAAGGCTATCAGACTGTGACCAGAAGACAGTGGTGGTACAGTGGTAGAATTCTCGCCTTGTACATGGGAGACCTAGGTTTGATTCCTGGCCAATGCACTTTATGCGCAGCCACTGCTTGTTTGCCAGTGAATGCTTTCATGTTGCTGTGATGCTGAACAGGTTTCAGCTGTGCTTCCAGGCCAAGGCCGACTAGGAGGAAGGCCTGCCGACCTACTTCCAAAAATCAGCCAATGAAAACCATACATATCACAAAGGTCCAATCCCGCTGTGCATGAAGGTTGCTATCAGTCAAGGATCGACTAGACGGCAAGCTAACAACAAGAACTAAGTCTGTGACCAGGCGTGTGCTAAATGTTTAATAACTAGCTCTCTGGAGAAAAGCCCTGCTTTGTTGCATTTGCTGATTTCCAAGGTGTCAATATCCCCACTATGGCCGATTTCAAGCTACCAATGCAACAGCAATGATCGTGAAATTGAGAAGAGTTGCCCAGTAGCAAACACACTATTACAGAGTACTTCCACAGTACAGACACAGTAGATGTAAATAATCTGAAGAGCGTAGAAAAAAGTGAAATGTAATAAAATAATCAGAAAGTAATGTTTTCAGTACTTAGCATTAGCTTTGTTTTTAATATAATTTATTTAATTGTAAGTTCATACAATTTAATTTTTAATGGTGGTTGTGTTTAGCAATCGGCTCACAAAAGTCCTAAAAATTTAATGAGTTTTGCAAGCTGGTATAAACCAGCTTCAGCACACCATTGCTTATGATTCTCCAAGGGGTTGAGTGGATGGGGATATATTATGTAGTGCTCCTAAAACTTATTTGATCCAGGGCCCTTTCTTTAGGCAGTATTTTATAGGATTTGTGTTCTGTGGGGCACATTTTGGAAACTGCTGATCTAGACCAATGTTCTCAATTCTCTCCCTAATTTGTCTTCATTTCCAAAGCTTCTATAGTTTCTTAACTACACTTTACACACCATACTTCCATATAACTCAATTCACTAAATATTTATTGGGCTCCTGTTGTATATAAAACATTATGCTAAGTACTACAGGGAATTCTAGATGACTGTGACTTAGTTCCTGCCATTGGGCATTCTGTAGGACAAATACACAAATAACTAAAGCAGAAAGCACCATATGTTTAGTGTTATAGGAGCGGTACAAGCAAATAACTTTGGGAGTTCAAAGGAGAATGAAATCACATCCACTTGAGGATGTAATCCAAAAACAAAAAAACCCACACCCATTGTCATCGAGTTGATTCCAACTCACAGTGACCTCATAGGACAGAGTAGAACTGCCCTGTAGGGTTTTCAAGGAGCAGCTGGTGAATACGAGTTGTCGACCTTTTGGTTAGCAGCCAAACGCTTAGCCACTGCACCACCAGGGCCCCATGGATGTAACAGTGGGAGATAAGTCTAAAGTGGGGGCTGAGATTCAGCAGGGCTTCTTACCTGGGACTGAAAGAGGTAAAGCTAGACATAGGGGCCAGTGTGTGCTCTTCCGGTTCAAAATGTATTTACTCATTCATTATTTCATTCAATAGACAAGTCTTGGGAAGTCCTGGTGCAAGACCAGTAAAGTCTATATTTTATAAAATTTACATTACAAGTTTTTTTTTTTATTACTAGCTTGGCTGAGCATTTGTTCACATACTAGTTAGCTATTAGGGTTTTCTCTTCTGCGAATTATCTATTTTATCCTTTACCTACTTTTCTACGGCATTTCCTTTTTTGTTCCTTTGCTAATTTGCAGATTTCCTGGTGTATTCTATAATGTAAGTTGCAGATGTTTAAAATACTGTCTTCCAGTCTGTCACTCAGTTTAGATGTTACAACAAATGGATTCAGAAAAATGGATGGTACTGAAGGAAGAAGTCCAAGCTGCACC
Organism: Trichechus manatus latirostris; assembly: GCF_000243295.1. Lineage (NCBI taxonomy): Eukaryota > Metazoa > Chordata > Mammalia > Sirenia > Trichechidae > Trichechus > Trichechus manatus. Next base: position 22,525,421 of record NW_004443938.1, read on the forward strand.
AAAGACATTGGCAAAAGACTAATTTCCAGGAATTGGCAGAATACCAACTAAGATGTTTCAACAAATGTATGCAATGCTGGAAGTGCTTACTTGTCTATGCCAAGTAATTTGGAAAATAGCTACCTGGCCAATCAACTGGAAGAGATCCATATTTGTGTGCATTCCAAAGAAAGAGATCCAACAGAATGTGAAAACTATAGAACATCATTAATATCATATGCCAGTAAAATTTTGCTGAAGGTCATTCAAAGCAGTTGCAGCAGTTCATCAACAGGGAGTTGCCAGAACTTCAAGCAGGGTTCAGAAGAGGATGTGGAATGAGAGATATCATTGCTGATGTCAGATGGATCTTGGCTGAAAGGAGGAATACCAGAAAGATATTTACTTGTGTTTCATTGTCTATGCAAAGGCATTCGACTGTATGGATCTTACCAAATTATAGATAACATTTCAAAGAATGGGAATTTCCTCATGAGGAACCTGTACATAGATCAAGAGGCGGTTGTTTGAACAGAACAAGGGGATACTATGTGATTTAAAATCAGAAAAGGTATGCATCAGGGTTGTATCCTTTCACCATACTTATTCAATCTGTACTCTGAGCAAATAGTTCAAGAAGCTGGACTATGTGAAGAAGAATGCAGAATAGGATTGGAGAAAGACTCATTAACAACCTGCAATATGCAGATGACACAACCTTGCTTGCTGAAAGTGAAGAGGACTTGAAGCACTTACTGATGAAGATCAAAGACAACAGCCTTCAGTATGGATTACACCTCAACATAAAACAAAAATCCTTACAACTGGACCAAAAAACAATATCATGATGGATGGAGAAAAGATTGAACTTGTCAAAGGTTTCATTTTACTTGGATCCATAATCAATGTCCATGGAAGCAGCAGTCAAGAAATCAAATGACGCATTGCACGGGGCAAATCTGCTGCAAAAGATCTCTTTAACATGTTAATAAGCAAAGATGCCACTTTGAGGATTAAGGTGTGGCTGACCCAAGCCACGGTATTTTCAATCACCTCATAAATGGATGCAAAATCTGGGCAATGAATAAGGAAGACCGAAGAAGAATCAATGACTTTGAATCATGGTGTTGGTGAGGAATATTGAATATACCACGAACTACCAGAAAAACAGAAAAATCTGTCTTGGTAGAACTACAGCCACAATGCTCCTTAAAAGTGAGGATGGCGAAACTTCATCTCATGTACTGTAGACATGTTTTCAGGAGGGACCAGTCCCTGGAGAAGGACATCATGCTTAGTAGAGGGTCTGCAAAAAAGGCTAAGATCCACAGAGATAATTGACACAGTGGCTGCAACAATGGGCCCAAACATAGCAATGATTGTGAGGATGGCTCAGGACTGGGCAGGGTTTTGTTCTGTTGTACACAGGGTTGCTATGTGTTAGAACCTATTCAGTGGCACGTAACAACAACAACAACAGTCTATCACCCATCTGTTTAATTTGTCTTCCAGAGGCAATGTAGTGTGTGGGTAAAAATGATTGGTTGGGTTCAACCGGTTGGGTTCATGGCTAGTCCCTACATTCTTAAGGTGACCATGGGCAAGTTACTTAACTTATCTCTGCCTGATTTCCTGTAAAATAAGGTAACGATTGCTCCTGTATCATTGGAGTGTTGTTGTTGTTTGTCCCTGTGATAACAAGTCTAAAGTACGTGAGATGAAGTTTTGCCATCCTTGCCTCTAAAGAGCATCCTTGCTGTACTTCTTCTAAGACAGATCTGTTTGTTCTTCTGGTAGTTCATGGTATATTCAATATTCTTTGCCAACACCATAATTTAAAGGCATCAATTCCTCTTCGGTCTTCCTTATTCAATGTCCAGCTTTCACATCCATAATACCCAGTACTGGGGGGAAGATACATAGAAATAAATACTTTGGTGGGAGCATAAATTGGTGCAAAAATTTTGCAGACAATTTGACAAATATCTGTCATGATTTTGAATGCATATACTCTTTGATCCATCATTTTTACATCTAGGAGTCACTTCTAGGAGTATGCCCAGTGGAGAAGAATTTTTATTGTAGTATTGTCGATTGTAGTAAAAATCCATCCTCTTTTCAACCTTTTGTGCTGTTTCAATTTCTAACTATGATCATTATTTATTATTAAAAATGTACTATGTAAAAATAGTAGAAGTATACTTGGAAAAAAGAAAAAATGTAAAGATATCACAAAGCCAAACGAAGAGTTTCCGATATCAAAATTTCGAGTCTCTGACCTAATGTAACACTGTTTTCAAATAATATTGTATTTTAATGAAATAAAAGGGCATTCCCTCTACTCTTATATCATCTTTCATCTGAGAACTTTAATAAATTCAATACAATTTTCCTAATTTATTTTTGTAGGTAGAGTATAGAAGCTAGAAAAAGGTTCAACTAGCTCAACTGAGTTCCCATGGTGAGTTCACAACACAGCTGCAAGTAGAGCTCAGTCTGTTGACTGTCACTTGTGGGGTGTGTGTCCATCTGAGAGACACATTGTGGAGGTCAGAGTGATTCTCATTCCTCAGTCATCACTCAGTATTTTGTATATCTGTCCCAACAGAAAAAACTCTATAGAGAGGCATGAAGGGGCCCATATTTACTTTGGAATCATTCTATTTAATTTTTCTTTTATGGACCACTACAATTGTAAACATTGATCAGCCGTCTGCATGACTTGGTAATCAATAAAATTTGACAATTTAAGTGACCTTCCATTAGAAAGAATTGCATAATACTCCATGAAATTATAATTTTGTGTTCATTCTTGAAACTGACCTAGAAACCACAGAACGAATGTAACGGGAAGCATAGGTTTGGAACAGCAGACCTGTTGAAGCCATGTTCCTGAGGTCTGGAAGCAAGGACTCGGTGATGGAATTCACAGACTCAGGAGGGCTTAGGAGCTGGGAGCCTAGGCAGCCCCCACTTTTAGCCATGATTTTTGTTCTGTTCAAACAAAACACCCTGCTTTCTGATTGCTGCTTTGGCTTAATTTCAGCAGAGTAGCAATTCATAATCCAAAGCATTCAGGAAAAGTCTGCTCAGTGGTCAAACAGCATTTTTCTGAGTGCTTGGAAGTCATGAAGTTCCACTGTTGCACAATATTCTCTAGCAAACAAGATGGCAATCTCTACAGGAAAGAAGAAAACTAATAAATATGGCTAGACTATGCCAGGGTCAGCCCCTGTGGCCCCGAGACTGAGCAAGCCTCCAGTGAGGTGCATGACTCATTTTCCTCAACTGCAGAACAGAAGCATACGCAACTTTATGCTGAAATCTGAAATTATAATACATACTGTATATTTATATATACACAAAATACATGTCTACTCTGACATACATGGGGTCACCAAGAGTCAGAATCAACTCCACAGCAACTGCTTATATATATATGTGTGTGTGTGTGTGTGGCATGTGTATACATACATACATATATATATATACATATATATATGTACGTATGTGTGTGTATATGTGTGTGTGTATCCCCCACACATCAGTCAGTTTGTAGTACTGTAGGAGCTTGCATGTTGCTGTGATGCTGGAAGCTATGCCACTAGTATTCAAATACCAGCAGGGTCACCCATGGTAGACAGGTTTCAGCTGAGCTTCCAGACTAAAACAGACTAGGAAGAAGGACTCAGTGGTCCACTTCTGAAAAGAATTCGCCAGCGGAAAATTCAACCAGTTTACAATTACCATTCGGGTCTAGTCCAAAGGTGGCAGATATAACTTTGGTAAATTCCCACTTTTTTTAAAGGATATATTATTTATTACCTCCTCTATGCTCTCAAAGCACTTCATAACATTTCCATTAGTGTAGCAATCATATTCTATCTTAGTATTTTATCCATCTATCTCACCAGATAGACTTTAAGTTTCTTGAGGGTGGAGACTGTGTCCTCATCTTTTTATTTTCAAAGCCAAATGCAATGCCTGGTCTATTTTAGGTACTACATAATGTCTAATGAATAAAGACATAAATCAGTGAATGAAATATAGCTATATTCTGATTATGCAGTTACAAGATACTTTGAAAGAGTCTATCATTCACCAATGCACATATTCAAAGCAGGTGTGTGATATAAATTTAGAAGACAAGATACAGCAGAAGACTCCTTCCTGAATACCTAAGGAAAATATATATTGTTACCTTTAGATCTGAACAAATCAAGCTCAATTTCCAGTCCAATTACTTATTATCTAAATTCCTGGCCACTAAGGCAACTGGAATGTTAAAGGCAGTACACGTTTGTATTATAAAAAAAAAAAAATTTCTCAACTTTTAGGGACATTATTAAAGTCACAGAAAGAGCTAGTGGCACAGGTCAGTTTAAATCTTCTCTCTCTCTCTTTTTTTTTTTTAATAAAACTTTTCCATATGAGAGATCATTTGAATTTGTACCCACAATGAACCCGTGACCCTTTACTGAGTGTATATTTCTTATTTCAAATTAATGAAATGAGCAGAATAGATAGTGCCAATTACATCCCTAAATTTCAGTTACTCTCACTACTCATCTACATAAGAGTAACTTAAAAAAATAATCTACATGTTGTTGTTGTTAGTTGCTGGCGAGTTGGCTCTGACTCATGGCGACCTTATGTCTAACAGAGTGAAACATTGCCCGGTCCTCCTGCATCCTTGTTGTATTCACAGTATGCTCCCAGCACTTGAGATGAGTACCTGGAAGTTGAAGAAGTCTAACCAGAGCATTCATTTTTGTATCCTCACAGCCTGGCATCATCCCTGGTGCCCAAATTATATTTGTGGACTGAAATGGAATTAACTTTAACTTGTGACCGTCCTGATCTATTTTTGCCCTTTTCTCAAAGGAACTGCTGCTGCTGATGGTGGCAAAGATACCTTTACTTAAACAGCATTTTAAGGTTTTAATTCTTTACTCCCCACGACCACTGTGAGGTAAGTAGGTAGTTGCCTGGCTGCGGTTGTGTATTCCAGTTCAAGCAGTCTCCCAAATTCTCAGAGGCTATTTAAGCACAACATTTAAATTTGTTGGGTACCATAGAGTCAATTTCAACTCATAGCGACTTCATGTGACAGAGTAGAACTGCCCCGTAGGGTTTTCTAGGCCGTAATTTTTACAGAAGCAGACTGTCCCGTCTTTCTCCTGCAGAGCCTCTGGCAGGTCCGAACAGCCAACCTTTTGGTTAGCAGCCAAACGCTTAACTGTGGTTCTACCAGGGCTTCTTAAATTAAATTTAGCTGAGTACAAATGCAAGTCCCTGCTTTCCTTCAAAGTTCTGCATAGAAAAAACCAGAGGGTCAATGACAGATTTTTGCATCAATTTTCCCCTCACTTTCCAACTTTCAAAGCACCCTATTGTATACATATCTTTCTGACTGGGATAGTTCAAATTAGCATAATTCTAAAATAGCATTTTAGATCACTTCTTGAAATTGGTTCTCTTAAGATTGATATTGGCATAGAGCAGAGGCCAAACCTATGTTCGCTGCTATATCCCCTGGACAGTGCCCGGCACTCACTCACTATTAGTTGAATGAAAAAACATTAGGACTGTTTTTTTTAAAAAGTGTGCCTGAACTTACAGATTCAAATGTCCTTCTAGAGTTGTTAGGCTGGAAGGCTGAATACTTATTCCAGTGATTCTGCCATT
>NW_004443938.1:22531671-22534192 GCF_000243295.1 Trichechus manatus latirostris
GTCATCAGGAGGGATCAATCTCTAGAGGAGGACATCATGTCTGGTGAAGTAGAGGGCCAGCAAGGGTGTGGGAGACCCTTGGTGAGATGGATTGGCACAATAGCTGTAATGATGGACCTGAACATGGCTATTGTGAGGATAATGGAAGATGAGGCAACGTTTTGTGCTGTCGTGTGCAAGGTCATCACAAGTCGAAGCTGACTCGACAGCAGCTAACGACAACACATTCCTTTTATCTTTCTTCAAAAAAAAAAAAAAAAAAAAAGCCTGATGGAGCTGAGTCACAATAGAAAAGCAAAAATTCCAAAATTCCAAGTGGTCCCTATTCCATATCCACTGTCAGTACCTGTAGATTATTTGGGGTGGTGCTTGGTTCATTCCTTAGTCCCTGGAGCAGCGCTCCTAATTGTCATGTGAATTTGAGTTCGTGGCAATCCACATTTGTCCTTCAGGCACCGATTGGGATTGACTTGTGCCCATGTTGCTGGTTAGTACCTTTGCTTCTTTGGCCAATTATGTTTTTATTGGAACTACAGTAATGAGCTTCTATGCTGCCTATTAACTTCCTCCATACTGAGATGAGAATAGCTCGAAGCTGTGGAAAAATGCTGATGTACTTAAAATAAAGAACCCAAATAGCCATATAAACAAACCTCAGGGAATTTTAACCAAGAAATTACTGCCAAGTAAATCTTTAGCCAACCAACACGCTGAATATTTTATTTTGAAAAGGAACAATATTTTTAGTTTCTGCCCTGCTTGTCAACACTCTGCTGTAATAATAAACATAACCGTTCATTAAAAAGAACATGGAAGCAACCATTTTCACAGCCTTCTTAGCCTTCTAGTGTATCAGTGGAAGCAGAAACGCACAACTGACGATTGAGGATCACAAACACTTGGCCAAGGGCATTTGTAGTTCATGATGAGGAATAAGAAAATAAATAGCTACTGTCAGATGGCTATTCCGTAAAATCTGCTGGACTCCATAGAGCCCTTCCCACAAGAACAATAGATGATGTGAAAAATAAAAGGAAGCTCTGGTCATGTTTTATGGCAGTTCAGTAGTATTTTCTTCTCCCCCCCCTTTTCAGTCCTTTGGTGGTTGAGTCGATTCTGACTCATGGCGACCCCCTATGTGTCAGAGTAGAACTGTACTCCATCGGGTTTTTCTTTTTTTTTTTCAGGGCTGAAACATTAGCTTTGATTGATTGATTGCTTGATTGTAAAAATATACACAGCAAAGGATACAGCATTTCAACAAATTCTACATATGCAATTCAGTGACATTCGCCATGTAGCATCTAACAAAGGATTCTTCTTTATTTCTGTTACAGATGCTGAAAGTTTCGTCTAAGCAGAAATATCCATTAATTACTTTTGTAAATGGTCATTCAAGAGTCTGTGATTTTATATCTACTTTAATCAGTGAAGAAGACCTTTTCTCAGAGGACGAAAAGAAAAGATTTAACACAAAAGAATTTTGTCTTGCTTTAATGATTAACACATTGGTGCTTGATGGGAAAAATTCCTTTCAAAGGGGGAAAAATGAAGAGAAACAAGTATATTTGAAACTGGTTTATTTTCACAAATATCTTAATTTTATATGTTCTTTAAAAAAAAGAACATCTGAAAATAAACAATTTTTTTTTGCTGTTGCTGTCAAGAATACACACAGCAAAACAAACACCAATTCAACAGTTTCTACATGTTCAATTTAGTAACATTAATTACATTCTTCAAGTTGTGCAACCATTCTCACCCTCCTTTTCTGAGTTGTTCAACGTTCATTACCATAAACTTACTGCCCCCAAGGCTCCTATCTAATCTTTCAAGTTGCGGTTGTCAATTTGATCCCTTATAGACAGTTCTTAAAAGAGCATAATGCTCAAGGCAGACCTTTTTTACTAGTTAAGCTAAACTATGGTTCGGTTTTAAGATGATTTCAGGGATATTTTTGGTTTAAGGTATGACAATTATTTCAGGACAATAGTTTCAGGGGTTCATCCACCCTCCGTGGCTCCAGAAAGTCTAGAGTCCATGAAAATTGAAATTTTATTCTGCATTTTCCCCTTTTCCATAAGAATCCTGAACAAAATGTTCAGTAATGGTAGCCAGGCACCATCCAGTTCTTCTGGTCTCATGGTGAAGGAGGCAGTTGTTCATGGAGGCAATTAACCACACATTCCATATCCTCCTCCTATTCCTGACTCTCCTATCTCTGTTGCTCCAGGCAAATAGAGACAAGTTGATGTGCCTTGGATGGCTACTTGTGAGCTTTTAAGACCCCAGACACTGTGCAATGAACTAGGAGGTAGAACAGAAGCGCTGCTAGGCCAATTAACTGGGATGTTCCATGAAATCATGACCCTAAACCTCCAAACCAAGGAACCAAATCCCATGAAGTGTTTGGCTGTACACAAGCAGCCTTAGGAGCTATTCTTTTCTTTTCTTTTTTTTTGTCATTGTTGTAAACATATCTATCACATAACTTTTGCCAATTCAACTTTTTACAGTTGGT
>NW_004443938.1:22534501-22536200 GCF_000243295.1 Trichechus manatus latirostris
AGCCTACTGTTACAAGGTAGAAGGTGAAGCAACTAATCAGAAAATTCAGGCAAGAAGGTCACTGGAATGTGTTTTCTACACATATTATAAATCATAAAGACAATATACACCCATCTTAGAAAAATAGGAAAATAAGCCAACTATCTAGAAAAGAATAAAAATCACTCCCACAATGTAGATTTAATCACTGTTAAAATTCTGATGTATTTTTCTATCTTCTTTAAATTAATTATACGCAAATACTTTAATATAAAATTAGGAGTATATATATAATTTAGTACCATTTCTTTTTTAATTAGCATATCATGAATATTTTCCCATGTTAGTAAATAGTCTTCAAAAAGATGATTTTTTTTTTAAAGGCTGCATGATATTTGACCATATGCAAGGAACATAAATTAGTCATTGAAATTACTATTGATCAATATGTGGCTCTTTCCCAGTTATACATATCTATAATAAACATTTTTATCTATAGGAGTCCCTGAGTGGTGCGAACAGTTAACACGCTCAGTTGCTAACCAAAAATTGGAGGTTTGAGCATACCTAGAAGTATCTTGGAAGAAAGACCTGTCACTCTACTTCTGAAGAATCAGAAGTTCTACTCTGACCCACACAAGGTTGCTATAGGTTGGAATTTTTTTTTAAATTTATAATGTTTTGTGTACTGCTGTGATTATTTCCTTACTATACATTCTGAGAAGTGGAATTCCTAGGTGAAAGGAATCATTTGCATGCCCTAAATAATATATTTTTGGTTAAAAATATATACTGCCTCTACTAATATATTTAGGAGCCCTGGTGGCACAATGGTTAAGTGCTCAGCTGCTAACCTAAAGGTAGGCGGTTCAAACCCACCGGTGGCTCCATGGGAGAAAAGACCTGGTGATGTGCTCTGGTTAAGATTACAGACTAGGAAACCCTATGGGACGGTTCTACTCTGTCCTATAGGGTTGCTGTTAGTCGGAATCGACTTGAAGACACACAACAATAACTAATATATTGAAAAACACTGCAATAATTCCCTCACCCTATTCCCTTTTCTTTAAAAGATAGACATTATACACTTAAAAATGAACCTTGAGATTATTCATCCCATCTCTATTGGGCGACTCCAGGTTCACTGAGATGTATAGTTCGTCTATCACATCACTGAATGTCAGGAGGAATAGGTTTGACTTTGCTAACAGGTTCAAATGTGTATCCAAGAAAAGTGGTAAAGATGTTTAAGGTGCCTGCAAAGACCAGCCCTCATTCTTTACAAGTATCTCCATAGCTTTTGCTAAAGAGAAGGGGCCAGGCAAATGTTATTATTATTACTTATTTATTGTGCTTTCAGTGAAAGTTTACAGCTGAAGTTTATTTCTCATACAAAAATTTATACACATATTGTTATGTGACCCTAGTTGTAATCCCTATAATGTGACAGCACACTCCCCCTTTCCACCCTGAGTTTCCTGAGTCCATCCAACCAGCTCCTGTCCCTTTCTGCCTTCTCATCTCGCCTCCAGACAGGAGCTTCCCATTTAGTCTCGTGTATCTACTTGAACTAAGAAGCACACTCTTCACGAGTATTATTTTATGTTGTATAGTCCAGTCTAATGTTTGTCTGAAGAGTGGGCTTCAGGAATGGTTTTAGTTCTGGGTTAACAGAGAGTCCAGGGGCCATGTCTTCTGGGGCTCCTCTAGTTCCAGTCAG
>NW_004443938.1:22537932-22540718 GCF_000243295.1 Trichechus manatus latirostris
TATGGCCAGATGCTAGTCAATAAATTATAAAAAAAATAAGGAAAAATTAAGACAAGACTGTATAAACTGCTGAATGTGCCTTAATTTGAAAACATTATGTTTTCTATGGATACGTTATATTGGTCAGACTACATGCTGAGTTGTGAATTTGTTACCATCAAATGTATTACTTGAGATTAAAAAAAAATTACTTGAGCAGACATATGTCTCAATTGTTCTGGCAAAAAAAGGAGCCAGTTGGCCTTATTGGCTTGCATTACCAAAAATAATAATAAAATTTTAAACAACCTGGCTTCAATATATTTAAAACCATAACATTAGCTATTTCTGCTACTCCAGTGGGAACAGAGTTGTAATAAACTGCAAACTGTCTGGATTGATGTGATTGTAATCTGGCAGGGGTTTGAAAAATATTTCAAAGTAATCGAACAACAGTTTAAGGTTAAAATGACAAGAGCAAAGTTCTCTTTTATTCAGGTTTCCCTGAGAAGCTGTCTGTATATAGAAGAGAGTGAACTGGGGATGGGGCAGCTGAGACCCATTTTTTAGAGAGGTTGGTTTTCCTTCATTGCTACCTGGATAATGTACACCCTGAAGCTAAGACAAGGCTCTTGGGAGACTGGAATGTCTTTGTTTTATTTCTATTTTCGATTTTATTTCAGAATGATGAGAGGATGGTGTGATTGTTTTAGGAGAACAGATCCAAGGGGCAGGGCAAAGAAATAAGCCAAAGCTGGGCTTCTCCTTCTCCATTTTCTTCCAATATTCAAATACTGTAGTGTTTTAGTCTGGTTTTCTGGGAAAGGACTCTGAGATGGAGATTTGCATGTGGGAAACTTATTGGGGAGGTCTCTTGGGAACAACATCTGTGGGGGAATAAAGGAAGCAGGACTGGAAAAGAAAGAAGTGAAGCCACAAGGGAGTTGCAACAGGGTCTCAGCTGATCCCACAGGGAGCACCGGACATTGGATGGCCCTTTGGAGTTATCCCAAATTGAGGCCTTTTTACCCCTGCATCAACCAGCCACTGGATGTAGATTGCTCCTGGGGCTGGTGGCATAAACTTGGGCAAATTAGCTCTTTTTGCTGAGGGCTTTTCTTGGGTGGGCTCAACTATGAGCTAGTAGCAGCCAACACTCTCAGCAGCTGGAGAATGAGTGACTCAATCCTCAAGAGAGATCTGTGCGGTGCACCACAATATCCACTGCAGTCCACCCCTTGCACCAGTTGGATCCACTTGTTTCATAGAGAAAGTTCACATCAACTGGGACCAACTCCTTCTGAATTCTAGTTATTCTCAATTCCTGGAAAAACCTGCAGGTTACTGGGATGAACTATAGCTCCTGCCACTGCAGGTGGACCTCAGACCTCAAAGTATCCTCATCATCTCTTCTATTACCAATTCTAGATTCCCCTCACACTTGGCTAGCATCTCTCCTGGTCTAGGTGGCTGTAAGCTCCTGTGTCATGATGCCCTTCTCAGGCTATGACTACTTTGTCCATTTATCATCAAACAATGGGCAAAGCAGTATAAAGAAATGCCCCAGTGAATCATCTGGGTGCCATAAATATTATTCCCTGCCCCCTTGTGTCACTTCAGTTCTCCCTCCTCCTAATGATCTGGGTCAATTTACCCTGCCAGGATGAAGACTTCTTTCCTTGCTTGCTGGTTTCTTTGCAGCTGATCTTGAACTAACTGGGTGGCAGCCACTGTGTCCCCTGGTGGGAGCATTTCTCCTCTGGGAACCAGGACCTCCAGACCACAGAACCTGAAATTTCAGGGATGGCAAATTCCAATTCCCCAAGTGGGTCACCAGAGGTTACGATAAGCAGGGTTACTCATACTTCCACTTCTTGGTTCCTAAACCTGTGTCACAGAATACAAGCAGGGACACAGCCCAGTGTAATGGCTGTTGATTCAGAGTATGAACAACATTCTAGACAATGATGCTCCATACAGTACTTGTGGAGCATCATCTTTAAACTGGTGCCTTGGCTGCACCTTCAAAAAGTTGTTCCATCCTTTATCAGGCTGGAACTTTCTAGAATGTGGTGTGTGGTAAGACCAGTGAACCCCACGGTCAAATGCCCACTATTGCACCTCCTTTGCTGTAAAGGGGAATCCTTGTCTAAGATGATGTTATGTGAGCTCTGATGTGAATTGATCAAACACTCTGTAAGGCCTCTAATAGGTGTTGACTGAGGTTTCGCGAGCAGAAAAGCAAACTCATACTTGGAATGTGTGTTTCTCTAGGTCAAGATGCTTCACTGCTCCTTTCTGGGTGGAAGTGGTCCAATATAGTCAACTTGTCACTGTCTTAGGCTGGGTTCTCTAGAGAAGCAAAACCAGTAAAGCATATAAATATATACAGAGAGAGATTTATATCCAGGATATGGCTCATGTGATTGTAGAAGCTAGAATGTCCCAAGTCCATGGATCAGGGTAGAGGCCTCTCCCAACTCATGCAGCAGCAGAAGCTGGCTAGCCCAAGATCTGCAGGTCAGAGAGCAGGGCTCCAGCTCACAGGCTGTGAAGGTTGACGAATTCCAAGATAGGCAGCCAAGACTGCAAGGTTTCTCCTGTTTCACGTAGCTGCAGGGGCTGGTGAACCTAAGATCAGCAGGTTGGGGAGCAAGACTCTTGGTCGCAGGCTATGAAGATCGATGAATCCCAAGATTGACAGGTAAGCTGCTAGCTCAAGTCCCGAGAACTGGAGGTGAGATGACAGGAGGCAGCCGCAGAATCCAGAGTGAGCAAAAAGCCAGAACATCTGCTTATATTAGGAT
>NW_004443938.1:22541336-22542719 GCF_000243295.1 Trichechus manatus latirostris
CCTTTCAGCCTCATTTCTGAGTGGGGCTGTAATGCAACAGCCATCCATTTTTAGCTTGTACTCACCTACCAAGCCAGTTGTCTGTGAACCTTGCTCAACCTTTTCACTCTTCCTTCAGCTGGTCTTCTTTCTTCACTAAGTCTCCTACTGGAGCTTGCCATAAACTCCACATAGTATCTTTTCTTACCACAGATACCTCCAATACCAATTGTTTTAGTTTGCGAGTGCTGCCATAACAAAAGATATCAAAAAGAGAATGGCTTTAAAGAACAGTAATTTATTTTCTCACAGTTCTGGAGGCTGAAAGTCTAAATCAGGATCTCAGCCATGTTGATTCCTTCTGTGGATCTCTTTCCTAGTTTCTGGTGACTGCCATCAATCCTTGACATTCCTTGGCATTCCTTAGCATCTGTCCCCCCACCCCCTCCCATGTGTGTCTGTGTTTATTTTGCTCTTTTTATAACTCAGAAGTGATTAGGTTTAGGATCCACCCTACCCTGCTATGACCTTGTTAACATAACAAAAGATAACCACTATTTCCAAATAGGATCACATCCACCGGTACAAGGGCCAGAAATTCAGCACATACTTTGGGAGGATATAATTCAATCCATAACACATATGATTTGCCTGGTCATATCATCCAGTCTGATTACAATGATTTCACTGAGATAGTGGACCAGTGTGATGCTCTGCAGAATGTCTAAATGTTCCAGGTCCCATTGGATAAAAGAGGAAGATAGAGTTAACATAGTCCTGGGGTAAGATTAAAAGTGTATGCTGTTGTCAGTCCCATGTAAATGTGGACTATTTCTGATGCTCCTCCTTGATAGGGATGGAGAAGAATGCATTCTCCAGATGAATGGCTTTGTTAATCTGCTCTAACAAAGATACCACATCTGGCCTAGTAGTGTATTGGGGGTTACTGTGTGGTTGAGTATGTAGTAGTCATTCTGCAGGATCTGGTTGTTTTAGTTTTTAGAAGCCGAACTAGTAAATTGAATGGGAATATGCTGGACATACCACTCCTGCATCTTTTAGGTTATTAAAGGAGGTACTCATATCTGCCACTTTACCCAGGACATGATACTGCTTTTTATTTACTGCATTGGTCAGGAGTAGGATGGAGGTGGGGAGCAGTTTCAGAGTTTCCCACTTGGTCTTTCTCACTAAAATAGTTCTTGCTCCACATGCCAAAGAACTAATGCGAGAGTTCTGCCCACTTCCCAGGTCGTCCATTTCAATATATATTTGGAATCCAGGAAATGGCCAATGAGTGGGTCACTGTAGTCCCAGAAGTGCCTCACAAGGAAGGCCTGGAGATATACTTCTGAAAAATCAGCCACTGAAAACCCTATGGAACACAGTTCTACTCTGACATAC
>NW_004443938.1:22545713-22546474 GCF_000243295.1 Trichechus manatus latirostris
GCCAAACTTCTGTCAGGACTCCATATATTACCTGGTGATTTATATACACCCCACACACTGAGATATTGCTGTGGCTAATGCATTCCCTTCCACAGTGTCTCATCTGTGGTGGTAATGAAAATGCACCTCTCAGACAACTGGGGCTGCAGGAAGCAACCCCAGTTATTACTCTTTGAAGTCCATCACTTCATTTGCCTTGAGGCCATGCTTCCAGTAGGCTGCTCCTGGCCAATAACTGAGCACAGCAGGGATACTAAGGCAGAGCCTGTTCCTTGGAGACATGGGACTCCTCTGACAGGTGACTTTGGCTTAATGACTTTATCAAACTTTACTTAGTCCTGCAGTTTCATCTAAGAGGCTCCCAACTAACCTTCCTTGCTCCCATCTCTCCTTTTTACAAGGTCAGACATGTATTTTGATCTGACAGTTCTCCCAGCCTCTCTGATGGGATTTGACTCATGGACTCCTTGATGGACTTGCCAGACTTCCCTTAGAACTGCAGTCCCATCTAAGATGCTTCTACCCAACCTTCCTTTCTTCCATCTCCCCTTCATTGAGGGTTAGCCTGCACTATGGTCTGATAGCTCTCTCAGACTAATTTCTTTAACAGATGTTTTCCCTAAAAAGTATCTTGCATATCTTACCTGGCCTGAACATCTACTTCTTGAAGGACACATACTAACACACCATCCTGGTGAAATTTTAACAAAGGCCTGTCTTAGTTATCTAGTGTTGCTATAACAGAAATACCACAAGTGGAT
>NW_004443938.1:22548945-22550942 GCF_000243295.1 Trichechus manatus latirostris
AGGAAAATTACATCAATCACAAAATAGAGGACAACTACACAATACTGGGAATCATGGCTTAACCAAGTTGACACATATTGTTGGGGGACACAATCCAATCCATGACACCAAGGTCTTTACAATAAGCTCTGCATGTTCTGGTCTTTCCCACCTCTTTGACCATTTAGTTTATTCTCTGACCCTACTCTCTCCTCTCCCATCAAATGGTCCTCCTTTCTGTTCACTGAACACAGCAGACATGCTCCTCCCTCAGAGCCTTTGCATCTGCTGTTCCATAAGCCTGGAATTCAGTTTACCTTGGTATCCACTTGGTTCCCTTCCCAACCTCATTCAAGATTTTACTCAAACATCACCTCTATTCTCCCTGTTTCAAATTGCACTCTCCCCTTGACACTCCTTATACCCTTCCCTACTTTATTTCTACCTACAGTACTTATCAACATCTAACATGCCATATATTTACCTTACTGACTTTGCTTACTGTCTGCCTGCCCCCACTAGAATATAAACTCAAGGAGGGCAAAATTCTTTGCTTGCTTTTTTTACTTCTGTAATATCTAAAACAGTACCTGAAACACAGTAATCATTCAATAAATATTTGATGAATGAATGAGTAAATCATTCTCAATGACTTTGTTATTGGTGAACCAGTTAAATTGGTTGCCGTTGAATTGCTTCCCACTCATGGTGACCCCGTGTGTCTCAGAGTAAAACTGTACTTCACAAAGTTTTCAATGACTGATTTTTCAGAAGTAGATCACCAGGACTTTTTTCCAAGGCGTCTCTGGGTAGACTCAAACCTCCAACTTTGTGGTTAGCAGGAGTCCTGGGGTGGTGCAAATGGTTAACACGCTTGACTGCCAACTGATAGGTTGGAAATATGAGTCCTCCCAGAAGTGCCTCGAAAGAAAGTCCTGCTGATCTACTTCCAAAAAATCAGCCATTGAAAACTCTATGGAGTACAGTTCTAAACTGACACAAGTGGGCTCACCATGAGTCAGAATTGGCCTTATGGCAACTGTTTGTTTTTTTTTTTAAATCATTTGACATATAGGTAGTCCCTGATTTATGATGTATTCAAGTTACCACAAGCCCCACTTATAACTGTCCTTTTTTTCTTTGGTACATCTTATCATTAGTAATATGTTCTACATACAATGTTGCAGCACATAATTTGCCGATGTTATCATTCTCAGATGTTCACTTGCAGATGTTCAATTTTATGATTTATTGTTCAAAACACTGCCATATAGCAGGCTATGGCCTGGTCTACAATGAAGTTGGTATCAGTGTTGGGAGTCAGAATGGGTAGAAAGTTGGGCAATCCTCAACTCTAATGACATACAAGAAATGAGCTGCGCATGGGCCCAACAGCCATTATAACTCCAACTTCATTGTTATGACACTGATGCCGACTTCATTGTAGACCAGGCCTATAAGTGGGATCTTATTCAGCATTTCGTACCATAAGAAGCATCAGTTGTTAATTTGAAGCCGAGTTGTTCAAGTGTCTCTAACTGTAACACCCGCACTGCTTATGCCCCCAACAGTATGTCTAGCAAAAGAAGTCAGGCCACTGAAAGTTCTAATCCAAAAGAGAAGGCGAGGAAGGCTCTAGACATGGATATAAAGACGAAGATCATTAAGGCCTATGATAATGGAAAGAAAGTTGGCGAAATAGCACGTGAAGAAGGACGGTCTCATTTGACTGTTTTGACAATCATTAAGGATAAGGATAGGATTTTGTAAGCAGTTAAAGGAGTGATTGGCATAAAATCAACAATTTTAACAAAGAAGAGGCAAAGGGCCAATCCATGAGATGGAGATGCTCTTGACAATTTGGATAGAAGACCAAATCCAGAAGAGGATTCTTATGAGTTTACAGATGATTCAAATGAAAGCACGCAGCCTGTTTGAAAACCTGAAGGAACAGAAGGGAGAAGATGCCACGAAGGGCTGGTTTAAAATCACTTCAAACGCAGATTTGGCTTACATAA
>NW_004443938.1:22552064-22562710 GCF_000243295.1 Trichechus manatus latirostris
AGTCCATGGCAAGTCGATGAACCATGCTTAAATCAAATAGAACGCTGCCTTAGCTGCATGAGTGGGCTTGTTTATGAGAACATGAGAGACATTTGTAGGGGACCCAAAAATTATTTGCATGGACTTTATAGGAACCCAAGGCCTTGCACTAGTAGGTAGGGGAAAGAACTGATTACCAGTTGCTGTGGAGTCGATTCTGACTCATGGTGACCCCATGTGTGTCCGAGTAGAACTGTGCTCCCTAGGGTTGTCAGTGGCTGATTTTTGTGAAGTAGATTGCCAGGCCTTTCTTCCAAGGCACCTCTGGGTGGACTCCAACCTTTTGGTTATCAGCTGAGTGTGGCAACTCTTTGCACCACCCAGGGACAAGAACTGATTACATTTATATTATTTCTGCTACTGTGGTAGCATCTGTGGCCCCTCACCCCAACCCCTCGTGAGGCCTGGACACAGTCTGGTCACATGTTGAAAGAGGGGTGGATGTTGGCAGTAAAGGTATGAGAAACCCATACACACACACACACACACATGCACGCATATACGTGTGTGTGACACTGCACTAGATAAAGACAAAGACATTTTACATATCTCAAGCTAGTATAACGGGTGCAGAAGTAATTTTTATTTACCAACCCCTGCTTGTCAGAAAATGATTTGGAAACTCCCTTACCCATAGTTTCAAGACATTTGCAAAAATTTTTGCTTTCTTGTAGATAATTCATATTCTAAGGGTAATTTTTGTCTCTGGCTCATCTTCTAACCAAATGTCCAATGTTTTTCTGAATATATGATTCAGAGCGTTAGTTCTCCCCTCTGGGTTTGCCTTGTGTATATAAATGATTATAGACACGATAAAACAGATGAGAAAGTAAAAAATTAAGAGGGTGCTGAATTTCACAAATGAAAAGACGTAAAAATGTTGCAGTCTGGGTGGGGCAGGGCACTGGAGGGAGAGTCTGTGTATGTAGGGAAATATTATGAAAGCATTTCAGTAAATAATTGGGTAAACATACAGAGCTTCAGGTTCAGCCAGGGCTCAGCTTGCTGGCCTGTGGCTTGTGTAGTTGGGACAGAAGTACTCAGTCTAGTGGCAAGACCTATAAGCGAATTCTACTTCAGTTGCTGTGGTCAGCCAGAGGGCTAATGCTATTGTTCTTCATTGGGTAAATTCGTAACTCCAGGATAAAGAGATTGATGTAATACTGGTATTGTTATCTAAGGTATGCATTTTGGGGGATAGTATGAATGTAATAAGTTTTGTTATTACTGTGCTAGTTGGAGTATGTTTTATCTGATTTTAAGATATGTGAGATTAAAATCATTGGCTTTACTGTATTTTAAAGTTTATTGGCGTTAGAGTAGTTGATTAAGAGCTAGGAAAGAATGTACTTATTAAATTTGCTAAATCTGCTTGACAGGCATTTGAAGTATTTGAGAAATTTGTGTGTATTACGTTCATAATTGTAGTATGAAATGTCTAAGGAAATTTTATTGGTTGTTCTTTTAATATATGAGTTAATTTAAGCATTAATCAAGAAATGTTAAAATGTCTCTTATTTTTGGGTAATAACTGCATTTCTAAATAAAAAGGAAAGGCTTGCAAGCTGAATTTAAAAGATTATAAAAACTGAGATTCTTAATTTATAGCTTTAATAAGTAGAATACTAATTTTAAGTCCCACTACAGTAAACATTTCTTTCTGAATACAAAAACCCCCTGACTTAAATAGTCAATTGATGATTCCCACTGATCTCAGCAACATAGAGTAACTTACGGACTTGAGATGGAAAAAGCTCAGGGAAAACCTGAATTTAGCTGTCTTTGATTTTCAGAATCCCTCTCCAGCGTCCAAGTTAGCGTAATCTTCATTCTGACTTCATGATCTGCATGTCGAAGCACGTCTTACATTCATCTTTGCACTTTTCCTCCTTGGGGATGCTACTGGAGGTCAGGAGTCAGCCCAGGATTTAAATGTCCCTACCCGGCTTCCTAGAGAGGAATTAATGGTAAAAATCTCTGGTTCTTTCCTAACTGCTTTACTTCTTTTATTTGCTTTCCAACCTCACTTTTCTCCTTTTCCAATTATTCCCAACAAACAATTTACTTATACAGAATTTCTTATGGTTCATAAAGAGGTATCCAGAAGTCAGTTCATGGAAAATAGAGCTCCATATTAGGGAAACTTAGGATAGGGAGGGGGTATGCATGTGCAGTTCCTAAATAGATCATAATGTTCCATATCTAGGGGTCCCCTGGGGATCTGTGGGTGGCACAATAGGTTGTGCTAGACTACTAACCTAAAGCCTGGTGGTTTGAACCCATTCAGCAGTGCCACAGAAGAAAGACCTGGAGATCTGCTTCTGTAAAGATTACAGCCAAGAAAAATCTATGAAGCAGTTCTACTCTGTAACACATGGGGTCGCCAAGAGTCGGAATCTACTCAATGACTATGGGTTTTTTGGTTTTTTTTTTTTTTATTTGATTCCCTGTGTTTGTGATCAGAGCGTTTTTTCCTCTCTTTGTCTAACTCACTCCTCATTTTTCAAATCTCATCTTTTCCTGGCTTCTTGGATATATATTTCAGGGACTTACTTCACTTTCCTAACATTATTCTGACTCATTCATGCTGCTGTATTTGGTATACCATTCTATGAATATATCATAGTTTATTAATTCATTTCACTGCTGATGAAAATTGTAGGTTGTTTTCATTCTTTTTTATGTATTGCAAACAACACCATGATAAGTGATCTTATACTTGTCTCCTGGTAAACATGTGCAAAAATTTCGCTACTGTCTATAAGTGCTCAGCTGCTGCCTTCTCTGTCACAACAACAACGACGTAAGTATCTAGGCATGAAATGGATGGGTCAACTTTAATAGGTGATGCTGAAGTGGTTGTACTGAGACCTACCATATCTCAGTGTATGTGACATCCTGTTGCTCCACATCTTTCTAAACACTTGATATTGTCAAGCTTTTTAATACTTGTCAGTGATGTGGCTCTGAAATTATGTCTCATTGGGGTTTTAATTTGTATTTCTGGTTACAAAGGATTTGAGCATCTTTTACTGTTTATTAACATTTGGTTTTTGTTCTTTTGTGAAATGTTTCTTCTTTTCTCCCCCCATTGGGTTGTTTGTTTTTTAATAGAAGTTGGCACATAGTAAGCTCTGTTGTTGTTGTTAGGTGCCGTCAAGTCAGTTCCAACTTATAGCAACCCTGTGTACAACAGAAGGAAATACTGGCTTCCTGCTCCATCCTCACAATCGTTGTTACACTTGAGCCCATTGTTGCAGCGACTATGTCTGTCCATCTCGTGGAGGGTCTTCCTCTTTTTTGCTGACCCTCTACTTTACCAAGCATGATATCCTTCTCCAAGGATAACATGATAACATGTCCAAAGTACATGAGATGAAGTCTCACCATCTTCGCTTCTGAGGAGCATTCTGGCTGTACTTCTTCTTACTTATATAGTAAGCTATACGTTATCTGTTATTGATTCATAGGAGTTCTTTGTATATATGTCAGCTTTGTGTGTGGCAAATACCTTCTCCCAGTTGATGGCCTCTATTTTCATTCTCTTTAGGATATCTTTTAATTAACAGAAATTTTTATTTTAATGTAATTGATTTCATCAGTATTTTCCTTTATGATGTTTACCCTTTAAATTGTGTTTAAGAATGGCTTCTGTATTCTGAGGTGATAAAGATGTTCTCCTATATTTTCTTGTAAAAGTTTTTTTTTAAAATCTTTTATTTGGAAATAATTTTAAGCTTATAGATAAATTCCCAGAACAGTACAAAGGACACCAGTATACCCAATACCCAGATTCATGTACTGTATGGATTTTACCTCCACTTACTTCCTCATTCTCTCTCTTTACGTTTAAAGGTGAGAAAATAATTTAAGGCCCTTCACCCCTAAATGCATTGGTATGTATTTCCTAAGAATAGGGATAGTGTTCTAAAAGTTTAAAATTTTGCTTTTCCTTTTTAAATCCTCCATCCATCAGGAATTAATTTTTGAGTAAGTTATGAGGTAGGGAGCCGATATGATTTTTTTACAGAGATAACTAGGAGTTCTACATTACTTGTGACTAGTCCAACATTTGTTCTGCAGTTTTACTTGGAAAAATGTCACGTTTTTATAAGTGCATGGGTCTGTCTCTGGGCTCTTCACTCGATTCCATTTGTCTACCCTTGTGAGAAGATCACACTAAATTAATACAGCATTGTAGTAAATCTTGACATCTGGTTGGGGACAACCTCCTACTTTCTTTATCTACTTGAGGGGTGTTTTAACTATAATAAACTCTCTGCCCTATCATATAAATTTCATAATTAGCTTGTGATTTTCAAGAAAAATTATCTGGGGATTTTGACTGGAATTTCATTAAATCTATAAATTAGTTTTGTAAGAATTGACATCTTTGTAAAACTGAGCCTTCCTTCTGATCCATTTATTTAGGTATTTTCAAATGTCTTTTTTTATTTTTATTTTTTACACATGTAATTGTATTTTTAAAAAGTCTATCAGGATGCATCCTAGAACTTTAAAGGTAGTTGGGGTTGTGGAATTATAGGTAATTTTTTATTTTCTATTAGCTTATTTGGGTTTTCTAAATTTCCTTTCATTCCTGTATAGTACATTTTTTAAAATTTTGTCAAATATATTTTAATACACATTTAGAATTTTTTTTTGCAGACTGGTATTATACATCTTTTAAAATTTATTCCTAAGTATTGGGTGTATTTCTTGATGTTTTAAGTGGCATCTTTTTTAAAATTTAAAACTCTAAATCTTTGCTATTGGTATAGAGAATATAACTGACTTTTTCCAATTGATTTTATGTCTAGTAACCTTTCTGAAGTCTCTACTGATAATACTCTGTCGATTTTTCAGGTTTTCTATGCAATCATATCATCTGCATGTAGTAACAATTTTATTTCTTTCTTTCTAATTCTTATTATATCTTTTTCTCACTTACCTAGCATAACTGGGACTTCTAACACAATATTGAATAGAAGTGAAAAAGGATATCCTTGAATTGTTCCTGATTTCAAAAGGAATAATTTTAACATTAAATACGATATTTGCTGTCATTTTTTATGCGTGTCTTTGATCAAGTTAAGGAAGTTCCCTTTTGTTCCTAGTCTGCTGCATGTTGAATTTCACTGAATGCTTTTTCTGAATCTATTAAGATGATCATATTTTTTCCCCTTAAATCTGTTATATAAATTACATTAGGAGATTTTCTGAGTTTGAACTAACTTTGCATTCCTAGAATAAAGTGAACTTCATTATGATGTAATATATGTACTATATAGGATTCTGCTGGCCAATTTTTTGTCTAGGGTTTTTGTTTCTATCTTCATGTGTAAGACTTTCATTGATTGTGATTAATCATCTGTTTGGCTCCACTGCCCAGGTATCATCACTCATCTCATTGCTGGCCTTTGAGGATTTCCCCTTCTCTCCTACTAGCCCAGCTCTGCATTTAGAAATACTTTGTTTTAAATATTTATCTGGCATTTTTAGATGCTTAGGGTTTCTTTGGAGTCCCTGGGTGGTGCAAATGGTTAAAGTGCTCGTCTGCGAACTGAAAGGTTGGAGTTCGAGTCCACCCAAAGGCACCTCAGAAGCAAGCTCTGGAGATCTACTTCCAAAAAATTAGTCACTGAAAACCCTATGGAGCAGTTCTACTCTGACACACATGGGGCCACCATGAGTCAGAGTCAGCTCGATAGCAACTGGTAACTGGTAAAGGTTTCTTTGTTGTTGTGTTGTTAGGTGCTGTCGAGTCGGTTCCGACTCATAGTGACCCTGTGTACAGCAGAAGGAAACACTGCCCCGCCCTGCGCCATCCTCACAATCGTTATGCTTGAGCCCATTGTTGCAGCCACTGTGTCAATCCATCTCATTGAGGGTTTTCGTTGACCCTGACCCAAGCAGGATGTCCTTCTCCAGGGACTGATCCCTCCTGATAACATGTCCAAGGTATATGAGACACAGTTTTGCCATTCTTGCTTCTAAGGAATATATAAATCCAGGAAAATTGGAAATTGTCAAAAATGAAATGGAACGCATAAACATCGATATCTTAGGCATGAGTGAGCTGAAATGGACTGGTATTGGCCATTTTGAGTTGGACAGTCATATGGTCTACTATGTCGGGAATGACAAGTTAAAGAGGAATGGCGTTGCATTCGTGGTCAAAAAGAACTTTTCAAGATCTATCCTGAAGTACAATGCTGTCAGTGATAAGATACTATCCATATGCATAAAAGAAAGACCAGTTATTAAGGACTATTATTCAAATTTACACACCAGCCACGAAGGCCAAAGATGAAGAAATTGAAGATTTTTACCAATTTTTGCAGTCTGAAAGGTTTCTTTAGATACCTCATTTCCCATATTACCAGAAATAAAACTCTCCCAGCCTGGAGTTTATAGTATTTGTACAACACTCACTCATTGCTTTGCTTCTCAGCTTCTTGAGATGTGAAACCGTAGGTTATATTCAATATTGTATTTCTAGAGTCTAAAATAATACCTGGAGCAAGGTAGTAGCTCAATGACTATTCAACAAATGAACAAATAAATGCCTTTGTATTTACTGTTCCTTCTTCTATTATATTGTAATTTATTTTAACTCATTTAGAACAGGGACCATATCTTCTTCCTTTGGTATTTCCATCACCTAGCCATCTCAGGCCCTAAGTAAGTTTTCCAATAAATTTTGAGGAAATAACGAATATTAATGACTATTGTGTATTCCAGTAAATGAAGGGTTTACCTTGTGTATTGAATATGTTACCTACCTACATTACATCATTTGAAAACTTTGAAAATTCTCCTTTACCTAAATTATCTTCTCTGCTAACTCTATCAAAAGCCTGACATTCTTAATTACACTAACTGCTTAAAGACCCTATCTAGAAATATACCCATATTAACTGAGTTAAGGTACTATGTTACCTTGGAAAGGTCACATAATAACTAATGAGTAAATTACTAGGAGAAAGTTCATAGATCATTTAATACTACTCGCTATTATTGAGAAGATGACCATGAGCAAATAGGACCTAGAAGCTTTAAACACACACACACACACACACACACACACACAGTTTTATTTTGAAGTAATTTTAGACTTGTAGGGCCCTTGCAAAAGCAGTATAATGAGTTCCCATGTACTGTTTACCCAGCCTCCTCTAAAAACCAGGAAATTAGCACTGGTATAATATTACTAACTAAACTACAGACATTGTTCAAATTTCACATGTTTTTTCACTCATGCTATTTTTCTGGTCTGAGATCCAATCCAAGGTGCCAACCTGCATTTAGTTGTCATGTTTCCTTAGTTCCCTCCAATCTGTGACAGTTCCTCAGTCTTTGTCTTTCAAAACCTTGACACTTTTGAGGAGTAATGAGCTGTTATTTTGCAGACTTTTCCCTCAGTTTGGGTTTGTCTGATGTTTTCTCATGATTAGATTGAGGTCTGCGTTTTTGGCAAACACCTCACAGAAGTGATGTTGTGCCCTTCTCAGCACATCATGTCAGGGGGAAGAGGTAGAGTTTTGATGGAGGAGGTTTGAACCAAGAATTTGGGGAGAAAGTTGGACGCTAAGAATTTGAGGGCATTTGATTACTTGGACAATGAGGAGAAAGAGACGTTTTGCCAGTTCTTGCTTTGAAGAGATGGCAGTTTCTACTTAAACCTAGCTAAAATGTGTGTCTCTATATACACTTTTGAGGCAAATTCTCCTTGTTTCTAAGTTACGTCCTGATAGTAAAGTAGTTACCACTTTGGCTCCAAAGTTAATTCTTTTAAGTCCTGAGGTGTTTCACTGACTTAAACTAGCTTTCATGGCCCTAAATAATGTTTAACTTTTTGTCCAGCCTGACTTGGAGGATACCAAAATCATTTAAAAAATCAAATTCATGAAACTCTAGCTACTTCTGAGAACTGTTTACCTCAGACAAATTTCCTCTTGATTGAGATGATCAAACAACAGCTACTCTCTCACCCTTTCCTGTTTTCATACCCTGACACATACTATGTTTTGTTTCAAATGAAACAGCTCTTGGGGAACTTTCTAACACCCTTGAAAGCCTACTTAAAAAAAAAAGTTAACGAAATATTTCCCCTCTTACTGGGATTCCACTGACTTCCACTGGTTCCCCTTTCCATTCCTTCAGACTGAAGTCTTGAGCCTTTATTGGCAAATAAAGTATTTGGGTAAGGCATGAGACATTTGATACATGAAAACAAAGAGTCTCAGTAAATAGTGGAAACGTGGGCTTTACTTGTGAGAGAACGTTCCATGTGCTTCCTGAGTAAACATTTCAGAAAAAAACCCTTTAAGACAACAGACGCTAATCAGACTGGCACAGCACAAAAAGGGCTGCATAACAGCTGAAGATAAGAGAGAATTATGAGTATTCTGTCTAAAAAGTAAGCTGTATTTCTGAAATGGCCTTTGTAGGGTCAAAGCAATTTAACTCCTTGCCCTTGCAGTCCTGACTATAAGTGAAGAGACACTTAGTTTCTCGTTCAGGATGGGAGTTGGGGCTTGGCCTCTGACTGACTCTTTCACTCATCCATTGGTTCCAATGACCCCAGTAAACCACATCTGGCTCTTTTGATTTGTGACTATCCCAAAGCTTAGTGCATACCAAATTCATAAAACAAAAACCCAAGCTGTGACTGGTTGAAGAGACAATACAAATCTCACCTGGCGATGAAATCATGAGGCCACAACCAGGCCTGAATGCGGAGGCATTTGCTGTGAAAGTCCCAGGAGGGAAATGGTCGATCTTTCTAAGGGGTGTCTGCAAACTTACAACATAATGCAGCAGTGGTGACTTCTTCCTAAAATACACAGGCTGAGAAAACAAAAGCTGAAGGAAGAGAGTTCACACTTGGGCAAGGAATTCACTTTGCAAAATCTACACTCAAAATGATCTTTTTGGTTTTTTAGAACACATACAGTGATGTTTTCCAAGACAAACAGCACCCTTTTGTTCAATAATGGGAACATTTTTTTCATAAATGTATAATAATAGAGGAATTGTTTTCTTTCTACTTATAATAGCTCCAAATCTCAACCTATGAACATTAGCAATATTGGCATTTTTGCTTCATCACTGGGCATTTTAAGTTTTACCTTTCACTTCTTGAATTAAAAAAAAAAAATTGCTGTTGAGTTGATTCCCGCTCATAGTGACCCCACGTGTGTCAGAGTAGAACTGTGGTCCATCGGGTTTTCAACGGCTGAGTTTTTGGAACTAGATTGCCATGCCTCTCTTTAGAGGCGCCTCTGGGTGGACTCGAACCTCCAGCCTTCAGTTAGCAGCCGAGCACATTAACCATTTGCACCACCCAGAGACACCTACTTCTTGAGTAGGACCGGCTTTTCCCACCCTTCTGGCTGTGGAGTCTGTCAGATGGAGGTTTGGGACATAGATTTTGCCAACCTCTTCAGAATCCTTTTAGATCTCATCTTTTCTTAAGATGGAGGGTTGTCGTATTTTAAAATTTTTTCTTTCTATTTTTCAAATAGAAAATTTATGTTTAGTTTACAGATGACTCTAAGATACTCTTTTTGAGAGTGGACATTTTTGCTTTCTTTATAACAATCAGTTCAAAATTATTTCAGTGTTTTGTGAGGATATAAACTTTCAAATTTTACTTTTAGGCATATGCTCATGTGTGTCCTTTATTTTAAAATACATTAATATTTGTTGGGTGTCGACTATGTGCCAGGTATTACTGTGTTTCACATATAGTACACATATACATATATTAACATAATGACATATTATTATATTTGCATATATTAACTGATTTGGACCTCAAGAGAACCTTATGAATATGCACGATCTTTATTTTCATTTTACAGGTGAGGAAGTCCAGGCACAGAGTTCAAGAGACTTGTCCCAAATTATACAACTCGTTATGCTGGGCCCAGGCTTCAAACCCAGGCAGTCTGGCTCCTGTGCCGGCTCTTAGTCACACTCTGCTATGATACCTTGCTGGCTACATGTGCTGGGTATTTAACCTACTTCCCAGGCTCATACACATGTGGGAGCTACAGTAACTTTTGAAAACCACTAGGATTCACTTCAAGAGAGAATTATTCAGTGAACACAAGAGTATCTGCTTGTCACTAGGAGTTATGTAGGTAATGGAAAAATCGTGTTCAGCTCCTTTGAACCCTTCAGAAGCAAGGGGGATTGGGGCTTGACTGGAGAGATGCTCATAATTTGGAAAAGAACATGTAGATCAGATTTTGTCATACACATGTCGTCTTTGTGTTTCAAAGTGATGCTATGCATTGATGGCAAGGTGTCCAGAGCTGTGTCTGCATAAGGGATGAGGAACACCGTCCTCTGGTTTGCAGCGCTGGCAGGCTGGTGGGGCTCTCCAGTCCAGCTCTTCGAGTGACTCTCCCCATTCATTTCTCCAGCCCTTGAGGGCTTTTTCTTATGAGGGTCTTCTCGGGGCAGGTGCGGGGTGGCTGTGTTCTGCCAGTGGGTCACAGCTCGCTGGCTCCTTGTAGGGTTCTGTGATTAGGCCATGTTGGCCAGCCTTGCTGGGCATGAGTTGCCTTTCTGTTCAAGAGAGAAGCCCCTGGTAT
>NW_004443938.1:22563337-22564328 GCF_000243295.1 Trichechus manatus latirostris
ATATATATATATATATATATATGAAGCCCTGGTGGTGCAGTGATTAAGAGCTATGGCTGCTAACCAAAACGTCGGCCGTTTGAATCCACCAGCCGCTCCCTGGAAACCCTGTAGGGCAGTTCTACTCTGTGCTTTGTCCTATAGGGTTGCTATGAGTTGGAATCTACTCAATGGCAACTCAGTTTATACATATATGTACATGAGTATGTGTGTATATATATACACACATACATATATACACACACACATCTATGTATACACATATGTGTACATGTGTGTGTTCTTATTGTATGCCATCAAGTCAATCTTTGACTCATAGCGACCCCATATGACACAGTAGAACTGCCTCATAGGGCTTCAGAGGCTGTAGTCTTTATGGGAGCAGATCACCAGGTCTTTCTCCCACGGAGCTGCTGAGTGGGTTCAAACTGCCAAGCTTTCAGTTAGCAGCCAAGCGCTTAAACTTTGTGACACCAGGGATATATATATATATATATGTGTGTGTGGTAAATGAGAAAGTATTGAAGTTGTCAAGGATTTCGTTTTACTTGGATCCACACTCAACACCCACGAATGCAGCAGTCAAGAAATCAAACAATGTATTGCACTGGGCAATTCTGCTGCAAAAGACCTCCTTAAAGTGTTCAAATGCAAAGACGTCACTTTGAAGACTAAGGTGTGCCTGACCCAAGCCATGGTATTTTCAATTGCCTTATATGCGTGTGAAAACTGGACAATGAATAAGGAAGACCAAAGAATTGATGCCTTTGAATTATGGTGTTGGCGAAGAATACTGAATATACCATCGACTGCCAGAAGAACGAACAAATCTGTCTTGAAAGAAGTACAGCCAGAATGTTCCTTAGAAGAAAGAATGGTGAGACTTTGTCTCACGTACTTTCGACATGTTATCAGGAGCCCTGGAGAAGGACGACATGCTTGGTATAGTAGAGGGTCAACGAAAAAGAGGAAGACCCTCAACATGATGGAC
>NW_004443938.1:22565168-22566165 GCF_000243295.1 Trichechus manatus latirostris
GGTCAGGGAATGTCTGCTCCAGAGCAGCAGAGATCTCAGGACGGGCAACCCTCCCTCCCAAGGCTGGGATCTGTCCAAGTCAGTCTAACTATTGTCTGATATCAGAGCTCACAAAGTCCCCACTTCAGGAAGCTCAGTTCTCCCTCCACTCTGTCTAACCCATCACTATCACT
The DNA here is from genome assembly GCF_000243295.1 of Trichechus manatus latirostris. Classification (NCBI taxonomy): domain Eukaryota; kingdom Metazoa; phylum Chordata; class Mammalia; order Sirenia; family Trichechidae; genus Trichechus; species Trichechus manatus. The sequence continues at coordinate 22,565,342 of NW_004443938.1, forward strand.
TACCCTCCCCCTCATACACACATTCACACACTCCCACACACATACACATATTCATACTTACATGTTAACACACACACTCAGACATGTAACACTCAAACATTCCCCCCACACAAACATACCCTCAAATATACTCAGAAATATACACATATGCACACACGCATACATACACACATACACAGCTACAGATATCCACATATGCAAGATCACAAATACACACAGACTCACACATAAACCCTCACACTCACACCTAACACACATACAACTGCACACATACTCACATACACATTCACGTATAAGTCTGGAAAGGTATTTACCGTGCTTTCAGAGACTCCCTGTTACACATGGAATTGAATTTCAACTCCTTGGTCTGGCGTTGGTGCCGTTCACAGGGACTCCTGGTTTGTTTCCCAGCCTCTCCTATCCCCATACCTCTCCATACATAACGTCCATGAGGAGTCACTTGGGTCCCCAGCCTGGTATGTGCTGGTTGGCAGGGCAGCTGTGAGTTGCACGCCTGGTGCTGGTAGCTTTTATCCGCTAGACCTCCCGTCACTGGTACTATCCCTGAGGGCTCTCTAAGGAAACAAGCCTCCCATTAGGAACCTTCACACATTTGCTCAAGCTTTTTCATCTGACCTGATCCAACCTAGAGGCCCTGTGTAGTATAAATGGTTAACACACTCGACTGCTAACCAAAAGGTTCGAGGTTCAAGCCCACCCAGAGGTGCCTAGGAAGAAAGGCCTAGCGATCTTCCAAAAAATCAGCCATTGGAAATCCATAGAGCACAGCTGCACTCTGACACACATACAGTCACCATGAGTCA